>NC_083096.1:179726100-180326100 GCF_949774975.1 Lagenorhynchus albirostris | reverse complement strand
TAACCACACTTGCTTAACGTATTAAGTCCAAACTTCTCAGATGGGCATTTAAGGCTTTTTATTCTCTGCCTTTAGCCTATCTTTCCAATTCTTAGCTCCCTTTACTCCCTTTCTTGAATAAGCTCTTTTTTTCCCCCATTTCTCTCCCATTTCATGCTGTTCCCTGTACTATCCTTGCACATTTCATCCTTAGTATTTCCCATGGCAACAGCAGTCAGTTAAAAGATGACTCTCTCTGGACTTCCCTGGCAGTCTAGTGGTTAAGACTCCATGCTCCCAATGCAGGGGACATGGGTTTGATCCCTGGTCGGGGAAGATCCCGCATGCTACATGGTATAGCCAAAAAATAAAAATAAAAATACTCTCTTTTCAGATACCCTCTCCTTTATTTTCCTTTTTTTTTTGGCTTTTTTTTTTTTTACATCTTTATTGGAGTATAATTGCTTTACAATGGTGTGTTGGTTTCTGCTTTATAACGAAGTGAATCAGTTATACATATACATATGTTCCCACCTCTCTTCCCTCTTGCGTCTCCCTCCCTCCCACCCTCCCTATCCCACCCCTCCAGGCGGTCACTAAGCACCGAGCTGATCTCCCTGTGCTATGCGGCTGCTTCCCACTAGCTATCTACCTTATATTTGGTAGTGTATATATGTCCATGCCTCTCTCTCGCTTTGTCACAGCTTACCCTTCCCCCTTCCCATATCCTCAAGTCCATTCTCTAGTAGGTCTTTGTCTTTATTCCTGTCTTACCCCAAGGTTCTTCATGACATTTTTTTTTCTTAAATGCCATATATATGTGTTAGCATATGGTATTTGTCTTTCTCTTTCTGACTTACTTCACTCTGTATGAGAGACTCTAGGTCTATCCACTTCATTACAAATAGCTCAGTTTCGTTTCTTTTTATGGCTGAGTAATATTCTGTTGTATATATGTGCTACATCTTCTTTATCCATTCATCCGATGATGGACACTTAGGTTGCTTCCATCTCCTGGCTATTGTAAATAGAGCTGCAATGAACATTTTGGTACATGACTCTTTTTGAATTATGGTTTTCTCAGGGTATATGCCCAGTAGTGGGATTGCTGGGTCATATGGCAGTTCTATTTGTAGTTTTTTAAGGAACCTCCATACTGTTCTCCATAGTGGCTGTACCAATTCACATTCCCACCAGCAGTGCAAGAGTGTTCCCTTTTCTCCACACCCTCTCCAGCATTTATTGTTTCTAGATTTTTTGATGATGGCCATTCTGACTGGTGTGAGATGATATCTCACTGTAGTTTTGATTTGCATTTCTCTAATGATTAGTGATGTTGAGCATTCTTTCATGTGTTTGTTGGCAGTCTGTATAGCTTCTTTGGAGAAATGTCTATTTAGGTCTTCTGCCCATTTTTGGATTGGGTTTTTTGTTTTTTTGTTATTGAGCTGTATGAGCTGCTTATAAATTTTGGAGATTAATCCTTTGTCAGTTGCTTCATTTGCAAATATTTTCTCCATTCTGAGGGTTGTCTTTTGGTCTTGTTTATGGTTTCCTTTGCTGTGCAAAAGCTTTGAAGTTTCATTAGGTCCCATTTGTTTATTTTTGTTTTTATTTCCATTTCTATAGGAGGTGGGTCAAAAAGAATCTTGCTGTGATTTATGTCATAGAGTGTTCTGCCTATGTTTTCCTCTAAGAGTTTGATAGTTTCTGGCCTTACATTTAGGTCTTTAATCCATTTTGAGCTTATTTTTGTGTATGATGTTAGGGAGTGATCTAATCTCATACTTTTACATGTACCTGTCCAGTTTTCCAAGCACCACTTATTGAAGAGGCTGTCCTTCCTCCACTGTACATTCCTGCCTCCTTTATCAAACATAAGGTGACCATATGTGCGGGGGTTTGTCTCTGGGCTTTCTATCCTATTCCATTGATCTATCTTTCTGTTTTTGTGTCAGTACCATACTGTCTTGATTACTGTAGCTTTGTAGTATAGTCTGAAGTCAGGGAGCCTGATTTCTCCAGCTCCGTTTTTCGTTCTCAAGATTGCTTTGGCTATTCGGGGTCTTTTGTGTTTCCATACAAATTGTGAAATTTTTTGTTCTAAAATTTGTCTTTTTGTTCTAAAATTTGTTGTTTTGTTCTAAAATTTGTTGTTTTGTTCTAAAATTTGTTGTTTTCTGTGAAAAATGCCAGTGGTAGTTAGATAGGGATTGCATTGAATCTGTAGATTGCATTGGGTAGTATTTTCCTTTTTTAAAAATGTTTATTTATTTATTTATGGCTGGGTTGGGTCTTTGTTGCTGCGCGTGGGCTTTCTCTAGTTGCGGTGAGCAGGGGCTACTCTGTTGCGGTGCGCAGGCTTCTCACTGTGGAGGCTTCTCTTGTTGTGAAGCATGGGCTCTAGGTGTGTGGACTTCAGTAGTTGTGGCACATGGACTCAGTAGTAGTAGCTCGCGGGCTCTAGAGCGCAGGCTCAGTAGTTGTGGCACACAGCCTTAGTTGCTCCGCAGCATGTGGGATCTTCCCAGACCAGAGCCTGAACCCATGTCCCTTGCATTGGCAGGTCTTAACCACTGTGCCACCAGGGAAGTCCCTCCTTTATTTTCATCTCAACTGGATATACTCTCTCCCTCCTCCAATGTTGTGCCTTGTATTATAGTTATTTGTAAAATTGTTTTGATCATCCCTGCTAAATTGTAGGCTCATTGAGGACAGAGAACATCCCTTATCCAACTTTGTAGACTTTTCTCCTTCTCTCACAGAGCCCCTAGCTTACTGTTTTGAGCAGGTACTTAGATATTTGCAAAATGGATGAATATATAGAATTTTAAAATTATTATTATTTTAAAATTTATTTATTTAGGCTGCTCCGGGTCTTAGCTGCAGCACATGGGATCTTTAGTTGTGGTATGCAGGATCTTTTAGTTGCAATGTGTGAACTCTTAGTTGCAACATGCATGCAAGATCTAGTTCCCTGACGAAGGATTGAACCCAGGCCCGCTGCATTGGGATTGCAGAGTCTTACCCACTGGACCACCAGGGAAGCCCCTAGAATTTTTTCTTTTTTTTAATCTTTAACTGCGTTGGGTCTTCGTTGCTGCGTGCAGGCTTTCTCTGGTTGCTGCGAGTGGGGGCTACACCTCATTGCGGTGCGCAGGCTTCTCATTGCAGTGGCTTCTCTTGTTGCAGAGCATGGGCTGTAGGCATGCAGGCTTCAGTAGTTGTGGCGCACGGGCTTAGTTGCTCCGTGGCATGTGGGATCTTCCCAGACCAGGGCTCGAACCCATGTTCTCTGCATTGGCAGGTGGATTCTTAACCACTGTGCCACCAGGGAAGCCCGAATTTTTTTTTTAAGTTGGGAAAACTCAGTATTTTATTGTAAAGTCCATGCCATTTCTCATCTTCAGCTCTTCCTAAGGCTCAGTCTCCATGACAGTCATTGCATTCCACTGGGAATAGAATCACAGCTGTGCTTATGCCCTAAGACCCATGTAGAATCTCTTTTCATGGTGTCTGAAAGTTACTGCTTGCAAAATAATAACACCACCCAAAGATAACTGCCGTTAACAGTGTACATATTGTTAACATTATAATATTATTCCCATTGTCAATAAGCACCCTTTCACGACAGGGTTTTTTCATAGCTACTTAGTAATCCATCATACGGATATAGCATGGTTCATGTCTGACCTGTCCTGAGCATTAGACTTTGAACATAATATTACTATAAATAATATTATAATGAACTGCCTTGTATGTAATTTTCCGTCTCTCTGCTTATTTCCTCAGGATAAATACTACCAAGTAAAGGAAATCTTGAATCAAAGAGACAAATCATCTTTCAAAACTTTTCCAGTTGCCAAATGGCAACCAGATTGTTGGGACACCTAGTAGAAGTACACTCAATTAGTGACACACTCTCCATCTTTGGAGTTTTGGGTTAGTTTCAGATTTTTTTTTTAAGTTTGTTTCTTTGTTTTCGAGTGTTGATTTATTAGGCAAAATTTTATCGTAGTTTTAAGAAAATGTTCATTTCTCTTATTGGTACTGAAGTTGAATATATATGTATGTATACATACGTACCCATATATACATACATACACACGCATACGATGATTGGCCCTTATACTTGTTCTCTTTTTTATTGTGGCATTTGTTTTTTTCTTACGATTTATATATTGATGAATTAATTCATTGTCTATCGCATATGTTACAAATACATGTATATACATTTTAGTATATGTCTCTTTATTTACGACAATTATTTAAAATTTTGACACAATTTCAGACTTACAGAAAAGTTGTGAGAGCAGTGCAAGGAATTCTCTAGTACCTTCACCCAGAGTCCTCAAATGTTAACATTTTATTACCTTCATCTTATTCTTTTCCTTTTCGGTTTTCTCTATCTATATAATTTTTATTTGGACTATAAGTTATGGGCATGAAGCTATGGCATTTAAAAAAATAGCCATAAAGATGTTTAAAATAGACTTTATTTTTTAGGACAGTTTTATTTTTACAGAAAAACTGAGAAAGTAGGACAGAGTTCCCACTTACCCTGCACACAGGGTCCCCTATGATTAACATCATACTTAAAATGAATGAACCAATATTGATATGTTATTATCAGCCAAAGTGCATCATTTATTCAGATTTCCTTAGTTTTTACCTAATGTCCTTTTTCTGTTCCAGGAGTTCATCCAGGACACCATATAACCTTGTCTTCATGTCCCCTTAGTTTCCTCTGGGCTGTGACAGTTTTTTAGATTTTTCTTGTTTTTGATGACCTTGACAGTTTTGAGGAGGACTGGTCAGGTATTTTGTAAAATGTCCCTCTATTAGAATTTATCTAATGTTTTTCTTATGATGTTACTGGTTTGGGGGAGGAAGACCATGGAGGGAAAGTGCTATTTGCATCACTTCCTATCAAGGATACAGGCTATTAACATGATTTGTCATTGTTGACGTTGACCTTGATCTGAGGAATACAGAGCCTTATAACATCTATATAAATATCATCAGTTACAAATGAACTTATTTACAAAACAGAAACAGACTCACAGACATGGAAATAAAACTCTTAGTTACCGAAGGGGAAAAGTGGGTGGGGAGGGATAAACTGGGAGTGTGGGATTAACAGATACACACTACTATATATAAAATAGATAAACAACAAGGATTTACCGTATAGCACAGGGAGCTCTGCTCAATATTCTGTAATAACATAAATAGGAAAATAACTTGAAAAAGAATAGATATGTGTATATGTATAAGTGAATCACTTTTTGTACACCTGAAACTAAACAACATTGTGAATCAACTATAGTCCAATATCAAATAAAGATTAAAAAAAACATCCTCAGTGCCATTTAGATCAGGTCAACTATTCTGAACAAAACTTGGAGGTTCAAGTTATCTTTTTTTTTTAATTTATTTATTTTATTACTTTATTTAACTTATTTATTGTTTCTGGCTGCATTGGGTCTTTGTTGCTGCGTATGGACTTTTCTCTGGTTGCTGCGAGGGGAGGCTACTCTTCATTGAGGTGCATGGGCTTCTCATTGTGGTGGCTTCTCTTATTGTGGACTATGGGCTCTAGGCACACGGGCTTCAGTAGTTGTGGCTCGTGGGCTCTAGAGTGCAGGCTCAGTAGTTGTGGCTCGCGGGCTTTGTTGCTCCACGGCATGTGGGATCTGCCCGGACCAGGGCTTGAACTTGTGTCCCCTGCATTGGCAGGCAGATTCTTAACCACTGCGCCACCAGGGAAGCCCTCAAGTTATCTTTTAGTCATCATAAAAACTGTACAACAGCTAAAGAATTGTTATATTCATTGCAATTCGTGGCCTGAATAATATATTGATGGGAATTGCTTAACTGTAAGGTTAATTGTGTTTTTGGTGATACTACAAACTAGAAATTAATGTTGGAACAGAAAGTCTTAAAACTGGTTCTTCAAAACATTTAGCAAATTATTTGAACTGCAAAAGTACTTGCGTGCATCCACTGAAGGTAAGAGCATCTGTACACCTCTGTATCCCAGGTGTAGCCTTCGATTTTCAGTATTGTTTTGCAAAGGAATACATCTTACCTAGAAACCATTTAGCTGTCTTGTTTCCATTATTCTTATTTCCCTTTCACTGAATAAACCTTTTGAATGTTTGAGCAGTTAAATTCCCACACTCTACATTTGATCATTTCCAGGAGCCAATAAGAAAATTTAGTAAAGTGAATCTGAATGATTTATTTGTACAGAAAGAGTGAATTTCCTCTTAGTCGTACATCCGACACCCACACGATACCTCATCTATGATGCTGGGAAGGAACATTTTCAGGAGAAATCTGATGCCCAATTAGTGTGTTTTAATTTAGTCAGTGGAATTTCCATCTGGCTCCAGTATATATCCTGGAGGGTAGACAAGCATGGAGTGAAACAGTTGATGAGTTTGTGGGATGGGTCCATAGATACAAAAACACTTCACCCAAGCAGGATTTTAGAGATTCTGAGTTTCCCCCCTTTTTTTGTTAGTTACAGGATGAATGGGGACAGAGAAAGCACATGCTACATATTTTGCAAATAAACACCTTAATATATAATTCAGTTTATATATAAATATAAATTAACTGCCACAGGAAAGCCTGAGATAAAACAAGCCTATTATAAAAGTAAAGTGTTGGGACTTCCATGGTGGTCCAGTGGTAAGGAATCTGCCTTGCAATGCAGGGGATGCGGGTTTGATCCCTGGTGGGGGAACTAAGATCCCACACGCTGCGGGACAACTAAGCCCGCACACCACAACTACTGAACCCTCGTGCCACAACTAGAGAGAAGCCCGCTCATCACAATGAAAGACCCACACGTGCTACAACGAAGACCCGACGCAGCCAAATAAATAAATAAATATATACTTTAAAAAGTAAAGTTTTCACAGAAGGTTTTTGTTCCTATTTTGTCTAAAAATAAAGGGGATTCTAGAAGTCTATGATCCTGGTCCAAAAATCCTGTTTTCCATTTTGTGGAAGATATCTTTTCAGTCCACTTCAAAGAGGGACATGTTGTGTTTTCTGGTCTTCAGTTGTTCTGTTTGCATACACTTGAGCTTGAGCTTAGACAGCTGACATTGGTCATCTCTTTACTTTCCTAAGAATCACGCTCCCTTCCTGGGCACCTTCATCTCGAGAAGTTGTGTCACACTGTAAGGTAATGTCCAGATTTGGCTAACTCCTAACATTTCCCCCATTCTGTGTAACAAATTAGCACTTCTTATTCAGATTTTCTGGGTTTTGTTTGTTTGTTTGTTTGTGTCTTGAGGGTATAACAACATAATCTCAAATGATTGTGGAATGTTAAGTTTGAATGCGAAGATTTTACTGTGCTTCTTTTGACAGTTCTTTTTGATTTCAGAGGATTAGGAATTCATTATTTTTAGGAGGGAAAGGTGATCATGTACCTAAAAAACTTTCAAACGTTGACCTTTGCTAACGCAGTTCTGATTGTGTTTAATCATGACTGTTAGGACATCACTGAGCAAGCCTCAGGCAGAGACGATCATGACAGAAACACCCCGTCCTTCCAGGAACAGGACCAGAAATGTCTGCATATGTCGGTAGACTCCGAACCTCAGAGTCTGTGAACACTTTATGGGGTTCTACTGTATCCTCAAGTTTGTTTCCCAGCCGTGGAAAATGCCCGTGAGAAACAATTGTGCAACTATGAACTGTTAGTCACTTTATATTTCCTGAATATTCCCTGTTTAATTTCCCTGGTAGCTGGCAATCACATCGAGGATTTAAGTTGCTGAAGGGAATTCGGGAAAACCCACATAAACGTCCTGGATGAGGTTTGGCAAGCTACGCGTCTTAGTGACATAACAATGTCATAACTAGAGATTTCATCAAACACAGGAGGCAGGAAATCCCTCCTGCTGCCAGACACCCACTTACACTCACTGGAGTCTGAGAATCATTGTTGGTTAAAACGGATTCTACACCATTTTTAATCTGATTATCAGGCTGCTGGAATAAAAATTTGGACCCGGTGTTTAGATACAATGAGATTTCATTAAAAATGAGCATCTTCAGGGACTTTTTAGAAAAGGAAAAAAGAAAACTTAGTAAAGGTTCTGTAAAGGGAACAAGAGCTTCTCCAGGAAAAGCTTAGCCTGCTCCCTCCAGATGGGGCCTGAGCTCTGGGGAGGGATGCATAGGGCCTGACCAATCAGCGGAGCCGACCACGGCAGTCTGAGGGATGGATGACAGTGTTCCCAGGCAGACTTTTCTCACCCCCAAGAGCTTAATGAACAAGACTTACACCTTAAGACAGCATTTTATAAATTGAGGTATTATATGTATCTTAGTCACTGTGAAAATAGTCTGACATGTTCTGAATTTTATCCCATTCTAGATGTTGTTTCATAGTGTGTAGGTTTAGATTACTTCAAGGTCCTTTTTATTTTTGCTCATTTTTTGGTTTTTATTTGGATCTAAGAATATAACCAAATTCTGTTCTAGAGTTTGGAAACTTTTTAGGAGAGAGATCTGTATACTGGTAAAGGAAGTTGAGTGTTGACTTGCCAATATTCTCCATTTATACCTGCTCATTCTATCTCACTTACTGTATGATCTCGGGCTACTTTGTTTGTCTAATGCTTTGATATTTAATTCTGTCGCTTGGGTAAGTATTGAGATCTTGGTTACCATTACATATGTTTATTGGCCACATTTCCACCACTTAAGACATTTTTATTATATTCATAGGAACATGAATTTAGCGTTATGTTTTTATTGCCTAGTGGTTTACCATTATATGGTGATTTTATCTGCTAATGCTTCTTGCTCTGGCATTGACTTAATCTGATACTATGGTGATTGCTCTGCTCTTCTTAAATTTGTGCAGGTGTCTTAGAATGTAGATCATCTTGTTACTTCAGAGGTTGGCCTCTGCTCACGTTTATGTTATGTAACTCCTGTGGTCTGTGTATAGCAGACTGTTGGATTTCGCGCTATAGTGAAGTCCAGTCTATTTGCTCAGGGTGTTAAAATTATATCTCCAAATTGACATTTTTAGCCCCAAACTCTCCTCTCAACTCCAGACCTTGGATGTCTAATAGGCATCTGTATTTGTTTCCTGGGGTTGCCATAGCAATGCACCACAAACTGGGTGGTTTAAAACAACAAATGTATTGGTGCACAGCTCTGGTGTCCAGAAGTCCAAAATCAACGTGTCGCCAGGGCCATCCTCCTTGGGACTCTAGGTAGGATTCTTCCTTGCCTCTTCCAGCTTCTGGTGGTGGCCACCAATCCTTGGCACTCCTTGACCTGCAGCTGCATCCCTCCAATCTCTGCCCCCATCGTCACATGGTCTTCTTGTAGGGACACTGGTCATGTTGTTAATCCAATATGGATTAACAATAAGGTCCCAGCTAACTCTACTATGATCTCATCTTAACTAGTTACTTCTGTAAGACACCTTTTCCAAACAAGAGTACATTGTAAGGTTCTGGGGGCTGGGACTTCAACCTATCTTTATTGGGGGACACAGCATTTTTAAAAAATATATGTATATATTTTAAATTAATTAATTAATTAATTTAATGATTTTTGGCTGCGTTGGGTCTTCGTTTCTGTGCGAGGGCTTTCTCTAGTTGCGGCGAGCGGGAGCCACTCTTCATCGCGGTGCGTGGGCCTCTCACTGTCGCGGCCTCTCTTGTTGCGGAGCACAGGCTCCAGACGCTCAGGCTCAGTAGTTGTGGCTCACAGGCCTAGTTGCTCCGCAGCATGTGGGATCTTCCCAGACCAGGGCTCGAACCTGTGTCCCCTGCACTGGCAGGCAGACTCTCAACCACTGCGCCACCAGGGAAGCCCAGACACAGCATTTTTATGTAATTTTTATATAACAGCTCTGTTTAGATATCTTCTTGTGGTTTTTCGAAAGATAGCTTCTGCCTTACTTGCATTTGCTGTGTCTCTGCTTCCATTTTCTCTCCCCCCCCAGTCGTCTCATGGCTTACTTAGGTTGTTTGCCTGCTCTTGTCAAAGAGACCTCTTCTGACCACCCTATCTAAAATAGAAACTCTCATCCTCTGACACATATCACTATCTGACATTTTATGTTTGTTTACTGTCCACTTCCCCAACTAGGATGCAGTATCTGTGAGAGCAGAAATTAATATTGCATCTGATCATTATATCCCCAGGTCCTGAGGCCGTACTTGGCACATAATAAGTGTTCAATCCATATGTGTTGAATTAATGCAGGAAGGGATATCATTGTAGCATCATCTGTTTCCCTATTACTTTATTGAGCAGAGATCTGAATCAGAGTGAATAACAGGAAGGTGCAGGGGAAGAGTGTTTAAGTAGAGTGTGGCAGGACAGTATGTGCAAAGGGCCTGAGGCAAGAGCATGCATGGCATGTTCAAGTACCAGCAGGGTTGGCCAGTGAGTCAATGTGACTGGTAAGAGATGCCATCAGAGAAATGGATCATATCAAGCTCTTGTCTTGCCCGTGATGTTCTGGCCACCTGGCGTTCTTTCCCTGGCTGTTTCAATGGTTGCCTTCTCATTCTCGGGTGGTGGCTGCAATGTCACCTCCCTCTCATTACCCTATGCACAGCACCTCATAGCATTTATGACCAGCAGTAAATCTGTTTACTTTTTTTGTGTGTGTGGTACGCGGGCCTCTCACTGCTGTGGCCTCCCCCGCCGCGGAGCACAGGCTCCGGACGCGCAGGCCCAGCGGCCACAGCCCACGGGCCCAGCTGCTCTGCGGCATGCGGGATCCTCCCGGACCGGGACACGAACCTGTGTCCCCTGCATCAGCAGGCGGACTCTCAACCACTGCGCCACCAGGGAAGCCCCTGTTTACTTTTTTAAAATATAAATTTATTTATTTATTTTTGGTTGTGTTGGGTCTTCGTTGCTGCACGTGGACTTTCTTTAGTTGCGGCGAGCAGGGGCTACTCTTCGTTGCTGTGTGTGGGCGTTCTCTAGTTGTGGCGAGCAGGGGCTACTCTTTGTTGCGGTGCGTGGGCTTCTTATTGTGGTGGCTTCTCTTGTTGTGGAGCACGGACTCCAGGCGCGCAGGCTTCAGTAGTTGTGGCACACGGGCTTCAGTAGTTGTGGCTTGCGGGCTTGGTTGCTCCGTGGCATGTGGGATCTTCCTGGACCAGGGCTCAAACTGTGTCCCCTGCATTGGCAGGTGGATTCTTAACCACTGCGCCACCAGGGAAGCCCCCGTTTACTTCTTTATTGTCTTGCCCTACTATCCTACTGGGCACTTAAGTGTCATGTGGGTCAGGACCGAGTTTGTTTAAGGACTATTGCTCTCCTGGGACCTAATACAGGGCATGTTCCCACAAGTGTTGGTTAAGTGAGTGAACAAAGATAACCTTCTACTGGTAAATGAGTTCCCCTGAGTAGTTTAATTCCGCTTATAAAAACATGTCTGTCTTTTACTGGGAGGAGAGAAAGAGGAGAAAAGAAAAAGGCAGCCATATCTAAATATGTCTCTACCTCCAGTACTTAATACCAAGTAATATAGTGATATTCCTGGCATTTTCCTATGTGACATTTCTGTATTCCCATGACCTTAAAGCATATCCCTTATGAATAGTAAGGCTCTGTTTTTTCTCTTACCACATGGATCAAGTTTTTACCCAACATATTTTCCCAGTGTCTCTTGATTTTCTTTTCACATATTCTTCATAACATTAACCTTATAAGGCATATAAAAAATTTCTAGTCTGAGATTAAACAAGAATAAAGTGAAGTTAATTGTCTACAGCTAATAAGTATATTCATTAGCTTTTATTGTTTTTTTTTTTTTGGCCAATTCTGCATCTATTTATTGTGTGCTTACTGTATATAAGACACTGGGCTAGGCCCTGGGGGTCCTGGGGTCCTGGGGGAGACACATGGTTCCCACCTTCCTAAAGCTTATGTTCTGTTGTGAGAAAGATATTAAAAGTTATTCACATAAGAAATTACCGAATTACAACGTACATCTAAGTGACTCACAAAGGAGGAGTGTGTGATGCTCTGAAAATATCTTACAATTTTAGGCATCAAGGAAAGCATCTTTGCTGATTATCTTTCCAATAATCATTCTTTCCTTTTTTGTTATGAACAGAATCCAGATTGTGTTTGGATCAGCAAACTATCCAGCTTTCAAAACTCCTTTTCTACCTCCTTTACAACTCGGGATGTCCACCTGTCACAGCCTTCACCAACAAGAATGCTGGGTGGGTGCTCTTTTCCAGGTACAGGTGCTCTTTGTTCCACTTCCTGCCTGATGGAGATGTTCATGGATTGACATGGGGACTGATGTCACATGCTAAGGATGGTAGAGGAGAAAGATAAAGGAAGCCCGGGGTCTTGATGATGTCGAAGACCTGCTGCACCAGCCCCGGATTTTCCACCCCCTGACTTTTTGGTAGGTGCTGACAATTAGCCCTTTCTTTTTTTTTTTTTTTTTTGCGGTACGTGGGCCTCTCACTGTTGTGGCCTCTCCCGTTGTGGAGCACAGGCTCCGGACGCGCAGGCTCAGCGGCCATGGCTCACGGGCCCAGCTGCTCCGCAGCATACGGGATCTTCCCGGACCGGGGCACGAACCCGTGTCCCCTGCATCGGCAGGCGGAGTCTCAACCACTGCGCCACCAGGGAAGCCCCGATTAGCCCTTTCTTGATGGAACCACAGCAGCTGGGTCTCCACTCCACACAGCTGCATGCAATTCCTAATGAACACAGCTCATGTGCATTGGAACTGGGCTTTGAAGGGCCCGAGTAGCAACTAACTGGGAAAGGGGGCCAAGGAAAGAAGTCTTTTCAAGCGGTCTGTTTGGACTGGGGGCTTTTTTTTTTTTTCAATTTTATTGATGTATAGTTGACTTACTATGTTGTGTTAATTTCTTCTGTACAGCAAATCAGGCTATTAAATATAGTTCCCTGCCCTATACAGTAGGACCTTGTTGTTCATCCATTCTATATATAGTGGTTTGCATCTGCTAATTCTAAACTCCCAATCCATCCCTCTCTCTCCCCTTCTCCCCCTTAGTAACCACAAGTCTGTTCTCTATGTCTGTGAGTCTGCTTCTGTTTCGTAGATCGGTTCATTTGTGTCATATTTTAGGTTCCATGTATAAGCGATATCATATGTTGTTTTTCTTTCTGACTTCACTTAATATGATAATCTCTAAGTCCATCCATGTTGCTGCAAAGGGCATTATTTCATTCTTTTTTATGGCCGAGTAGTATTCCACTGTATATCTGTACCACCTCTTATTTATCCATTCATCTGTCGATGGACATTTAGGTTGTTTCCATGTCTTGGCTATTGTGAACAGTGCTGCTATGAACATAGTTGTTGCACGCATCTTTTTGAATTATTGGACTGGGGGCTTTTGAATATCAGGGGTTCATTGTCTGAGTTCAAGGGTGTGGGATGAAGACTTCTAAAATACCTCTAAAATTGGCCTTGGGGATGAACTGTCAGAGGGGAAAAGTCTGATAATAATGAGTAGGAGCAGGAATAATAATGGTAGTAGTAGGGGTAACGATGATAATAGCTCACCGTTGCGGGGCGCCAGGCACTGTTCTAAGGGATTTACATGCATGACCTCATTCAGTTCTCACAATAACCCTTGGTGAGGAAGGTGCTGTTGTTACCCCCACTTGACAGTTGAAGAAACCAAAGTGAAGGAATATGAAGCTGCTGGCCCAAGATGGCACAGCAAGTAAATGGAGGAGCTGGGATTCGAGCTCCCACAGTGTGGCTTGAGAGCCTGCGCTCATCGCTGCGTAACCGGCAGAACTTGCCCCAAACTTTGAACCTGTTCCTGCTTCTTTCGCCTTGACGACTAAGAGGACCTGCGAGATGTACCCACAAGCACAAAGTGTTGATGTACTTACTGAGGAGTGTGCCTTTGACTCCACTCCTCTACAGCTCATAAGCCAATCAGGTGACAGTTTGGGAACGCTCCCTGTAGGTCCTCTCCTTTTGATGGTTTTCGGGATCCCTACTGAATGAATTGTTCCCTTGCATTATGAGATATAGAGGTTCTTGCTTTACTTTTTTAGACCCTGCCCCAAATTCTACTGATTTGTTCCAACTTGTGATAAAAATAATTATCCCAGGACATGCAGGGCTCATCCCAGCCCCCAGACCTTTCTCTGTCTGCCACTGCTCCTGCTGGAACAGTCAAAACCCTTCCCCTCAGGTCCAGCTCCGGAAAACTTGGAGAGTAGCCCACAGACTACAAGTTCAAAACTAGCTCAGAAACTGTTTGTTACTGGTTTGCAACCGTGTGAGCAGAGAAATAGGGAACAGCATTTAAAAGCTTTTTGGCAATGTAGCATTACCCCAGCATCCAAGCACGTGACTGATGAACTTGTCTTGCTGACAAGGCATAGAGCGCCCTCGGTGCTGTCAGACTTAGGTGATGAACTGGATATAGTCTGAGCTGTGTTGCAGCCATGGGCAATAGGACCACTTCTTGGTTCATGATGGATTGGAAATGAAAACAAAAGTGGTCTCTCACCGCAGAGAGTTTGAGCATCAGTGCTCTAACCCACATCAGTTCTTCCCACTGGGAGTCGCCATGGTTATCCAGTCGATATCATGTAATCTCGTGCTGGACCTCATATATACATATATATATATATATATATATATTTTGGCTGCCTTGGGTCTCTGTTGCTGTGTGTGGGCTTTCTCTAGTTGTGGCGAGTGGGGGCTACTCTTCACTGCGGTGTACGGGCTTCTCATTGCAGTGGCTTCTCTTGTTGCAGAGCACGGGCTCTATGTATGCGGGCTTCAGTAGCTGTGGCACGTGAGCTCAGTAGTAGTGGCTTACAGGCTCAGTAGTTGTGGCGCACGGGCTTAGTTGCTCCATGGCACGTGGGATCTTCCTGGACCAGGGCTTGAACCTGTGTATCCTGCATCGGCAGGCAGGTTCCCAACCACTGTGCCACCAGGGAAGCCCCAGGACCTTATATTTTTAAGCTTGATTCCAGTTGTTTCATCTATGGAGGTCTCACTTTCTTGTTTGTATTGTTGCAGGGCCCTTGAGGACAGAAAACTTTCTCTTCTTTTCTCTTCCTTTCTCTTCTTTTGTATCTAGCCTGGCACTTAGCATGCTCCTAGACACACACAGCAAGCGCTCAAGTGTTTTTGTTTGTTTGGGGTTTTTTTGTTTTTGTTTTTGTTTTTTTGGCCATGATTCAAATCATAAGACGAGGCCGGGTTGGACAGGCAGGAGAAGAGTCAACTTTGCCTCACTTGGTGCTAAAAGGGAGAAAGATCTCTAATAACTTATTTTTTACAAATACAAGGTCAGTGAAGAACCTTCAGGCATACTATTGGAATGACCATTTGTGTTGTATGCCAGGCATTATGTTAGAGGTTTTATTTATTTACATTTATTACTTCAGTTAATTTTTACACCATCTCTTGAAAGGTATAATTATAGGTATCATTACCACCATTTTGCAGATGAAGGAAATGAAGTATCAGAGAGGTTGAGTAACTTGCCCAAGATCACACAGCTCCCGAGTGGTGGTGGTCTGTCTGACTTAAAAGCCGGTGTACTTTTTCTTATTCCCATTAATACTTAGTAACAGCAGTTATTGATAAAAGGGAATGTTACTGGATTTAGAAAATACAAGTACTCTGTCATTTTTCTGAACAAGCTTTCTTTGTCATTGTTCTGATGTCTTATGTTTCCATTACGGCGTTTCCTTCATATACCTTTCTTTTACTTTAGAGAATGGTGCAAAACTATGCTTGGTCCAGGCCGCCCAGCAAATTACAATTCCAGCTTTACCTTTGCATCTCTTGAGAGAAGAAAGAGACAAAGCCTTCTTCTCTGGCTCTAATTAGGCTGTAATTCAGCCTCCTAGCCATGGAGGTCGGGACATGCAGCTTTAGCAGACATCTGTGTCCTGTCTCTGAGAACACTGGATTTGTTACATGCTTCTCTGGTGTGTCATCCTTACTGTTTCTTCTATGGGGTTTTCAGATGCCACTCTCTGGTTCTTCGGAGATCATTGTTTTTTAGTGCCTTTAGTAGTTTTCAAAGGCTTTTATTATTTAATTTAAATATGTATTTCTTAGTTCTTCATTTTATCAGTCTTTGACAATTATTTGGACAACTTGTGCTCCTCAGTTAGGACAGAATTGCAAATTGGATGAGACAAAGGCACATTTACTATCAACTAAGTTACTCAAGCTGATTGTTTAATTTTCCTCTAGAACGTCAATTTATAATTGTCTTCCTTTAGATGTGTTTCAGGAAACTGACTACTTAAAGGGTGAAATTTGAAAGAGGTAAAAAGGAAATTTTTATGGTATTTGCATTTCTATGTCAGAGTCAGATCTATACTTTAAAAACAACTTTTATCTTTTAAAAAACAAGGTTATTAGGAATTGTCTGTATTCGATGTGCATTCTGGGAAATTCAAAGGAAACTTGATTATGGAAAGACGATTGAGAAACCAATTCTGTCTTTCATACTGTGTTTATCTTGAAGTGACTCAGTAATTAAAAGTGAAAACAGAACGACTGTGATTCAGGATGTTACAAGGAGGGGAAATACAAGGAAGGAAAAAAAAGTAAATTCCCCTCTTTGGAACTTACATGGTCTTCTGACAAGTAGTTTACTCAGCATGGTGACTCTAAAACATATGCATATATATGTATTTAAGTAAGTTTTCTTTAGCCAATTACCTGTCACATCACTGTTTCTTTAATCCCTCACATCTAATTGGTGATCAAAGCCCTGAATTCTATCTGTTAAATGAAGCTTTGACTCTGTCCCTTCCTCTCCAATCCAACTGCCCTGCAATTATTTATTTAAAAAAATTTTTTTTGGTGAACATTCTTTTTTTTTTTAATTAATTAATTAATTTATTTTTGGCTGTGTTGGGTCTTCGTTGCTGCGCAAGGTCTTTCTCTAGTTACAGCGAGTGGGGCTACTCTTCGTTGTGGTGTGCGGGCTTCTCATTGCAGCGGCTTCTCTTGTTGCAGAGCATGGGCACTAGATGAATGGGCTTCAGTAGTTGTGGCACACGGGCTTCAGTACTTGTGGTGCGTGGGCTCAGCAGTTGTGGCTCGTGGGCTCTAGAGCACAGGCTCAGTAGTTGTGGCGCACGGGCTTAGTTGCTCCGTGGCATGTGGGATCTTCTGGGACCAGGGCTCGAACCCATGTCCCCTGCATTGGCAGGCGGATTCTTAACCACTGTGCCACCAGGGAAGTCCTCTGCAGCTACTTATATTTCTTGCCTTTTAACTGGTCTTATTTGCCCCCAAATCTTCCATTCTCCAACACAACTTTCACACTGCTGCCAGAGCGATGGCTCCTTAGAAAACATACCTGGTTGTGTCATTCTGCCACTTAAAATTCTTCCATCTTTATTTCTCCCAGAAAGAAAAAAATAAAATAAAAAAAAAAATAAAGAGACACAAAATACAGAGACAAGATAAAAGGCAGTCCTTGCTTTCTAATCCTTGCCTGCCCTTCCTTCCTCCTCATCTCTGGTGTTCCAGCCTCAGGGACAAGCTCATCACTCCCGAGCCTGTTCTTTTGATCACATGGTGCTGTTGGCCTAGAATGTTCTTCACCAGCCACTTCCCCTCCCAGAGGCCCAGTGAACGTTTTGGCATCATTACCTTCTTGATAAACCTTATGTGATCATCTCTTCCCTCCCTCCTTTGCTTCGATTTAACCAGAAGCCCAATGTGTTTTCAATATTAATCTAGGTTACATAAATTTTAATTATTTCATTTGTATCTAATTATTGTATTTTAATAGCGATGTGGCAGGTGGTTGAGACCTCCATGCTGACTGCCTGGATTCCGATTCTAGCTTTGCTATCTCCTAGCTGGGTTACTGGGCAAATTACTGAAGCTCTCATACTTCAGCTTACTCATGTGTAAAAGGGAGATAATAACAGCACCCACTTCCTAGGGCTGGAGTGAAGATTCAGTGAATCAATGCACTTAAAATTCTTGCACCACTCACTGCCTGTGACAAGCTAATTGTCACATTGCTCATTCCGAGGAAGTTGTCATGTGAATTGCATAGATCTCATTAGAGAAAGTACTTTAAAAATATTTTATTTTTAAATTATTCATTTAATTATGTTAGTTAAATGTTAATAAATAAATAGGGCTGTATTCAGTTGTAGGAGAACAAATTGGATCATGTTCATATCAATCGCAACAAATTGCTGTTTGTTGGTAGGGTTCTTGCCCAGGAAAATGAAAACCTTTTAAAATAAAGAAATTGTTTACTCTTGGGCAGAAAAGTTTAATACAGTTCTTGAATTTTAGTAATTTAAGTCAGAACCTTGACTGACTGGCAGATCATCTACAATTTATTAAACTCATAGACTCGGTTTCTGAAGAATCCAGTGCACAGATTAAGTCACATTCATGTGCAGAGTAGATCCAGAAGTAAGAAGTAAAGATGTCTGGCTGGTTCCTTGGCCACTAGTAATCAGGGAGCTGCAGTTTAGTTCTTTAGTTCTCCCTTGGATGATTCCAATCTTCACCATTATAAATTATGTTGAAATTAACATCTTTTACCCAAAACTTTTGTGCATCTTTAATTATTTCCTTAGAATAAATGGATCAAAGCAGAATGATCAGATCAAAGGAAATGATTGAGTCTTTGTATACTAATTGCTAGCTTACGTTCCAAATAGGTTTTTACTCCTTTATACTCTTACCAACAGTGTTTGAAAGTATTCCTTTCCTCTACATTTCTGCTATCAAAGAGTATTTGATTTTTTATCTTTCCTAACTTCATAGGCAAAAAAAAAAAAAAAAAAAAAAGGAAGAAGAAAAGGAAAAACAGAAACGGTATAGCTCACTCTTGCACGGGAGAAAAATATTTCATTCTCATTTACATTTCTTTACTAGTTTTTAACAAAAAATGTATGCTTCAGAGTCTACTATTCTTCTGTTCACAGGATTTTTAACAACCAAAACTCTTCATAGCTAATACTTAAAAAAAAAAACCCTACATAAATTAAACAGAAGAGGAGAAAGAGATACTGCTATTACATGCATTGAGATTAAGAAAGATCACAAGACTAAACTCCAGAGCCTAAAGACTGACTTTCAAAAAGGACAACAGGTGTGGTCTTCCCTGGTGGCGCAGTGGTTAAGAATCCGCCTGCCAATGCAGGGGACACGGGTTCGAGCCCTGGTCTGGGAAAATCCCACATGCCGCGGAGCAACTAAGCCCGTGCTCCATAACTACTGAGCCTGCACTCTAGAGCCTGCGAGCCACAACTATTGAGCCCACGTGCCACAACTACTGAAGCCCGCACGCCTAGAACCTGTGCTCCGCAACAAGAGAAGCCACCTCAATGAGAAGCCCATGCTCTGCAACTAGAGAAAGCCCGTGCACAGTGACGAAGACCCAATGCAGCCCAAAATAAATTATAAACAGACAAACAAAAAGGACAACAGGGGTACTTCCCTGGTCCAGTGGTTAAGATTCTGTGCTCCCAATTCAGGGTCCAGGGTTCGATCCCTGCTCAGGGAACTAGATCCCGCATGCCGCAACTAAAAGTTCACGTACCACAACTAAGGAGCTGGCAAGCTTCAACTAAGGTGCCCGCCTCCCACACCTAAGACCCAGCGCAGCCAAAAAAAAAAAAAAAAGACAACAGGAATCTCAACAACTGGAACCAAAGAAACTCAGTTTGGAACTTTGTATTTTCAGTTACTGGATGGGAATGTGTAAAGTTTAGTAATAGAGAGACTTTTGGTGATTTAAGAGACATCTGATCTATATTATTTGTGAACCAGCTCAAAATTTCTTGGTGATATAGTTTGAAAAATGATCAGAGCTATTAATTAATTTTTGTATCCAAAAAGGTATATGAATTAGAAAGATGAATATATAACTTTGTAGTAATTGGTGGTACTATTTACTATCTCCTGCAGTGTTCTCATTTAGTACTGTTCAGAATAATGATGTGTGTATGAAGAGTGTTATGCATACTCATATCTAAAACGTAGTTCGATGTGAGGATTTTCAGAGATATTCATGTATTTTAAATTCAGATAATCTTCATGGTATTTGAAGGTAGAATTCCGGGGCCACGCAGGAGGGAAGGAAGGGGTTAAACAGGGTAGGAAGTTGCTAGGACAGGCCTCTGGGCTGACTTCTCATTAGGAAATCTGGTATTTCAGGTTGGACTGGGCTCTGGGCATGGTTACTCCTTTGTTCAAGAGAAAAAGTGATTGGATCTGCCTGCACTGTCAGACCGGACCTGTAGAAAATGAATTCTCGCGCTTTCTAGAATTAGAAAGTGAGGCCGGGGCCCCCGAAGTCCCTTGAACAGACTTTACCCCGTAAATCCAAGCCTGTATTCCCCGATTTCCTAGGACTGTGCATAATAACTGACCCCGCAAGGCCTCACCCCACAGCATCTCCATGTATACTGGGAGTAAATTTGGAAACGTCAGTGATCTAGTTCACAAATCTTAGTCTTTCTAAGAGTGGTGGATTCCTTTCACATTTATCGTGAGATTACCCCTTAAGTAAAAGTGACCTTGAAATTGCCATTTTTATTTCAGATGAATTTGTTTTCCTACTTTTCATAGTTTGCGATTTGTGTATTTTTCTATTTCTCTGATGACCAGCGTCTGCGTGTGGATTCCTTCTTGCCACATTTTTTTTTTCAGTTGCTTCATTTAACCTGTGACTAATGAGTTAAATAAAAACAACATGTACTCCTAGAATTTAGGAGTACAGCTTGTTCCAGGCCTGATAAAGAGGAGGAAACTGCACTGTTCATTCCTGTCATTCTTTCTCCCTCCCTTCCCTTCAAAATTATCATCAAAAGTCATGTTGGAAAGTTCTTAATTAATGGTAGTGAGCCCAGGGTATGTTTATTTTGAATTAAGTTGATTGGTTCCTTTAGGAATTTACCTACCAAGCACTAACTTATCTTCCTGTCATATGAGAATTATTCTGTAAATGTTCTCGCCAGCCAGCTCACAGGCTTAAGGGCCCCAGGCTGTACACAGTGCCTGAAGGGAAGAAAATAGGTGGGAAGAAACTGTCAGGAAGGAGAGAATGTAAACTCCCTGAGACATCTGGGATTTAATGGAAACAGCGGTAGACCAGAAGTCTAGGAACCCGGGCTCTAGGCTGAGCTCCCTGCTTGGATGTGCGAAATTGTACAATGTCACCCAGCCTCTTGAGTCCCCGTTTTCCTCGCTTATAAAATAGAAATTATAACACCTTGTGTGGCCTGTTTCCCTAGGATGGTAGTGGAAATCCAATGAGATACTGTATGCAAAAATCACTTTGTAAAAATCACTTTCTAGGGACTTCCTTGGTGGCGCAGTGGTTAAGAATCCACCTGCCAATGCGGGGGACATGGGTTCAAGTCCTGGTCTGGGAAGATCCCACATGCTTCGAAGCAACTAAGCCTGTGCACACAACCACTGAAGCCCACACGCCTAAAGCCCGTGCTCCTCAGTAAGAGCAGCCACTGCTCGCCGCAACTAGAGAAAGCCCGTGCACAGCAACAGAGACCCAGCGCAGCCAAAAATTAAAACAAAACAAAACAAAGCATAAAAAATAATTTTTAAAAATAAAGCTCTTTCTAGAAGTAAAATGTAATTATTATTTTGGAAAGAAAATATGAGACAGGCAGGAAAGTGCATCCTCTTTGGGAATTCATTCTGGAGCGAGGTGTTGGGGCACTGGGAAGGGCCCTGCTTGGGTAACTTAGATGAAATTCCTCAAGGAAGTTTCCCCTGACCCTACCCCTTCCCACACCCAGGTCTGTGCTCTCCAGACACGCCCCTACCATCCTGTACTCTTAGCATTTTGCAGACAGTGTTGTCACTGTTTTCAAGGCTGTAAGTCCCTTGAGGTCAGGACCTGGTCTTACCCATCATGTGTCCACAGAGCCTGGCATTGTACACATAGGGGACACTTAATAAACAAGTGAAACTATTTCTCATAAGTAAAATCCTGAAGGAGGCATTAAATCAGACAGGGCCATACATCAAAGAACTCTGACGCACACTTAGCACTGTAGGGAAAAGTCAGTGGATTGGAACCAGACTTGGTGTCCAAAAGACTAGGTTTAAGTCCTAGCTCTATCACTTTTTTGCTGTGTTACCTTGGGGAAGTGACTTAACCTCTCTGAGCTTCAATTTCCTCAATTGTAAAATGGAGTAAAATACTTCTCTGGGTTTTATCTTCTTTAACACCATTAAGAACACCATTTTTGTTCTTTGTTAATGGCACATTTAATTTGGCAAATGCCCTAAAATATTTTGTTTTGATTATTCCTGCAATATAAATAACAAGACAATATTAACATACTTTGCAATATGTTTCTAAAATAAACATAAAATTGTAACAATAGAATCATTTTTATCTTAGTTCATCCACAACTTTATCCTCTCTCATTGTTCAGGTTGTTGGGTGATTTGAATCATGAGGGTTTGAGGGAGATGGAGCACCTGAGTAAGGATGATAGTTTTATATAAACTCGTACTACGTTCCTGGTACGTCCTTCCTATGACCACTAGCCTAGGGCAAACCCCTATCAGCTCTGGCCACCTAAATTATCTCGCTGCATCCCTTCGTGCCTGTCTTCAAGTCATTTCTCCTAATATAGAGCAAATGTTAAAAACTTGCAAATCTGATCATGTTGCTTAAAGCCTGACTTCTCACTGCCTGAGAATAAAGTCCAGGATCCTCCTGGAGCTGGTTCTCCATATTATGTCTCTCTGTCTCTGTCTCTGCCATTGTCCTCTCTCATTATCCTCCAATGAGCTGGATCTAATTTTCTCAGCCTCAGACTTTGTCATGCTCTTTCCTCTGCCTGGAATATTCTCTTCTCTCTTTGCATCTGGCCAACTGTACTGTCAACCAGGTCTCAGTGTTAACGTCACTTCTTCACCGTAGGCCTTTCCTGAGCCCCTAGACTAGACTGAGGGTCCTTGTGACCTGCTTCCTGAACATCTCTGTTCCTGACGCTTGCGATGTTCTAATGTCTCCTTCGCTAGACCAGACTGTCAGCTCCACAAAGGCAAGGGTGGTCTCTCCAGTTCACCTCTACACCCCTAGATCCTGCAGAGCACGGGGTGTGCCTCATGCAAGAGGTGCCAGGTGTGTGTTCCCTGAACCGGAAGTGACACAGCCACGTAGCCCAAGACAGAGCGTTGAGTCTATCACGGCAGTCATTCATTCAGTTACTGATCCCCTTACTCTGTGTCAGGCACCGTTCTGGGGGCTGCGGACACAGCAATGAACACAGAGCCACACGTTCTTGCTTTCGTGGGGTTTATATCCTAGTAAGGAGGGCCTGATAATAAATGAAGCCAGGTATGGAGCATGTTAGCTGATGGCAAGTGTTGGAGAATAAGAAGGCAGGAGAGAAAAGGAACCCTCCTAAACTGCTGGTGGGAATGTAAACTGGTGCAGCTACTATGGAGAACAGTATGGAGGTTCCTTAAAAATCTAAAACTATAGTTGCCATGTGATCCAGCAGTCCCACTCCTGGGCATGTATCCGGAGAAAACTCTAACTTGAAAAGATAAATGCACCCCAATGTTCATAGCAGCACTATTTACAATAGCCAGGATATGGAAGCAACCTAAGTGTCCATCGACAGATGAATGGATAAGGAAGATGTGCTATTAATATATATATATATATATATATATATACACACACACACACACAAAGGAATATTAGCCACAAAAAAGAATGAAATAATGCTATTTGCAGCAACATGGATGGACCTAAAGATTGTCATACTAAATGAAATATGTTAGATAGAGAGCAAAAAACATCATATAATATCACGTATATGCGGAATCTAAAAAAATGATGCAAATGACTTATTTACAAAACAGAAACAAACTCACAGACATAGAAAACAAACTTATGGTGACCAAAGGGGAAGGTGGGGGGAGGGATAAATTAGGAGTTTGGGATTAACAGATACACACTATTATATATAAAATAGATAACAAACAAGGACCTGCTGTATAGCACAGGGAACTATACTCAATATCTTAATAACCTATAATGGAAAAGAATCTAAAAAAGAATATATATATATATATATATATATATATATATATATATCACTTTGCTGGACACCTGAAACTAACACAATACTGTAAATCAACTATATTTCAATAAAAAATTTTTTTAAAAATATTTATTTATTTGGCTGCACCTGGTCTTAGTTGCAGGACACGGGATCTTTATTGTGGCGTGAGGGATCTAGTTCCCTGACCAGGGATCTAACCCGGTCCCCCTGCATTGGGAGCGTGGAGTCTTAACCATTGGACCACCAGGGAAGTCCCTCAATAAAATTTTTTTAAAAATTAAAAAAAGAAAGCAAGAGAGGAGGACAGGGAACCCCAGGTGAAGTGGTAGGTGGTATGTTTCCGTTTTTAATAGGTTAGTAGGGAGGGCTTCATGGAGGTGGCATTTGAGCCTGCAGGAGGTGAGGGAGTGAGCTAGAAAGATGTTTTTGGGGAAGAACATTCCAGACAGAGGGAACAGCAGTGCAGAGCTGGCGCTGGCATTTTCAAGGACCAGCAAGAAGGCTGGTGGGCTGGAGCAGAGTGAGCTGGGGAGAGAGCAGGAGGAATTGAGGACTTCAATTTTATTCTGCACGAGAAGGAGGCCATTGGAGGGTCTGAGCAGAGGAGGGGTGTAAGTCCAGCGTATGTGTTAAAAGGATCCCTCTGAACTATATCTGGAGAATTGACTCAAGGGAGCAAGACAGAAAGCAGGAAGGCTCGTTGAGAGGTTTTGCGATAATCCAGGCAGAAGATGGAGGTGATTTGACCCAGAGTGTTAGTGGTGGGCATGCTGAGAAGGGTTTAGATTCTAGATCTAATTTGAAGGAAGGGCCAAGAGGATTTGCTGATGGATCGGGTGTGAGATGTCAGGGAAAGCGATGATTCCCAGGGGCTTGGCCTGGGTGGCCAGAGGATGGAGTTGCCAATAAGGAAATGCGGAGACTGTGGGAGAGCAATTTTGGGGAGACAGGCGAGGACCTCAGCTTCCACAAACGTGAGATGCCTATTGGTTATCCAGCATGTTTTTGAATTCTAAAGTAATACGTCAAAGAGGGCAATTTTGGGCTTCCCTGGTGGCGCAGTGGTTGAGAGTCCACCTGCCGATGCAGGGGACACGGGTTCGTGCCCCAGTCCGGGAAGATCCCACATGCCGCGGAGCGGCTGGGCCTGTGAGCCATGGCCGCTGAGCCTGCGCGTCCGGAGCCTGTGCTCTGCAACGGGAGAGGCCACAGCGGTGAGAGGCCCACGTACCACAAAAAAAAAAAAAGAGGGCAATTTTCTTTCATCTGTATGTGCAGTAAAGAAACACGATACAGGGGCTTTCCTGGTGGCACAGTAGTTAAGAATCCGCCTGCTAATGCAGGGGACACGGGTTCAAGCCCTGGCCCCCAAAGATCCCACATACCACGGAGCAACTAAGCCCATGTGCCACAACTACTGCAGGCCGTGAGCTCTAGGGCCCACGTGCCGCAACTACAGAGCCTGTGGTATAGAGCCTAAGAGCCACAACTACCGAGCCCATGTGCCACAACTACTGAAGCCGCACACCTAGAGCTTGTGCTCCACCGCAATGAGAAGCCCACACACCGCAACAAAGAGTAGCTCCCGCTCGCAGCAATTAGAGAAAGCCCACCTGTAGCAAAGAAGAGCCAATGCAGCCAAAACTAAATAAATTAAAAAAAAAAAAAAAAAGAAACACCATACATTGCCCCAAAGGAACGGAAATTAAAATTGTCCTTTTGTATAGACTTCTACACTTGGCCATTTCCTGCTGGAGCACGACACAACTCCATTTCTCTTAGACAACAACCTGGTTTCTGTTTTAGAACCAACAGAGCCATTATCCATGCCTGATGTTTGCTTTATTATATAAAAAGCTTTTTGAAAAAAAAATTGTAAAGTGTTCTCTGCTTCTGGCCATACCTAAGTACGATTAAATAGAATGATCTCATAACTGAGGTCTTGGGTCATCATTTAGAGCAGTCATTTTCCATCATTCAGCATCCTGAGGGCCTACTATGTGCTGGTGGCTTTTCTATCCTGTTACAGGCATAGGCATGTGAGGTCTCTGGAGAGCGTTAGAGCTTTTTTACCTCCTAACTGGCTTGTTCTACAGTAGTTTTCTTTCCTTCCCCAGGGAATCACCGCTCCTTTTCCTTTCTCTTCTCAGCAGAGCTCCAATTAACTGAATCTGCCATGAAAATAAGTGAGATGTTACTAATTTTGCATTTTCTCTTCGGCAACTTTACTCCTTCATTTTAGCAGAGCTGTGGGCCAGGAAAGGTACAGGGCTAGGATGATGCTGAAAGGCTATAAGTCGATCAGATCCATCTGGGTAAAAAAATAACTTATGTCTAGGCATAATTAGTTTGTATACTTTTCCTCAATGAGATTATACATTTTGCAGATTCTCTACCAGAATAGCATCCTTGGGCTTCCCTGATGGTGGCGCAGTGGTTAAGAATCCACCCGCCAATGCAGGGTACACGGGTTCGAGCCCTGGTCCAGGAGGATCCCACATGCTGCGGAGCAACTAAGCCGGTGTGCCACAACTACTGAAGCCCATGCGCCTAGAGCCCATGCTCCACAACAAGAGAAGTCACCACAGTGAGAAGCCCACGCACCACAACGAAGAGTAGACCCTGTTCGCATCAACTAGAGAAAGCCCGCACGCAGAAGCGAAGATCCAACACAGCCAAAAAAAAAAAGAATAAATAAAATAAATTAATTTAATAAAAGGTGGCAACCTTTCCATAGGAACACCCCAATACATATTGTTCATAACTAACATCTCACAGGAAGAACCAGGTCAGGAAAAGTGTTACTGAAACTGCAGGACTGAGCATGGCACAAAAATGAATGTTAGTAAAGGAAAATGTGTTGCTAGATCATTGTACCCAGAAAAATGGATTTATCACTGGGATAAACTTTTTAAAAATTGCCTGGTCAAAAAATACTTTTAATTCTAAGCACTGAACAATAAACATAGTTCCTAAAACACGTGAGTTCTTCCGACAGCTGTTTTACTCCAATTGTTCAGGGATTTTGCTGGAATCCAAGTGGTTTTCCAAGAGAATTGATGGTTTCCTGACCATAAGTCACCCTCACAAGGCTGTTCACCCTCTCTTGAAATCAAGAGAAGGGGTGAGTGTTAATTTGCATTCTCGTAGGGTCCTAGAATTCTCTCTGTGTCCAGTAGTGTTTGATGAGGTCCAAATATTCATTTCGGTCACACAGATGACAAGGATCATATGAAATTAGAAAATTGTCTTGGTAGTAAGAGACAAAATCATGCCACCCTACAAGCTAACACTGACATATATCTGGGACCTCAAAATTGCTGAATAGGCAGTGTTTGAAAGGAGAAAAGAAAAACACTAAAATGAAAAAAATTTTAGCTCCTTGTCCAGTGATATATTTTTGCCATGCTTTGTGTTACCAAGCATGGTATCATTTTAATGGCGGGGGTGGGGGGGGGGAGTGTAAAGCTAAAAGTGAGGCAAAAGAAATGAATTTGAAGGACAGGAAAGCACACATCCTCTTGGACCCCTGTCTCTAGGATGGAAAATGACTTTGCAGTAGCGCTTTCTGTGCAGTCAGAAGGGAACTTGTTTCCCAGCTGTTCTGCTGTATTTTCCTTATTAGTCTTTGCTCCCACGGTCTAAAAGCAAATACCGGATCTTAGCGCCTACAGTCCTGGTGGAGAACTGCACTTTCCGAGTGACTCATAGGCCAGAGCAAACCACCTCCTGTACCAGCTGGACACGTACCACATCGGCTGCCCAGAGCAGCTTCTGCTTCAACTTGACCTTGGCTTGCTTTGCTTCGGACCATTGCTATCACCTTCACGGGATAATAACGGTGGGGTTTAAACACTGATACTTTGATTCATTTTTCCTCAAATGTAGCTCTCAATCACTACTAAGAGATCTTGGAAGACATATTTTATCTTGACTTTCAACTGAGGATGCCTTTGAGGGCAACGTCATTGACAATGACATTGTTGAAAATTCTGATGCATGTCCTTTGGGGTGTAAATGATGAATTCCTTGAAAAATAAAGGTTGTGGTTCATCTCAGGCTTGGTTATTATTTGCTACTGCTTCGTGATAAGTATGAGATGAGCTCCCTTTATTAGCACTTGTCCTTTGAATGGGGTGATCTCTTATCTCTTCTGTCTCCCGCTCACCTCTCCTGCAATCAAAGGCCAGTTCTTGAGATTTCTTTAGAGACAGGAACAATGTAGCTCAGAAAGCTCTCTGAACCAGTTGTGGATATTTAACACATAAGAATCATAGAACCACAAAGGAGTACAAATAAAATGCAATTTCAGAGGAAGGAGAAATTATTTTTGCCTCCGCTTGGACCCTAACGCCTGTGCCTTTCGGCCTAGCATTTCACTTGGCTTTAGTATTGTTTCCGAAAAATTGTTCTACTGGATGATAGACACCTTGAGTTGGAGGCTGCGTTATTTTCATCTTTCTATCTCCTCTCTCTTCTAGTACATTCAGCAGCTCCCCCTCCCCGGCCCACCTCCCCACCAATCCTTTCATGGGTCACAGCTCTGTACACATAACAGGGCTTGGTAAGCATTTGCTGACGTAATTGAATCAAGGAAAGCTTTTTTAAGAAGGTGGAGCTTAGGTAGAGAGGGGTCATTGGATGGTGATGGGCTGCCCATACATGAATCATTTGTCCTGGGCCTTGAGAAGAGTTTGAAAAGTCAGAACAGAGTGGAGATGCACGCTTGGTGGAATGATCACAGCAGAACTGAGGGTTAGTTTGACAAAATAAGGGGTCAGGGAGGAGGCCGGCCAAGATGTTTTGGAGCATAATTGTGGTATTAGGGTGACTCATAAAATAAGAGAGCTTCCAGAGGTGCTGTGGTCGGGATGCAGGCCACACTCATGGTATTTCTTTTTTTCCCTATTTCACAGCCAGGACACTGTCTTCCTCTTCAATTGTTCCTTCGTACATTTATTATCTTCTCGGCGGTGTCGAGGGGTGGGTGAGGTCTGTTAATATGAGTTCATCATTCCTTTCTTTACATGTTTAATTTATTCATCAGTCTGTTTTGGAATTGGTTTGTTTTCAGGAAAGAGGTTGAATGCATTTTGAAAAACTATTTGAAAATTGGATTGACACCTGAAACTAACACAACATCGTAAGTCAACTATACTTCAATTAAAGACAAACAAACAAACAACAACCACAAGAAAATTGGATTGAGAAAATTAATGTTTCTTTTTTTTCCTTCTTCTTTTTTTTTTTCTGGGAAGAATCCTGGCTGGTTTTGTAGAAGCACCATGGATGAAAAAAAGATATTCTTTAAAATCAGAAAGATATCTAGCTTGGGGCAACTGCTAGAGATGGGAAAAGCAGGAAAAAGTAGCAGGTTTGAGGAAATGAGTTTCCTTGTTGATGGTGCTTTTAGGACACTTAGGAAGCGATAGAAAGAGCCATCTGAAGTCGGGGCTTGATTTCAAGAGAATTCGGAGCTGGAAAGAGATTCAGCAGACAAAGATAGTGGTTAGAAGTTGGAGATGGTGTCAGGAGAGCATGTGGAATGGGGTCCTTAAATAGGGTCCACAGTGATTTGGTGATTAGGATTCAAGTCTCTATAACCAGCAGAAATTATAAGCAATGTTTTCTATGAGTTTGCACTTGGCGTGCTGGGGTGGAGTGTGTCCGTAACTTTGATCAGACTCTGAGAGGTATCCAAAGGTTAATGAATCAGTCGTGTAGAATGGGAATAGATAAGAGCAAAAACGTTAGACTGAGGGGAAATCAGCATTTAAGGAGGAAGCAGAGAGGAGACAGGGAAAGAGACCAAAGAGATAAGGAGGGCAGAAATCTATCTCGGAAGTCAGGAGGGCATGCAGAGCCTGGTGTCTTGATGGCAGGGAGGAGGGACCATTAGGAAGTCATCTGTGTGACAGGAAAGGGTGTTGTGATGAGTAGAGAATGGGAATCAGGAGCAGGGACTGTAAGTCCAGACTTCTCTTTCTGGAAGGTTGACATTTGACAAAAGTGAATATTTACTGAGTTCCTGAGAAGGGTCGGGACCTGTATCATTCAGTGTAGACACGAATGGGAACAAGGTAACGTGAGCTTTGTGTTTGTGGATCTTAGGGTCTCGTGGGAGAGAGACGCTGATCAAATAGTGACCCAAAGTGAGTGAATCGTCACAAACTGAGTCAGCCTTCGGCGGGAGGAAACACGGTGCCCCACACGGAACGTGACCTCATCTGAGGTCAAAGAAGGGTACTGAGGAGGTTTGAGCTCAGATCTCAAGGGCGAATAGGAGAAAAATAGTCGAGGGTAGGGGCAGAGGGAGCAGAATATTCCGGGCAACGTGGAAAGAGGGTGGACAGAGCCAAGGGGCGGGACGGGAGTCCCTGCTGGGTCTTTTAAATGATAGGGAGGCTCTGAGTCTGAGAACAAGCAGGAGACTGCTGATGTGTGGAGGGTGGAACGCAATCAGTTTTTCGTTTTGAAATCAAGAGTCCAGGTGAGAACTAATGATAGCTTGGACCATCATCCTGGCAATGACGGTAAAGAGAAGCAGGTGGATTCAAGAACTAGGTTGGAGCCGAAATTAGTGCCAGAAGGTGGGAGGGAAAACACAGTGATTTAGGGACATCCTGCAAAAAGTCAAGTTTTTTTTCTTCAGGGGCTGAGCGCTGGAGCTTAATGGTAGGCGAGGGAAAGAGCAGTGGAGGGAGAACTTGAAGAAATCAAAACCAGCAGGGGATATATGGCAACTAGAATCAGAAACACAGATCCCTGTAAGGCGAGGATAATGTATAGGTACGTTTATAGTTAGAAAGGAGCCAAGTTGAGGCTTGAAGGCTTGATCCACAAAGAGGGGTTCTGATGCGTTAGGGGTGAGGCTGTAGCTACCGAAACAGTAGGGCAGCGTCAGCTCTGGAGGAGGAACTGCATAAGCTCCGAGATGGCTTCTGGAAGGGACACGGTTGTCATCCACACATGTACACGAACATTGCCTCCTTGTCCCTCGCGTGAAAGTCCATGATTGTTATTTGTTTGTTTTAACTGTATTTATTGATTGATTTGGTTGTGCAGGGTCTTAGCTGCATGCCGGATCTTTTTAGTTGCGGCATGCGGGATCTGACCAGGGATCGAACCTGGGTCCCCGGCATTGGGAGTGTGGAGTCTTAGCCACTGGACCACCAGGGAAGTCCCCGCAAAGTCCACGTTTAAGTTTTACAATTGGAAACAGGGTCAGGGAGTTTTAACAGTCCAAATGTCAAGTTGATATATTGAGCTCTATGAAGCCATCTTCTTTCTTCTGAATCCACGCGGTGGTTTGCTCTAACACTGGGAGCAGGGCCGGTTGGGGGGACAGCAGAGTGAGGAAGGGAGTGACATACTCAGAGACTTGCTTTACCACTTGGGAGAACTGGGTCATTTTCTTACAGACGACGTACCTACACAAGCCTGTATTACAGGTGGCATGTTAATTTGCTTTTAATTCTCACAGTGTGGTCCAGCTTTAGGAATACCACTGACTCCAATGCATCTTTAAAAACAGACTCATTTTTTAAAGTTTAATAAGAAAAACACAATGAGAAATTGTGTGTCAGATCTATCAAACCAAATGTGCTTTTAAAAAAAATCTTTTATTTTATATTGGCGTACAGTTGACTTACAATGTGGTGTTAGTTTCAGGTGTACAGCAGAGTGATTTAGTTATAAATATATCTGTTCTTAATCAGACTCCTTTCCCATATAGGTAGTTATAGAGTATTGAGTAGAGTTCCCTGTGCTATACAGTAGGTCTTTGTTGGTTATCTGTTTTATATATAGTAGTGTGTATATGTCAATCTCAACAAATGTGCTTATTTAATGTCCTAATTCAGAAAAAGAATTAGAGTTCATTGGCCTTTGAAAAAAAAGATCTGAAGGGATTAATGTTCATCTCCCCTCCTTTTTTAAAAATCAGTATACCTATGGAATACCCATTAGCATGGAGTATGCTTTGATTGCTTTTTTAACACATCAGATTCTTATTGCAGAATCTCTGAGTGAATATGCGTATCTGTTATGTCTCCTATTCTTTTCCAGGTTTGAGTAAAGCTTTGTCACAAAATGACTTTTCTCTATAAATGCATGTTTTTTGACGATCAGAGGGAGACGTGTGGTCTGAGCACACCATGTTTGATTTAGAAATGAATAGCGCAGTACTGGCTGGAGCAGTGGCCCTACTTGGCAATTTTGAAATAGATGCAGCTGGAATCATTTTCGATTCAACCCTTGGCAAACCTTCAGTGTGTACGAGAAAAAAAAAAAAGCGAGCAAGCAAGCTATGGAGGAGGTTCAAAGGCTATGCTCAGTGGTCATTACTCTATCTCCTAGAATTGCCAATAAACGGCAGGTCAGCTCTGTGCCCTGCTGAGGTCCAGTTAGCACTTGGGGAAGAAATTATTATTATTAAATGAGTTAATACAAATAACTCCTGAGCATAGGGCCTGGTACATTGTATTTAATGAATATTGGGTATTATTGTATTAAAAAATTATTAGTTAGAATTATTGACTTCCTCGGATTCAATTGGAAACACTAAACATTCCTTTCACATATGAAATCATGTGTAAGAAAGATTCTTATGTGTGCTGGAAAGGAGGAGGAGGGTTTAGGGTAATTGTCACCAACACTCGACCTGAAAGGGTGGTCATCATGGACCACATTTCCTTCTCTACACATGTGGTCTGCTGGTTCTAGACTGAGACATCCAAGTTTTATACTATGCACGTTCAAAGACAGCCATTCATCACGGGGAAACTGTCTTTTACTCCCATCCAGCTTTGAAACACATTTGTGTATTACAAAGTTTTCAAGCAATCACAATTAACTTGTAGAACCAGATACGTTTAGCAGCCGATGAAGTCTCCACCTCCTGGGTCTGATTCCTTTCTGAGTTCCCAGGAGGACGAGGTTTTGGAATTATCCTCGTAGGGCTGAATTGGACCTTTGGCGTTTCCTGTTCTATACGGGGAACCAGAAGCTTTCTGAATTATCTCATAGGACGTTTCCTGATCTGTGACGCTTTAGAGCATGAAGATCATGTTTTTCCCTTCATCATCGCCTGAGTCTCAGTCTCCAAGGAACACGTGTGTATTTCATTACAACTCCACGGCTTCCCGCATTCAGTGATAAATATGTGGGTTACAGTGTACACATTCTCACAGAACACCAAAGGTTACCAGTGCAGGTTTATTGCTTGTTACATCATTTTATTGTGGGGCTGATTCACTGAATCAGTTTGTTTAACAATTAAATAATATGAAATAAGGCAACTGTACCAGCTTACACCAGCCCTGGCTTAGCTGATTCTACACCTCCTCCTTCTAATCAGTAGCTTGAAAGGGTTGACCTGTACTCACAGGGATAGGCCTTGACTAGGAGATACAGCGTGAGATTCTTAATGAGACCGTGTCTCTACTAAGGGACATCTAGAACAAGAGGAGTCTGTGAACCTAAACATATAGGCAAGGCTCTCTTGTTAATAAGTCCGTTTCTACCTTTAAGGTTTTGGGTGTTCTTCTCTTGCTCTCGTTTACTTGATCCTTTGTTGTTGAGATTACATTGTTTGATTCCTAACTGCAGAATGTGCGTCTCCTGCCCTGTGTCATCCTGATCAGCAAAAGTCATCTTATTTCACTTTACTCGGGTCAAATGACTGACTACAAAGCTCTTTATGTTCAGTTAGGAACAGATACGTTTAAACTTAAATCAAAGTTAAATTTAGTTTATTAAAAATCGGATGTTTCCAGGCTTCCCTGGTGGCTCAGTGGTTGAGAGTCCGCCTGCCGATGCAGGGGACACGGGTTCGTGGCCCTGTCCGGGAGGATCCCACATGCCGCGGAGCAGCTGGGCCCGTGAGCCATGGCCGCTGAGCCTGCGCGTCCAGAACTTGTGCTCCGCAACGGGAGAGGCCACAACAGTGAGAGGCCCACGTATCGCAAAAAATAAATAAATTAAAAAATAAAAAATCGGATGTTTCCAACATTTTACTTTTACAAGTTTCAAATATACAGAAAAGTTGAGAAAACTGTACAGTGATCACCTCCATACCCATCACTTAGAGTCTACAATTAGCATTTTAGTATATTTATTTGTCATATAGCCATCTATTCATCCATCAAGCCATCTTATTTTTTTTTACTTTTTATTTTGAAATAATGTTAGACTTAATAAGCATTGCAAAAAGAATACAGGGTTCCCAAATACCCTTCACCAGCTCGCCCTAATGTTAGAATCTTGCAAAACCATAATACAAGGATCAAAGCCTTGAAAATTATGAAAATTAACATTAACGTAACACTATTTATTCATGAATCTACAGATCTTATTTGAATGTCATCAATTTTCCCACTGATGTCCTTCCTCTGGTGCAAAATCCATCCAGCAGCCCACACTGCATTTAGCTGCTGTGTCTCCTTAGCCTCCCCCGATTATAAGAGTTCCTCAGTTTTTGTCTTTAATAATCTTGACTCTTTGGAAGTGCACGGGCCATTTATTTAGTTAAACATCCCTCAGTTTGGTCGTGTCTGAAGTTTTCTCATGGTTAGACTGAGATTGTGCACTTTTTACAAGAATGTGATTATACAAGAGTGATGATACCTTTCTCAGTTCACTGTATTTGGTGGGAGGGTACATCATGGCACACTCTCTAATGATTGATTACGGATGCTATCTTTTATCACTTGGTAAGGGGTTGTCTGCCAGGTCTCTCCACTGTAAAGTTACTATTTGTCACTTTGTAAATAATAAGTATTTTGGAGGAGATAGTTTGAGACCATGCAAATATCCTGCTTCTCCTTAAATGTTCACCTACCCATTGCATTGCAGGATTTTGCCTGCAGCAGTTATTCTGTTGTTCTCAAGTGGCAGTTTTCTACATCCTTCATTATTTGCTGGAATTAAAAAAAAAATTCATTTATTTGGCCGCGCCAGGTCTTAGTTGCAGCATGTGGGATCTTCGTTGCGGCATGCAGGCTCTTAGGTGAGGTATGCACGCAGGGTCTAGTTCCCCAATTGAACCCGGGCCCCCTGCATTGGGAGTGTGGAGTCTTACCCACTGGACCACGAGGGAAGTCCCATTTGCTGGAACTGAACTGTAAGGGAGAGATGTCTCTTCTTTCCCATTTATTTATTTATTCAATTATTTACTTATTTCAGGATGGAGTCAGGGATATTTATTTTGTTCTTTGGGTTCGAATTCAATATGATAATTATTTATTTTGTGGCTCAAGTTGTCTCAGTTTGATCACTGGCTGCTCCTTTTGGATTAGCTCCTGAGTCCTTTTAACATGGCCCGGCATCTGGGGGGCATTTTCTTACTTTCTGGCATGGCAAGATGTTGCAAGCTCACTTTGTATTTTCCCTCTTTTTTCTAAGGAGCTTTGGCTTCTTTAATTGGAGAATGGTGTTTAGAAAGCAAGCTCTGGGCACTAAGTGTGCTTACTGTTACGGGGGTGTCATTGCTTTCAGGCCTTCTCAGCAGATGGAGCTAGGACATCTATGTAGATGAACACCTAAACATATCTACGTGTTCATCTACATTTCTGTATTTATCCATCCCTGTGAGTATATATGTGCATATATTCATTTATATCTATATGAAATCATGAATTCATACTGATGCCTTTAGTCCAATTCAGCACCATAGGTTCATTCTGGACTTCCTCTTTATTAGGAATTTCTCTCTCCAGCAGTGAAAAAATTGGTTCTCATTATCCGCAATATATTTACTTATTCATTCAGTCCTAGCATACACATAAAGTAGTTTTGGAATTGCTAATCCATACCTCCATGAGAAACACATTTACTAACCCACGTACAATATCTGCATACAGTTCTTTTTGTCTTTAGCATTCTAGCTTAGAGACAAAATACTGTTTTCCAAAGTTCCTTAGCTTAGTTCTTTTCTTCACCATCCTCTTCAGTGTGATTGTGTTATTCATTTCTAGTACGATTAGGTTCATTTGTTACTGTTTGCATTCCATTTGGGGTTTCCTCCACATCTTGATTGATTTTATTTTATTTTTTACTTTCTAAAATATTTACTTGTTTATTTGACTGTGCTGGGTCTTAGTTGTGGCATGCAGGATCTAGTGCCCTGAGCACGGAAGTGCCTTGATTGATTTTAAATATTTATATTTGTTATTTGGCAGGGGCAATATGGGAAACTTTGCTGTGATTCTAAAGTCAGGGCTGTGTAGAAATACACGCTCTTTCCACTGAATTCCGTCTACTCCTTGCAGGTAACCAGTCTCATTTGTTTCCGATTTATCCTTCCTATGTTTATTTTACAGAAATGAGCAAATCCATGAACATTTCCACATATCCTTTCCTTTCTCACATAAATCTTACTTTTTGAGGTACTTCATAGTAAGTTGCAGCCATCAGTATACTTCGCCCCTAAACACTTCAGCATGTCCATCATTAACTAGAGTTCAATTTTCATGTATGATTACATTTCTCTCTTTATTTCTTTTAAGGTAAAATTCACCTGCAATAAAATGCACGAATCTTAAGTGTACCACTGGGTAAGTTTTTTTTTTTTTTTCTTTTTGCGGTACGCGGGTCTCTCACTGTTGTGGCCTCTCTCGTTGCGGAGCACAGGCTCCGGACGCGCAGGCTCGGCGGCCATGGCTCACGGGCCCAGCCGCACCGCGGCATGTGGGATCCTCCCGGACCGGGGCACGAACCCGTGTCCCCTGCATCAGCAGGCGGACTCTCAACCACTGTGCCACCAGGGAAGCCCCACTGGGTAAGTTTTGGCAGATGTATGCACTTGTTAATGCAAACCCCTAACAAAATGTACAACATTTACCATAACCTCATAATGTTCCCTCAGACGCCTACCCCAATTACCCCCTGCTCCAGCCTCTGAGACAACTGTTATTCTCACTTTTTTCCACTGTTGGTTGGTTTGGCCTGTTCTGCAACTTCATATAAATGGAACCATATCACTGTATTCTTTTGTGTAAAGCCTCTTTCACACAGCCCAATGTTTTTGAAATACATCCATGTTGCAGTATTTATTGCTGTTACTGCTGGTAGAGTTCCGTTGTTTAAATATACCACAGTTTATTGGTAATCAAGTTTTGAAATGCAGGGATGAAAAGTGAAGGTTTCCTGTGTATGTGCAGTTAGCCTTTTTACATCTGGTTCTTCAGATTCTTCTGGTGTTACAGGGGCCATGCTCCATGCATTTTAAATTATTTTGAATAATCTAGCTCTATACATAGTGCCTTTTGCATAAATGCATGGTGTTTTTCTTTCAAAAAGCTCAGTGTTAAAAGATGATTAGACTCTCTCTGTATAGGCAGATAAATATCCCTTATGATATTTAACGTTGAAAATTTCATCCAACAAAAATCTGGTTCAGTAATTATTTCTTGAACATGTATTATATGCAAGTTACTGTGTTGGGCGCTTGGGAATCCAGGCATGAAGCAGACAGAGGGCTGCTTGGTGGCTATTTTAGGGCACTGAGGATACATGAGGATGCCATCAGAGAGAACTTTCCTTGAAGACTCTCAATCATCATCTGGTTGGTTTCCTCCAAATCTCATGAGACGTGCAGTAATCGTCAAAAACAGTCGTTCTGACGGTAACACCGTGCGTTGGTTTTTGTAGCTGTGGTGCAAGCTCTGGGCTGTGGACTGGATCAGCAGGAACAGGGAACGAGTGAGACCGGAGTGAAACCCAACACAGGGCCCAGAGCACCATGGCCAAGTGGGAGATGGCGCTAGCGAGCATTCAGTCCCCTGGCACCAACTCTCAGCTCTGGAGGCGGCTGCCAAGATGCGATGGGAGCAGGGTCAGGGCTGAACCGGCAAACCAGTGCTGTACCCACCTTGATTTCATGGGGTGCAGGGGGGTATACACAGTCCGTATCCGTATAAGGCAACAGGCTCCTTCACCTCTTATACGTGCACAAAATAAGGTAAAAGGGTGGCTACGTAATTTGCTTGGGGACACACCATGGAAGGCACCCAGCGGATGCTAAATTTAGTTGGATAGGTGTGTCCATTTATTTTTGTTTTTATTTTCATTCCTCTAGGACGTGGGTCAAAAAAGATCTTGCTGCGATTTATGTCAGAGTGTTCTGCCTATGTTTTCTTCTAAGAGTTTTATAGTGTCCGGACTTACATTTAGGTCTTTAATCCATTTTGAGTTTATTTTTGTGTATGGTGTTAGGGAGTGTTCTCATTTCCTTCTTTTACATGTAGCTGTCCCGTTTCCCCAGCTACGTGTGTCCATTTAAACCTCTCTCCCTCTCTCTCTTTCTCTTAAAAATCTTTTGGAGTAACCCATAAGAAACTTTTTGGTAGAATACAGTAACTTCTAAACTTGGAAATGGTACATTTTTTTTAATTAAAAAATACAAACTGAAATGGAAATGACTTTCTTCCAAAACACTTTAAAGAAACATATTATCATGTGGAATCTCATTTTGAATGAATCAGAGTACAGTAAATCTCCAAATATCCACTTAGCTGTCTGCTGCGGTTTCCTAAACAGGAAAATGACTTCAGCAGGATGGTCTTTTCCCCTGGATCCACAGCAGGCAGCTTTCTGTGCTGCTCTGAAAACATTTTAATTCTTCCCCAAGTACCATGTTTCTTGGAATTATTCACCGGAAACTAATAGCATTCCGAGTTTTAAAGTCATTCCAACCACAAGTGACTTTGTAATAGTGCTTAACATTAGTATAAAAAAGGATCGAGCACAGTTTACGACAGCATTAGTCACATTTGCACGTAGTAACCCCCACACAAAGATGTGTGTTTCTATTCCACTGTGATCACTGGACGGATGTACTGGGTCGTGACAACACCCACGATAAATCAGTACAATGTGTTGGATGGTGTTAAGTGCTAGGGGGGAAAAATAGGCAAGGACAGGATCTTAAGCGTGCTGGGCTGGAGGCAGGAAGGCCGTTGAAATGATATATGGAGTGGTCAGGGAAGGCATCATGGAGGAGGTGACATTTGAGTCAAGACCTCGGTAGTATGTGAGTCATATGGGCATTTGGGGAAGAACATTGCAGGCAAAGGGAAGAGTATGTACAAAGACCCTGGGGCAGGTGTGTGCCTGAGGAACACAAGGGCACAGCTAGAATGTAGTGACCAATGGGGAGAGTAGTTGGGGATGAGGATAGAGATGGAACAGGGGCCACATCATAAAAAGCCTCCGGGTAAAGACTTTGGCTTTCACTCTTAATGATGGAGGATGCCACTGGAGGTTTTTGAGCTGAGAAGTGACATGATCTGAATTGTGTCTTAGCACCCGAAGCAGAGAGAGCAGTTAAGAGGCTCTATTGAACCAGAGAAAGAAGAACAGAAATTCTCCTGGAGAAGGGAAAGACTGTTCCCAATGTTTAGAGACAGGTCAGGTCTCCCCAAAGAAGAAAAAATAATGCACGGTAATTGTTCAGATAACTGAGCATTTGGGGATTAAATGTGTGATGTTATTTTTAGAAGATAGCATTTAGAAAAACAATGCCCTGCTCTTGGTTTTTTATTGTATCTTTCAGAGCACACCATGGGGAAAGATAAGAAAGCATCACCTTCCAAGTACAGCACTGAATTAGAAGACCTTGTTTCCACTTTTGGTCTTATTTTGACCTTGTAATATCCTAGGGCTGATGACATAACCTTTCTGAGCTTGAGTTTCCTCAGCGGAGACATCACTATTAATTCCTTCATGGAATTACTATGTCAGTTAGTAACACGTCAATGATCTGATGGTCATAAAGTAACTCTGAGTGTCTTTGAAATCCACATGACATAGGACTGTGGTGGGGACCCATTAGTGTCGTTATTATAAGAAACACATGGCATTTTAGCATGAAAAATGTTCACGGACAGGAAAAACCACGGGCGGTCAGGAGGAGACTGGTGTGAATTTGGAAAGAGATGGGTAGTAAGAGCGATGACATTTAATTTCAGGACATTTCGATGTATGCGACCAGGGATTTTGTAATGCTACTTATAAAGGGACAGACATTTTAGGAGAATGAAGGAAAACGAGAGCGTGTGCGTACTTTCGTACATCACCTCCTGGTGCCAGAATGTGGTTCTCAGTACCTGTGACACCTTCTCCCTTATTAGTACTCTGTTCTTATATCTGACTAGGATAACTTGTATTTTTTAAATTTTTAATTAAATTTTAATTTTATATTGGAGTATAGTTGATTTACAATGTTGTGTTAGTTTCAAGTATACAGCAAAGTGATTCATTTATACATATACACATATCCATTCTTTTTCAGATTCTTTTCTCATATAAGTTATTACAGAATATTGAGTAGAGTTCCCTGTGCTGTACAGTAGGTCCTCGTTTGATCACCTATTTTATATATAGCAGTGTGTATATGTTAATTCCAGACTCTTAATTTATCCCTCCCACCCCACTTTCCCCTTTGGTAACTCTAAGTTTGTTTTCGAAGTCTGTGAGTCTGTTTCTGTTTTGTAAATAAGTTCATTTGTATCATTTTTTTAGAGTCCACATATAAGTGACATCATATGATATTTGTCTTTCTCTGTATGACTTACTCAGTATGACAATCTCTAGGTCCATCCATGTTGCTGCAAATGGCATTATTTTATTTTTTTTTATGGCTGAGTAATATTCCGTTGTCTATATGTACCACATCTTCTTTATCCATTCATCTGTCGATGAAAACATTTAAGTTGCTTCCACGTCCTGACTATTGTAAATAGTGCTGCAGTGAACATTGGGGTGCTCGTATCTTTTCAAATTATGGTCTTCTACAGGTATGTACGCCCAGGAGTGGGTTTGCTGGATCATATGGTAGTTCGATTTTTAGTTTTTTAAGGAACCTCTATAATGTTCCGATAACTTGTATTTTTGAGCAGCATGTTCAAAACACTGGCAAGTTTGACCTCTAACACGTATGCCATGGATAATTGTAGGCATATTGAAATGTGGGATATTCATTTTCCTTATTACACATTAATTTCTCAAACAAAACTGTGAAATCTCATATAATTGGCCACAACTTTGGATGAATAATGAGGTGGACCATGGTGTATCTTTCTTCCTTCCTTCCTTCCTTTCTTTCTTTCTTTCCTTTCCTTTTTTTTTTAAGTAATTCAGAAAGTTCTGTTTTGCTATCTTTTAAAGCAAGATTATCTGTCCAAAGAGTCTAGAAAATTACCTCTACTGTTCCCAGCTGATTTTGTCTGGACTGTTTCTGTGAGATGGTGGCTTTTTCTTAAAGACACAGGATAACTGGTGTGACCTTGGCTCTGAGGAGGACTTCTATGAATTGGGGTCAAGATGTCTGTTGCTCTGACAGGGCCCCTTATAACTGCTTTGTTTATTCCTTCAACAGATATTTTTCAATCATATACTATGTTGGGTGCTGCAGGGCATAAGAAAGATGACTAAGACATGGTCCCTATCGCCAATGAACTTATAATCTAACAGGGAAATAACTCTCAGATCAGGCAGTTGGTGATATATCTCATGAGCGTTCATGAGCGGTTGGGCGTGGAGACAGTTCCTGCAGCTCGGAGTATCAGGGCTGCTTTGTGGAAGAGCTGATGTCTGAGCAGCTGGCCGGCAGTGCATTCAAGTTGAAGGAATAAAGAAGCCAAGTGATGGTTGGGTGACACTTCTCAGAGGGGTTGCACCTGCCAGGTGGGACTTCCTGGGCACAGAGAAGACAAGAGGAGGACATTACAGGCCAAGAGCCAGGCCTGAAACCTGATGCGTGTGTTATAGAGGGGTGGCCATCAGTTATCCTGGAGTGAGGGAGTTCTAGGAGAAAAACCTGGCCAAGTAGATTTGGGCGGGATTTTGTGGAATCTTAGTTCCCAGACCAGGGATCGAACCCCCGCCCCCTGCATTGGAACTGCGGAGTCTTAACCACTGGACTGCCAGGGAAGTCCCTGGATTTTGTCTTTGAAAGTCAGGCGGAGGAGTTTGCAGACAGTGGAGGGTACTAACGATTTCTGAGTTGAGCCGTGACATTTGCAAAGGGCATTTTGGGGACGCAAAGCCAGCAGTAATGTATGGGATAAACTCGAAGGTGAAGGAAAGACGAAATGTGGAGACTCTTGTAGGAGTATTAGAGGTGAGGAGAGAGGATCAGTGGGGAGTGAACATACCAGGAGAGACGGGCAGGGATGAGATGTCAAAGAAGAAAATGAACACGACTTGGGTCTTTGAACAGTGAAAAGCCATCCAGATATCAGGGATTATTGAAGGGAAGGAAGGAATAACAATTTCTCCAAGGGGTTGAATCAGTGTGAAGCTGGAATAGGGAACGTCCCAGAATAGGGAAGTTGAGAGATGTCGTCTCAACCTGGAGAGTTATCATCAACTCAAATTACCTGGGTCGTGGAGACCAGCCTGCTCGAGGTTGGGTCCCTTGAGCCCTCTAGGTGTGTGATTAATGGGACTGTGGTGTTTCTCAACGCCTCATCCGCTCAGAGCCATCTAATCTTTATGAACGTGATCAGATGTCTGGCTCCTGCTGTATGGATGTATTTCCATGGGTTGTCTGTGTCAGGTTGGAAGCGAATGTTTGTACAGCTTTGGTGGAGAATAAAGGTCATGTATATACGTGCTCATTTCTAAATGGGCTGTAATTATATTCACAACCCAGGACTCCATGACTCACCTCTGCCCTTATTAACTCCACCCAATGAACTGCCTCTTTCATTCAAATATGAAGTCACTCCATCCACTTTTTAAATCTTGGCAGAGATTTAACGATAACTCTGTTTTTCGAAGGGAATCTAGAGGTTTGAATGCCACACTCTCATGAGAGTCCCCAGAGGGAGAAACATCCGCTCCCCAAACATGAGCTGGTTCTGTATTTCTCTCTGAGACCCAGTGATTTCCACATCATCCTCGGAGGTGAGGAGAGGGCAAAAGGACCTTACATAGTGAGTAGGTTTGACACACTGAACTTCAACCAAAGATCAAAAAGCATAGTGGAGGGCTTCCCTGGTGGCAGATTGGTTAAGAATCTGCCTGCCGATGCAGGAGATACGGGTTTGAGCCCTGGTCCAGGAAGATCCCACATGCCACGGAGCAACCAAGCCCATGCACCACAAGCACTGAGCCTGCGCTCTAGAGCCTGCGAGCCGCAACTACTGAAGCCCACACACCTAGAGCCCATGTTCCACAAGAGAAGCCACCGCAGTGAGAAGCCCACGCACTGCAACAAAGAGTAGCCCCCGCTCGCTGCAGCTAGAGAAAGTCCACGCACAGCAACGAAGACCCAACGCAGCCAAACATGAATAAATAAATTTATAGAAAAAAAGGATAGTGGAGATTTTGGTTTCTTAATCTAAGTAGATTTAAACTCCTGGCGAGAGGGGTGACGTAAAACAAATACGAACGTAACATCCTGCTTTTAGCTCTGAGAGAGGTGGTTCACAGGAAAAGGCTATAAATCAGAAGGGGCTGGTAGCTCATCCGTGGTCAGTAAAAGCGACATTTTCCACAGGGGAGTGAGCTGAAGTGGGGGAGGCAGGAAAACATCGGAATCCCTCCAAATTCCTTGTAAACACTCGTCTCCGTGCGTACCTGTAGGGTATTTACTATGGTTAGAAGATTGTTGTCCGCACAAAGCAGACACAGTTTCAGCTCTTTCCATATAACGAATCTATCTATTTATGTCTCATAGTTGCTAAGGTTATTACAAGGGTTTGCAGATGAGTGTTTAGAATGGATGTGCAATGCTGTCTTCACCGATACAATCTTTGAAACTAGTATCTTTGGTAATGACCCTGAGAGTATTTTTTTTTCTCTGAATAATAATGATTTTCAAAAGATTTTAACCATGAAATACCACAAACAGAAAGTAAGGATTCCCATTTGCTTTAAGATTCACATCAGATACATATTCACAGGGTGCTCACACCGGGCTTTCACATATCTTACCTTATTGAGGGACCACAGCAGCCTTGTGAGATGTTTTTATTGCCCCCACTTTTTTTTTTTTTTTTTTGGCTTCGCTGTGCAGTTTGAGGGATCTTAGTTTCCTCAAGGGATCAAACCCGGGCCCCCAGCAGTGGAAGCGTGGAGTCCTAACCACTGGACCGCCAGGGAATTCCCTATCACCCCCCATTTTAGAGATAAGGAAACTGAGGCTCAGGGAGGTCGCATAACTTCCCTGATCTCCTACTAGTAAATGGCGGAATAGGGACGGAAACCCAGGTCTCCAGGCTGTAAATGCTTTGCTCTTCCAACACTGCAGCTGTTCCATGAGAAAAGAACAGACTCATCTCTAGGCTGATGGGAAAACATTTACCTCTACCCTGAAGTGAAGGGAATTTAAAATCCTCTTGACCGATAGACTTCAGAGCTGAGGACCCTTTGGTTTCAGGATCCCTTCTCATCCACCCTTCCCCTTTGGGGGGTTAAGATCCAAAGAGGTTATCGCTTGGAAATCCAGTAAGCAAATCTTATGAGATTTTCAGGCCAAATTGTAAAACCCATAATGTTTACATGGTCTAGATAAATTTTTATTGTTTATTTGTATTTCAGTTTCCTAAGTACTGGTAGTAAAACTGCCCTTATATAAACATGAAAAAAAAATTCCCAACACTCAATATTATTTTTATCTGCCTTCACGGTCTCCAAGCCTTTCCGGCAGTTAAATAATATGCCATCTTCGCTACTACTGTCCTTTCTCACGTGTCCCTGAAATCGGACAAAAGTCTAAGGTTACCCTGGAGTTAATGATTAAAATCTTCTCCGCCTGGACGTTATTCATCATTTCTTGGGAAATGCCTCCCATTAGTTTCCAGTTCTGAAACAGCCTAGTGTACATTCTTCAATATCCTGTGATAGTGCAGATTCTTAAACAGCGTGGTAGAGATTCTGATCTCTCGAGAATCCCACCTGTGGTGATTAACAATGTTGTGTTAGTTTCAGGTGTACAGCAAAGTGATTCAGTTATACATATACATGTATCTATTCTTTTTCTGTAAATGAAAAATAAATAAATTTATTTATTTATTTTTGGCTGCTTTGGGTCTTTGCTACGCGCGGGCTTTCTCTAGTTGCCGTGAGCGGGGACTACTCTTCGTTGCGGTGCGGTGCGCGGGCTTCTCATGGCGTGTGGCTTCTCTTGCTGCGGAGCACAGGCTCTAGGCGCGCCGGCTTCAGTAGCTGTGGCTCGCGGGCTTTAGAGCGCAGGCTCAGTAGTTGTGGTGCACGGGCTTAGCTGCTCCGCGGCATGTGGGATCTTCCCGGACCAGGGCTCAAACCCGTGTCTCCTGCATTGGCAGGCGGATTCTTAACCACTACACCATCAGAGAGATCCCCATGTATCTATTCTTAATGGTTTTTTACCTAATAAACCACCTTGTTGGTCTCTACTTTTGAACACTTCCCCCTCTTAATTGGTAGCCACGATGGTCAAGGCCAATTCCTCCTTTACCACGTTTACATCTTCAACAAGCATCAGCTCAAGGGAACTACCTTCTGAAGAAAGATTCAGAAACACACAGATTTCTACCAAAAGAAATTTCTATTATTTTTTATCTCATGCCTGTTTTAATACATTTTTCTTTTTTTTCTTTTTTTAAATTTTTTTAATACATTTTTCTACACATAATTCTTTTTATCATCCAGTCTCTTGTGATTCATTCAGAAGAAACCTAGAGCCAAATCAAGTTTTTAAACACATATTTCTAAGCAGTGTTTTGTAAAAGCTGCCCTATTTTAAGATCACCCAAAGGTTATTTCAGGTCGGTGAATAAGAATATGTTAGTGAACAGCAGAGGCTGCATTTGTTGATTTTTAAAAGAGAACTCAGATTTGGGGAGATTTTAAGTTTTTCTTCAGTGATTCATAATCAGTTTTGCAATTTGAAAGCAGTTTATGAGTCATCTAGTTTATGAATCTGTCGTCACGTCCTTGCAAAAGGGTTCCCTTTTCTTATGGCTTTTTAAAGTTTAATTCAGTTATCTGAAAGCTGTCGTCTTAACCTCATTTGTCCTACTTCTTGAAGAAATTTCACCTTTATTAGTGGGTAAGAAGGCCTAGGGACTAGTGAGGTAAATTATCTGAAACATCCCTGTTCTGGGCTTATAAGTCACAGTTGAATGGATAGTTGTTTTGAAAAAACCCTGTAAAAATACCACTCCTAGTTTTTTCCCCCAAGTTCTAAATATGAAGTCTCTGTTTTCAGTTATCTTGTTTCTGCCTCTGCATGCAATAAACTCTAGCCACCTGAGGACAGCAGGGCCATACGACATTTTGCTAGGATGAAAAAGCAGATTTAATCCAAATTCTTCAAAAAAAACCAAAACACCCTCAGCTAGTGAAGGAATAAGCTCGATAGACTGATGTTGACAAGCAAAGCCCTGGAGAAAAGAAAATAGGCCTGCTTTCAGGTCCAGACAGATCATTTACAGTATCTTTGGATTCCGTTTTTGATCAGGAAATCAGATCAACACTCTTGCAGGGAAAGGTTCACTTGGTCACAGGTGGGGCACTTTAGTTAAAGTGTCTATTTCTTAGTCCATATTAGGCAACAGGAACTGGATGAGAGGCGTTTATTTTTCATTCTGTGTCATTCAACCATAAATGACTCAGTTCTGATATTATGTACGAAGCTCCACTGAGCTCCTAGGAGAGGCAGCTGGATGTCACTTGAAATGCTTATCTTATACTCTCAGTAGGGAAGGTAGTGAGTGACCAGTAAAGGGGGTACTTTTTCCTTAAGATATTAAGTTAATAGCTGACTCACATCCCAGGGACTTGGTTGACTCCTCAAATGCTTCATTTCTAAACTAATATGGGCTTAATCTAAGTAATTTTACTGTCACCCCGGCAGAGCTTATGGAAGTTTAAGGGGGATTTTTTTAAAAGTCACATTTGAAACCACATGGGATTGGAGAAACAAATGATTTAGCAGCAGCAAAAAATGCAAAAATAGTATGAAACGTTAATCTAGCATTTGGAATGTCACCAGATCTCATTATTATTACTTTTTAAAAAATAGACTATTGGTTACAGCAGTTTTGGGTGCACAGAAAAACTGAGCAGAAAGTACAGGAAGGCCATGTGCCCCCTGACCCTTCACATGCACAGCCTCCTCCACCATCAGCATCCCTCACCAGAGTGGTACCTTTGTTACAATCGATGCACCCACACTGACGCATCATAATCACCCAAAGTCCATAGTTTATATTAGAGTTCACTCTTGGCATTGGATAAATGTATATAAAGATATGTATCTACCATTACAGTAGCACATAGAGAGGTTTTACTGCCCTCAAAACCTCTGTGCTCTGCCCATTGAGAGCATTTTTTTTTTTAGTTTTAAATTTAATGATCTAAATATGAGTTAAAATCCAAAAATTTTAAAAAGCACAAGAATCCAAGTGTTTAACTTAAATGTAATGGTTGTTAAAAATCATTAATATTTGTACTTAAAGCATATAATATTAAACGTTAAATGTCAACATTCATATTAAGATGTCATTAATTCAGAACAGGTGTCTGAAATTTACCTTTGCAGTAGCCATGAAAAAAATCTGCCTGCTAAGTATGTTAAATAGTTTAAATGCCTGAGAAGCTTTCAGCCCAGGGACAGCACCAACTATTACCAATCCCCTGCCACTGGAACTTAGCTCAAATTAAGTAAACCAACAATAATAACAAAGGACAGAAAAATTTCTGAAAAATCTCTAAGTATTAGGGAAACAAAATTTCTAGTATTTCTTAATTACACACATTTCTAAATAACCCAGGAGTCAAAGAAGAAATCATAGTGGGAATTAGAAAATATTTTGAACCAAATGAAAATGAAAACACAGTATATCAAAATTTGTGTCATGGGGACTTCCCTGATGGTCCAGTGGTTAAGAATCTGCCTTCCAATGCAGGGGATGCAGGTTCAATCCCTGGCTAGGGAACTAGGATCCCACATGTCGCGGGGCAACTAAGTCTGCGTGCTCTAGAGCACATGTGCCACAACTGGAGAGCCCTCATGCCACAACTACTGAGCCTGCATGCTGCAGCAAAATCCAGCATGCAGCAATGCAACCAAATAAATACATAAATATATAAATAAATAAATATATTTTTTAAAAAATTTGTGTCATGCAGCCAAAGCAGTGCTTAGAGGGAAGCTTATAGCATTAAATACATATATTAGAAAAGAAGTGTCTAAAATTCATGATCTAAGCTTCCACCTTAAGAGACTAGAAAAAGACAAGCAAATTAAACCAAACATAAGCATAAGTAAAGAGAAGAGTGGAGGCTAAATGAAATAGAAAATGGTAAACAACAGAGAAAAATCAATGGAGCCAATAGCTGGTTCTTTGAAAAGGTTAATTAAGTTGATAAACCCCTAACCAGAATGATCAAGATTAAAAAAAAGGGGGAAAGCACAAATTACCAATATCAGGAATGACATTACCATGGATCCTACAGATAATAAAAGGATTATAAGAGAATATTTTGAACAATTTAAGGCCAAGAAATTTGATAACTTATGAAACAGATATTCTTTGAAAGATACAGGTTACTGAAACTGACTCAGGAAGAAACAGAAAAATCTTATATTGATTAAATAAATTAAATTTGTAATTTTAAAACTTCTGACAAAGAAGACACTGGGCCCAGAAGACTTCATTAAAGAATTCTATCAGGGATTCCCTGGTGGCGCAGTGGTTAAGAATCCGCCTGCCAATGCAGGGGACATGGGTTCGATCCTTGGTCCAGGAAGATCCCACATGCTGCGAGGCAACTAAGCCCGTGCACCACAACTACTGAGCCTGTGCTCTAGACCCCATGGGTCACAACTACTGAAGCCCATGGACTTAGAGACCGGGCTCTGCAACAAGAGAAGCCACTGCAGTGAGAAGCCTGTGCACCACAATGAAAACCCAATGCAGCCCAAAATAAATAATAATTAAAAAAGAAACAGATGAGTTAATTGGGTAGGAAACACTTGAAAAAAAAAAAGAATTCTATCAAATATTTGACAGAAATAATTCCCCTCCTACACAAACTTTTGGAAAATAGAAGGAGAAGTAACACTTTCCAACTCATTTTATCAGGCTAGGATTACCCTGATACTTAAACCAGAAAAAATTATTATAAATAAAGAAAACCATAAACAAATATTCCTTATTAACATAGAGGCAAAATCCTTAACAATACATTAACAAATCTCTCTTTCAATATATATAAATATATACTGAGAGGAAGAGAGACAGAGAGGATAATATACAGGGAGGATATATACCAAATGGGCTTTGTACCAGAAATTTAAGATTGGTTTAATTTTCAAAATCAACAAATATGACTCATAGAATAAAGGAGTAAAACTATGTGATATCTATGTTGGTGGTCCCCAAACCACCTTCAGATTCAATGATTCTTGAGGACTTGTGGTTCGGCATATAGTCATACTCATGGTTAAGATTTATTACAGTGAAAAGATATAAACCAAAGTCAGCAATGAGGTGAAATCTGGAAGAGACCAGGTGTAAGCTTCCAAAAGTCCTCTCTCTGTGCTTAATTCCTGTAGCAACGTGTAGTCACAGCATGCTGTTCACTGGAGAAGCTCAGGAGAGACTCTACCCAGTGTTTTTCTTGGGGGGCTAGTCACATAGACAGTCTACTTGGCACATACCAAAATTCCAGACTTCCAGAACAAAAGCACGTGTTCAGAATAAACCACATTGCTTGTACAAAGAGTTTAGGCACAGTGAACCACTCACCAGTTCGGGGAACAGTGGGAAATCTCCCAAAACCTATGTCTCAGGTTGCAGCCAAAGGCTAGCCTTGCAAACAGGCCTTTCAAAGGACAGCAGTCTCAGCCTGCCATGTTAACCCTTTTGTTACATGTATCTCCACAAATGGAGCCCACACACACACCCCAAAGAAAATTTTGGACAAAATTTAGTACCTATTCATAACTGGTGGCAAACTGAGAATATAAAAGAGCTACCTCAATGTAATAAAGGACGTCCACAGAAAACTAGTGCTAACAATACCTTTCATGATGAGACACAGAATGCTTTTTCCCTGAGACTGGGAAAAAGGTGGGGATGTCCACTCTCACCTTTCCTATTCAACACCGTACTGTGCAATAAAGCAAGAAAAAGAAATTAAAAGTATACACATTGCAAAGATGCAAAACTTTTTATTCATGGACAACATAATCTTGTACATAGAAAATCCCAAGAAATCTACAAAAAAAAGTGTCATTAGCTATAATTGAGGTTAGTAAGGTTATAGGATTCAAGGTCCATATACAAAAATTAATTGGATTTCTATATACAATACTTACAATGTACAATTGAAAATTCAAATGAAAAATGCCATTTACAATAGCTTCTAAAATCATGAAGTACTCAGCAATAATCTTAATATGTATGAGACCAGCACACAGAAAATTCCAAAATATTACTATAAGAAATTTTTAAAGATATAAATATATAGGTAGACCATGTGCATGGATGGGAAGACTCAATTTTAAAAAATGTCAATTATCTCCAAATTGATTTATAGATTCACTGCAATCCTAAAAAATTCCAGCAGGTTTTTGTAGAAATCGGCAAACTGATCCTAAAATTTATATGGAAATGCAAAGAACCTAGAAAAGCCAAAAAGATTTTGAAAGTAAGGAGCAAAGATGGGAGACTCACATTATTTGATTTCAGGATGTAATATTCAGCTACAATAATCAGTGTGGTATCGGTATAAAGATTGACACATAGATTAATGGAACAGTATAGAGTACTAAAAATAGACTCACACATATTTAGTCAATTGACTTTTGACAAAGGATAATTCAGTTGGGAGAAAAGAGGCTCTTTTCAACAAGTTGTGCAGGAAAAACTGGGTATCCACATGGAAAATAGGAACCTTGATGTTTACCTTATGTCCTACACAAAATTAAAGGATATGATCAAAATGGATCATGTCCCTTAATATAAAACTTGTAGATGAATATATAGGAGAAAAATCTTTGAAACCTTGGGATAGGCAAAAATTTCTTAACTGGGACACAAAAACATGAACTATAAAAAAACTAAAAAATGGGCTCTATTGGGACTTCCCTGGTGGCACAGTGGTTAAGAATCCGCCTGCCAGTGCAGGGGACACAGGTTTGAGCTCTGGTCCAGGAAGATCCCACATGCCACGGAGCAACTAAGCCTGTGCACCACAACTATTGAGTCCAAGCGCCACAACTACTGAAGCCCACATGCCTAGAGCCCATGCTCTGCAACAAGAGAAGCCACCGCAATGGGAAGCCCAAGCACTGCAACAAAGAGTAGCCCCCATTTGCTGCAACTAGAGAAAGCCCATGTGCAGCAGCGAAGACCCAACACAGCCAAAAATAAAATAAATAAATAAATTTATATTAAAAAAAAGTAATCACTGACCTGGAGACAGTATTTACAATACAATAAGCATGTGAACACACGCTCAACGTCATTAGGCATCAGGGAAACACAAAGTAAAACCACACACATCCACTGGAATGGCTAAAATTTAAGAGCATGATAATACCAGTGTGGACGAGACTGTGGAGCAATTGGAGCTCTCATATACTGCTGGTCCAACCACTTTGGAAAACAGCTTGTCAGCTTCTTATAAAGTTATATGTATGATTCAATTCCACTCTCAGTTACTTATCCAAGATAAATGAAAACATAGGTCTACACAAAAACTTGTACACAAATGATCGTAGCATCTTTATTCATAATAATTGCCAAAGAACTAGAAATAACCAAAATGTCCATCCACGGGTGAATGGATAAATAAATTGTGACATCTCCAAGCAATGAAATATTATTTTGCAATACAAAGGAAGAAATTAATGATTCACATGGACGAATTTCTAAAAACACGCTGGGTGAGGGGAGCCAGATGCAAGAGTATCTACTGTATGATTCTATTCATATGACATTCTAGGAAGGACAAACTGAGTCTAGAAAGCAGGTCTCTGGTTGCCTTGGGTCAAGCGTGTTTGGTCCAGATTTACTGGGAAGGGACACAAGAGAAGCTTTTAGGGTGATGGAAATGATCTGTATCTTAATTGTGATGGTGGTTACATGGCTGTATTATACATTTGTCAATACTCATCAAATTGTACATTTAAAGTGTATCTATTTTTTTTGTGTGTGGCTGTGTTTTGTCTTCGTTTCTGCGCACGGGCTTTCTCTAGTTGCGGTGAGCGGCAGCTACTCTTCATTGTGGTGCGCAGGCTTCTCATTGTCATGGCTTCTCTTGTTGCGGAGCACGGGCTCTAGGCGCACAGGCTTCAGTAGTTGTGGCACGTGGGCTCAGTAGTTGTGGCCTGTGGGCTCTAGAGCTCAGGCTCAGTAGTTGTGGCGCACGGGCTTAGTTGCTCCGTGGTATGTGGGATCTTCCCGGGCCAGGGCTCGAACCCGTGTCCCTTACATTAGCAGGTAGATTCTTAACCACTATGCCACCAGGGAAGCCGTAAAGTGTATCTATTTTATTTTATGTAAATTCTTCTTCAGTAAAGTTGCATTTAAATCTCCAGGACTCTATTCATTTTGCAAAACTGAAGCGCTTTGCCCTTAAACAACAGCTCCTCATTTCCCCTCCCCCACTCCTGGCAACCACCATTCTACTTTCTGTCTCTATAAGGCACCTCCTATTTATTAGTGGAATCCTACAGTATTAGAGTGACTTCTTAAAAGCACATGGAACCTCCTCTTTGCCACATGGCTATTTGTCTGCACACGTTCTGGTTTCTGCATTGACCATACTGTTTGCGGTCCCAGCTGTCACTCCTGTCATTTCTTGGTACCACCAACACAACTCTTATTCTACCATTGCCTTCTTGCAGTGGGGACATTTCCTCTTCGTCCAGAGTTTAAAACTGGCTGCAAAATTGAGAAACCCACGGGCTGGGAAGAAAAAACATCTTAGATAAAGAAAATTCCTTTTAACAGAATGGTGTGTGTGTGGGGGGAAGGAAGTCCCTTCACTTAGGGAGGAGAAAGTCAGTAGGAATGAGACTAGGATATTGCCTGAGGCCCTCAAGGACACAGTGACCCCTACTTCCTGTGTCCGGTTGATCTGCCTTTTCTGACACACCTTGATATGCCTGAATTCACAGCTTGACGTGCAGCTAAGACACATGTGCCACAGGTAGATTTCATAGCAGCAAGTAATTATGGTTTGTATCGTCCGTATTGAGGTACAAAGACAACCGCCTCGTTAATTTTTTGAAGTCAGTAGTTATCAAGGAAGAATCTGTTGTTACTTCAATGTTTATCGAGGACCCTAATGTGCTAAGCATGTATTATGATTACCAAATGAGCACCATGGGGAAGTGATGTAGCCATGGTAACCTGAAAGTTCACAGTGATGGGAACCAGCTGCAAGGGCAGTCTGAGGGATTTGGGCAAATAGTAGGTGCGCACCATGAGGGTAAGTATATGGTACATATATTTAAAGAAATATAATTTAAACCATTTTTAGGAGGAAAAAGCAGCTCAAGGTGTTATTATAACACGGGAAGAAGATCTACAAATCATAGTTACCAAGTCAAACAGAATGCTGTGGGTCACCTGGAGGGATGCTGGAGATATGACAAATTATATTTGCATTATTCATTATTCATATTACATGAATACATGGTGAATGAATGAACAAATTTAGCCAATTACTTGTCTTTCTGAACAAACTCAGGACAAACACAAGAAATGGCCTTTCTATTTAAAATCGATACCTTTTCTTTTTCTCTGAACCAAGACTCTCAGACCATTTAGTCTGTCTTCTTAATTTCATTTGTAGGCCATAATTAACTACTAAATGAATTATCTAGTCCAGTGGTAATAAACTGTTTCGCATGAGGTCAAGTCAGGGAAAAGGAAAATTGAGTGGGGGTGTGTGTGAGATTTTTTTCCCCCATTTAAAATCAAAACAGATTTGAGACCCATGGACTATATCAAGAATTTAGATTATCTTCTTGATTCAGTCATCAGGTATCCTTATGAAAAATGGAACTGTGTTGTAAAGACCTGGGCAAAGTTGGTATGTAGTAAAACGAAAGATTTTTTCTAATCTTTTATGCAGAAATTAGATCTTGGGCTGTGTGACAGCAAGAATTTGTCTATAGGCTCTACATCGCTGATATGGCCCTTTGTAGCTTAGGGTATTGACTCTGACTGTAACCGGTGAGACATACAGATTGTGTTCACCTCACACCTTCCACTCAAACAGCTGTGTAGCTTAAAATAAGACATTTAGTGACTGGTACAAGATATAATAATACTTTAGCCATATTGTGTATATATAGCTAACCATATGTATATAACCGTAATATACACATGAAAATTACAGACATGCTGTAATAGAAGAATCATTTATTATTCATTCCAAGTACTGTGCATGCCATGTGCCAAACACGAACCCCAATAAAACTGATCAAGACAGGAAGAGAGAAGGTGCAAATAAACAATACTAAGACTGAATTGGGCCACATAAATACAGGTGGAGCAGAGCTTAAAATGGTAAGAGAATATTACAAACATCTTTAGGACCACAAATTGATAAATTCCTAGAAAAGTATAACTTACCAACAGTGCCTCAGGAAGAAAAAGTAAACCTGACTGGTTCTAAACCCATTAAAGAAATTGAAACACAAGGCAAAATCTTCCTTCGAGGAAACGTCAAGCCCAGATGATTCTTTTTTTTTTTTTTTTTTTTTTGTGGTACGCGGGCTGTGGCCTCTCCCGTTGCGGAGCACAGGCTCTGGACGCGCAGGCTCAGCGGCCATGGCTCACGGGCCCAGCCGCTCCGCGGCATGTGGGATCTTCCCAGACCGGGGCACGAACCCGCGTCCCCTGCATCGGCAGGCGGACTCTCAACCACTGCGCCACCAGGGAAGCCCCCAAACCCAGATGATTCTGCATATAACTTTTACCAGGCATTCATGGAAGAAATAATTCCAACTTTGCACAAACTCTTCCAACTAATAGAGATGAAGGGAGCATGCCTTAACTAATTTATTGAAACTCGAATCAATTTGTATAGCTACGTTACGAAAACCAGACAAAAATGGTACAAGAGAGGAGAATTCGTAACCCATTTCACTCACAAATATAGCTGTAAAAAGCAAAATATTAGCAAACGGAATCAAGGAATATATGAGAAAGATAAAGTTTATCCTGGAAAAAGCTGTTGTAACTTACCCCATCAGTTGATTAAAGGGAAAAAATGATGTGATTGCCCCCAATCAATGTAGAAAAGCAAATTATAAAATTTAATATTCATCCATGATTTAAAAAAATCTTTGACTGAGTAGACGAGAATATCCATAACTTAATGAAGACATTTATTAAAAAACAAGCAAACAAACAAACGAAACTACAGCAAAACTTGGGACTTCCCTGGCAGTCCAGTGGTTGACTCTGCACTTCCACTGCAGTGGGTACAGGTTCTATCCCTGGTCCGGGAACTAAGATTCCTCACGCCCTGCACCTCAGCCCCGCAGCCCCAAAAACTCACAAAACAAAACAAACTATGGCAAAACTCAAACTTAGTGGTGAAACATTAAAAGCGTTCTCTTTAAAATTAGGAACAATTCAAAGACACCAAGTCCTACCTCTTCTGATCCACGTGGTGATGGAGATGCTAATCAGGGCAGTAAGACAATAAAGAAAAGAACTTTAAAGATTTGGAAAGGAAGAAGTAAAGCAGAAGCCATTCTGGATAAACAACAAGAGCCTATGGTATAGCACAGGGAAGTATATTCAATACCCTGTGATAAATCATAATGGAAAAGAATATGAAAAAGAATATATATATTATAACCGAGTCACTTTGCTGCACAGCAGAAATTAAACACAGCATTGTAAGTCAACTAACTTTAATAACATTTTTTAAAAAAGAAACCATTCAAGATGCATTTGACTGTCTTCTTAGAAAATCCTAAGGAATACACAGATACGTTAGTAAAGGGTTTTAGAAAAGTGGTGACATAAACAAAATCCAAAGGTCATTTCTACAACGTTGCTGCACCAACGATAGTTAAAAACAGGTAATAAAAACAATTCTATTTGCAGTAGTACTTAGGAATAAGTATCATAAAAATGAGCAAGGCTTTTGTAGAGAAGGTTATAAAATTTGCCCAACAGATACTAAAGACTTAAACAAATGGAGAGTTATAGCATGCTTTCAAAGACATAACCTCCCTCTTTTTCTCTGCCAACTTTACTGAGATGTAACTGACATCTAGCATTGAGTAACTACAACATGTTGATTTGATACATGCTTATATTACAATGTGGTTACCACTAAAGGAGTAGCTAACACCTTCATCATGTCACATAATTACCATTTCCCTTTTGTGGTGAGGACATACAAGATCTAGTCTCTTAGCAAATTTCAAGTATGTAGTCAGTATTGTTATCTGTAATCACAGTGCTCTACATTAGATCCCCAGATCTTATTCATTTTTAAAATAATTAATGAATTATATTTCTGGCTGTGTTGGGTCTTCGTTGCTGCGTGCAGGCTTTCTCTAGTTGAGGCGATCAGGGGCTACTCTTTGTTGCAGTGCGCTGGCTTCTCACTGCAATGGCTTCTCATGTTGCGGAGCATGGGCTCTAAGCGCACGGGTTTCAGTAGCTGTGGCTCGCACGCTCTAGAGCGCAGGCTCAGTAGTTGTGGCGCACAGGCTTAGTTGTTCCGCAGCATGTGGGATCTTCCCGGACCAGGGATCGAACCAGTGTCCCCTGCATTGGCAGGCAGATTCTTATCCACTGTGCCACAGTGGATAAGCCCCCTTATTCATTTTCTAAGTGAAAGTTTGTACTGTTTGACCAACATCTTCCCATTTTCCCCACCCACCCCCCAGTGGTGGTAACCACCATTCAACTTTCTGTTTTCATGATTTTGACTTTTTAGATTCCACATATAAGTGATATCATATAGTATTTGTCTTTCTCTGTCTGGTAACCACCATTCAACTTTCTGTTTTCATGATTTTGACTTTTTAGATTCCACATATAAGTGATATCATATAGTATTTGTCTTTCTCTGTCTGACTTATTTCCATAACCTCTTAAACATATCAATTCTCCCCTGACTTATAGATTTAATGTTATTCCAGTGAAAATTTCAAAACGGTGTTTTGTTTGGTTTGGTGGAATTTGGCAAAGTGAACCTTTTGCTGGTTGTAAAATAGTACCTACAATAAGACTTCATTTTGTAAAAGGAAAATATGCACATTCACTGCACGCATAAATGCTCTGGAAAAAATTTCAGGTGGAGGGAGTATTCGTTTTCTATTGCTATATAACAAATTAGCACAGATCTAGCGGTCTAAAACAACACATTTACTGACTCCTGGTTCTGTAGTTCAGAAGCCTGTCATGGTGTGGTTGAGTTTCCTGCTCAGGGTAACACGAGGCTGAAATCAAGATATGGACTGGGTTTAGTTCTTGTTTGGAGGCTCCACAGGAACATCTGCTTCTAAGCTCTTTCTTGTTGGCAAAATTCAGCTCCTTGGGGAGGTAGGACTGAGGTGCTGTTTCCTTGCTGACTATCAGCTGAGGGCTGTTCTTAGTACCTACAAGCTGCCCACATTCCTTGTCATGGGACCCACTCCTTCGAGCCAGCAATGGTGCAGTGAACCCTCCTTGTGCTTCAAATCTCTGACTTCCTTTTCTGTGACCAGACAGAGAAAACACTGCTTTTAAAGAGCTCATGTGATTAGGTCAGGCCCACCTGAATATTTTCCCTATTTTGAGGTCAGCTGGTTTGGTACCTTAATTACATCTGCAAATCCTCTACCTGGCAGTACCTAGTGTTTGATTGAATAACTAGAAGAAGGTGTGTGTATGTACCAGGAGCCTGGAATTTTGGTGGGCGGGTTGCATCTTAGAATTCTGCCAACCACAGTGAGATTACAAATTTGTGTGTATGTGTACTTTTATATATTTTACAATTGTCTAATGTTTACTTTTTTTGGATTTAAAATTTCTTTATTACACATAATATTTGTTTTTATGTTCTTGGTATACAGCCTTACCAAATAAATTGTTTTTAAACCATAAATTGTTGAAAATTATCAAATGCTTTCTCTATTTCTATTAAAATAATAGTATTATTTTCTCCATTAAACCATCAATATAGGGCTTCCCTGGTGGCGCAGTGGTTAAGAATCCACCTGCCAATGCAGGGGACGTGGGTTTGAGCCCTGGTCTGGGAAGATCCCACATGCCGCGGAGCAACTAAGCCCATGCGCCACAACTACTAAACCTGTGCTCTAGAGCCCGTGAGCCTCAACTACTGAGCCCACATGCCACAACTACTGAAGCCCGCGCACCTATAGCCCATGCTCTGCAACTGCAACAAGAGAAGACATTGCAGTGAAGAGCAGCCCCCGCTCGCCACAACTAGAGAAAGCCCGTGCCCAGCAGCAAAGACCCAACACAGCCAAAAATAAATTAAATAATTTAGAAAAATCAATATAGTGAACTACATAGGTATGTTTTCTGATGTTAAACCATCCTTACGTTCATGGAACACAGTGTTTCATTATTTAAATATTTTAACTATTAAATAAAATTTAAACAGGGCAGGGTCCCGGTTTCTCCTAAAGGAATAGACATAGCAATATCTTTGAGTTCTTCTGTAGGAACTAAGGTTCCCACCCAGGTGGAGGATGGTAACTTCAGGCTGAGCACATGATTCCTGGAACACCCCTGTTACCTCACTACCAACCAATCAGAAGAAAGTCTGCACACAGTGAAGCTAAAGAAGACTCTGACCCCCTCCCCAAATGATTCTCCCTTTAAAAATGTTCATGGTCAAGCAGAATACTTGGAGTTGGTTTCTGGACACAAGTCTGCCATCTCCCCAGGTTACCAGCCTCCTGAATAAAGTCACTGTTCCTTACCAACCAACACTTGCCTCTCGAGTATTGGCTTTTGAGCCACAAACAGCTGAACCTGAGTTCAGTAACGCTACCTGCCTACCAGCAGGAAGTTCTGTTTGACCTGTTTGTCACCAGGTTCCTCTCCCCAAGTTCACTTACTTGTATACAAATCCATCTGAGTCGGCGATGATTCCAGTCTTCACTTGATACATTCCTGCTGGGCACCTCCATCACTTTCTACACCCTTCCCGCAAGTTAGCAAAGACCAGGCTATTACTTTCAATAAAACTTTACCCAAACTTTGATATAACAGGTGATACTAGGAAGCTTAAAACTGGGTGCAAGATAACACTGACTTGTAAAACGCGAGGCCCAAGCCTCGAGGTTTGGGTGTTCCGGCGTGTTCCGGAGTCAATGTCAATCACATTTTTTCTACCACTCCAACACCAGCTGGGAGTCCTGTAATTCGATTCAGTTCAGACACTCTACTGCTTGGAGTTAATGCAGACGCCACAGCTTCAGGGCTTAGTCCCACAGGACTGCCCCCACGTTAGAAGCCAGTGCAAGTCCTGGACCACCTGTACTTCTGACCAACTGGCTATAAATCAGGGGTCCCACTGCTGCAGAAAAGAAAGTGGGGCACGAGAGGACGGTCATGTTCCAAGTCTCAGGCGAGTCCCTAGGATGGCCGAATGTGAGTTCTTGGCTTCTCACAGGAAAGAATTCAAGAGTGAGCCACCGTAAAGTGAAAGAAGGTTAGGTATTCAGGGAGATACACACTCCATAGACAGAGCGTGGGCCATCTCAGAAGGCGAGGGGCACCAGGCTACGGGGTTGTCGGTTTTTATAGGGGTGGGTAATTTCATAGACTAACGAGTGGGAGGAGTATTCCAACTGTTTTGGGGAAGAGACGGGAATTTCCAGGAATTAGGTCACTGCCCACTTGTTGGCCTTTTATGGTTGGCCTGTCATGGCGTCTGTGGGTGTGTCATTTAGCGTGCTGACGTGTTACAGTGAGCGTATACTGAGGCTCAAGGTCTAGTGGAAGTCGACTCATCTGCCATCTTGGACCTGGTTGGTTCTAACCTGTTTATGTTGTGTCCTCGACAGCTGTGTCATTCTTTTAAAGGTTGTGCCCTGCCCACTTCCTGTTCTCACTACCACCCCCTCCTAGATTTTGATCACTTGCTAGAACGGCTGACAGAACTAGGGAAGACACTTCATTTATGCTTACAGTTTATTTTTTCCAGAGCTCAGGAACAGCTAAATGGAAGACATGCCTGGGGCAAGGCATGGGGAGGTGGGGGGCTGCTGGGAGCTGCCATTGTCCTCTCTGGGCACACTCTTCTCCCAGCCCCTTCCTGCATTCACCAACTGGGAGGCTCATCAAAGCTTGTTGTTCAAGTTTTTATAGAGTTTAATCTTCAGCTCCCTCCCTTCCCTGACCACGCACACACTTTTTTGGATGTTGGTGGGTGGGGCTGAAAGTTCCAGCCCTCTAATCCTTCGGCTCTCTGGTGACCAGCCCCAATCAGAGGCGATCTAGGGCCCCACCCTGAGTCACCGCATTAGCATAAACTCAGGTGTGGTCAAAAGGGGCTCGTAGTGAATAACAAAAGACATTCCCATCACTCAGGAAATTCCAAGGGTTTCAGGAACTCTGTGCCAGCAACCAGGGGCAAAGACCAAATATATTTCATATGATACCACAGGCGCCCTCTGGTACCTCCACTTATTCCACGGGCAGCCCCGTGTGGGATGACAAAGATGACACACTGGCTGGGTACTACAGCATCCTTTGAAGAATCGTTACATTTGAGATTTCAGAGAAAGTAGTTAAGAAGTCATCACGGGAAGATCAGAAAGTTGTTGATTATCTCTACAGGCATTCAGCATTGGCTCACAGCCCTTTTGAATTCTAATTAGTTTTAAATATTAAAAATTTGAAGATTTCTTGTTTCTCTCAAAGCATAAGAAGGGACCACGATAATGGTGCATTGGCACCAGTTGTCTGGAGGTGAACAGGGCTGTCTTTTGGGGCAGACATGTCCTCTCCTGCTCACCACGGTCCCTTCCATGTCCCACAGCCCAGACCCCAGGAGGCTAACGCCATCTACACATGCTTCTTCTGTTTGAGTGACTCTAGGTTCATCAAGTGTTTCCCAAACTGAGGAGCATCTAAGGCAAAGGTGAGTTCAAGTTCCCACCTTTTGCAACACACGAAACTAACCGGTAGTCTCAAAATACCTTTGGTGTTCCTTTCCCGCAATAGTGAACGTATAGACTTCTTCCCCCATGTGTGTGGACAGAGAGGGGGCCAGTGGGAAGCCTAGGAATCCCTTTTTGAGCACAGGCCACCACCTCTCCCCTGGTATATGCGTCAATGACAAATTGAGTAGTTTAAATACTTTTAATATGTAGGTAACATTCTGTCCTCATACCAACATAGTGTTTTCATTTTTTAAGTTCCATGTTCAGGGCGTTGGGTGTTTCCAATTTAGCAGGTGGCACCGGCGGCCAGAAATATTTCTTAATCACATAGAATGCCCCATGGCCACGCGGGGTACCGGGGCCCCTCCAGCCTCATTACGTCCTCGCTTCTTTTGTGCACTTTCTGCCCGAGAGGTTTGGCTTTTTAATTCCTTTGTTAATAGCTGGAAAAATATCATGCTGGAACTTTTCAACATCACTAAAGTGTCCACAGCAATAAAAAAAAAGGGGCCTTTTTCATGGATGGTTCAGAGTGGATTAAAAAAACACAAATTCTAACTCCTCAGAGAACTGGCTGTGTTGAAATATTTACAGAGGGTCAAAGAGTCTCTCCTCCAGCCTGGAGTGGAGACGTGAAGCCATGGCCGTGGTTAAGCGAGGCCGGCCTTTCCAGCCTTGTTTATTCTGGAAATAACTCTGGAAAATGCCTCATACAGTTCTCCAGAGACCTGGAGGTGGGCCTTTGTCAGTACATGACGAATCAAAACAAACCGTTCCTTTGTAACGTTGAGCAAAATATATAAAAAAGGTCTTTCTTAGAACTTCCAGACAGACCTGAGGGACTAAAAACGAACTTGAAAGTGTGAGGAAATCAGAGGACAGAGCTAGACCAAAAAAACACATTTAACCCAAATTTACAACTGCGTTACATAGTGGAAATTTTACAAACGTAAAGTCCACTGAAATCCAAGGGTTTGAAGTGGATCTGAAACGCTTGTTTTCTTCAGTTCCCAGCTCGGTAATGAAGGCGCTCCCTGAGGACCGGGACAGTTGTCCCTTCTCTGTGTGTCCTGGGAGTGCACCACTTGCCTTATCCTTTATGCCCAGTGCCTGCCTGGGGTCCGGTAGGCGGGCAGCACCGCATGGTGGTTGCCTAAACAGAACTTTATGACCAGGGGGCCCCTTGAGGATGATGAATGATGGATGGTCATGGACAAGTCTGTTCCCAGGACAGCCTAATACATGCTATAGAGATGACTATGGTCTCCTGCTGTAAAATCCTTCTTCTAAAAAATTTTAATTGAAGTATGGTTGACTTACAATATTGTGTTAGTTTCAGGTGTACAGCAAAGTGATTCAGTTATACATATATGTCTCTATTTTTTTCAGATTCTTTCCCATTATAGGTTATTACAAGATATTGAATATAGTTCCCTGTGCTATACCACTGTATACTGCTTGTTGTTTATCTATTTTATATAGAGTAGTGTGTATCTGTTAATCCCACATTCCTAATTTATCCCTCTTCCCCTTTCTCCTTTGGTAATCATGATGGTTTTCTGTGTCTGTGGAAGCCACCTAAGTGTCCATCGACAGATGAACAGATAAAGAAGGTATGGTACATACAGTGGAATACTACTCAGCCATAAAAAACAGTGAAATATTGCCATTTGCTGCAACATGAATGGACCTAGAGATGATCATACTAAGTGAAGTAAGTCAGACAGAGAAAGGTAAATATCACAGGATATCACTTATTCGTGGAATCTAAAAAAATGATACAAATGAACTTATTATTTAAAATCCTTTTAATTCATAGGTACTCTGACTCATAAAGCACTTATAAAAGTGGGCCTGGTGTCCTCCGAGAGTCATGGAGGTCATGGTGGACACCTGATGCTTTTGTTCGCCTCCTTCTCTGTCATTATTCTGACCAGTCTCCGTCTTCTCGCCACCCTCCTCTCTGCCAGAGGCCAGTTCTAGGTCTTGGCGTAGGGTTTAGGTGACCCAAAGTCCACCAATCATACTTCTTCCTCAAGACTTTTCAAGCTAGATGGATCTGAGAAAGAAAATCCACTTTCCTCCATGCCCTTGGAATTATTAAGTTGTGGGACCAGGAGCTGCTGGCAGCCAGGGTTCCTGCTACTTGGAGAGAGAGGGTCTGCAGACAGATAAGATTTAAGGGGCTTCCAAGCCAGGCAGTCTGACTGATGCTCCAGTAGGTGAGAGTAAGGGGACATTCAGGGGACACGGAGAGACATGGGTCCCATCTACCTCCTAAGGCAAACTCTATCCCTGCCTTCTGCGGTGTAATTACCTGGCCCTGCCTCGACCTCGTCTTCCTAAGCTAGTATGAATCCAGTTTGCATCCTTTACATTGGAAAGGGTCTTGAAAGTACGATGTATGTACCACTAGGAAAGCCCTAGTGAACTCCCCCTTGGGATCCGAAAATGCAGGTCGAACTTCAGTGTTCATAAAAAATCATTTGAAAGTACAAATCTTTGGTCTGTCTGCAGATTTGCCCATTTTACGTTTTTTGTTTTGTTTGTTAACATTCACGTTCTTTCCCAAACACAAAATTCTTTCTTAAAGTGCTGTAGCAACACAACAATGATGAGTGTGAGCATTTATTGAGTGTTTAATGTGTGCCAGGTTATTTGTTTCAACCCTTTAATGCTTAACCCTTTTCATCCTCATAAAACCCCATGAAATACATATTGTCATTTCCCCCATTTTATAGATGTGGAAACTGAGGCACAGAAATTTTAAGTACTTTTCTCGGGGGGTTACCCAGTAGTTAGGGGCTGAGACAAGATTTGAACACAAGCTTTATAAGTTCAGAGACTGAGTATTTAATACAGAAATATGTAGAAGTATTGAAAACCCCTAATTTTGTTCAGTTATGACAATCGTGTTTAAAACTGAATTACAAATTTCTAAGTTTTTGAAATAATTTTGTGCTATTTTTCAAGGCAATTAAAAAGCTAAAAGGTATACCTAAAAGGTATTCCACTCTGTGACTTGAACTTACACATTAAGAGACTCGAGCCCATGGAGGTTTTCCTCTGCTTTTCTGTGGTAGAGCTGGATTCGCATGTCTGATTTCCATCCCAGCTGGACCATTCTACCGATGGACCTTCACACAAGTACTGACTTCGCCTAGAAGCCAAAGCTGGTAGTGGTCTGGTCTTGAAGAATAAGTCTGAAACGGAGGAAGAGAGTATTGTGAAGCCCCCGGGCCCCCTTGCCAATTCTTCACCGCTTTGTATCACCACCCTATGTGCATTTGGTGAGTAAGGAACCTAATCTCTCTGGCCAGCTTTTCATCCTGCAATGGCGTACGTGGATCAATAGAAATGGTTAAAATGTTCAGCCCCGCTTGCTAACGTCCCAGAAGCGCATCAAAAGCAGGAAAGGGTCAACCAAGGTTCATCCCTCTGTCATTCCTATGAAACACTTCATGTAGTTGCTGGGGAATTGGGTTGAAACCCAAAGTTGTCATCTGGGGTCTCTGGCTAAGTGTTCATTTCCTTACCTGTTACCATTTCCTTTTTGAGCAACTGCAAAAACAGTGATCTCCTTAAGTCTTGAGCAGAGGGGAAGAGGGGAATCAAAAACCCTTGACCCCCTCATTTCCTGTGAGATTGTGAAACAAAAAGGTAAACATTTAAGGGAATGTGGCAGCTCGGAACAATTACCCCTATTGTGGAATGACTACTGGTTTCTTTTTCTTTTTACACAAACTCTTTCCGGTGGAGAAGCTGAACAGAAGTCAGCTCTGCCACGGGCCCTCGAGGTTGCCTGCATTGGCAGTGAGAAAATCCAGGGAGATTTGCTTCGTGGGCAATTTGTAGACTTTTAGGAGGTTAGGCTGAACTGTCCTTGGGTCACGCAGAATAGTTGTCTCAAAAGGAAGTTCTTCTGAGGGCTTCAGAAGGCCGGGCATTATTCTACAGTTTGAGAAGGGATGGAGGATTACGCATCACTTGATAACCTCGTTCACTAAGAGTCTGAAGCTTGGTGACTGGGCTGTAATCCGAGAACGCTTGCTCAGAAGCTTTGGCAGCTCTCTGATTTTCTTCCTTTTTAGGCTTCCCCACTTCGAGCCCTTCGCAGAACAAGGTCGTGGTGACCTACAGCAGTGACTCATGCCAGGCCTTTCCGTGCCTCCTCGGCAAAGACTCAAGAGTCTTTGTGAAACCTCAGCATGGTTCCATGATGGAGGGTGAAGGGCTCCATCAGACCTAATTCAGCTGTGTCTCTTGTTCTTTACCTTTCAATTATTGGATTTAAAGAATTCCGTAACTGCAAGGAAAGACTTCTTTGGGGTCAGTGTGAACTACTCTTTTGTTCATTCAGCAAATGCTTATTCAGGAACTACCATGAACCGCGCGCGCGTGTGTGTGTGTGTGTGTGTGTGTGTGTCTGTGTGTGTCTGTGTGTGTGTATGTTTCTGCCCCAGGTTCCTCTACTTGGTCTTTGACTCTGGTTCCTGACACAGAGCTCCTAAAAGCCTTGTACTTTCCTGGGTGAGAGGAGCGCCTTTTGTTCTTATGAGGTGACCCCTGGACGGCTCCTGGGTAGGGCCTGGTCACCAGAAAACAAAGCCATGATTAGAAACTTGGAACTTTCAGCCTTACTCCCCATTCTCTAGAGAAAGTTAATAATCGGTCATGTCTACATGATGACCTCTCCATAAAAAGTCCCCAAAGTACAGGGTTCAGTGAGCTTGCTGCTGGTGAATACATCCACAGACCAGGACGGGGACACACCCCAGTTCCATGGGGACGAAGGCTACTAGGCTTGGGACCCTTGGGACCCTGTGTACATATTCATTTGTATATGTTACCCTTTTTTGTATAAACCGGTAAACTAAGTGTTTTCCTGAGTTCTGTGGTTTCTTCTAGCACCTGCTCGAACCCACGGAGGGTGTTGGAGGAATCCTGATTTATAGCCAGTTGGTCAGAAGCACAGATGACAACCTGTATGTACCGTTGGTATCTGGAGTGGGGGACTTTTTATGGGACTGAGCCCTTGCCCTGTGGGATCTGACGCTACCTCCAGACAGATGGTGTCAGAATCGAGTTGAATCGTACGACACGCAGTTGGAGTCTGCAGCAGGTTTGGAGAATTGTCTGGTGTGGGAAAACCCATACACATCTGGTGTCAGAAGTGAAGAATTGGGGTAGAGGAAAACAGTGTGTTTTTCCTAAACAACCTGGAATTGTCCTAATCTCTGGGCAATAGCAGTGACCAAGTCAGACGATGTCCCCAATCTCATTGAATTTATAAGGAAATGGGCAGTTACAATTAGAGTATAAAAAATGCCGTGATGGGCAAAGTCGAGGGTCATGCAAAAATTCCCAAGGAGGGGCTTCCCTGGTGGTGCAGTGGATAAGAGTCCGCCTGCCGATGCAGGGGACACGGGTTCGTGCCCCGGTCCGGGAAGATCCCAAATGCCGCGGAGCGGCTGGGCCCGTGAGCCATGGCCACTGAGCCTGCGCATCCGGAGCCTGTGCTCCACAATGGGAGAGGCCACAGCAGTGAGAGGCCTGCGTACCACAAAGAAAAAAAAAAATTCCCAAGGAGAGCTTCTGTCCTGGACTTTTGGTTGGGAAAGGCAAAACGTGGGAGTGATTCATCCAGACCAGGGAAGGGTTCCCTCTTACTGTCTGTTTGCTTCTAGACTGACTTCTTTAAGGTGGTGAATGAACTCCTTTAAGACATATATTGAAGAGAAAATAATATGATGCCTTATTTATTTAAATTTTTGTTATATTTTTACTAACCACCACAAACCTACAGAGAAGTTGCAAATACAGTACAAAAAAACTTTTTCCTGAGCCATTTAAGAGTAAGTTGCCAACCTGATGACCCATCAAACCCAAACGCATCCCTGTGTATTTCTACAAACAAGGACATTCTCCTCCGTAACTGCCATGTGACCACCAGCATCACGATATTAGCTGTGACTCGTCACCACCATACCCTGAGACTCCACTCAAGTTTTGCCAGTTGTCCCAAGAATGGCCTTTATGGTGAAAGGATCCAGTTCATGGTCACACACTGACTGGGTTGTCATATCCCCTTCCTCAATCCTTCCTTGACCTTTGTGACCTTGTAGTTTTGAAGAGAATGGGACATTTTTAGAATGTCCCTCAATTTTCATTTGTCTGATGTTTCCTCGTGGTTGGATTTAAATTGTGCATCTCTAGCGGAAACGTCTCAGAGGTGGTGTTGTATTCTTCACTGCATCATAACTTGCGGCACAGGATTTTGAATTGTCCCATCATTAGATAAGTGGCATCTGCTAGGCTTCTTCACTGTGAAGCCACTCTTTTGCTCTCTGTGATTAATATGTATTTTGAGGGAGGAACTGAAAACCACCCCATTCCTCATCAAATCCTTAATTCGGTATGGATTCATGATTTTCTGTTTTATTCAATAGATTGTAATCTTTTTTTCAATAAATTTATTTATTTTTATTTTATTTTTGTCTGCGCTGGGTCTTTGTTGCTGTGCGCGGGCTTTCTCTAGTTGCAGTGAGCAGGGGTTACTCTTCGTTGTGGTGAGCGGGCTTCTCATTGCAGTGGCTTCTCTTGCTGTGGAGCACGGGCTCTAGGTGCGTGGGCTTCAGTAGTTGTAGCACATGGATTCAGTAGTTGTGGCTCACGGGCTCTAGAGTGCAGGCTCAGTAGTTGTGGCGCATGGGCTTAGTTGTTCCACAGCGCGTAGGATCTTCCCGGACCAGGGCTTGAACCCGTGTCCCCTGCATTGGCAGGCAGACTCTTAACCACTGCACCACCAGGGAAGCCCTACAGTCCTTTTTTAATGCTCAAATTGTCCTATATTTGGTTCCCCTTCAATCTGACTTCTGTGTCCTCGTGACACCTCCTAATCATCCTTTGAGCATTTACATTTTTTTCTGACCCACATAGATGTTCTAGGTTCAACTTCTACATTCCTTCTCCTGGCCCTGGAATCAGCTACTTCTCCAAGGATATTTTAGTGGAGAATGGGATTTAGAAACCAAGATCTGGGCACCAGGTGTGCTTACTGCTATGGAGCTATTGCTTCACTGAGAGCCTTTTGGTAGACAGAGCTAGAAAATATATGCGTGTGTAAATACATGCACATTTGTTTCTATGTGTATTTTTATTGAAATCCCTGAGTTCACATCAATACCTTCAATTCCAGCCCAACACCACAGGGCTCATTCTAGTTTTCTCCATTTCCATATTCGTAACTCCTTTCTCTGACCATGAGAAACCTGAATCCCACTTACTTATTTGATCCTTGCCCTGTATAGAATCAATCTCCATCACCACCCCCTCCCCCATGTGGACTCCCTTCTCTACTGGCTCTGACCCCCCATCTGTGTTCATAACATACACAGAGGCCTAGGCTCTGAGTCCCCGCTCTGGGTCACCTCTCCTCACAGACACCTCCCTTACTCTGCCACTCTTTGTGACTTAGGGACTTAATTGTTGAGGAAGGGACAGGAAACTAAGGGAAGGAGAAAGGGAGAAAGAGAAAGAAAAAGGGAAGGGTGGGGAAGAGGCATGTGAAGGAGAACAGGAAGAGCCATTTACAGTTTTTTAGCTTCCGTTTTCCTGGTTGCACCTTTGAAGTACCGTATTATCTATCATCACATCAGAATGCATGTCTACTTTGCACAGGTGTCCCTGGTTCAGCCACCTCTCGACTCCTCTCTCTACCTCCTTATCTGTATCCATCCATCCTGGTCTCAGCCACCTTGGAATCAGCTCCAGAGTGTGCAGTTCTGGGCCATCCGGTTTGTCAGCGTCATTGAGGAACCAGTTGTCTGGAAAGAATGAAGCATTTTAGCTTCTCTCCAGAGGAGCATGCAGAATATACGTACGGGACATCTGATATCTCAGGTGTAATTCCATGCAATTATGAGATCGTATCTCTGAAAGGGAAAAGACAGATAAATATATCCTTTTAAGGTTTTGTCCACTTTTTAAATGTGAATTAGCACCACTGTTTTTTATTCAGATAGTTTTGTCATTTAAATAAGTATAGATATTTATTACCTCCGTATTAGTCAATTCAACTTTCCTAAAGCTGATTAAGAATGTCAGAAAAATACAACTGGGTTAACACTAAGAAGTATTAGATACTTTGAAAGTGTAAAGGTACCACTTAACTTTAAGTGTAGCATTTCAAAAGGAAGCTTGAACCAGTATTGTCTGGTTCCATTAAAATTAATTGGTAAACAAACAAAACCAAAAAACCCTCAGAACTATTGGAACTATAACATACTTCAGATGAAAAAATTTTTTTTTTTTTTTTTTTTTGCGTTACGCGGGTCTCTCACCACTGTGGCCTCTCCCGTTGTGGAGCACAGGCTCCGGACGCACAGGCTCAGCGGCCATGGCTCACGGGCCCAGCCGCTCCGCGGCATGTGGGATCTTCCCAGACCGGGGCACGAACCCGCGTCCCCTGCATCGGCAGGCGGACTCTCAACCACTGCGCCACCAGGGAAGCCCCAGATGAAAATTTAATTTTACTTTGCACTTACCTTGGGAAGTGGTACATCTTAAGGGTTTTTAAAATAGAAGAAAGGGACTTCCCTGATGGTCCAGTGGTTATGAATCCGCCTTCCAATGCAGGGGATGCGGGTTTGATCCCTGGTCAGGGAACTAAGATCCCACATGCCGTGGGGCAACCAAGCCCCCACGCTGCAACTCCTAAGCTCTCTCATCACAACTAGAGAGCCCAGGTGCCACAACTAGAGAGAAGCCTACGTGCCACAGCTGCTGAGCCTGTGTGCCGCAACGAAAAATCCCTCATGCTGTAATGAAGATCCCGTGTGCTGCAACCAAGACCCAATGCAGCCCAATAAATAAATAAGATAGAAGTAAGACCAGGACAACCATAGAGAGTTCTAATATAAACACCCAGCTCTTTGAGCGGATTATATGAGCACCTCAGAACTCCAACACCTCAAAGGTCAAAGTTACCTCATTTGGGTCATCTGGTGGCTCAGTCCCAGTAAGACGTGCTTTTGCCAGTATCATAGTAAAATGACCATACTGGTATTTTAGTGTTTATTTCAAGTAATATCAAAACGTCATTTTTTTTTAAATTTATTTTTGGCTGTGTTGGGTCTTTGTTGCTGCACATAGGCTTTCTCTAGTTGTGGCGAGCGGGGGCTACTCTTCATTGCGGTGCACGGGCTTCTCATTGCAGTGGCTTCTCTTGTTGCAGAGCACGGGCTCTAGGTGCATGGGCTTCAGTAGCTGTGGCACGCGGGCTCAGTAGTTGTGGCTCGCGGGCGCTAGAGCACAGGCTCAGTAGTTGTGATGCACGGGCTTAGTTGCTCCGCGGCATATGGGATCTTCCCGGACCAGGGCTAGAACCCGTGTCCCCTGCATTGGCAGGTGGATTCTTAATCACTGAGCCACCAGGGAAGCCCAAAATGCCATTTTTAGTGGCATCAGAATTCTATTTAAAAGTTTTCAAATTCATAAAATGGAGAAACTGGAGATAAAACTGAACCTCCATAAATATTACATCTCTTGGAGTCTGGCTTGTCCTGGCTTTGCTGCCTCCTTCACTTCCAGACCCCTCCCTAGGAGCCCTTGGAGCCCTGTGCGCTTGCAGACCCTATCCACTGCCCCTGAGTGGGGGGCTTTGTTTCAGGCTGGGGGCAAGAGGATTTGGTGGGGAGTCGCAGGAGGTAAGTGGTGTTGAGGGTTGGGAGAGCTTGGAGTGCGGGTGCCTGAATTGGGTGAGCGTTGGGAGGGGTACAGAGGAAAAAGGGATTGAAGAGCCAGAAAGCTAAGCAAATTGCCCACAAAAGTTTAAAATAATGTTGTTACACCCACAAACATACTTCTATTTTGGTACCTAAAAATACTAAGGCATCGGACTTCCCTGGTGGCGCAGTGTTTGAGAATCAGCCTGCCAATGCAGGGGACACGGGTTCGAGCCCTGGTCCAGGAAGATCCCACCTGCCGCGGAGCAACTAAGCCCCTGCACCACAACTACTGAGCCCTTGAGCCATAGCTACTGAAGCCCAAGCTCCTAGAGCCTGTGCTCCACAACAAGAGAAGCCACCGCAGTGAGAAGCCCGCGCACCGCAACGAAGAGTAGCCCTCACTTGCCACAACTAGAGAAAGCCCGTGCACAGCAACGGAGACCCAACACAGCCAAAAATTAATTAATTAATTAGTTAATTAATATAAAAAGATACTAAGGTCTAAAAAGGGAGTGAGGAAACTTTTGGAGAGTAATGGCACTCTTCACTATCTTTTTTTTTATTTGTTTTGTTTTGTTTTGTTTTGTTTTGTTTTGCGGTACGCGGGCCTCTCACTGTTGTGGCCTCTCCCGCCGCGGAGCACAGGCTCCCGACGCGCAGGCTCAGCGGCCATGGCCCACGGGCCCAGCCGCTCCGCGGCATGCGGGATCCTCCCGAACCGGGGCACGAACCCGCGTCTCCTGCATCAGCAGGCAGACTCTCAACCACTGCGCCACCAGGGAAGCCCCACTATCTTAATTAGGATGTTTTCATGGGTGTATGCATATGTCAAAGCTTATCTAATCGTACACTTTTTAACGTACAGTTTATGTCTTTTATTTTATGTCTTTTTTAAAATAAATTTATTTATTTATTTATTTACTTATTTTTGGCCGTGTTGGATCTTCGTTGCTGTGCGCGGGCTTTCTTTAGTTGCGGCGAGCAGGGGCTACTCTTTGTTGCGGTGCGCAGGTTTCTCATTGTGGTGGCTTCTCTTGTTGCGGAGCACGGGCTCTAGGCACGCGGGCTTCAGTAGTTGTGGCACGAGGGCTCAGTTGTTGTGGCTCACAAGCTCTAGAGCACAGGCTCAGTAGTTGTGGCGCACAGGCTTTATTGCTCCGCGGCATGTGGGATCTTCCTGCACCAGGGCTCGAACCCGTGTCCCCTGCATTAGCAGGCTGATTCTCAACCACTGCGCCACCAGGGAAACCCCTATTTTATGTCTTAATAAAGCTCTTTTAAAAAAATATATGTGGTACACAATAATGGTAAAACCAGTACTACCATTGCTGGCTGTGTCAAAATCTGAACAGGTCAACCTGATACTGGGCTTTCTGTTTGGACCTGGGAAGGGTCTGGGCCAGTAATTTGTTTTAGAAATAAATTCTTTTGTCAGGTCACGGTGGCCTCAGGGTCATAACTACCTTAAATGAGTTGTTTTCATGGGGGCTGGTAATTAACCAGAAGGCTCCGTTTTTTGTTTTAATTTTAGTTAGTCCTTGCTTGCAGGTGTTGGAGGAAGAAAACTGTTTCCTCCACCCTCTTAGGTTCTGTCCAGAGGGCCTTCAAATTAAACGAAAAAAGACAGTTTAAGAGGAGAAAAATACACAATTTTTAAAAACATTTACATACATGGGAGTTCACAGGAAAAACATGGAACTGAAAGAAGCAGTAGATTTGGGGGCTTGGATATCATTTTAACAAAGGAAAGGGGGTTTGGGCTTCAAGAGATGATAAATCATGGGGACGTAACTAGAAAATACATGGGGGAAGTAATGGAAGATAAGGGTTCGTACAGTCAGGTCCGTTGATGCAAACTTGTCTTGGCGTCATTGTTCGCCTCAGTCATGAGTTCTCTCCTCTTCTGGTACAGGGTGGGGTGGGAGGGTGGGACCTGGGGAGTGGGGGTGGGGACGAAGCACCCCTTCACGACTGGAAATTTGTGCCCTGCTCTTAGGCAGTTACGGGGAGGGCAGAGAACTCTTCCTGCATTTGCTGATTCTCAATTGCTTTCAACTCAAAATAATCCATACGCCAAAGAGGCATACTCTGGCGTGGTGAATTCTGATCCGCTTCCCAGGGAAAACCACCAGGAACCGAACCTTCTCGAAGACTTGGTGCCTTGGTCCTCAGCCATTTTACTGTCACTTGACCGTGGGACAAGGAGGTACAAGAGCCTCATGTCCGTCTCAAGGACTGAGCGACGCCTCCTCTGGGGTTGACGTTTTGCATCTTGAATATCTCCCTGTCTCTGTCTCTGAGTCCGCTTCCTGCTCCCTCCCTCTTGCCTTGGGCACCCCCTCCTGTCTAACTTTCCCCCTTCATCCCTCTCTGCTCTTGCATCCTGAGCTGAGGCACTAGGAATGGATTTTATCGCTTTAAAAACATCGTGCAGTATTTTTCCTCTTGACTTTGTTTCTATCGGATTCACTGATTTTACACACTGATCGTTTATTTTTCCAAGACAACATCTTTTCTTCTGTTTAATATTGTTCATATAGCATCCTCTTAAATAATACCCACCCCTCTGGTTTTTGTAAAGAAGGGGCTTGGCTCAAAAACCTCAAAAGCTGTGGCCACCAGCTGAGATCCTAAGATGACCCAGAAGTGGAGCTGGGTCAGAGTGAAACAAAATAAACCCCTTTCCAAGAAGTTTAGCCTTGGAGAAGAACTTCCGTGAACAAAACCCACAGGCCCCTTGCCGTCCTCCGCCCGTCTGTTTTGGTTGGCTCCAGTCCTGTGCCGTCATCTTCCCTCCTAACCAAAACAATGCCTGAGATAGTGCGGAGTTTTACATTTTTCCTAAAAAAAAAATTCTATGTCTCAAATATCTAAAAATTCAATTTAGAAGGTACCTTTTAAAAAGTACATACTTCTGTCTGAAACCCTGTCCTCCAAACATCATTTAAAAAAGATTCAACAGCTTACACACATCTCAGAATTCCAAGGTCCCAGATCTCTTTAGCCTTGTTGTAAGAACAGCAAGACCAGCTCTCATGTGTTAAAATGTATTACGGTTGAAAGTAATAGTAAGACTTCATTGGTTTTCTTTCTTCTTCTCGGGTGTGAGTGTGTTCATCTGATTCCTGCCACCCTTAGTTTTTTTCTCCTTTTTAGTCCTCAAGAAGAATCAGAGAATTTTCCAGCTCTCCCCCCACCCTGCCCACCACCCCATCTTACACTTTGGTAATCTGAGGAGAGGATCTTCAGGGAGTCTTCAGGGTCTTTTCCATTTCCTTAACTCCCCAAGCCCCCCCTGCTTTTTGTCATGAGCCTTTTCAAACATACAAGATACACAGAGTGGATAGAGCAACGCTCACCATCCAGCTTTAATAATCATCACCGTTTCTCAATGCTGTTTCATCATCCTCCAGACAAGGCATGATTTTACCCATCAATACTTCAGCATGTGCCTGGGACAGATGAAAACTTTTTCTTTTTGCTAAGCTAAGTGCAACACCATTATCAACCTAACACAATGAACAAAACCCCTTCATGGTAACTGCTTGGGTCAAAGTGGACCACAGCCAAGCATCTGGGGCTGGGCTCAGGGCCGTTGTTGGCTGGCAGAGTTGATGGTCGGGGAGAAGTGTTGGGTGGGGACAGAGGAGGACGAGGACAAGCTGGAATCCACTGATCCCTCTGCATCTGTCTGTCCTGCCTCATCGAAACCTTGGAGAGTAACACCTGCTTCCTTCCACCTCCTAAGTCTCGTAAGAATTCCTCTCTTGGCCTCTTCTAACCCAGAACTACTTCAAGAAAGGGATTTGGGGTAATCTAGCTCCAGCTTAGCCAAGATGACACAGTACAAACCACCACAATCATCTGATATCCAGTCCACGTTCAAATTTCCCCCAGGGCCTCAGTAACAGGACCTGACAGTTGATTTGCTCAAATTGGGGTCCAAACAAGACCCACACATTGCATTTGACTGTTAGGTGTCTTATGTCTCTTTTAATCTGGAATAGTCCCCTCCTCCTTTTTTCTCCATGACCTTTATGTGTTGGAGAACCTGGGTTGCAAGTCCTGGAGAAATTCCCCACATTTTGAATGTGACCAATTCTGTCCTCCTGGTGTAATGGTAGTGAGTTCTAGAAGCTTGATAAGATTCAGTCTTTTGTTGTTGTTCTGTTGGGGCAAGAATACCCAAGGTTCCTTAGGTTTTTGACTCCCTTTGGGATCCAGAGCTGTCCCACATCTCAGGCTGATATGGTTGGGAGAAGCTAGGAAGCAGTCAGTGGGCTACCCTGCCCCAGGTCCGCTTCCTCTGAGTCATCACTGAGCATGAATGGTCTCCTTTAGGGAACTGGATAAATTCCACGGGCGTCAGTCCTTCAACCACCCCTGGCCTCACACCATGGGCTCGTCTGTCTTCATCTTGGTAATAGTTCATTGTTTCCTCTTTCAACTTGCTGAATATTGTAAGCATGATGATGCCAATTTCATTTTTTTTTTTTTTTTTTTTTTTTTGCGGTACGCGGGCCTCTCACTGTTGTGGCCTCTCCCGTTGCGGAGCACAGGCTCCGGACGCGCAGGCTCAGTGGCCACGGCTCACGGGCCCAGCCGCTCCACGGCACGTGGGATCCTTCCGGACCAGGGCACGAACCCGTGTCCCCTGCATCGGCAGGCGGACTCTCAACCACTGCGCCACCAGGGAAGCCCCCAATTTCATTTTTGACAGCAACTATTTTATGCCTGTTGGATTAACGTCTAGCGGGAAGAGCCCACACATACCCCTTCACTATAAGATTAGGTTAAATTCCCAATTTTTTGAACCAAGGCTCCTGAAGCTTACAGGAAATAGGGTGCCTCCTCCTGCACCAGGGTGGAAGCAGATGTATTCTGAGATACATCTCAAGAGTAGCTTTCCAGGGACCAAAGTGGACACCCCTACGGGTTCAAAAGGGCCCATCAATGCTGTCTGTGGGCTTTGCTGTGCCCTTGAACTTTTATACTCTGGGTTCATTATTCTCATAATCATGCTTGTGTTCAAGAGAGTGCTCATCAATACTGGACTCTCCTGTTTCTTGAACCAAACTCAGTTTCAGGTCACTTCCCCTCTGGGGAAGAGAAATTGGAGTTGGTGCCTGGGTTTCCCTGAACTCCAGCTCTGCTTCCAGATTCCCGACATTCTGGAAAGTTTACTTCCCAGCAGTTGTTGACCTTAGGACTCTGGATTAATGCTCCTTAAGATGAATGCTTGATACAGAGTTTGGTGTGAAGCCCATAATCCCACAGTAAGAAGATTGTATTAATCCTTTGAAGATTTTCACGGAAAAGAAAACAATGAAAATACTTTGGTAAAGAACTGTGACTCAGTCAGGATGCATCTCTGGGCCAGAGTTCCAGGAAGTTTGAGAAAGTCTCATCAGCATCTAACAGGTCCACATGTGTTTTTTCATTTGTTTTAAATAATTAATTAATTTATTTTTGCTGGGTTGGGTCTTCGTTGCTGCATGCGGGCTTTCTCTAGTTGTGGTGAGCAGGGGCTACTCTTCATTGCGGTGCACCGTTCTCATTGCAGCGGCTTCTCTTGTTGCAGAGCATGGGCTCTAGGCACGCAGGCTTCAGTAGTTGTGGCACGTGGGCTCAGTAGTTGAGGCGCATGGGCTTAGTAGCTCCTCAGCTTGTGGGATCTTCCCGGCCAGGGCTGGAACCCATGTCCCCTACATTGGCAGGCGGATTTTTTTTTTTTTTTAGAAGATGATGGAGGTAGGAGTTTATTAATTAATTAATTAATTATTGCTGTGTTGGGTCTTCGTTTCTGTGCGAGGGCTTTCTCTAGTTGTGGCAAGCAAGGTCCACTCTTCACCGCAGCGTGTGGGCCTCTCACTATCGCGGCCTCTCTTGTTGCGGAGCACAGGCTCCAGATGCGCAGGCTCAGGAGTTGTGGCTCACGGGCCTAGCTGCTCCGCGGCATGTGGGACCCTCCTAGACCGGGGCTCAAACCCGTGTCCCCTGCATTAGCAGGCAGATTCTCAGGGAAGCCTGGCAGGCGGATTCTTAACCACTGTGCCACCAGGGAAGTCCCCACATGTGTTTTTGAAAGAAGAATATATATTTGACCTAAAACTAAGTTCTGCCCAGGGAGCTGATCGGAGCAGATATGGATGGGCTCCTGTGGTTCACACTGGGATCACCGGTTATCTAGTTTAAGCAAAAGGGAATGCATCAGAAGGGCCCCAGGGACTCTTAGAAGGGATGTGCGGTTGAGGCTCTGGGTTGGGAAATGGAAATGATGCGGGTCCGTTTCCGGTTCTGGAGAGCTGGAAACAGGTCCCTTCCACATCTTCAGGGAGATGCACATGCTGGGGTTTCCAGTCCCATCAGATTGCCCTAAAGGGGAAGAGGCAATTCCATAAAAGGAAATTCAGGTGCTATCAGGATGGGAGGATGGTTGCAGGGCACTGAAACCCAGAACAGCCCCCTTTCCCTTCCCGTAAAGCAAAAGGACCACAACCAGCTTCCTATTATGAAAAAATTTAGTTTCTGGGCTTAAGAAAAAAAGGACAAAGGCCTAAAACCTCGAACCTAAAGGAATGCATTTTCTAAAATCTAGCTCCATAAACAACACCATGAAAGGCCAGAAGGAAAACTGTCAGATTAGGGTATTTGTGTTGAATTTCTCAATTTACCGCATTCCAAGAGCAGGATTTATCATCATTGGTGGGGAATGTTTCCAAGGACACCCGGGGTCAGGGAAATGTGGTCATTTGCATTTTGAAACACAGAACTGTATGTTTCTACAGCTGCTGTCTTACCAGCTCTCTGGGGACAGCAGGCTTAGTTCATCTTGGCCGAGGGACAGCACGGCTAAATGGTTCTCTCCGGTCACAGAAATTATAGGACATCTGACCAGAATTAGACGAAGGAACAGTCAGTCGGCTGCAAAGATGGTCCCTCAGCTTGGGGATCTGAGATTTGGGAGGAAATGAAGTTTGTCATGGTGGACCCAAAGGTTTATATCCTTAAAGACAGAAAAGTGTATACTTCCATTTCTATCTTTTTAAAGTAAAACAATGACTAAACTTCTTCTAACCTTCAAAGTGGGACGGTTGGTTTTCTCTGAGCCGTTAGTGGTATCAACACCCCAGGTCGTCAGTCTGGATCTTCAGCTGATACATACTGAAATCATTTTCCTTTTTAAATTTTTTAAAAGATTTTATTTTCCTTTTTTTTTGGGGGGGGGGTGGCACTGCCACATGGCATGCGGAATCCTAGTTCCCCGACCAGGGATCGAAACTGTGCCCCCTGCAGTGGAATCGCAGTGTCCTAAACGCTGGACTTCCAGGGAAGTCCCCATTTTTAAATTTCTACACATAACACATCTCAGATTAAAGAAAGCTTAAGGAACACTAATGGTGAAAATAAAGGCTAAAATGGAATGATAAAATTTCCACAAATTGACAATAATAATAATACGGTTTCCCGGATTTCTTAGGTGTTTTCATCAGATCCAAATTAAAATTTTCGAAAATTAAAAGCTAAAAATAGAAGGACGATGACATCCAATCTTGCTTGTCATTTGCTGGGAATAAAGATTACCCACACTCACCTTGTGCTTTTGCTGAGGGGTGCTTACAACTGGCAGTCTGGAACCTTCTATATCTGTCATTTAGAAGCAAAATAGTGAGATTTATCTATAAAAACCTCCGTCATTAAAACTCAGTTTAAAAAATGCAAAAATTTCCAAACAATTCATAGAACCAGTTTTTATCCATTTTTTGGTGCCATAATACATACTTAACTTTGAATCTATATTTGAGTCTACATTTGCCATAAAATATATTACTTCACGGGCTTCCCTGGTGGCGCGGTGGTTGAGAGTCCGCCTGCCGATGCAGGGAACGTGGGTTCGTGCCCCGGTCCGCGAGGATCCCACGTGCTGCGGAGCGGCTGGGCCCGTGAGCCATGGCCGCTGAGCCTGCGCGTCCGGAGCCTGTGCTCCGCAACGGGAGAGGCCACGACAGTGAGAGGCCCGCGTACGGCAAAATAAATAAATAAATAAAATAAAAATATATATATATAACTTCAAAATTTGTTGATAAATCATACTTTTCCCCATGTAATTCATTTATAGTAAATTAAAGAGTATATGTCTTTCCTTAAAAGTGATAAAGTTGAAATAAATGTTGTTATATAAGTTGGGATTTGGGGGTTGCGGTAGAAATGTACCATTAATCCCCCCACTACCCTCTGAGCACCCTAAATAAAAAGTAATCTGCAAATGCCGGCACCTTGCTGTGCAAATCCTGCCTGGCAGCATTTGCTGTGTCTCTTCACCTCACTCACCACTGGAATGCTGCCCCTCAGGCTCTTTTTTTAAAATAATTAATTAATTAATTATTTTTGGCTGCGTTGGGTCTTTGTTGCTGTGTGCGGGCTTTCTCTAATTGCGGTGAGCGCGGGCTTCTCATTGCAGTGGCTTCTTTTGTTGCAGAGCACGGGCTCTAGGTGCGTGGGCTTCCGTAGTTGTGGCTCACGGGCTTAGTTGCTCCGCGGCATGTGGGATCTTCCGGGACCAGGGCTCAAACCCTGTGTGCTCTGCATTGGCAGGCGGGTTCTTAACCACTGTGCCACCGGGGAAGTCCCTGCCCCTCAGGCTCTTGATGTGGAAGATCTGGGGCTGCCACTCAAACCAACTCTGGCTGACGGAGGCACAAAAGAACAGGTGAGGTGGTCGTAGGGAAGCCCCCAGAAAGGGAGAAGAAGCTGAGTCCCCTGGTCTCCGAATAGCTCCGGGGACCTGGGTAGCCTAACGAACGGGCAGCCTCTTCAGAAGTGGAAGTTCCCATTTTCTCAAAGGTTTTTTTTTTTTTTTAAGATTTATTTATTTATTTTTGGCTGCGTAGGGTCTTAGCTGCGGCACGCAGGATGTTCGTTGAGGCGTGCGGGATCTTTTGTTGCAGCGAGCGGGCTTCTCTCTAGTTGTGGCACGTGGGCTTTCTCTCTCTAGCTGAGGCACGAGAACTCAGTAGTTATGGCGCATGGGCTTAGTTGCCCCGTGGCATGTGAGATCTTAATTCCCTGACCAGGGATCGAACCCACATACCCTGCAGTTTAAGGCGGATTCTTTACCACTGGACCACCAGGGAAGCCCCTCAAAGTTTTTGATATGAGTTGCTGGGTTGCCTTCTAGAACAATTTTGGGAACCTTGTGCCTTGGTCCATGTGCCTCTTCCTTCTGTAGCGGCTCCAAGCTGGGCTCCCTGAAGGCCCTACCCCAGGTTCCATGTTTAAGTCCATCAGAACTTTGACCTTCCTGTAGCATCTGGTGTGGACAGTCAACCAGGTGTGATTAGCAGGCTTCATGGAACCATGAATCCTGGGACCAGGCGCCCCTAGGAGTCACTGTTTTTGGCCTTTGTGTGTGGCAGACACTGCTACTTGCCTGCTTAATAACCATTGTCTCCTTCTCCCTAATTACCAGGAGCCCAATCTTGTTTAGGGTGGCACTGTACCCAGTTAAAATAACTACCTTTCCTGAGTTCTTTTCAACTAAGGGTGGCCAGGTGACGTGGTTCTGATTTGTGTGGGTAGTCTGCCAGGGATTTCTGGAAATATTTTGCTTTTGTGATATAGCATCACCTTATCCTCTTTCTCTTTGTCTTCATCTTCCTGCTTGGAATGTGGCCATGAAGCTGGAGCTGAAGCAGCCATCTTGAGACCATGAGGTAAAAAAACATGAAGCCAAAGGTCACATGCTAAGGGTGGTAGAGCACCAAGATAAAAGGAGTCTGGAATGGCGTGTTGTGGGGAGTTGGCTTGCCCTAACCTTTATGGAGACTGGGCAAGAGTACAAACGAGACCCACATATCGTGTCCAAATTTTAAAATTATCAATCAAGTGAACAAACTGTTAAACAAAATATGTCCTATCCTCCTACCTTGACAGTATCCTTCATAATGATGAACTTTAAAAAATATGCATAAAGCTATAGTTTTTATATGACTTAAAGTCAGCAAATTATCCGAGAAACCAGATATTTTGGTGCTCTTTGCTGTCTTCTGGTGCAAATTTGTTCATCATGAATCATGATTCAGGATTTTGCTGGGCCTTGGAATCAGCATTATGAGCATTAGTTATCACTGTAGAGTGGTGTGAACATAAGGACATTGAATGATGCCTGCTGAATGAATCACCCAACTAACACCAGGACATAATCTGGAAGTTTTGTTGTTGTTGTTTTAAGTAGACTTGAATTGGGCTTATTTCATGATGATTTATGTCCTTTTTCAAGAAAAAAAAATTACAAACGCCTTTTATTCTTGTTAGTTTGGAAGATGCCTGATCCTAGAGCACTGCAATTTTTCTCTCTTTGTACATCTTGTACAGCATTCTGGAAGCTGAGCTAAGCTAAATAATTATGAAAGCAGTTTCATAAGATAAAGTTTAAAGAAGTTCTTTATAAAGACCCATGATGGATGATAGCTTTCCCTTTTCTAAATGGCAGTTGCACAGGTCAAGCAGAAGGCAAACTTAATAGGTAGCTATTATGTCAAACCACAAAGAACTTTGAATTCCATGGTGGCAGATCCTCTGACCTCACCGCCAACATGCAGAGACTTAAATCTTCTTGTGGTTTCAGATTCAGAAATGTAATATTTCCATTGCCCTTCTCCAATGAGTTATCAAAAGAAAATGCTTCCAGAATCATTGGCGTGAAGACAGCTATGCTTCAGAATAGTGGTTGAATGCTTACAAGGGTTCAGACGATATCCAAAAGCATTAACGCACAGAGAGCAGATATTGGGGCTTTCAGGAGACAGTTCATATTGATACCCCAGAGTCTGGAAAGCTCTACCAAGCCCAGGAGACCAGCTTGGCCTCAATCCATAGTTTTAATTCTGTGAATTCCAGTTTATTTCTACTTCTGGTCTAGACTAGACTCTTGCTGCAGTCCCAGAAATTCACCTTGTCTATCATTGCTCATTCAGGCAGACAGAACCCACATGTGAGAGGAGGAACTGAATTGTGTCCCCCTGAATTCATGTGTTGAAACTCTAAACTCCGATAAGACTGTATTTGGAGACAGGGCCTTTAAGGAAGTCAGGTTAAATGAGGTCATAAGGGTGGGGCCCTAATCCAACAGGACTGGTGTCCTTGTAAGAAAAGAAGAGACTCCATAGCTCTCTCTCCATCATGTGAGCACACAGCCAGAAGGCGGCTATCTGCAGGACAAGAAGAGAGCTCTCTGACCATGTTGGACCTTCAGCTTCCAGAACTGTGAGAAAATAAATTTCTGTTGCTGTCTGTGGTATTTTGTCATGGCAGCCTGAGCAGACTGCTACGGTGTAGTTTGCCCCCAGTTCATTTCACATTTAAATCTAGTGCATGCTTCTCTAAATTCTTCCTTCCCAGGATATTGTATAAGAATTTAGCTGCACCACTTGTTTAAAAATATAGGGTATTTCATGTTTGGACTTACATGTGTTTTTTCCCTTTCGCTGATAATTGCATTTGATTGTGAAAGTAGATTGAAACTTTTAATTTATTTATTTAGGCCATGCAGAGGGATTTGCTCTGCCTGCTTGCCTCGGAGGAAAAAGGATTCAGTGGACTATAATGGTAACACGTCTGATTAACGCCTTCCAGCTCACCACACGTGACTGCGTCAGTGCCTCATATTAGCTCTTTGAGGCATAGAGTGCACATAACAGTATATCTATTTCAGAGATGCTAAAAGCAAGTCTCAGAGAGGTTAACGCCTTGGCCAAGATCGTGTAGCTGCCGGTGAAGTCCAGAATCTGGACTCCCTGCTCACGTGGAGAAGATGAATGGTAATGCCGTGTGGTGCTGAGTAAAGGGGCTATTGGGGAAAGTTGCCATAATAAACTGAACTATATCATGTAATTTATAGAGGCTCCATGAGGAGAGAGCGTCTGGCCGACGTGTGCAGGTCCGGGTCCCACTTGCCTCCCTCACGCGTGTGTGAGCTGAAGGCCGTCCGTTCTTCGCTCTGGACGTTCATGACCCTTTGTCTGTAACTCCCTTTTGAAACCAAGGAATATTTTCAGAGAAATAGACCCATTTGTTATCTCTCCGGGTCATTTCTAAAAAGTGTCAGAAAAGTGCTTGGTAAAAGAAGTCATTCAGTTTGGTTCCATAGTCTGTTTTTGAGACGGCAGAGAATACATTTCTTCCCCTCCATCCATGCGTGGAAATCTCTCTCAAAATGAGAAGAAGAAGAAACTGAGACATAAGCTCAGTCTTAGATGAAACAGGAGAGAATTCACACAACTGAACCATCACTGGTGGTGGAGTGGGGACAAATGGAGGTGTGGGGCCCCAAGCCTGTGGAGTAGAGGGGAGCCTGGCCGAGGAGGGGGCTGAAGACAGGAGCCCTTAGAAACCGCCTGCTCACTTCCTTTTTTTTTTTTTTTTTTTTTTTGCTGCACTGCAGGGCACACGGGATCTTATTTCCCCCACTAGTGATTGAACCCATGCCCACTGCAGTGGAAGCCCAGCAGAGTATTAACCACTGGACCACCAGGGAAGTACCTCCTTTTTTTTTTTTTTCTTTTCTGCACCTGCTCACTTCTGCTTAAGCCAGAGGTTCTCGCCATGGCTGCATCCAATCACCTAAGGGGCTCTAAAAATGCTGATGTTCAGGCCGGCCCATGCCCCTCCACTCATGCCTTCTCTCCGGGGCTGTGACTTACATGGCTGGGGATGCTGGGGAGAAGGACCTGGACTCCACCCTGCGCCCTTCCCCCTCCGCTCTTTGGGTTCTGCTGGCCTGCAGAGAGCAGGTGTCCCATCACTCTCACCCATCTGGGGAGGTTGCCACTTTCCGGCACAGCTGGGTGGGTGCACTTAATCCTAGGATGCTGAGGGAGGATGTGCCCTTGGCCGGCAGACAAGGAGCCACCTCCTCCAAACAGCCTCAGCAGTGAGAAAGCTGCTGTTTGGATCCCCATCTCTCTAACTCCAGCACCTGCCTCTCAGTTAGCTCTGTATACTTTCTCAGGAAGCTGCTGGACGATGTGGTCCATCAGGGGGAGGGAGTGACCCAAACAGCCAAGAGCAAGGAAGAGGAAATCCCAGGAAGGAAGGCTTCAAGGAGCAGAGGGAATTTCCAGGGTGACGGTGAGGGGAAGTCCAAGGGCAAATTTATGGCACCTGCCACGGGAACCAAGTTTAGCCAGAACCAGGGAGTGGGGCCCAGGAAGGAGTCTCCGGGAAACAAAAATGAAATCAACTGATTATCAGATGGGATGAGGGGATGTTAAGGGCTGCAGGGAGACAGCACGGACACAAATAAAGTGAAGGAAATCCAAATGTAAGGCAGCTATTAACTTTGAGACAAACAAAAAGTTGCAAAAGAAAGGAACTGTAATCATAGTTTATTACTTGACTCAGCCGTGAACAATATTTCACATGGTCCTAAGAGTATAGATTTTGAATACTGATCTAACCAAAAGTAATACAGTAACTCTATTTGGATGCCAAGAGCACTAAATTCTCAGCTACCTTGATGGGAAGACAGTAAAAGAAAGCAAGTGTAACCCAATTTATGCCCCATGAAGAACTTCTGCCCCCTTTTTATCTCTGGCATATAACCAAGCTGTGCACACTCTAAGTGCACAATTAGAACGTATTGTTAGGAATAAAAACAATTAGCTACTTATTGAGAATTCCGGAGTGTCGTCCATAGCAGAAAGTGCTATACTGTCTGCTTACGTCTGATAAAAAGCAATTTTGTAAAGGTTTTATTTTATTGAAGTATAGTAGATGGTATCTATAATAGATTAATTAAAACAGAGTTGTAAATCAAGTGTACTTCAATTAAAAAAAAAAGACAGAGTTGTACTATACCTGTACATAAAAATATGGAAGTAACTCTCAGAAGAATCTGCTAAGAGATGGCAGTATCCGCACAAAACACTTAGATGTAGATATATCAAAAATAATAATCGTGAGGGGAGGAGAGTACAAATGCAGGATTTTTGAAAATGCTTTGAAATTAAGAGATCAGCAACTGAAAACAATTACGTGTCTACAGAGACTGCTATCTAAAACCTCATGGTAACCGCAAACCAAAAATCTACACACACACAAAAGACAAGGAATCCAAACATAACATTAAAGAGAGTCATCAAATCACAAGACAGGAGAACAAAAGAAGAAAGGAGAAAAAAAGACCTGCAAGAGTTAGAAGTATCCAGTGAAATTGAGTGGGGCAAGAGATCACTTTTTTGTTTTGTTTCAGTTTTGTAATAAGCCTTTTAACACTATTTGACAAAACAAGCCAAGAAATACCCAAAGGAACCAGACACCCATGTTGCACCTTAATAAAAATTAAAAAACAGCTTGGGTCTTTATTCGGTTCTCAACTCCTGCCCAGATCTCGCAGAAAGCAAGTGTAACCCAATTTATGCCCCATGAAGAACTTCTGATAAAAAGCAATTTTGTAGAAGTTTTATTTTATTGAAGTATAGTTGATTTTCAATGTTGTGTTCATTTCTGCTGTACAGCAAAGTGATTCAGTTATACATATATATATACATTCTTTTTCATCTTCTTTTCCATTAGAGTTTATTATAGGATATTGAATATAGTTCCCTGTGCTATACTGTAGGACCTTGTTGTTTATCCATTTTATATATAATACTTTGCATCTGCTAATCTCACACTCTCAATCCATCCCTCCACGAGAGCAACCACAATCTGTTTTCTACGTCTGTGAGTCTTTTTTTTTTTTTTTTTTTTTGCGGTACGCGGGCCTCTCACTGTTGTGGCCTCTCCCGTTGCGGAGCACAGGCTCCGGACGCGCAGGCTCAGCGGCCATGGCTCACGGGCCCAGCCGCTCAGCCGCATGTGGGATCTTCCCTGACCGGGGCACGAACCCGCGTCCCCTGCATCGGCAGGCGGACTCTCAACCACTGCGCCACCAGGGAAGCCCATCTGTGAGTCTTGATGAACATCAATTTGAGTTTGATTCCAGCTAGGAAGCAGGAAAATTTGCTGTCTGTAACTTTTGTACATGTTGAGGTAAACCCCCGCTGAGTTCTTTACCTAACACAGCAATGCTTGCTCCACATCGTATTTAGAAAATGCAGGGGATGCACTGGGCTCCCAGAGCTGTAGGTAGTAGCGTCATCTCACATGTCAGTTCTGTTAGCTAGATCCGTGGTAAACCTGATTCTACTTGGCAGGGTTTTATTTATTTTTTTTTAATTTTTATTTTGAAATAATTATAGACACACAAGAAACTGCAAGAATAATACAGAGGTCTGTGTACCCTTCTTCCCTCCAGCTTCCCACAGTGACAATATCTTACATGATTATAATACAACATCAAAACCACAAAATTGACATTGGTACCATGCAATTAAGGACACTACAGGTTTATTCAGATTTCACCTACTTTTACATACATAGATTGGTGGTATGTGTGTGTATGTATGTATGCAGTTCTATGCATTTTTTCAAATGTATAGATTCATATAACTACGATACCAATCAACATTCAGAAAATCCCATCATGACAAAGACGTTCCCTTTTCCTACCCCATTATAGTCATATTCTTTGGCAGGGATTTAAAAAGTGACGTTCTGTAGTGTGCGCCATCTGTTAAGCATATTTCAACACTAACTTGTATTCTCATCTACTTCCAAAAGGGCTTGGAGGCAGCTTACAATAAAATAATAGGAATCAGTAGAAATAATAATGAAAATCAGTAGAAATTGTAGCTTGGGTCATAAGTGCTGAAACTTAGAAGCAATCAAGATGTTCTTTGGTAGGCGAACGGCTAAACAAATTGTGGCACATCCATACAATGGTATATTATTCAGTGATGAAAAGAAATGAGCTGGGATTTCCCTGGTGGCGCAGTGGTTAAGAATCCACCTGCCAATGCAGGGGACACGGGTTCGAGCCCTGGTCCAGGAAGATCCTACATGCTGTGGAGCAGCTAAGCCCATGCGCCACAACTACTGAGCCTGCGCTCTAGAGCCCGAAAGCCACAACTACTGAGCCCGTGTGCTGCAACTACTAAAGCCCCCGCACACCACAACTACTGAAGCCCGCACGCCTAGAGCCTGTGCTCCGCAGCAAGAGAAGCCACCGCAATGAGAAGCCCGTGCACCGCAACGAAGAGTAGCCCCCGCTCGCTGCAACTAGAGAAAGCTTGCGCACGGCAACAAAGACCCAATGCAGCCCAAAATAAACAAATAAATACATACATTTATAAAGAAAAAAAAAGAAAAGAGATGAGCTCTCTTGCCACAAAAGGACATGATGAAGCCTCAAACACGTATTACTAAGTGAAAGAAGCCAGTCTGAAAAGACTACATATATCCTGTATGATTCCAACTATATGACTTTCTGGAACAGGCAAAACTATGGAGACAGCAGAAAGATCAGGGTTGCCAGGGGTTATAGGGAAGGGAGGGATGAATAGGTGTGCAGCCAGAGGATTTTTAGGGCAGTGAAACTATTCAGCGTGATACTGCAATGGTGGATACACGATATTATGTCTTTATCAAAACCCTTAGAACACAACACAGAGAGTGAACCCTAGTGTAAACTCTAGGCTTTAGTTAATAACAATGTATCAATACCTTCTCATCAACTGTAGTAACTGTACCACTAATGCAAGATGTTAATAATAGGGGAAACTGTATACAAGGAGGGGAAGGGGATATATGGGAATTCTCTGTACTTTCTCTTCAGTTTGTCTGTAAACTGAAAAAACTGCTCAAATGAATGAATGAACTCATTAAAAAAGAATCAGTACCTCTGTGAAACCAAAAGCCATTAAAATAAGAGTCAAGTGACAGGTACAATTACAATGGAGAACTCAGTATAAGAAAAAGTACTCAGCTGAACACCGACCTTTATTCTGAATTCTCCAACAAGCAAGGGATGGATTACAGTGTATTGTCTGCAGAGAGGAAATAGACCAGTTTGTCAGGTGAGACAGACGGATTCGGAGATGAATTTGCCCCACAATTTTTATTCCTAAGGGACAGACAACATAATGGGGGATGACCTTGATTGGATTTTCACTAGACATTTTGTATCAACCCTCTTACTTTAAAAAAGTCCCAAAGTGTCTGATGTCACATTGTAGTTAATAAAGGCAGATCTGTGGGACAGAGTGGAGTAGAGGACGAAAACATCCTTCTTCTGCATGAGTGCTTTACCACGATCCAATTTTATGAATATCGATTTGCCCTCAGCTTCTAAGTTGTGTCAAGACTGGGCCAGATGTCTTTTGTATGCTTATACGTTTCCTTATCTGCTCAAGTTTTTTAAAGGGTTACTTTAAAAATCAACACACAAGCAGTGTTCTTGTCATGAGAGGTTTAGGGTTTTAGGACAAAATCCTCTTGGTCCTTTCCTTGCTTTGGCAAAGGAAATCATGATACCACAGATGTTAGAATAAAAGAGACTTTACCCATCAGGGGCCCCTTACCCATCAAGGACCCCCTCCCCTCATTTACAGATGAAGGGACCCAGACAGTTGTAAGTGGTTTGCTCGTTGGCACATGGCTAGTTACCAGCAGAGCTGGTTCCAGGACCCAGGTTGATATCAGTTAAGTGATACGCCTGACACTTCCACTCACAGAAAATTACTGCCCTGGGTCAGGCCAAATTCTAGGTCATTCATCCTCATGTGGGTGAGGACATCGCCCAGAAGGAGGAGGGCATGTGACTGCCTTCAAGCAGCCTGCCTGATTGCCACCTGCATGACCTGCGCTGTCCTACTCCAGCCAACTGCCCTCTCGAAGATGGGAGCTGTTTGGGCCGCCGGCCTCTGAGTAGCCACACAGAAAGCCCCACTTCACGCAACGGCCGCAGACCTAGGAGTGGAGAGATGGGCGCCAGCTTACAGATCCGTCATGAACGGGGCTAGGAAACTCTGACCTGCTGACCCCCTCAACACCTTTCACCCCCAAGCCCAAACAGCAGCTTTCTATCATTCAGCATGAAAGGAAAATCTTGTCACACATCCTGTTGGCCTAAGTGCCGTGAGTGTGGATGGGGAAGGCCAGAGCTCCATCAGCAGAACCCCAGCTGCGGTGATTTGGGTCTTAGTCATAGATAGCTGACGGTCCTGGGGGCGTGTATTTATTTTGCCTGGTTGAGGAGAAACCCCACCCGAGGCACTTCTGGTGTGATGGTGGTTTGAAACTTTTTTTTTTTGGTAACGAAGGGGTGGTAAAGATGAAGCTATTTAAGTGAATCTTAAGGCTGATGGCTCAAGCCGGATAAAGAGTGTTAATTCTCCATCACTAAGTTTCCTGCTATTGTATACAAAGATGGCAGACTCAGATGCGGATGGTAGCTCTCGGGTAAAGGAAGCCTGGACTTTTTTCATCCCTCGGGAACAAAGAACTTGTTCAGGAGCACCTCTGGCCTCTGGCGGGCTGAGCTGCCAGGGCTGATGGATGAGAAGCATTTCTCTGCCCGCCGACCCCGTGGACTCCGCAGGGATTATTATCGGTGTCAGGACGGACAGCCCAGGGTAAAGCACGCCATACGTACATACAAATGTCATTTTGTGAAGACTAAATCCACAGTACATGTGAAATGACTCCGTGGTCAGAAGTGAGAAACATAAACTGCATTTTTCATCTAGAAAACAAAGATCGATGTGATTATGCTTTTGTTCTTGGAGATCTCCCATTTCTTTAGATGGGGAAGGAAGACATTTCTTTGGACTACATCTTGGATATGTTTTCTTGAAAGGAAAGATGGAGGGTATGTGCAAGGTCAGACATTTTTTAAATTACAGATTTATTGAAAAATAGAAATATTTTTGAAATAATAGTAAAAAAAAAAAGGAAAATGGAGTAAAAAGAGGAAAAGCAGCAAAATGACATAATCCTTGATTATTAGAAAGGGAAGAACCAGCTCATCTGTCCGACCCTTGTCCTAGGAAGGCAAGGTTTAGAGACATTTGCATCCTAGGCACTGATAAGGAGCAATGGGTCCTCATTCCATCTTTTATTTATTTATTTATTTTAATTAATTTATTTATTTATTTATTTTTGGCTGTTTTGGGTCTTTGTTGCTGCGCGCAGCCTTTCTCTTTAGGGCGAGCGGGGGCTACTCTTTGTTGAGGTGCGCGGGCTTCTCACCATGGTGGCTTCTCTTGTTGAGGAGCACGGGCTCTAGGAGCACGGGCTCAGTAGTTGCGGTACACGGGCTCAGTAGTGTGGCGTGCAGGCTCTAGAGCGCAGGCTCAGTACTTGTGGCGCACGGGCTTAGCTGCTCCACGGCATGTGGGATCTTCCCGGACCAGAGATTGAACCCGTGTGCCCTGCATTGGCAGGTGGATTCTTAACCACTGTGCCACCAGGGAAGTCCCTCATTCCATCTTTTAAAAGAGCCCCCCCTGGCATTCCCCAATGACATTTACCATGTTCAGGCGGTTTAACATTTTTTAAAAGCAATGTGGTTTCTGTGGTGAGATTTACACGTAGTTAACTCATGAGTTGCTTCTTTTGTGTTCTGCTCTGCATCTGTTCTGTTGGCCCAGCCAGGCCTTTGGTTCCTGGAAGACTTTGAAGGACCGGGAGAGGAAGGCAATGGCCATGGTCCCCGAATCCCGACCGAAACAACTGGTTCCAGCCTCCGCTTCTCTGAGGGTATGGTTGGTGGAGGAGAAGGGAAGGAGGGAGGAGGTCTCTGGAGCGCAGCGCTGCAATGCGGGCTAATCCTCCAAGGGCCAGAGAGCCTCCCCACGCTTCTCTTCCCAGTCACCTGCCACCAAGCCGCGGCCTTCAGAGCAGCTGCCTCTCCTGTTCTTCCCCTTGGCTGGCCTGACTGGCCCTAATCCTTTGTGCCTGGGCCTCCAGCCTCTACAGCTGATGTAGATTTATTTTGTTTTAAACACAGTCAACTGCGTTGTAAAGAAGCTCTGGGTGTCTAATGATGGAGGACTCTTATCTGGAGGTTGGGTTCATCTCTGGTGGAGGGAGGTTCCCTCTGCTACTTCCAGGTCATTGATGCCCCTCCGTGAGTCTCAGACTTTTCTTGTATGAACTGAGCAGTATCCGCTTGAATGACTGGGTTAGGTTTCACAGGTAGGAAGGCAGGTGCAGACCGGTCAACACAAACATTCAGTGTACTCGGTGTGGTGCGGTGGGGAATAGATACTTGCTCTCTGTCTGCAGTACTCGGTGTACAACTTCTAAAATCCTTGGCATCTCTGGAATGATGACTCTTGAATGTTAATGAGATGACTCTTGGCTGTGGGCCCCCAGATGGCTTCAGGATGGGGGCTGGTTTCCAGAAAGCTCGAGGCACGATTAGAGGGTTAAACACACACGCACACACGCACACGCACACGCACACACACACACCAACTTCTAGAAAGGGAAGAGGGACTGGAGATTGAGTTAGTCATCAATGGCCAAAGATTGCGTAAGTCACGCCTCTGTAATGAAACCGCCATAAAACCCCTCCAAGTCAGGGTTTGGGAGGCTCGGGGTGGGCGAACACGTCCAGGTTCTGGGAGTGGTGACAAGCCCGGAAAGGGCACGAAGCTCCCACCTCTCCAATATACCTTCCCTGTGTGTCTCCTCCATCTAGCTGTTCCTGAGCTGTATCTTTTATAATAAAACAATAACATAAAGGAAAGCTCTTTCCTCAGTTCTTTGAGCTATTCTAGCAAATTATCACACCTGAAGAGGTTTGGATAAATCAGATGGGAACCCCTGGTTTATCTGTTCCTCCATCAGAAGGACGAGTGACCTGGGGATATGAGATTGGCAACCAAAGTGAGGACAGTCATGTGGGACTGAGCCCTTTACTGTGGGTCTGACAGGTAATGTCAGAATTGAATTGAATCATTCTTGGACACCCTGTTGGTGTTGGGTGTGAGAAAAAACCCACACATTTGATGTCAAAGGTGGTGTGAATACAAAACAGTTCACTTGGCAATTATATTCTGGTTTTTATATATATATATATTTAATATAACTATATTATATTAATTATTTATAAGAAATTTATATTTATTCTGGTTTATTAATTTGTAATTTATTTTCCATATGTCATATTAACACAAATCAATCTGAAAAAAGAGGGGTTTTTTTTAGAATTTTATTTTATAGTTTTAAATTTTATTTATTTATTTTAGGCCATGCCATGCGGGATCTTAGTATGCCGACCCCCGGCAGTGAGAGCTCAGAGTCCTAACCACTAGACCGCCAGGGAATTCCGTAGAAAGAGTTTCTGAGCCTGCATTGGCCACATCCCGGGCCCTTCGAATTTTCTAACAATGCTTGTATCATTACCTGAGCTATATACACAGAGTGCGGTATTTTCAACCCTAAAAACACTTACCCCTGACCCTGTATCCTCCCAGCCCTAGAGAGTGGAAGCTTTGCTGAGAAGCTTCAGCAATGGCCATGGAAGTTATCTGTGTAGACGGGCTCCAGGGCAGCCTTACAGAGACGTGCACACCCAGTGTGATTGGGGAGGAACAGATGGGAGGTCTGCACACCCCGAGAGGGACACAGAAGTGACTTCGAGGACAGGTGGACAAGAGGAAGCCACAAATTTGGTCACTGAGAACAAAGAGCATAAGATCTGACAACGAGAGGCCCCGATGGACCCTTAGGTATCATCACAGGGCCACAGGGGTGGAGGGAAAGCCTGAGACCTGGTGGGACAGGTCCGTCTCAGGTGTGGCCAGGACAGAGCACCAGGGACCAGCTGTGCTCATCTCTGTCTGTGACTCCCACATGCTGTGTAAACCTCCCCTGAATCCAGGTCCCACCTAGGATAAGGAAGGAAGAATAGGGTGGGGTGGGGTGCATCCTAGGTGGACCAGATGGACGGCGCAATCTCGAGGCAGAATCCCTTCTTCTCCAGGAAACCTCAGTGCTTGCTTCTAAGACTCCGACTCCTTGGGTGAGCCCTACCTCCATCATCAGGAGTCCTTTCCTTTCCTTGAAGCCGACGATTGCAGAGGTTGACCATGTCTACAAAATACTTTCACGGCCGTATCCCAACTGGTGTTTGATCAGACACCTGGACATGACATCCTGGCCAAGCTGACACATTAAATTTACAATCACTGGGACTTTTTTTTGCACATTCAAGTTTGCGATTCGGTTAAAATTCACACTCGAGACAAACATAGTGTGTAATCATACTTTCTGACCTTCTAACTCTGGATTCCCATGTGAGGTGAAGCTCTGCTCTGTCCCCTCCCTCTTTTGGGGGGCCCGGCTCCCCATTTTCTCTTGGAAGGCAGGACAAGGGGCAGGAGCTTCAGAACAGTCAGACCCGCCTGCCCTCCTCCCCTCTCATCTTTGAGTCTTTCTATTTTGAAAAACACCTTCAGGGGCGTTTCCTCCTCTGCCTAGGAGCAGGACGCAGCACATTCCCCTCTAACCAGCCACCCTCCCCCCACCCCCCATCACTGTATCTCCCCCGACCCACCCTCCTGTTCCTGCGCCCCCTCTCCCCACCCCTGGGCTCCTTTCTCAGTCCCCTGAAGGCTGGCTTTATCCCCACAGGGATGTGTAAGTGCCTCTCTTAAAGCTCAGTGGGGCCCCTACCGTCCACAGCTGTCCCGTAATATTCAAAGCCCTCCTTTATGAATCTCTCTGCCCTCTCCTGGCTCCCTGGCCATTTCCACTTTCTCCTGCCCAGATCTCTTCCTTCCCTTTCCTTGCCCCTTACACGTGGATGCTCCCAAAGCTCCCATGTTTAGCCCTCTGAAATCCTGCTGCCCTGTGCTCTCTTCTCGAGATACCTGACCTCCACGCGGACTGCCATCAAATCTGTATCTTTAGCCTGTCTCTCTTCCTTCTAGGCTGTAGACACAAACTTACCACCGCCTGGTACCCACACGCTCCACCCGGCTGTCCTGGGAGCCAGGCTGGGAGGAGATGTACTTTCAGGGTCCTGCTGTCCCACCGGTGAGCCTGGTCCTCCTCCTGGGTCCCAGGACGCAGGCGTCAGTGTGGGATCCGATTCCTAATCTAGAAACCACAGGCGTCTCTGCCTGGTCTCTTTACCTACGTTTGTGACTAACCAGTCTCTAGTCTACTGATTCTTCCACCTGAACACATCTAGGGGCTTTCCATGTCTCTCTCTCCCCTGGTACCCAAGTCCACTCTCTCCTCAGCCCTCTTGCCATATAAAGACAGCTGCCAGGTGGTCTTCCTGCCTCCAGCCTCTCCTAAACATCTTTGACCACATTCCTTCCACACCGATGCCTTGGATGGCTTCTCCCCATTTCCTGGAGGATCGAGCCCAGACCCCTGCCCATGGCCTTCAAGACTGGAGATCTCTGGGCACCTTTCTTCCTGCTGATCACTGTCACGGCACAGACCCATGGCCCACAGTCTGTCAGGAAAAAACAAAACAAAACCATTAAAAAGGGAGAGAAAGAGAGATAATTCACAGACCATAGAATTCACACTTTTAAAGTATATAATTCAGTGTCTTTTATTTTTTTTTATAAATGTATTTATTTTATTTATTTATTTTTGGCTGCCTTGGGTCTTCACTGCTGTGCGCAGGCTTTAGTTGTGGTGAGCAGGGTCTACACTTCATTGCGGTGCAGGGGCTTCTCATTGCGGTGGCTTCTCCTGTTGCAGAGCGTGGGCTCTAGGTGCGCGGGCTTCAGTAGTTGTGGCACACAGGCTCAGTAGTTGTGGCACACGGGCTTAGTTGTTCCGCGACACGTGGGATCTTCCCGGACCAGGGCTCGAACCCGTGTCCCCTGCATTGGCAGGCGGATTCTTAACCACTGCGCCACCAGGGAAGCCCCTTCAGTGGCTTTCAGTGTAGTCACAGAGCTGTGCAAATATCATCACTAGTTAATTTGGGAACATTTTCATCACCCCCCGCAGAGAAACCCTGTCCCCATTAACAGTCATTCCCTATTCCCCCCTTACCCCTCCAACCCAAGGGAACCACTAATCTACTTTCTGCCTCTGTGGATTTGCCTGTTCTGGACATTTTGAGTAAATGAAATCATCCAGTAGGTGATTTCCTGTGTCTGCTTCTTTAACTTCACATGATGTTTTCCAAGTTCATCAATGTTGTAGCCTGTATCCAAATCTCATTCCTTCTTGCTGCTGAATAATATTTCATTGTACAGAAATAGCACACATTCCTCATCCATTCACCAGCTGATGGACATTTGGGTTGTTTCTGCTTTTTGTCCATTATAAATAACGCTGCTATGAACATTTATGTGCCAGGTTTTGTGTGGACATATGTTTTCATTTCCCTCTGTGCTCATCTTGGAGTGGAACCACTGGCTCACACGGTAACTCTATATTTAACTTTTTGAGGAACTGCCAGACTGGTTTCCACCACAGCTGCACCATTGACATTCCCACCAGCAGCACACAGGGCTCCAAATTCTCCACATCCGCACCAGCCCTTGTCACTCTGTCTTTTTGATTATAGCCATCCTGTGGGTGTGCCTTAGCCTGTTTGCGTTTTTGTATGGCCTGTAAGCTAAGAATAGTTTTTATATTTTTAAAGGGTTATAACACACACACGGAGGAAGAAAATGTGACAGAGATGGTGTGTGACCCACAAAGCCTTAATTAAACGTTCACTGTCTGCCCTGTAACCTTGACTGTCCCTGCAGCCTTCTGCCCGGGAGGAAAAACGCTTATAACTCTATGTGTTTCTGCTCAGCGATCTCCCGCATATTTATGCCGTGATTTTTCTTTTCACTCTCACTGTTGTGGCTTCTCACTGTTGTGGCCTCTCCCGTTGCGGAGCACAGGCTCCGGACGCGCAGGCTCAGTGACCATGGCTCACGGGTCCAGGTGCTCCGCGGCCTGTGGGATCTTCCCGTACCGGGGCACGAACCCGTGTCCCCTGCATCGGCAGGCGGACTCTCAACCACTGCGCCACCAGGGAAGCCCCTGGGCTGGGAATTCTTAACCGAAGTTTGAAAAGAGTTCCGTGTCCCTTTCTCTCTGCGTGTCACACGTCACTGTTTTCTGTCACTTTCATTAGTGACATTCAGAAATAATAACATGAATGGTTTTAGGGCTGGTACGAGTTAATTTACCAAAACAGTGTCAGCACAGAGGTGTTGACAGGATTTCAGGACAACACTGATTAGCATCACTCTTTGCTCTTCCAGGAAAACCATCATTGCTGCTTTACTCGTGGTCTGCAAGATCTATCGGAGAAACACGCATCCAGCAAGGGTCCCCTGGGGGCTGCCAGCTCCTGGAGCCTGATTGCTTACCTTTAGTGACAAAGGGAGGGGAGGAACAATGGTGCCCTTTACTCACAAGCGACTAAATAACAACCTTCTGGGCCAAGAAGCCCAGGTGCCGATGTTTTCTCTGCAGGGAGTGTGCGAGCTGGGTTTTATGGGCTGCAAACTCCTATCAGAAGTTGATAAGAGAAGTTCTGGGCCATTGGTTCTCCGCTGATTGGAGACGGATTTCTTAAGCCCCAAGTGTGAAATAGCTGAGGATGACTCACCCCCATGGGCCATGTTCTGTCCACAAAAAATCTGTCTATTGGTGTAAACACACACACATGCATACCTTCAACCTGGGAATCAGGCCCCCCCCCCAAGGAAGGTGTGAAATCAGACAGATAGTGTGTGCCCCCTCCCATGCCTCCCCGCCCCAAGTCACAACCAGAAAGTGAAATCTGATAGAAGGGAGGGAGCAGGGCAGCCACAAGGCACTCCTCATAAGGAGCCGAGACACAGCGGGGATGTGATAGGAACCGTGGCTGGCAGATGCGTTGCTGAGACTCCGGGTGTGTGTGGCTTTTAAGTGCCAGTGGGGTGAGCCACCTCTGGGTACCCTACCCACAGCCTCCCCGGTGCTCCAGTCCCCTGGTCCCTTTAGAGGTGCACTCCCAGGACAAACTCTCTTACCTGGATGGCGTGTCAACTGATCACACAGTGTCACACAGCGACCAAGCCATGGCTTTTCAGAGTTAGGCTACAAAGGTGTGTGTCTGAGGATGGGCATTCCAACACTTTGGAGCTGCCGTAGTTCTGAATGTTTTATAAGTAATATTTCATAGCCATACATTTTTTTTTTAGCATCTTTATTGGAGTATAATTGCACTACAATGGTGTGTTAGTTTCTGCTTTAAAACAAAGTAAATCAGCCATACATATACATATATCCCCATATCCCTTCCCTCTTGCATCTCCCTCCCACCCTCCTTATCCCACCCCTCTAGATGGTCACAAAGCACCCAGCTGATCTCCCTGTGCTATGCGGCTGCTTCCCACTAGCTATCTATTTTACACTTGGTAGTGTATGTATGTCCATGCCACTCTCTCACATTGTCCCAGCTTACCCTTCCCCCTCCCCATGTCCTCAAGTCCATTCTCTACGTCTGCATCTTTATTCCTGTCCTGCCACTAGGTTCTTCAGAACCTTTTTTGTTTTTTTTTAGATTCCATATATATCTGTTAGCATACGGTATTTATTTTTCTCTTTCTGACTTACTTCACTCTGTATGACAGACTGTAGGTCCATCCACCTCACTACAAAAAACTCAGTTTCATTCCTTTTTATGGCTGAGTAATATTCCATTGTATATATTTGCCACATCTTCTTTATCCATTCATCTGTCGATGGACACTTAGGTTGCTTCCATGTCCTGGCTATTGTAAATAGAGCTGCAATGAACATTGTGGTACATGACTCTTTTTAACCCTCTTGCACTGCTTGTGGGAATGTAAATTGGTACAGCCACTATGAATAACAGTATGGAGGTTCCTTAAAAAACTAAAAATAGAACTATCATACGACCCAGCAATCCCACTCCTGGGCATATACCCTGAGAAAACCATAATTCAAAAAATCCTTCCTTTTCTTGTTACAGGAATACCAGGTTCTTCAAGGTCAGCATCCGAGACTCACTCCTTGCTGGGTTTCCTGCCCCACCTGTGAACTACATGCAGAGTGTCCTGTCTCTGTGTCTCTGCCTCTCTGACGGAAGTTCCACCAGATGGTCAGAATCTGTGCCTCCGTTAATTTTCCTTTTTGAGGCCCAGTCTTCACTGAAATGAATAGAATTTAAAGCTCTTTAAAATACCCGGGATACAATGCCCTTCAGGGACTTGATCTACTTAACGTGGGCGATGAGTCAGTCATCACAAACGTTGCAGGTAAAGGTGAGTCAGCAGCGCTTGCTGGTGAGGTTAGAGGGGCTCTCCAGCCTCAGCCTCTACTACCCCGGGGGTCCCAGCTGATTTCTCTGCAACCTCTGAGCCTTAGGCAGGTGGTACTGCCTCGGAATGCCCCCTGTGGGCTTCCCCCCTCAGGTCTGAGCTACCGCCACCTTATCTGGTCTCTGCTGACACTGTGCAGAAGTCAGGCTAAAAGACTGCAATGGAAGCGGGGTGGCTGGGGCATGAGCACTAACATCAGTGCTGCCAGCAAGTTTGCGGTCAGTGAGCAATCTTAAAATGGGTGAGAGAAAGAGAGAGAGAGAGAGGAGGGCAGGGAGGAGGGAGGGATGGAGGGAAGAAGAGAGAAAGAAGAAAGAAAAGGAAAGGAAAGAAGGAAGGAAGGAAAGAAGGAAGGAAGAGAGAAAGGAAAGAAAGGAAGGAAGAAAGGAAGAAAGGAAGAAAGGAAGAAAGAAAGAAAGAAAGGAAGAAAGGAAGAAAGAAAGAAAGAAAGAAAGAAAGAAAGAAAGAAAGAAAGAAAGAAAGAAAGAAAGAAAGAAAGAAAGAAAGAAAGAAAGAAAGAAAGAAAGAAAAAGAAAGAAAGAAAGAGGGCTTCCCTGGAGGCGTAGTGGTTGAGAGTCCTCCTGCCGATGCAGGGGACACGGGTTCGTGCCCCGGTCCGGGAGGATCCCACATGCCGCGGAGCGGCTGGGCCCGTGAGCCATGGCCGGTGAGCCTGCGCGTCCGGAGCCTGTGCTCCGCAACGGGAGAGGCCACAACAGTGAGAGGCCCGCGTACCGTAAAAAAAAAAAAAAAGAAAAAAGAAAGAAAGAAGGAAAGAAAGAGAAAGAAAGAAAGAAAGAGATTGGCACTCGTCCCAAGCATTTCACCCACAAACTGGTTTAGGCCGGTGAGACAGGATGTTCTGCAGAGCAAAGATCATGTGATCACACAGTGTGAACAAACAGATGGTGTATCATTAACAAAATACAAGGCTGAGTTTCACCATCTCTGCAGGGTGTCAGTGACCCAGGCAATTTAATGAAAAACATAAAAAAATAAAAAGTGACAAAGACCAAAGTTTTCCACTATTCAAACTCAACCTCATCAACCATGTGGAGGGGCTGCCTGAGATGCAGGCCCACATGTCTGCCCTGCCGTGAAGGATGACAGATCTGCGGTGTCCCGCCAGCATCATCCAATCCTTCGTTCAGCAACACAAAGCAGAGGGAGTCAGCTCCAGGACAGGGACTGTCCCCTCCCACTTGCTCATGGTGAGGAAAGGCAAGCTGCAGGGAGGACCAGGCCGTGCACGCGGCGCACACAGCGCCTGAGTACGCAACAGGCAGGTGGCTGATGTCACCTTGGTTCTGAGAAGCAGACTCCAGGTGGGCCAGGAGGGCTCAACAAAGAGTTGTTACCCAATGTCCCGCTCTGTTGTCAGCAGCCTAGGGCAATGGTCAGGGCTGTGCACCTGGGGCTCCATCATCCCCCAGTGGTGGCACCTTACCGAAGTGAGCCTCTGTGTTCTCACCTGTAGAATCATGGCAGGGTTTTCCTCTTGGGGAGAATCCACGGGAAGAGCAGATGAAGGCCCAGGACAGTTGCCATCTGGAATCCAGCTCCTTGCACAGAGGCTGCCTTAACCAGCAGGGCTGAGCTGGTCCAGCATGCAACGGCCTCGCAGGGGAGGGGATAGGGCACTGCAGGTGGCATCAGAAAAGAAAGGGAAGGGACAGACGGGGGCAGGGAGGGAGAAAAGAGCAGCAATGAGTCCCCTGGAGCTGAGGCCAGTGGTGGCACAGCGCTGAGTCCTAGCCAGATTGCAAAGGTGCCGGCTTGCCCAGAGCTGTGTGGCTCCGGGACTTTATCTACAGGCAGAAGTGTCGCTGGAGCTCTTCTTAGGGGAACTGATTTGACGGAGGCATGTTTGCAAAGGCTCCTTTGCAGTCCTGGGGAACTAGTGCCCGGACCATGGCAGCTGAAATGGCCTGAGGCCTGCACAAAGGCAAGAAAACCTCCGGGCAGAGACGGGGAGGTTGAAGGGAGCTGGGAACAGTGCAGGAATCTGTGAGGAAGGATATAGAGGTTTTCAGAAGTGTATATAATCTTGGGCTTCTGAGAATGCAAATGAAAGTGTTGCAATTAATCTAGGTGCGGATCCTAAGAATGTGAAGGGCTTGTCTGTAGGTCAGCATCTATGGAGAGCAGTAGATTTCTAGATTTCAGAAATTCTCAATAAAATGTAACATGGATAAACCTTGATCTTAACTCAGAGATACATCTAAAAGAAGCACAAATCTGGTGTCAAAATGCTTTCAAGAGAAATACACACCTGTTACACTCAAGCTCTTTTCAAGCAGCGGGCAGACAGCATCATACAAGGCAACCTACCCAATGAACCATCCTGAAACGCTTCCCCACCTCTCCCCTCAGATTTGTTCATCATTTACTGTTACTGAGCACCCGCTATGTGCTCTGCTCTTGATGCTCTGCTGGTGACCAGGATCCTGCGAGCCTCCGCCCCATGAGGGTCTAGCGGCGGAAAGGCAGACAGACAAATAGCTAGGTTGTGTCAGGTTTAGTTACTTGACATTAGGCAGGTGGGAAGGACTCTGGGTCAATTAAGCTGTGATCTGGGGACTTCTCTGGTGGTCCAGTGGTTAAGAATCTGCCCTCCAATGCAGGGGATGCGTGTTTGATCCCTGGTCAGGGAACTAAGATCCCACATGCCGCGAGGCAACTGAGGCCCCGCACTGCAACTACTGAGCCCACGTGCACCACAGCTAGAGGGCCTGCATGTTGCAACTACTGAGCCCACGTGCTCTGGAGCCCGCACGCTGCAACAAAAGATCCCGTGTGCCACAACTAAGACCTGACCCAGCCAATAAATGAATGAATGAATGAATGAATAAATAAATAAATAAGCAACCAAAAAACCCCGTGATCTGAATGACAAGAAGAATCCAGGTGCACAAAGAGCTGATGGGGAAACTTTTAGGCAGAGGGAACAGCTCGTGCAAAGGCCCTGACGTGGAAATGAGCCTGGTGTGTTTTTGGAAAGAAAGTCAATGTAGCTGGAGGTGGGGGAGCAGGAATACCAGCCCCAGAGGTGCAGGACGTGGGGGCATTGGCGGCGCCGGGCGCGGAGGGCCTTCAGAGCCAGAGAGAGGCTCCGACTGTTACTTCTGGTGCTTGGAATACCCATCAGAAGGGGGTTTGAGCAGGGAGTGGTGGGATCCCATTTGCGCCTTGAGCATCCTAGGTGCTGGTGGAGGCTGGGGTCTGGGTGCTGGTGGAGGCTGCGGTCTGGTGGAGGCTGGGGTCTGGGTGCTGGAGGAGGCTGCGGTCTGGGTGCTGGTGGAGGCTGGGGTCTGGGTGCTGGTGGTGGGAGTGACGAGAGCAGGGAGAAGGTTATTGCAGCACCCTGGCTCCCGCGCGGGGGCAGGCAAGGAGGTCCACGGACGTGGGCGACTTGGGACATGCTTTGGACTAACAGGACTCTACCAAGGATTGGAAGTTGGAAATGAAAGAAAGGATCATTTCTGTCCTCGCAATGTGAGTGTGAATTGAGAGTGTGGTACATGGGAAGGTCATGATTCCTGCGGTGGGAATGATGCCAAAATCACAGCCTCTGTGTACCAGTGCCAAGTCAAATCTCAGAGACAGAGTTTTGGGTGAAGTAGAAAAGGAGAGCTCTATTACTTTGCCAGGCAGAGGGAGACACAGAGGGCTCCTGCCCTGAAAAACTCTATGTCCCAACCCCAGAGGATTTGATGAGTGGTTTTATAACAACAGTCCAAGGGTGGTGTCTCTGACAAGATTAGGGTGTGAGCAGGGCTTGCACTTCCTTAACCTCATCTCAGGTGGTCATCTCCTCATCTTGATGAGCTTCCCTGGTCCCTTTAATCTCGCCTCAGGTGGTTTCACGGCTGCTACTCCCGATTAGCAACTTTTTAGCAACCCGATTTCAAAAAGCAACTTTTTGAAATCCGCCCTTTGGAACTCAGGGAAGGTCATGGAGGCTGGAGTCTTGCCTACAAGAAATGGGAGCCAAAAAAGGTCTCCGTGCCCTGGAGCCCCACAGGGCCCCACACGGTTTCAGGAAGTTCATTTACTTTTCTGGTTTTTTAAATATTTTTTTTTACTTTTGGCTACATTGGGTCTTCATTGCTGTGCATGGGCTTTCTCTAGTTGCGGCGAGCAGGGGCCCCTCTTCATTGCAGTGCGCGGGCTTCTTATTGCGGTGGCTTCTCTTGTTGCGGAGCATGGGCTCTAGGCGCATGGGCTTCAGTAGTTGTGGCTCATGGGCTCAGTAGTTGTGGCTCGAGGGCTCTAGAGCGCAGGCTCAGTAGTTGTGGCGCACAGGCTTAGTTGCTCCGCGGCATGTGGGATCTTCCCGGACCAGGGCTCGAACCCGTGTCCCCTGCATTGGCAGGTGGATTCTTAACCACTGCGTCACCAGGGAAGTCCCTTCTGTTTTTTCAGTGAAGGCTGAGGAGGGATGTTCTGCTGAAAGGAAGGGAGGGTTCAGAGCAGAGAACCGTGGTTCTCAAACGTTGGCATGAGTCAGAATCACAGGGGAGATTGCGTTAAAATACACAGCTGCACCCCCCCGCCCCCCGCCCCAAGTTCCTGATTCAGCAGGTCTGATGTGACACCTAAGCATTAGTGTTCCTAGCATGCTCCCAGGTGATGCTGGAGCTGCCGTCCTGGGCTCCCATTCAGAGAGGGAATGGTGTACACAATTAAGGAGAGTGTGGGGGGCATGTCTTGAAGACTGAGAAGGCAGACACAGGGATGTTTCCAGGGAGGGTGTGTGCCCATCAGAGACGTGTGGCCACTGTGACCCGTAGACCATACAGCACTAGGGCTCCATGCAAAACCCAATTGAACTCCAGTGAGCAGATCCATGTGCAGAGAGAAAGCTTTGTTTGGCCCTACATCCCAAGAATGCTGGATGAATCTACACTCACTCACACATTTGAAGTTACAATAAGAAATGTTTAGAACAGAATTCCCTTGGCATTATTATCTACAACAAACTTTATGCTTAATTTTGGGACTGTAGAACTATCCCAGTTTGGAAAACAATTTAGTGGTTATCTTAAGATTGAAAAAATATATATCCTAAAACCCATGCACGACAGTAGTCATTGCTTCTTAATACTCTTCAAAAGATCAACTCAGTGCGATAGGTTCATATGATAGAGTACGATGCATCTCAAGGAGAACAAATCAGATCTGTTCTCTTCCTCCTTAAGGTAGAAACTGGCCTTTGATCAAATGCCTGTATGCACGTTGGAACAGTTTTATACTCTTTCACTTATTTTAAATTCTGTTAATCTATTGCTGAGGTGAATTAGATGAATTCATTTCTAACGGGAAATAATTCTTTCATACATGAATTAGTTAAGCTTGGTCATGAAACCCCAATACAAACAAACCTCTAATTCAAAAAACAAAGCAAAATGTTTAGGGTTTGTATATTTTACTTTGGGGATTGCTTGCTGTAACCCAAATTTTCAATTATTCGACCAATGTCAGGTTCTAATGGCTTTGGATCTCAGGACTTCTCCGGTTCTCAAATATGTTGTAGCAAATCACAGAAACGTTCAATAATTCCATGTGCTTATCAAAAATGGTAGTATTCTTTGAGCCAAACCATGTGAACGTTCTCATCATACACACACACACACACGCACACGCGTGCGCACAACTGAAAAACTTACCTCAACTTGTCATATAAATTTAATTCAATAGTAACCAGAGAAAGAAAGTGAACATAATTTTTGTGTTCTGTGTAACCAATCGTGGAATCCGGTCAGGTGCAGCATACACTTATTAACCAACCACTGTATAAATGTTTGGTTCCTTGAGAGATGCTAAGAATAATATTTTAGGGGACTTCCCTTGTGGCTCAGTGGTTAAGAATTCTCCTGTCAATGCAGGGGACACGGGTTCGAGCCCTGGTCCAGGAAGATCCCACCTGCCGCGGAAGATCCCACATGCTGCAAAACAACTAAATCCGTGCGCCACAACTACTGAACCTGCGTTCTAGAGCCTGCAAGCCACAACTACTGAGCCTGCGTGCCACAACTACTGAAGCCTAGAGCTCATGCTCCGCAACAAGAGAAGCCACCACAATGAGAAGCCCACGCACCACAACAAAGAGTAACCCCCGCTCACAGCAACTAGAGAAAGCATGTGTGCAGCAATGAAAACCTGACGCAGCCAAAAAAAAAAAAAAATATATATATATATATATATATATATATATATATATATAGTACTTTACCTCTTCCAGATGTTCAACAAACTTCATCTTGTTGGTGACATAAGATATTCATACTAGAAACAAGAACAATGTAAAATATATTAAAATCAAGTGTTTCAGTTCAGAAAAGCCCTGCTCAGTCTTACCTCTGTGAGTTTGCTGAAATTGGCATTCTATCTACAGTTTCTATCGCTGACCCTCTCCGTCTACAAAAATCATCTTTCTCCTTCAAGTACTACTTCTTACGTGAATCTTTAAAAAAATTTTCCCATCTCAGCGTGATCATTTGCTTTCAATATCTTTAAAAATATATTATTTGATATTTGCAAAATATTGAACGTAACACATTGTGTTCATTAAAGTATAATAATATAATGAATACTTGGACCCAGCCCCCAAACTAAGAACTAGAGTATCACCAATGACTTGTATCTACCTACATGATATTTCCCTATACCCATCCTAGGTAATTACAATCTGAAATATTGTGTTTATCAAGCCTTTGCTTTTTTTTTTTTTTAGGTTATATGACTTTCCCCATATATTCTTTTTTAAATTAAAGTATACTTTACATTCGAAAAATGCACAGATTTTAAGTGTATAGTCTGATGAGGTTTGGAAAATCTTTACACCCATGGAAACACTATCCCATTTAAAAAATATATTTCCGTTTCCCCAGAAAGTTCTTTGCATCCTCTTCCATCCAATCCTCTCTCCCCTGGCAGAGACTGCCTCTATTCTTTTTTTCTCTCTCCATAAATTAGTTTTACCTGTTTGAGAATTTCATATAAATGGAATCATACAATATTTATCCTTTTGTGCCCAGTTTTTTAAAAAAATTATTGTTCATCATAATGTTTTTGAGTTTCATCCATGTGATTGAGAGTATCCACAGTTATTTGTTTTTCTTGTGGAGTATTTATCATATGAATATACGACACCATGGTTACCCATTTATTTGCTGATGAATATTTAGGCTGCTTCCAGTTGGAGGCTGTTACCAATAATACTATGATGGCTATTCTTTTTTGTGTACCTCATTGTTTTTATAAATATATAGACATTGGTCTCCAATGTATGTATGCTGGTTTATTATTTAGTTTTGCTGGGTTTTGAGCTCTCTAGAAATGGGATCATGTTACAATACGTCTTCTGGGACCTTTTTTCCCCCTAGCATTTTGTCTCCAGGGTTAATCTATGTTATGACATGCAACGGATTTTTTAACATAGCTCTTACAGGCAGCCATCGTGTTAAATTATCTTACTATTTTAAAGTAGGTATTTCTCTATCTTTGGGGTTTTATATATAGAAAATCATATAATCTGCAAATAATAACTGTCCTGTTTCTTCCTTTCTACTCCTTAGGCCTTAAATTTATTTTTCTTGTTATTGCATGCTCTAGAATGTCAGTAAATTTGGAGAAAAAGCAGCGATAGTGACATTTGTGACTTGTTTCTGATTTTAAAAAAAAACTTTGAATATTTTGATGTTTATAGTGTTTGTTTATATTCTCTTTATCAGGCTAAGGAAGTTTTATCCTAATCCTAGTTTACTAAAGTTTTTTGTTTTTAATCAAAATGATTAGAAAATTTTATCAATACTTTTTCTGCATCCATTGAGATAGATTACCCAATGTTTTTTTCTCATTCATTTGACTACCCAGAGTTAGCCAAACTCAAGGTGAAGGGTACGGTCCTCCAGACTACCAAGTCTTCTCAAGACTTCTGACATCAGTCTCAGTTTCAGGGGTCTCCAAGGCCACCTCCACTCAGACCAGCTGGCTACAAATTCAGGGGTCTGGACCCTTAGGGTCACTAGAACAACTCACAGGACTTAGGAAAGTGTTATATGTAACTATTACAGGTTTTTAAAAAAATTAATTAATTTATTTATATGTATTTATGTATTTATTTTTGGCTGTATTGGGTCTTCGTTGCTGTGCGTGGGCTTTCTCTAGTTGCGGTGAGCGGGGGCTACTCTTCATTGCAGTGCGCGGGCTTCTCGTTGCAGTGGCTTCTCTTGTTGCGGAGCACAGGCTCTATATAGTTTTATTATAGCAAAAGGATACAAAACAGAACCAGCTAAGGGAAGAGATACAGAAGGCAGAATATGGAACTAGGATGGTTTCAGACACAAAGCTTCTGTGTCCTCAGGGGTGCACGGCCCTCCCAGCATCAGTGTATGGCAATATGCCGAGTGTTGTGAACCCAGGAAGCTCCCCTAAGCTTTGCTGTCCATATTTTTCATTGAGTCTTTGTTATATAGGTCTGGCTGATTAAATTATTGTCCACGTGGTTGACTTCAATTTCCAGCCAGTCTCCCCCCATCCCCAGGTCAGGCTGGATTCAAGTGACCCAAAGCCCCAAGTCTCTAATCACCTAGTTGGTCTTTCTGGCATGGCCAGTCTCCACCCTGAGTCATTTTATTAGCATAAACTCTCAGGCGTGGCCCGAGGGGCCCACCATGCATAACAAAGACACTCTTATTACTCAGGAAATTTCATGAGTTTAAAGGTTACCTCCCAGGATCTGGGACAAAGGCCAGATCTGTCTTTGGGTAAAGTTAATTCTTCACTACACAATGACATTCATACATTTCCTCATGTCAATCCAACCTTGCATTCCTGGAATAATATAACACTATCTGTTTTAAACATTGCTGGATACATTTTGCTAATTTTTAAAAGAATTTTGCATCAATGTTTACGAATGAGATTAACATACTTTTCCTTTCTCTTACCAACCTTGCCGGATTTTTAAAATTAAGATTATAGTGAGCTCATAGAATGAGCTGGAGAGTACGTTCTCTTTCTTTCTGTGTGCTAAAAGAATTTTTGTTAGGTTGGAATGACAGGTCCTCTGAAATTTTGAAGAACTCACCTGTAAAATTCTGAGCCTGGTGTTTTGCTGTGGAAGGAATTTTAATTTTTAAAAATAATGATAGGACTATTCAAGCTTTCTATTTCTTCTTTAGTCATGATTTAATAAATAACATTTTTCTAGAAATTTGTCTATTTCATCTTATCATCAAATATATCAGCATAAAACTGTTCATTGAATTCATTTATGTTTTTCCTCTCTGCTGTATTTGTAGTTAAATATATCCGGCTGTGTTTGTGATTAAATATTTCTGGCTTTTCTTTTTTTCTTGATCAGTATCACCAGAGACTGGCCTATTTTATTAGTGTTTCCAAAGGACCAGCCTTAGGCTTTGTTGATTCTTTCTACTATATGATATTCACCCCCCCATTCATTGATGCCTGCTCTTTTCTTTATTATCTTCTCCTTTCTCTTTCTTTAGATATATGTTGTGATTTTTTTACCTAACATTTTTGGTTGGAGTTAGCTCATTAATTTTCAGCCCTTATTCTTTGCAAATATAAGTATTTAAAACCATGCAATTCCCTGTGAGTGCAGTTTTCACTATAATACACAAGTTCTATGTGTTTTTCTTTTTATTATTTTTTTAAGTATTTCTAAATTTTCATTCTAATTTCTTTTTTGTCATGAATTATTTAGAATTCTGCTTTTTAAATTCCAGAATTTAAAACACCTTATCTTTTTGTTGTTGACTCTACTTAATTACATTGTGTTCAAAGAATGTGATGGATATGATATTTATTTTTTGAAATTTGTTGAGATGTGCTTTATGACCTAGTATCTGATTAATTTTTGTATCTGTTTCATGTGTGCTTAAGAAAAATGGGTATTCTCTAATGGTTGTATTTGGGATTTTACATATGTTCATTAGATCAAGGTGGTTAATCAAATAGTCCAAATATATTTATTATTTTTTGCTGCTTGACTTATCAATAATTGAGAGAGAAATGTGGGTGGATTTGTCAATTTCTCCCTGTACTTCTATCATTTCTTATTTATATGGTGTGATTTTTATTAGGTGCATATCCATTTAGAATTCTTATGTCCTCCTGGTAAGTTGAAAATTTTTCCATGATTTAGTAACACTTTTTGTCTTAGAGTTCATTTTTTTGTGATATTGACGAAGGTATGCCAATTCTTCTTTGGTTACTATTTTCCTGGTATACCTTTTTCCATCCTTTTACTTTCAAACTTTCCATGTCCTTTTGCTTTAGTTGTCTCCCAAACAGGACTTCTCCCAGTATGATAATGTCTAACTTTTAACTTACGGGTTTCATCCCTTTATATTTGGTAGGATTATGACTATTGTGACATATAAATTTCCACCATCTTAATGCAGGTGCAGTGGAGAATGAGTATCCCAAAGTCATATATCTTTGCCAGTCATCAAAGCAAGTGATCTGACAACTTAGACATGTTGATTGCCTTTGACTCTTCCTCCATAGGGTTTTTATTAAGTTTTGCATCTTGAGAAAATGTTACTTTCTGATTAGGTATAGGGATGGAACCAAATCTTGGGGAAATTAATTAATTCACATAATTTCTCTAAGTATTTCTCAGGGAAATCTGAGAGGTAACAGAGTGTTGAGGAGAAAGCATGGGTTTCAGTGCTGGGCAAAACGGACTGCTAATCTTTTCTTGGCCCCTTTCTAGCCGTGTGATTGAGGGTACATTCCTCAATCTCTCTGAGTCTCTTTCTTCATCTGGAAATCAAGAATCATCACACCTGCTGGGACTTCCCTGGAGGTCCAGCGGTTAAGACTCTGCAATTCCACTGCAGGGGACACAGGTTCGATCCCTGGGCAGGGAACTAAGATCCTGTGTACCGCATGGTGTGGCCAAAAAAAAAGGAATCATCACATCTGCCTCCCTGAGATTCTGCCCCTGTGGATGGGATTGCCTGGCATAGAGTGGGTGCTCAGAGAATGTTCTCACTCTCTCTGTTTCTCCTTCCTCTTTCTAAGGGCACGGCCTTGATGATGTCAAGAGCATTTTGTAAATATTACAAATAAGATGTGTCACTGTGATTATTACTTATTAAAATCAACTTGCTTCCTGACTTAGGTGATTCATCGCAACCAAAAGAAAGATTTGAACAAAACAATAACTGCCTCATTTCAGCAGCCTGTTCTGTGTTGGTCACGATGTCGGTCTACACTGGCATCAATTTCAGGTAATTACTGAGTTTTCTGAAGCTTTTTGTTTGCATATTTGTCTGAGGGCAGTTAAAGTGTGACTTAGGTAATATGATTGTATTCTCAGGAATTCACAGAGATCAAAACACAGGTCTGAAAAGGTGCCGGAAGGAATAAGAAGTTCCCAACCTGTAAGCATAGAAAAGCCCAAGAAAGTAAAAACAAAGTCGACATCTTGTATAAATAAGGAACTTAGAAAGCCTCTCTTTTCTGGGCTCTTTTGACCCATCAGATGCTAATGAAACAGGATGTTAATAATCTGTCACAGGTTTTGTCTTGCTCCTTGTTTTCCACATTTTTATCATCATCAAATATTTTTAGTGTCCGTAAGTGTTAAATAGTTTTGATGTGATTGTCATTTGGCCAGAAGGTATTTGAGTATCACTCTGTGCCCAGCTTTTTGTTGTTGTTGCTGTTCATGCTCTCCAGCAGTTTGGAATCTAGTATGGAATCTCACAGGGAAGATGACACAGAGCAAGCGTGAGAATACACACAGAAATTACACTACACATTTATTTGTGTTTTTCATGCATGCCATGGTTTGACTAAGGTGGAAACATGGGATGATCAGAAAAGCTTTACTAGAGAGGATGCTGGTGCGTAGAATCTTGTCCCGATGATGATGGCCACTTTCTGACTCTGTGATCTTGGGCAAGCTGCTTTACTTCCCTGTGTCTCAGTTTCTTCAACCCTGAATAGTGATTGGTGGTGCCTTCTTTACAGGGTATTTGTAAGGATTAAATAAGTCAGTATCTGTAAAGCACTTGCTGTGGTCCAGAGTTTCCCAACCTGTACGCAGAGTACACAGACTTCAAATGGTTGAGAGACCTATTGGTCCAGGCACCTGGCTATGAGCTTCCCCATCTGTTTCCCCAGTGTGCCTAAAACATTGCATTTTCTATGATGGCCATGAGACAACAAAGCCTGAGGGCACTGTTAGGTCAGGTTCTCTGCCCCTGAGGATGTGGGTGTCCTGGCAGATGAATGCATTGGTGCAGCAAGACAAGGCCACCATTAACAGTCTGTACTTGGTCTGTTGACATCAGAGGTTTTTGAACTTTTATTTGATCTGTTGGGAGCAAAAGTATTTGATGCTTGGGAGCACAGCCAAGAACTAAAGCAACTGAAGTGATTTGTGCCTCTTCTATTACAAGAGTTGGAATGTGTTTTGAATTGAAAATGTGAAAAATGATTCTTGAGCATAAACATTTGTACTAGAGGCTAGATTCCTACCCCTTCCTTCCATTTCTCAGATAAATTAAAAGCTGTCACTCCTTAGGAAGTGTGATTTTGTGGAACAGCTGACTCGCTGCTGCCCTGACTGTCACATGACCAGTGGCGCTAGGGATGTAGGGCTTTGGATTGGATGAACTCAGTTAAACAAGAAGACAGCCTGGTGCTCCTTGTGGAAGGTGGGTCTGGGCACATATGTTTCCTCAGACTAATCTTGCTGCCTTTGTGTATGTTTGACAATTTCCATAATTAAAAGTTTTAAACATTTGCTCAGATAAATAAAAGACCTTTATCTAGCATAAAGAATGATACGGAATTATGATTAACTGTGTTATTTATAGCCTTAAGAAATTTTCTAAACAAACAGAAAGTCTCTGTTTCTTGTTGTCTGATTTCTCTCCTTTCTGTCATTTTGAGACTAGAGTTCATGAAAAGCAATAGATCATAAGTTAAGGTTCACTGGTACCAATTAATAACTGATAATAATAACAGCATCAATGAACACATATACTTACACTTACGATAAGACAGGCATGCTTTTAACCACTTGGCATGTATTATAGAGTCCTCACCATAACCCAACGAGGCAGGTATTTTATTATCCCCATTTTATAGATGAGGAGACTGAGGCACAGAGAGTAACTTGCTCAGGGTCACCCAGCCTGTACGTGGCAGAACCAGGATTCAAACCCAGGTCATCTGGCCCCATAGTTCATGCCCTTTGACTATATAGGGTTGCACCAAAGTTTAGCGTTGGCCTCAGTATTTGGCCAAAATCTTCCTTTGACTTTGGTTTTGGAAGGGGAGCCAAATGCCCACCTCAACACTGTTTCTGGCTTCCTGGACCTTGTGTGTGTGATTGCAAGGGCTGCCACCGTAGCTAATCAGCTTAATGTCAGGATTATAAATAAGAAGATAATCAGGATATTGCCTTAAGGTTGATAAATTCCCTTTCAAAATATAGTTAAGTATTTTAGATGCTCCTTGGAGAAAATATGTCCTACGTGATCTTTATTTCAAAATTCTGTCAGTCAGCTGAAGAATAAATGCATAATTATTATCGCAAAAAAATGCTACAGTAATTGGTGATTTTGAGAGATGTTCATTTTATGTGTAAAAACAATTATTAAGAATATTCAACACGGGACTTCCCTGTTGGTGCAGTGGTTAAGAATCCACTTGCCAGTACAGGAGACATGGGTTCAAGCCCTTGTCCGGGAAGATCCCACAGGCCGTGACAACTAAGTCCGTGAGCCACAACTACTGAACCTGCGCTCTAGAGCCCGCAAGCCACATTACTGAGCCCACGTGCCACAACTACTGAACCTGCGCTCTAGAGCCCGCAAGCCACATTACTGAGCCTACGTGCCACAACTACTGAACCTGCGCTCTAGAGCCCGCAAGCCACATTACTGAGCCCACGTGCCACAACTACTGAAGCCCGCACGCCTAGAGCCCGTGCTCTGCATCAAGAGAAGTCATTGCAATGAGAGACCCGTGCACTGCAATTAAAAGTAGCCGCTGCTCGCTGCAACTAGAGATAGCCCACATGCAGCGATGAAGACCCAACACAGCCAAAAATAAATTAATTAATTAATTAATTTTAAAAAATTTGTTTAATTAAAAAAATTTTTAAATGGTACAAATGACAGATGTAAAAAAAAACACTTGTTAAATAAAAAAGAATATTAAACCCAGTAATTCCACTCCTGGGTATATATTCGAAAAAAGTGAAAACGCTAATTTGAAAAGATACTTACACCCTAATGTTCATAGCAGCATTATTTACAATTACCAAGACATGGAAACAACCTAAGTGTCCATCAACAGATGAATGGACAGAGAAGCTGTGGTATATATATATACAATGAAACACTACTCAGCCATAAAAAAGAATGGAATTTTGCCATTTGCAACAACATGGATGGACCTGGAGCGTATTATGCTAAGTGAAATAAATCAGAGAGAAAGACAAATGCTGTATGATATCACTTATATGTGGAATCTAAAAAATCAACAAAGTAGTAACTATAACATAAAAGAAGCAAACTCACAGATATAGAGAACAAACTAGTGGTTACCAGTGGGGGGGGGGGAGGAGCAATAAAAAGGTGGGAGAGTGGGAGGTACAAACTATTAGGTGTAAGATGGGCTCGAGGATGTATTGTATAACATGGGGAATAGAGCCAATATTTTGTAATAACTGTAAATGGAAAATAACTTTAAAAATTGTATAAAAATTTGGGCTTCCCTGGTGGCGCAGTGGTTGAGAGTCCGCCTGCCGATGCAGGGGACACGGGTTCGTGCCCCGGTCTGGGAAGATCCCACATGCCGCGGAGCAGCTGGGCCCGTGAGCCATGGCCGCTGAGCCTGCGCGTCCGGAGCCTGCGCGTCCGGAGCCTGTGCTCCGCAACGGGAGAGGCCACAACAGTGAGAGGCCTGTGTACAGCAAAAAAAATAAAGAAAGAATATTCAAAAAGATTAATAAATAGCAAAATAGGTTGACATTTAATAAGAATAGTGAGAGTGTGTTTGCTGGATAACTTTAAAAAGACCATTGTGCCAACAAATGTTTATAGAAACGTAAATAATTGTATAAGGCAGAGTAAGAGAGGTTTGATTATATCATAATTCGAATGGTTGTGGAATTACTTAGTGACTTGCATTCATAACATTAAGCAAAACATTCAAGGGCTCTATTTAATGTATAGTTTAATCCATTTAGGTGATGGGTCTTTTGAGAAAAGCCTCATTTGGAAAGTTTTCATGTTTTGTAGGATAAATTAAAAGCAGAACATCAAAGTTTCACAAAGAAAAAGTCTCCAAACTCATGTGTAATATATTAGTGATAATTGATCATCTATCTGGACATGGTACAGAAAATAAAAAGTGCGAATAAGTGGAGAAGATGTTAGAGAAAAGTTTACTCTTCCATTGTTAGATGAAAATGCACACCTATTTAATATTTTAACTGTGCCTAAAGGAGAGATATAGCTCTCGGAGCTGAGAACATTTTTCCATAGTAGAATGTTAAACCTTTAAAATTTAACAATCCAATTTTAAAAGTTCTAAGTCTTGAATAGTTAAAATAAAATTTCAGATATTCTATTATATCGTAGAAGTTTATTTTATAATTATTTAATCTTAGGTCAAACATTGGCCTTAATAGTTGAACATTCAATATTTGGCCCAACTCTGCATTCACTGAACCTCTAGTAGCCAAAGTTCTATAAAATAGGAATGAAATTAAGTGTTCTCTTTAAAATGATAAAATCCAGCAGAGAATTACAAGACAGTAGTTATAGAAGAAAAAGCAGTCATTCAAATATGGGATAGGGAAGAACTTAACTAGATCCAAGAAAGAAAGATAAAGAGCATGGGATCAGGGGTGACCTCAAGCTGAGTGACAGTTGGCATTAAAAACAAGTTTGTTCTCTCTGAACCTTGTAAATCAACTATACTTCAATCAAATTAAAAACAAAAACAACAACCACTGCACTGGTATGATTTGGAGGGTAAATCCTTCTCTGTGTTTTACATCCATCAAACATTTATGAAATGTTATACCCAGCAAGAGCTGACATGACATGTCAGACCCTATACAGGATAGACCCTAAACAAGGTGTAGAATTAATCATAAAAATAAGTTTTTTAATGATAAGTTAAATATGCTGGAATTGTTTCATCAATAAAACAGTGGATCAAGAGGCATCTTGATTATTTTTTCAGGAATGTGAAGGGTTTTTAATGGAAGGATGCAAATATATGTTCTCCATGTCTATGGCTATCTGAAAAAGAGGAAAGACTTAAATAAAATCACACTTCTTAAGGAAGATTTGAAAGATGTGACGCCTCATAAACTTATCAATCCAAAGATAGTGAGGGCAGATCATTTGTCAGGCACTGTATTAGGCGCTGGGGGCAAATGGGCAAGTGGACATAAACCCTGACGACAAGATGGGAGGAGCCTGCCCAGGCCTGGGGCTCAGGCCTCTGTGCTTATCTCAAGCATATTGATTGGGGGCCTGAAAAATTGTACTGACTACTAAATATAGGAGAAAAAACCCTGAAAGAGAGTAATGTTTAAATGTCTCTGAAATGTAACACGATGTCAACCTTGTTGGTTTATAATTCGTAAACATCTTGTCACATTAAAAAGCTATCTGTAGGGACTTCCCTGGTGGCACAGTGGTTGAGAGTCCGCCTGCCGATGCAGGGGACACGGGTTCGTGCCCCGGTCCGGGAAGATCCCACATACCGCGGAGCGGCTGGGCCCGTGAGCCATGGCCGCTGAGCCTGCGCGTCCGGAGCCTGTGCTCCGCGGCGGGAGGGGCCGGAGCCTGTGCTCCGCGGGAGGGGCCGCAACGGTGAGAGGCCCGCGTACCGCAAAAAAAAAAAAAAAAAAAAGCTATCCGTAGACTACATATCTTCCCTCTTGCACAAATGTCCAAGTTTGCATGATGATTGCTGGAGAAATCACAGCTAATCATAAATTAGTTGTTTGGAGCATAATAATTTCAAAAGCAAAATTACAAAATTGTTTCAAATATTTCATGGACAGAAGCCCAGTTAACACAGGGCTCAGGTGCTCTTTGCTATGTCTGAGACAATGTGGGGTAGGGTCCCCACCTATAAGAGTCCCTAGGTCTAGGTCTTGGAACGGACAAGAGACTTGTTTTGTTTCTCTGATTACAGAAGTGCGCACTCTGCATACTTCAAAAGATCCTAGAAGGTACGCAATTGGAAATTTCAGATAATACCCCACTTAGAGACAACCTTTATAACATTCTGATTCAAAATACCTTCCAATTTTTTCTATGCCTCCATACACATAAAGAGCTTTTTAAACAGCTTGATTGAGATATAATTCACATGCCATTTAATTCACCCATTAAAAGTATACAATTCAGTGGTTTCTAGTATACTCAGCAAGTGGTGCAACCATCACCACAATAGATTTAAGGCCATTTTTATCATCCCCCAAAGAAACCCTGTACCCATTAACAGTCATACATTTCACTCCAAACCACTCGCAGCCTAGCCCTAGGCAACAGCTAACCTACTTTCTATTTCTATGGATTTGCCGGTTCTGGACATTTCATAGAAATGGAATTAGACAACGTGTGCCTGGCTTCTTTCATGAAGCATAATGCTTTCAAGTTTCATCCACATGGTAGCATGTACCAGTACGTCATTCTTTTTATGGTAAATAATATTCCATTGCATCTGGATAGACCATATTTTATTTATCCATTCATCAGTGGATGGACATTTGGGTTATTTTCACTCTTTGGACCTTATGCATAATGCTTCTGTGAAATTTGTATACAAGTTTTTGTGTGGACATACATTTTTATTTTTCTTGGGTGTATACCTAGGAATGGATTTGCTGGGTCAGATGGTGACTCCATGTTTAATCTTTTGAGGAAATGCCAACCCAGTTTTCAAAGCAACTGAACCATTTTACACTCCCACCAGCAGAGTCTGAGGATTCCAATTTCTGCACGTCCTCACCTCACCAACACTTATTATTTTTGATCACAGCCATCCTAGTGGGTGAGAAGTGGTACATAAGTAGGTTTGTAAGAAGGAAGAGGAGGAAGAGAAAAGAGACGAGATCATTTAATATACATTTTTATTACTTTTTAAAGTAACATTTAATGGTAGATATCACTCCAAGTCAATAAATAAAATAATTTTAAATACGTGCATGGTAGGCCATTGAATGGTAGTCCAATAACTTAATTCAGGGGTCCCCAAGCCCCAGGCCAGGCCTGTTAGGAACCGGGCAGCACAGCAGGAGGCTGAACCCACCGCCCACCCCCAACTCCACCCCTGCCTCTGGACGTGGAAAAATTGTCTTCCAAGAAACCGGTCCCTGGTGCCAAAAAGGTTGGGGACCCGCTGACTTAATTAGCCCCTCTTGTTGGATACTGTACTTGCTTTCACTTTTTGCTATTATACACAACCCTGCAGTGGCTAACCTTATACTTCTGTGTGTGTCTTTGTACATTTGCCCTTTTATGGCTCCTTAGGTTAAAACACTGACCGTTCTAAGATCTTTGATAGGTATTGGCAAATATCTTTCCAGAAAGATTCCACCAACGTATCCCCCACACATGTCTTTATCCATAGTGGTTCCTATATTAAAATATAAAAAATATAATAGTATAAAAAAATCTCATTTTAATTCAAATATCTTTTGTAGTCCATCAGTCATAAAAAAATTGTCTAGTCATAGTCTATTTTTCTATTGGAGAATTTATCTTTTTTTGTTGATTTGTAAGACCTCTTTATATAATTTAACCTGTGGTGTTTTGTTTTGTTTTTTTTTGCAGAAAATATGTTTGTCATCAGTCTTTTAACCTTGATTATGGTATTTTTGCATTCAGAAATATAAATATTATGTATTAAAATCTCAGGATTTTGAAAATTATGGTTTCTTGCTCTGGTACAGAATGTTCTCCCTCATCCCTACAGTACAGCAATATTTACTTATGCTTTCATCAAATACTTTATATATTTTTTCAACATTAATGTTTTAACCCGTTTAAAAATTTATTTTTGTATAAGATGTGAGGTAGGGATCTAGTTTTTTTTATTCTTTTTCCCAAATCATAAGTCAGTTGTTCCCAAATTGTTAAATAGTCTTTTTAAGATGATTTACTATGCCATCTTTTGTCATAGACTCAATCCCACATTGACTTGGGTCTGTTTCTAAATTTACTTTTCTCGTCTAAATTTACTTGTCACTTGTTATTTTAGTGCCTATAGCTTAATAATGGGTTTAAAATTTTTTAGAGCAAATTGCCCTTCAATACCACTTTTCCAAAAACAAAGTTTTGACTATTCTTCATACAACTGTCCCAAACAAATTTAATAATCATTTAGTTGAGTTGACTTGTGTTACATTTATAGTTTAACTTGGGGAAGAACGGATCGCGGTACTGGTCCGGGTCTCTGCAGGAAACAAGTGGCTCACTCAAATTGGGTAATTTTAGCAAATGTATTTCCAAAGTCCTGGCATATTTACTGGGGCAAGGAACTGAGACAGGGGTGAGATGTAGAGACCAGGAGTACCCTGAGAAAGGGTGGCTATATGGGGAGGTCATCTGGCAGGAGCTGTGGCCTTTGGTCGCTGCCTGCTGCTGGAGCCCTCCACTGACCAAACCCAGCCGAAGCCAGAGGTCAGAGGATCTGAGAGCAGGATGGGGAAGGATGGAGAGTAGGCCTAAGGGGCGAGGGCAAGATGACCAGCAGAGCATCTTCGCCATGGCAGGTCATTTGTACTCAAAGTTGAGGTGGGAAAGTTAAACACACACACACAAGACTTAGTCATGGTAAGGGAGATATCACTCCCAGGGACTCTCCGCTCCCCAAATTTTACTAAAAGTTCCCAGTTTTTGTTGGGCGGGGGGCCCTTTCTGCGTGAGATCCCTTTTCTCTCCCTAATCATGCCTACATTCCTCACTCAGGGTTGCCAGATTTTGCAAATAAAAATACAGGACACCCAATTAAGTGTGAACTCAGATAAACTATGTGTCATTTTTTAGGACAAGCATGTCCCTTGCAACCTCTTATGTGGCGGCCCTCCCCCTCCCCGACGGGGCTCACAAGAGCAGGCATCGCGTCCCAGACCTAGAACAGAATCCAGCTCCCGCGGGGCCCTCAGGTGATCAGAATCACTAACAAAGTTTGAAAGCCGTTCTCGTGGTCACATTTATTTAGAAAGCAGGGGGAGGGAGTACTTTACATTTATTTTAATGCTGTCTTTAAATTTTTCTTTGGTAGTCCAGGGAGAAGATGGGGAGGGAGGTGGTGTGCGAATGGAAACAATCTCTCCAGGAAGCCTGAAGCCACCTGGGACCTCGCCCTGCTTCCCACGGCCATGGTGACATCCACCCGGCTGGGCCCCTGCCTGGCTCCCTGCAGTGGCCTTTCTCACGCAGCTTCCATCCCAGAGGCTTCTGTGGCTAAGTGAGGGTTCACAGTGGCCTGGAATTGTCCCAGTTACATTTGCTGAGTTGTTTCAGCAAAAATTCAGGAGGAGGAGAAAGTCAAATGTGTGGATAACTCTGGACATGCCTCTCACCTGTGTTCTTTAAAGACCATAACTGTGGATGATTTTGGTTTCCACTGAAGCCCATGCAGGAAAAGCCTGGATCAAAGAATTCCTGAGAGTTCTTCCTCCTCTGTGATGGTTGAGTCTGTGAAGGGCTCACTAAGCCAGGAGTTTTGAGCGTAATGTCTGACAAGCCTCAGTCCAGCCTTCTGTGGCCAAGACAATTTTCTTTCCTCTGGATCTGTGAATAGCCAGCATGTGTCTTCATTTCAAAAGGGAACAGAGAAGAACTTGGGAATTAAAGAGACAAAGGCATCACACCTGGACAAACAACTCAAAGCAGATGGTCCATATAACAAAGATCGGTCATGCTACGTTCCTAGAGAAACGCTCACACATTGCTCAGAGACCGATGAAGAACTGTTTACCATCTCCCCCGGGAACTGGACGAGAGGAAGTTGGTTCAAAATGCAACAGGAAGTTTACATTATAGTAAAAAAAAAAAAAATACACCCACAGTAAGTGGTCCTTGGTAATATTATTGTGTCTCTAGGAGGATATACGTGTTCTGGTACTTGTTCGCAGTACCAGAACAATGATACAGAGATTCTCGCACATACATCTTGTGTGGGCTCAAATCCCAGTGCTTTGAAATTTAGATAGATCAAAACCTCGCTGAAACCTGTGTATCAACTAGCATCTCAGATGAAAACTTAAATGATGACAGATGTCTGAACGTCTGCCCGAGCAAATAGGGCTTCGGCATTCTGCCCGTGTTTGGTGTCGCTTCTTGCAAAGGCTACTTTGGTATTTATTACACATGACATCACTTTCTCTTTTATGAGCTGAAATGATGAAATATCAAGAGAAGGAAATAAAGATATGGGACTGGGGGCAGGGAGACTTTTAGCTGCGAGGACCTTCCTTACGACAATGACATAAGGCGGCAGAGCCACTCGGCCCTTGCCTTGTTTGGACAGTGACTAGGCCATGAGAGTTGTTTTTGAAGCAACTAGAAATAGAATCAATTTCTGTTTGCTGTGATATCAAAAACATATGTCTTGGGCTGGGAAAAGTGAGAACGAGGAAGTAGCAGATGATTAGGGAGTATGTTTTAATCTATGTTGAGCTTTGGAATATTTACAGAAATAAACATATACTCTAAAAACAATGTCATCCTTTTAAAAATCCTTTCTATGAGAAACATGAAACTACAAAGCCACCCAGAGTGGGCCTTTCAGCAGAGCCTCGTAAGTGATCATTAGGGCTGACATCAGGGTGCACCCAACGAGGGACCCCCAAACAGCCCTAGGGTCCTGATCTTGTCCTTTTAATCTCACCTATTGTCACTCCAAACATGTGAGATGAGCACGAGAAGTTCTTTTGTTGTAACCGAACAACCTAGAAATGAGGAAAAACCAATTAATTGATTAGGTATCTATTAGTGCGCTGTGCATCTAGCCATGAGACAGGGTCAGTGCTTGCTCTCAAGGAAACGTGATAAAGCTGGAAGCTAAAACAAATATCCCTGAAAAACATCCGGCCTTTCACTTTGTTATAAAGCAGAAACGAACACACCATTGTAAAGCAATTATACTCCAATAAAGATGTTAAAAAAAAAAAAAGAAAATCAGACGCAAGAGAGCATTCTTGAGGTACAGGAAAGTGGGGCTGCAAGTGTCGCTGAATGGAAGGCCCACAGCCTGGGGGCAGTGAGCCCAGACAGGAGGCCCCTGCAGTAACCCTCAGAGAGGTTATGGGAGCTAGAGCCACGGAAGGAGAAGAGGAACAGGAAAGGAAGAAAGAATAAGACGTGGTGACAACTTGGACCCGAGGAGGAAGGTGAGAGAGGAGCTGGAGCCCGGAGCCAATGGCCTTGGGCGGAAGAGGGTTGGCTGCGGGGAGGAGAGCTTTGCAGTTGGGGGTATCCACGAGGTGTCCTGGGCCAAGCAATTGTAAATACAAGATTGGCCAGTTGACCAAGCTGGAGATAAGAAGTTAGGAGTCATCGTCCTGGAGATGCAAAGTTGAAGTCCGGAGAACGGACGGGCGCAGACAAGGACCGAGAGTGTGAAGGAACCTCCGGATTTCCTCCCCTCCCCCTCTTCTCGGTTCTCCTCTTTCTTTCTTTCTTGTCTGTCCCCTTCCCATTTTTTGAATTCTTTTACCTCTCCCTTTCCCACCTGCATCCCTCTCCCTCCCCCTCTTACATATTTCACGAGTGTTATTTGGTTTTTCTAAGATCTTGCTATTCGCGTACTGCTATTTCAGGGCATGTATTTCCAGTAACTTTTTATTTTGGAATAATTTAAAATTTCCTGAAAATCTGCAGGAATAGTACAAGGAAATCCTGTGTACCCTTTGCCCAGGTTCACTCATTGTCTACACTTTGCTCTGTAGGCTGTGTCATTCTCTCTCTCCCTCCACACACACACACGCACACGCACGCACACACGCACACACGCACACGCACACACGCACACGCACATGCACGCAAACACACACGCACCCCCAGATGCATATTTTTTCTGAACCATTTGAGGGTAAGGAGGAGGCACTGCCTCTACACACTTCGGTGTGTTTCCCAACCACGAAGACGTCCTCGTACAGCACCACACCACAGTGAGCAAAATCGGGGCATTTACCATAAAGAGAGAGCCAGGATGTGATCCACACTCCATATTCGAATTCCATCGGCTGTCCCAGTATTTTCCCTGTAGCTCCTCTCCGGGGTCTGGGGAGCGTTAGTCATCCCTTCTCTTCCGCCCACACCTTGTGCACCTGGGGCTCTTATCTCCCAGGTCTTGGTGAAGAGTCACCCTCAGATGCTTCTCCTGAAGCGGGTCCTGAGCCCTTCCCACGGCACTGCAGTCCCTGGCTTCATCAGGTTATCTCTTGGTCCACATCCTCCTTTATTCTCTCTCCCCTCCGCTACTGAGGGACGCAGCCTAGGGGACAGGTGGGCTGGTCTCCTTGGGTGGCCTCCTGGGACTGCGTGACCTCAGGCAGCTTAGCCCCAGCTCGTCCATTTGGGAAACAAGGACGATGACTGCACCCATTTCACTGGGGTTTCTGGGGAACAGACGGGTCCATTATGAGAATTAAGTGAGTCCAAATATGTGACGGTGCCTGGCGCACACTAAGTGCTCAGGAAATAGGAGGCGTTCTCCTCCTCCGCCTTCATCATCACCATCCTTGTCACTGTTTAGGAGAGCGCCCGGCACAAAACAGGTACCCGATAACGTATTTGTTGGACGACTGGGTTTAGGCAGAGGTGGTGGGAGGGCAGGGTGCAGAAGAGAGGAGGGTGCCAAGAGAGCCCGTGGAGCTGGACCCATCATTTCATCAGGCCCCTAAGTTCTGCAAATCTCACCACTGGGAGGTGTGTGGGCATCAATGGCAGAAGAATCGATTAAACATGAGGAGGTGGCATGCGCTGTAAGTGGGCTTTGTGTGTATAAAGGTGTTAGGGTGCAGGCCCCGTAGCGGGACTGGTGGAGCAGGGCTGTGTGTCCAAGGGAGCACCTTCTGGATAGAACCACAGATTATTAGGGACAGATCCGCCCTTATCATCATCATCACAGCTTCGTGAATTGAGCACTAACTAGCTAATGGGAAGGTAGGATTATCCCCACTTTGCTGATAAGCAGAGATGGGTAATAGATGGGAGACCTACGATTCAGTCAAGGGTCTGGGAAGGTGAGGGCAGAGTCTGTAGGGAGGGGAAGTGAGGAACATCTTCCCCTCAAACTGGGAGCAAAAAGACAGGGAGAAGCAGCAATTCACTGGGATTACTGGAGCATGACTGGGAGATCCCTCTGTGTGGGTTCAACTGCCCTGTCCTATTTGAGTTTTCTGAGATGATGGGGAGGGGTACTGGGGCTGAATAAAAAGCCCCATCCCCCCATCATAGGAGCTGGGAGGATTTTGCTAGAAAGAAAATTAGAGGCGACTTGAAGGATTGACCTGGTGGGACGTTAGGCTCTGTGTCTCCCAAGGGCTTTCTGTGACTTGGGAGCAGGGGGAGGGGGCGTGGGGAGGAGCTCGGTGAATAGCAGGGGTCCCTGGTGCTGAGGGGCCAGGTGCACAGGGAGGTGGTGGAGCCCGGGCGTCGGGGTGGAGAGAGGGTCCGGGTGCCCAGGACGGCCTCCCACGCGCTGAGTCAGCGCCCCTTGTTGATTCAGGAGGGAGTTCATGCCCTCGGTAAACTAGGAGTGGTCATGACCTAGGAGGGAGGGGGGAGGGAGGTCCAAGGCCAGAGCCTTTAGACATATCCACGTGAGGGAGGGAGGGAGGAGAAAAGCAGCCAAAGGAAAGCCCAGGGAAGATGGGCCCGAGAAGCAGGAGGGGGACCAGAGGCTGCTGTGCTCAGAGCCCCCGAGAGGAAGGGGTCATCTCCAGGGGGTGGTCCCGGGTGGTGGTGGGAGGGGAGGTCAGGGGGCCCTTGGGGACTCCAGGTGTTTTGTTTACCCATCTGTTGTCAAGGGATGAAGGGAGGAGGTGGTCGGCACTAATGAACATGTAAAACAAGGGAAAGGCAAGCTGTGTCTGAACCACACCCAGATTTTTCTCTTTTTTTTTTTTTACATCTTTATTGGAGTACAATTGTTTTACAATGGTGTGTTAGTTTCTGCTTTATAACAAAGTGAATCAGTTATACATATACATATGTTCCCATCTCTCTTCCCTCTTGCGTCTCCCTCCCTCCCACCCTCCCTATCCCACCCCTCTAGGTGGTCACAGAGCACCGAGCTGATCTCCCTGTGCTCTGCGGCTGCTTCCCACCAGCTCTCTATTTTACGCTTGGTAGAGTATATATGTCCATGCCTCTCTCTCACTTCGTCCCAGCTACCCTTCCGCCTCCCCGTGTCCTCACGTCCATTCTCTACTAGGTGTGTGTCTTTATTCCCGTCTTACCCCTAGGTTCTTCATGACATTTTTTTTTCTTTTAGATTCCATATATATGTGTTAGCATACGGTATTTGTCTTTCTCTTTCCGACTGACTTCACTCTGTGTGACAGTCCCTAGGTCCATCCACCTCACTACAAATAGCTCAATTTCGTTTCTTTATGTGGCTGAGTGATACAGATTTTTCTCTCGAGCCCTGGCCTGCCAGTCACCAGCCCTCACCTCTCACCTGATGGCAGAGGAGGGGGCTCCCAGTTGAGGCTTCTCCCACCCCAGGCCTGACTTCACCGGGGTGTTGCTGGATTCCACAGACCGTCCCGCCTAGAAGTTACACTCTGGGTAATCGTGAATGTCACTGGGGCCCCGGAGATGGAATCATCACGTGGACTTCTGAGACTTGACAGTTTTAGCTGATCTGATGTGGGTGAGGGTGAGGAAAAGCCCACACCCACGTCTTCTTCCTTTGGCAGGTGTTTGTTTTGATCCCGCCCTGGCAGAGACAAGGGGAAATGCAGCCTACTTCCTCCTAGCACCCCTTTTTGATGTTGAGATGTCATAGCTCCTTTCAGCGCCCACTGGAGATGGGGAGCTAAAAAGCTTTTTATTTTTATTTAAAGTTTATTTATTGTTATTTATTTATTTATTTTTGGCTGCATTGGGTCTTTGTTGCTGTGTGCGGGCTTTCTGTAGTTGCAGTGAGTGGGGGCCACTCCTTGCTGCGGCATGCGGGCCCCTCACCGTGGTGGCCTCTCTCGCTGCGGAGCACGGGCTCCAGAGCGCAGGCTCAGTAGTTGTGGCACACGGGCCCAGTTGCTCCGCAGCGTGTGGGATCTTCCCAGACCAGGGCTCGAACCTGTGTCCCCTGTATTGGCAGGCAGACTCCCAACCACTGCGCCACCAGGGAAGCCCTAAAAGGCTTTTAAAATTCAGGCCCTTGGAAGGAGATTAATTGGATTGTCCCCTGATGGGGGAGCAGGGCTCACCCGAGGTGACAGAGGGCAATTTGACAGAAAGCTTCTGTGTGCCCAGGGAGGGAACTGGGAGGACAGAGGGGGCCCTAACTGCATACAGCACCTCTGTTGGGAAGGGTGGGGCTGCACTTGACCTTGAGGGGGACTGGAGGGCCTCTGGGGCCAAGTCCTTGGATAGCTCGCAAGAGCTGGGGTCCGCAAGGCCTGGGAGATGACAGCGATGTTCAGCCAGAGAAGGTGGGGAGAAGGGGCCCCTTCGTTTTGTCTCGGATTCTTGGTTGAGCAGTGGGAGGAATAAAAGTGCCCGAGAGTGACTGGGGTCGCTGCCTACCTTGCCCTGTAGCGCAGAATGTGGCAGCTCTGGTACCAAATTCACTCCTGCCCTGCCCCAGAGCCCGAGAGGAGTCAACAAGGGCGCCCCAAGTTGTAACTGATTTATACTTGTAATGTATAAAAGAATTCTTTTATTATGAAAAATTGCAAACGTACACAAGAATAGACTAGTACTCACCCAACTCAGGGATAATGTTGTTTCAGCTGTAGCCCCCTTTACTTCCTCCTCCTCCGTGATTTTTCTTTTTAATAAATTTATTTATTTTATTTTATTTTTGGCTGCGTTGGGTCTTTGTTGCTGCGTGCGGGCTTTCTCTAGTTGCAGCGAGCGGGGGCTACTATTTGTTGCAGGCTTCTCATTGCGGTGGCTTCTCTTGTTGTGGAGCACGGGCTCTAGGTGCACAGGCTTCAGTAGTTGTGGCATGTGGGCTTAGTAGTTGTGACACGCAGGCTCAGTAGTTGTGGCTCACAGGCTCTAGAGCGCAGGCTCAGTAGTTGTGGTGCACGGGCTTAGTTGCTCCGCAGCATGTGGGATCTTCCCGGACCAGGGATTAAACCCGTGTCCCCTGCATTGGCAGGCAGATTCCCAACCACTGCGCCACCAGGGAAGTCCCATATGATTATTTTTTATATATAAACTTTTTAACGAAGTCTAATGTTAAAGAAAAGTGCACAAATCATACGTCTACAGCTCGATGAACTTTTGCATCCTCTCGCAACATTTTCAAGCCACTTCGTCGTATTATTTCATCTACCTATCTCATCCTTAAAGACTTTTTATTGTGGGAAAAAGCTCTACCCTGAGATTTACCATCATAATCATTTTTAAGTCGACAGTTCAGTAGTGTGAAGCATATTTGTACCACGCGCAACAGAGCTCAGAGAACTTTTTCACCTTGCAACGCGGAAACTCTATTTCAAATCCTTTTTAACAAGCGTCATGGGAGAGCCAAGCTGTCTAATCTGTCTGAAAAAAACATGTGTGCATTCTTCTTATGTCACAGTACCTGCCAAGGAAGGCAGGGAAGGGACTCACGGGTCGTGATTTTATGTACCTGACACCAGCAAGGCTCTGTAAACAGGAGGCCAGGCACGTGCGCTGCCCTGGCGGGCATGCTCCCTGCATGCACAATGATTACGGGCTGGACGGCACGTATGAAGTCAGATGAGGTCAAGGCTCTGCAGCCTGGTGACCGTCACCTTTGCTCCTGGGGGGAGTGACTTGTGTCTTGGTCTCACGGCAGTCAGTAGCATGCTGTGGTCTGCAAAACATGGAGGGAGAAGTTGATTAATGCGTTTCTAAAGGAAGCAGAGGAGAGCTCAGAGCTTTAGCCGTTATCCCACTGAACTGAAGGGTCTTTGACTCCCACCACCTGACCTCATCCGGGCTTAGCGGTGGGAACGGCTGCAGCGAGGCAGACTGTAATTCCTCAACCCAATTCTATCATATGCTTATTTACATTCCAGGTCCCTCTTTCAAGAATATTTTTTTTGATGTTTGCCTTCTGGCAAAGCTGGGACCCGTGCGTGGGAGTTGCGGGGAGGTGGACTTGGCTGAAAGCAAGGAAGAGTTTTCTTAGAGCCGTCCAAAAACAGAGCGGCCTGACTCAGAAGGCAGCAGCCCTCAGCCTGGATGAGGTCCCGGAGGGGTCCCTTCAGGAGAGCGCTCCCTCTGCTGTGACAGTCGTGTGCAGAAATTAAGGACAACCACCCCTTCCTGAGCACCTACGACGTGCCCGGCGCTGCTCTCAGCACGTTTGTGTGCACTTCCTCGTGTCACCAGCAAATGGCCCTATGAGTCTCCCCATTGTACAGGTGGGGAAACTGAGGCACACAGAGGCTTAGCGACCTGCCCAAGCTGGCGCAGCTGCTAAGTGAGGAAGGCGGGATCAAGAGCTGGGTGGTCTGACCCCACCCCCACTCCCGCTTGTAACTCTGTGAACCGTGACCTGGATCTGTTCCTCAGGTGGCCTGGGGGTGAGGGTCCCAGGCCCCAGCTGGGTGACCAGCTGTTGTCTGCTAAAAGGAGCTGAGATGGCAGTTGACTCAGCATGCAACGTCCGGTTAGAAGTCCAAAGGGCTGCCGCATTTCAGACTCCACAAGTAGCAGGGGCTGGGTTTGCTCAGGACAGTGGGTAAGTGACAGGTGGACTCCAGGGCCCAGGCCTCCCAGTCTGGCCGTCCCGTTAGCAATGCCCTCCTGGACCCCCAAGTCTGTGAGCTAGCTTCTTGCCCCGTTGCTTCAAGTTTATCCTCTGGTTTCAGGAATCCATCCCAGACGTTCCCCACCCCCAGGCCGAGTCCTTGCCTTGGTCATCTGCCCAGGACATGATTTCTCTGATAAAGCCTCAGGGGGAGTGGCAAGAAGGCCAGCCTCGGAATCTGGGCATGAAGCCCGATTCCCACCGCCGGGGGTAGTTGCTTACACTTCTAACCCGCATCTTCCTCGGTGGGAATAAGATGCCTGTTTCATAAGATCTGTGGTGGCGATCACAATGTGCTCACTCAGGAAGTGGCCGAGAATGTGGCAGCCTCTGTGGACGAAGGTCACCTTCACCTTTTCCCTCTACCGACCGAGGGTCCCGTCCTGAGCGCAGCCCTCGGCACTCGGCCCCTAAGGGTGGCTTCTCCAAAAGGACGCGGGTCCATGAAGTCTGAGGAAGAAGATTCTTAGGTATGAGTGTGCCCTGTAGGGGGTGTAGGGAACCGGGCTGCTGAACGAGCTGCAGCTGGGTTGAGCTGAATGGTTCCTTTGGACAATAGTTAGAGTCAGAAAACTCGGCGCCTCTTAGCTCCAGGGCCTGCTGCTTGTAAAATGAGAAATAACTAGACTATCCCTAAAACTCCTCCTAGCTGTAAAATGTTCTGATTCATGACCAAGGGAAGGAGGAAAATGTGTATGTGATAAAGTAAAAATGCCTTCTGCAGTGGGCCAAGAAAGAGGACAGAAGTCTCTAGCCTCCCAATTCAGCCCCATGCTATTGAAAATTCAGGCTCCTGTGCGATGCACCCCCTGTTTTCCTTCTGCTCTGATTTCACTACGGTCCCCCAGTGGGCCATTTCCTAACGCCCTGACAACAGGTTCTGATCAGGTGAATTGGCTTTTACCTTACACCGTGCAGGCTTCCCGGGGGCCTGGCAATCTTAAGCATTTATGAGACAATTAACTACAAGTGAATACTTCTCAAGCATTATCCGTGGTTGTGTTTTCCCTGCAGTACTGTAAAGGGGGTTAAGAGAATTCTTCTGATTTTGCACTTGGGACAACTGAGGTACAGGAAGGTTTAGTCATTTTTCCAGAATGTGTCGATAGGGAGAGAAACTCTGGTCCTGGAATTGGCTGGATCCTTGCTAGCTTGCAAGCTTGGGGATCTTTACCAATCGCATATTTGAAGAGAATAGAGTTTCTTCTTGCTTTCCCTCGAATATTTTCCCCAAACGGCTGCACCTGCTGTACAACTGGAAAAGATTTCCGAGATCTGAAGTGAAAAGCTCTGTCTTCTCTCTGCCTTTCAAGACGTCTCAGACCTGCAGCCAAACCTTCAGGCAGAATAAAGGAGGAATTTCCTTCACTGCTGATCTCACTATCTTAGGAAATAGTTCGGGCCCGAAGGAATAACAGTATGAGTGTTTTTAACCATTTTAAGCATGTGTTGTTATGACACAATCTTTAAAGCCGTTGTTAATTTTCCTGATAACTATCTCCCCCTGACATTCTTTCCCACACGTCTGGTCCTTTTCCTGGGCCAGCCCGACAGTCCAAAATAACAGAATTTTTGAAATCCAACCATTCACTATCCCAAAAGGCAATGAGTTTTAGAACACTGGGCTCTGGTATGGAAACCGGCAAAGACCTGCCACACACTTACCACGAAGGACAATTCGTCAAGGAAGGACACCAGATAGAAAGGTTGGCACCGTGGTTTCACCCAAACCTTTTCCCAACAATACAGATCAATGCAGCCTTGAGCGTAGGAAATATTTGCTACGAGAGAGAAATCTCACAAGCAAACATTGCAGGTCCCCCTGTGTTTGCTAACTTTCCCCAATTTTAAAACTTAACCAACACATTTAATGAGGTGATAATACTGTTTCTTAGAATCTATGTCTCACTCGAGGGAAAAGTAAAAGTAATTTTAGGGAATTTCAAATTTGAGTCCCTTTAGGGTGGAAAACTGTCACAGATTTGGGCAGAAAAAAGGGACTTGGCTGTCAGATGTGGGTTCTGCACATCTGTTTGGATGAACTAAGCAGCCCAGGAAATCCACTGCCTGGATGCAGTAGGATTGCAGTGTTCTGAAGATCTCCTTGCTGGGAAATTTGACAGTATCTAGGACATGGAGTATGGTGGGTATTTTCTGGGTTACTTTGGACTTACGTGATGACCTGGAAGGGGAGACTTCAGCCACCAATCTGGAACTTTCTTATATCTTTTCTAAGCATATTTCCATGGTCTTTTGGAGAATGTTAACCATGCAGGCTCCCGTGTGCACAAACCTGACATGACTCTCTATCAGTAGCCTGTGGTGGGCCCTGGGGTCCACACCATGTTGGCTAATTTAGGATATGATGCTAAATGAAGCCTCATATTTTTAATCCATTTTCCAATAATACAAAAATTTTTTTAATTTTATTTTTTATTAAAGCATAGTTGATTTACAGTGTTGTGTTAGCTTCAGGTATACAGCAAAGTGATTCAGTTGTATGTATATGTGTGTGTGTGTATATATATATATATATATATAATTTTTTCTGATTATTTTCCCTTATATGTTATTACAAGACAGTGAATATAGTTCCCTGTGCTCTACAGTAGGTCTTTGTTGGTTATCTATTTTATATACAGGAGTGTGTACCTGTTAATCCCAAACTTCTCATTTATCCCTCCCTGCCTTTTCCCCTTTAGTAACCACAGGTTTGTTTTCTATGTCTGAGGGTCTCTTTCTGTCTCAATAATACAAAATTTTTAAAGAGCAGAAATTATGGCATATCGTCACAGAGAGGATTTCAGTAATTTTGTACATGGCCTTCCTTATTCTCCCCTGCCCAACAGCAGAAGGGATGTTTACTAACCTCTCCCTTCACCGTCCACCAAGCCCAGGATCCGAGATGCTGTGCAGTTTCTCGTGCCGTACGTCTGGATCTTAGAACAGCACTTCAAACGTGCATCCCGTTCACGCATCCCAACGGAAAACGTGGTTTTCTGTTGCCAATCATTGTAAAAAACATTTTGTTGCCAGGAATCCAGAGGATTCTGTACCTCCCACTCTGGGTTTTCGGAGCAGAAAATGGGCCTTGTGTGCTTGGAACCATGAGATGCCTTTAGATCTAGAAAAGATCTTGAAGATGGCGTTGCCTAATCCCTTTTCACAGGTGGGAAGTCAGGCTTGGGGCAGGGGACACGGGGCCTCTGGCTGTGGTAGCTGAGCCCACAGGCCTACATGGACCCTGGCAAGTGGGACAAGTGAGTCAGCTGACCCCAGCACCACGCGGCTCCGGGTGAGAGGGGACCCTCCGCCTCATAACACACAAAACACACAAAACTCTAAAATACGGGAACCTGAATGCATCGGCCAGGCCAACCCTTCTAGCCAAGGTGAGATGACACCGGTGGCAGGGATTTACAGCCTGAGGCGGGGCCGCTGCATCCTTTGTGGGGTCCCGGGGCAGAGTGACAATGCAGGACTCCTTGCTCAAAAAGCCAGAGAAAAGCTTTGTCCTTTTTCCCATGGAGTCTCTCTTGACCTCTCGTGGTGTTTTTCATCTGCTATTTGATGGGGTAGCTCCTCGGGTCGGGGGTCAGCACAGACCTCTCTGGGCGTACAGACCACCCACCCACCAGGTGCCTGGGAACCCTGTGACTCGGAGTGGGTGTGCATGCCCCCAACCCTGACTCTTCTCTTGCCTGGGGCCAGGCCCCTCTGGGGGCAGAGGGTATCATCAGTGGTCACCGGACAGGGGCAGAGAAGGGGACCTGTGTCCCCCAGGACACCAGAGAATAGGGCCGCAGGTAGCCAAGGAACCACAGCAAGTGGACCGTATGATCGTGCGTACGGCTCCAAGCCCCAAACACACGCTCTGTCATCCCACTGAATTTCATTTATGAACCACAAGGTCAGATAAAATTATTAAGTTCAAGACAGATTGCAGAGCATGAAACCCCAAGCATGGGTCTCCTTTGAGCATAGGATCCCGTGTGTCTGCACCGCCACGTACCCAGGAAGCAGAGTCTGGCCAGAGGTGAGCAGGCTGGGACCTCTGCTGTGGCCCTGGGGTGACAGAGGCCCAGGTCATGCAAGCTTGAGCCTTTCTTATCTGTGGCCTTTACCTACAACCTTTCCTGGGAGGGCAGGGGGTGGGGCTCCAGCTCCTGACCAGCATGACACCGGAGGTGGAAGATTTGGGGGTGGACTCTATCTCAGCTGGTGTCGGAAAGAATTCTCAGGTTAGAGAGAGAATAATACAGTTTTTCAAAGCCCATTTCGCCCTTAGAAGGAGCATTCTTCTGCGAGGTACGGAAAGGGGGCTGCCGAGGACCCCTTCCCTATGCATCTGAATCCTTCATTTGAGAAAGACGAGTTTTGCCAATTAACGTGGCATCTTCCGATGGCACAGAGCTTCCCTTCTGAGTCTTACTTGATTCTGACCTCCCTGCTCTTTGCTGTGCTCGGTTGGTGTTAACACTCATTTTATGGCCGTGGGATTTAACGCTCAGAGACCCCGAGGGGCAAGACTCAGGCCCTAGGATGGGGAGCCCCACACCTAAAGGCCGTGCCTGCCGCTAAACGCTCCCCAGGAAGGAATCTTGTGTTTATTCATTCATTAGGCATTGTGGAGTGCCAGGCACTGTTGTAGGTACTTTACAAAAATAGGGAGTTATTTTGGCCTGATTACAACCCTGTTATAATTCCTGGTCTTTGGACCCAGGTTCAGTGATGCCCAGAGAGGTTAAACAGAGAGCTCAGTGACTGGGGAGCCGGGAGCCAGCCCCATGCTGTCCAGCTCCAGACCCTCAGCCTCTGGCTTCCACTCCACTGCCTGGTATTCACGTCCGGGGGGCTCCAGACCCCCACCACGGAAGCAGGTGGTGCAGGCAGGGCTGTCTCTTATCGCCTTAGTTGCCACATGGACAACAGGCCGCGGGTCACGGAGCAGAGCCGGTTGCGGTGATGATGAGTTTAGGAGATGCTGAGGTATACCAGCTGCAGGAGGTGGAGGGCTACGGTACCCACCCGCCGCCTTCTGGGCTTCTCGTGGCAAACTGATGTCTGTTTGGTGAGCATCTCAGGGGTCCTTCAGAGTCTGTGTTGCACCCCCTTGCCTTTGGTGGATGTGAGGTTCTTATTGGTGACCTTGAGGAATCTGAGTTTCTCTCTTCCGGGTGAGTAACTATGACTTTGTAAATGACACCTGGGGGGTGTCCACCGCTCAGCGTCGCTTTGGGCTATGGGCCTTGGAAGAGCGACTGCCGTAGGCTGGCAGAGGGGATCCTGCCTAAGGATGGAGCAGGGGGGCTGGGGGTTAGAGGAACCTTCTGGAAACCTCTGCCCAGTGAGGCAGGCTGATCTCATCTCATGACTCATGAGCCCCGTGGCCAGGCGCCCAGAGGTGGGGGGGAGGAACAGGTGGCTCCTCTCTGGAACATCAAAAACCCCTGCAAACCATGTGCTTCGTGTTCAGGGACAATTGCCAAACTCCTGCCCTTGAAATAATTTTCCAGGTCTTTCTACTAGAAAAAGTTCTAATTTGGAGATTGAGGGAGGGAGGAAACAAGAAGACCAGGAAGGAATCGCCAAGTTAGAATAAAGCTCCAAGGTCTCTGAAAATCAGAGAGGAACTTTGTCACAGGGGCCTGTTCTAAGGACAGAGGCCCCCATTTCCACAAAAGGAGTCATCAGAACCCCAGCTGAATCCACGGAGTTTGGTCTGGCATGTCTGGACAGCTGAGCACTGACACATGCGCCCTGTGGACCCCTCGCTCCAGCTCTGAGAAAATGGCGTTGTGTTCGTGAGGTTGTTCTCCGCACGCCCAGTGCCAGGGCAGCCCCCAGACGTGGGGGACACGCCAACCTGGCACCAAACAGGGGCCGCGCTCTCCGCCAACCTGTGCTCTTTAGCTCTGCTCTGGCTCAGTGGCCGAGGGAACTCTTGAGTCATCCACCTTCTCAAGCACGACATATTTCTGGGAATGTGAAGGGCGCTCAGCAACATGACATTCCTTAGCTCATAGTAGGAAGGCAACTCCCAGCTTCCTTTCTCATCGTTGCATCATCTTTCCCAACAGGACGGAACAGATGTACTTGAAACTTACTAGAAACTTACATGCCTTTAGGAAAGAAGGGCAGGAGTCCACATCCAGCCCCACCCTTCTCTTTATAGTACAGCCCGGTTATCCTGCCCTAGAGGGAGAGTGGGCAAGTGTCATGAGCAACTGTTCTCTTGCCTCTGCTGAGATAAGAAAGACATACGTGTTGTACATTCTGTGCTCATCTCATCATCATGAAAACACAGTACCGTGACAGTCAAGGCACACGTACACGGCATCCATGACACATCAGCTCGGGTGACGGGTATCGCAGTTTTTAAAAGCTCTATGCACTTGTCATCTCAGAATAAGTCACGCGAAAGGTACATGATCTCTGTGAACCTTTGGCCTGTGGGTAAACTTTTGTACATTGAAATCCCAGGAGAATGTTATTTATTAACAATGCGGTTAACAAACAAACATTGGGGGTTTGTGGAGGGGAGCTGGGGCGGAGGTGGTGGACACAGAGATGACAAAAAGGGCATCTGCTTTCTGAAGGGCACAGAGTCCTGGTGGGTAATGGACACTCCAGGTCATGCGTGGGAGGTGCGCCAAGGGTGGGGCTCAAGGAAGGAGGCCTTGAATGTCCTGGGGGAGGGCTGAGAGAACCAGCTGCAGGAGGGATGTTTGAGCCAGGCTGGGAGACTGCTGGGTTACTGGTGTCCATCCAGGTGGTGGGACCATCACAAACAAGGATGGGAAAGCGCAGGGGAGACAGACAGGAGGTCAACGCAGAGATGGAGAGGCAGGAACCGGGGTGGGGGTGGGGGGGGTGGGTGCAGGAGCGACCAGGCTGGAAACAGATACGGGGCATAATCACTGTGCAAGGACAATTTGTGTTTTAGTTCGCAGGCGGTCGTGAGCCGTCCAGAGTCTTGAGTGGATGACGAGCTCCAGGCACGCCATGGGAAGGCCATGCGGGCAGCATCTGGCCTGGGAAGGGCTGAAGGTGGGAGGTCGTGTTTGTGCCATAGATGGGCTGGGACTGCTCTTGACGGATAAGCAAAGGCCAGAGAGCGTGAGACACAATAACCGTTAACAGGGCGCATCGAAGCTCACCCCTTGGAGACGCTCAACACTTAAGCGTCTCCCTTTACCATCAGAACGACGGCCCTAAGTGGTAGGTCTGCTATTCCCACATCTCACAGATGAAGAAACAGAGGCTCAGAGAAGAGAGGCAACTACTCCTGGGCATGCAGCGTGTAAACAGCAGGGCCAGCATTTCCACTGAGGTCGGTCTGACTCCAGCCATGCCCCGTGTTGTGGAATGACACAATTGCTTGGAACCAGTTAACTGTGGGAGGGGGAGGGAGGTGTTCCGGTGACTCCTGCCTGGGCGCCTCTGAGGACAGATGACAGTGGGTAAGATGGAGCAGGCAGATGGGGAGAAGGAACTCGTAACTAGTCTGACTGGGACCCAAAGGAAACTTGATACCAACAAAATACCATGGGTGCTATTAACAGTCTGGGATCAGGGCTATAGGCCCGGGGCTCAGGTAGAAGATGAGACCAGAGGTGTCCACTTGATACAAGGGAAGAAGTTTGTTTTTATCACCGGGATAGGAAAGCAAAGTGCAAGCAGAATGAAAGAAGCACGGCTTGAGAGCTTGTAACGTGCCAGGCACTGAGCTACATGTCGCCATGCATCCCGACAACCTGTGCCATCCTGTTACTGTCACCTTCAGTTACAGGTGAGAAAACAGAAGCTTGGAGATATTAAGTAATCACCTGCGGCCACCCTGTCAGTAATGGTAAACCTGGCTCTCAAGCCAAAGCCTGACTCCCAAGGGCATCCACCTAGACAAACATGGGACAAAGTCACCTAACAGGGGTTATCAAGCAGCTGGAATCATAGGCTCCCCACGTTTCCTGTGTTTGCTTATCTGCCGTCTGTCTATAGTTAATAGAAGGCACTATTTTTGTAACAGGAAAAAAAGAGTTTTGTAAAAGCAAAAATGTGGATGTGTAATTGGATAGACTTTTTGGAAGACAGTTTTCCAACCTCCATCAAAAGCTGAAAATTTGGCATATTCATTGACCTAACAATTCTATTCTTAGAAGATAAACAAACAAGCAAGTAGAGATGATGTATGTAGAAAGCTGTAGATTAGAAACAACTTGGAAATAGCTTAAATATCCCCTTTTTAAAATTTATTTTATTTTCAATATTTACTTCTGGCTGCGTTAGGTCTTTGTTGCTGCGCGTGGGCTTTCTCTGGTTGCAGCGAGCGGGGGCTACTCTTCCTTGCGGTACGCAGGCTTCTCATTGCGGTGGCTTCTCTTGTTGCGGAGCATAAGCTCTAGGCACTCGGGCTTCAGTAGCTGTGGCACGTGGGTTTCAGTAGTTGTGGCACGTGGGCTCAGTAGCTCTGTGGCATGTGGGATATTCCCGGACCAGGGCTCGAACCCCTGTCCCCTGCTTTGGCAGGAGGATTCTTAACCACTGTGCCACCAGGGAAGTCCCTACCTTAAATATCCTAATAAAGGGTTGAGAAATTTTGGCTCAGCCATACAGGTGAATTCAATACCAGGTAGCATCAGAAAGGATCACATAGATTGAGACGGGTGTGTAAAGATTATCCATGATATATTAACACACGAAGAAAATACACTAAAAAACATTATCTACCAATTGGTTTTATTTTGGTAAAAAATAACATTATATGAATACATTCATTAAACAATTCAGCTTTTTAGAAAAGTAGTGCTGCAAATAATTATTTAGTTCCACCTTTGATAAACGTTCATCAGAAAAGGCTGCGCTGAGTGCTTGTGATGGGGAGGAAACCCAGCCAGGTTAGCAGGTAGCCCGTGAAGAGTGAGTAAGAGTTGTAAGGATATACATCAAAATGCTTTGTGACTTTAAGTTTTCTTTTTATTTAATTTTTTATTTTAGATTGGAGTGGAGTTGATTTACAATGTTGTGTTAGTTTCAGGTGTCCAGCAAAGTGATCCAGTTATACATCTACACATAGCTATTCTTTTTCAGATTCTTTTCCCATATGGGCTATGACAGAATATTCAGTTAATTTTTCTTTTTAATTATCTGTATTTTCTAGTTTTTCTTCCCTACAGTAGAAAAATTGATTACTTGGGGAGAAATGTTTACTTTTAAATAATTTTTAAAATGGGAAGGAAAGAAACAGAGGTAGAAGAAGAGACGAAGGATGTGTGGCTTCAGGGACTGATGGAAGAGACACCTTCTAGAAGGTGGGCAGCAGTAGCAGCTGCCTCTGAAAAGTCCAAGGGGATGAAGACCAAGAGGAGGAAAGGAGGGAGCCATGCATGACCTCCCCCATCTTACGGAAAACTTATGTCTATTGTTATTTCTCTCCAGCCCCCTTCCTCTCTCAGCCCAGACCTACATTTTCCATTGCCTCCTTATTCCATAGGTGGTTCAAACTTAGCATCAGAACTGCCTACTCCTTCCACCCCTTCACTCCAGCCCCCAGACAGTCAGACAGGCAGAACCCAGACTCACTCACTTGCACTCTCCTTCTTGGGCTCGCCACCATCCACCCAAACTGTCATTCTAGAATCCTCCCTCCCTCTCCCTGCACATTTAAATGATCCTTTAAATATCTCTTGGACTAAGCTCTCCTCTCTAACCTTGAGGGTGCAGCCTTAGTCAAACCTTCCTCCTCTCTTGTCTACACTGATTCATCTACCCCTTAATCCAGCCTCCTCACCTTCATCAATTCTAAACACCATCAGACCATCTGACTCGTACCTGACACCCCACTCCCATTCTTGCCAGGATAAATCTGACTTCTTTAAAATATTGCAGATAATGAAGCAATAACCATCTGTGTGCATACAACTCGGTTTTTTTTCATTCAAATTATTTCCTTGGGATAAATCCCCAGGGTCATTATGTATCAATACATCTACCCTTCTGAAACTGATCACTAATGCTCCCCAGCCCCGGCATTTTTCTCCAACAAAAATGATTTTAGGGTTTGTAGAAAAAAACCTTAATTTTTGTGCCCTGACTCTGCCTGTATTTTTTTTTCCTCTGTTAAGTCATGTGTTATCTTTTTTTTTTTTTTTTTTTTTTCTCGGACGCGCGGGCTCAGTGGCCATGGCTCACGGGCCCAGCCGCTCCGCGGCATGTGGGATCTTCCTGGACAGGGGCACGAACCCGTGTCCCCTGCATCGACAGGTGGACTCTCAACCACTGCCTCACCAGGGAAGCCCAGTCAGGTGTTATCTTTTAATCGAGAAAAAATTATTTGCATTTTAAAGCATGATGTATGTAAGCACCTTCCCCTCTCCAGTTTTTTTGTTGATTTTGCTTTTACACCCATATTGCTTCAGGTTATAGAAAGCTTTCTCTAGCTGGCAGGCATTTCACAAGTTTTGCAATGTGGCAATTTCTCCCCAGTGAACTCTTTTTAAAAAGTAGGGCAGGGCTTCCCTGGTGGTGCAGTGGTTGAGAGTCCGCCTGCCGATGCAGGGGACACGGGTTCGTGCCCCGGTCCGGGAGGATCCCGCATGCTGCGGAGAGGCTGGGCCCGTGAGCCATGGCCGCTGGGCCTGCGCGTCCAGGGCCTGTGCTCCGCAGCGGGAGAGGCCACAGCAGCCAGAGGCCCGCGTACCGCAAAAAAAAAAAAAAAAAGTAGGGCAGAGGTGGAGGGGAGGCTGGGCTTACTTTCTTCAAGGTGTACCAAGTTAATAGTTTAAAAAAAAATTGGGGGTGGGGTTATCTGTATTCTAGTGGGTAACTGATTCTCACTAGCTTAGTGGGCTGTTTTCTCTTTTTGATAAAGAAAAATGTAGTAGGTGTGGTCCCTGGATCAGGAGACATGAAAGATCTCCTTTGATTTGACTGTAGCCTTTTCTGGCAAACTTTAAACTGCTTGGGATTGTCACCAGGATAAAATGACGAATGAGTGACTGGGCCGTTCTTCCTCTCCCTCTGTGGAACCATCCAGGAATCCTAAGGAAGGATGTCAGGGCCATGGGTGCTTATACATGCTGGACTGATTTAAATGTTTGCTTTGGGGCTAGTGGACAGATTTCAGAACTTGGATCGTCAATATAAACTATCAAATAAAACTCACCATCTCTAGGTCAAATATACATTTTTGGTGACATAGCTTTTCTTCAAAACAGGAATAGTCTGTGAAATGCTGTTTTAAAAATGTCTTTATCACAGAAACAGACTCACAGACACGGTTACCAAGGCGGAAAGGAAGGGGTATAAATTAGGAGTATAGAATTAACAGATACACACCACTATATATAAAACTGATAAACAACAAGGACCCACTGTATAGCACAGGGAACTATATTCACTAACTTGCAATAACTGTAATGGAAAAGAATCTGAAAAAGAATTCATATCTATCTATGTATAGATGTAGGTATATCTGAATCACTTTGCTGTACACCTGAAACTAACACAATGTTGCAAATCAACTATAGTTCAATTAAAAACTAAATACCTTTATCAAACCGCCTCTGCTCTCCAAGCCACTGACCTGCTTTGTCATCCTCACAGACAACCCAGACATCACAAAGGAATGCCTCTCTCTTCTGTGGCAAGCAAACCTACCCACGCTTGGACCCATCCTACCTTCCTTGCTCTCTGCTCGATAAAGGTTCCTGCCCCAGAGCCTTTGCGCAAGCTATTGACTCTGCCCACATGTTCTCCACCCTCAGCCCACCCCTTCCTTCCGGTGTCAGCTCCTGCAGTGCTTCCTCAAAGCCTCCCTTGACTGCTCTTGGTGAGTCAAAGCCCCTCTCGTATGTCCTCCTGGCACTGTGTTACACCTCTCCTCATAGGTGGCATTTTTGGTGTCTTTGTACCCTTATTTGTTCATTGTCTGTCTTTCTAATGGGCTTGAGCCTGAGGGAGACAGGGCCAGTGTCCATGATCATCTCCCAAAGAGTGAAAAGGCCAAGTTGACTAGCCCAGCCACGAGGGTGATCCGCCAAGTCAAAGACGAGATGCAGCCTCAGAGCTCCCGGGAGGGGCAACGTCACACTCATCGCCATAAAGACCCTGTGCCGTGGGTCCTTTATTCCAGAGGAGGTAATGAATGAGTATTAACACCATAGGAGGTGAGGACAGGGAAGCTCTCTAGGGAGAAGCATTTCCAGCAAGACCCATGGGCTACCTACAAAGCAGGTCCATCACTTCTTGCCTCCGTTGCTGTCACCCTGGCCAAAGCCTCCATCACGTGCTTGTGGGACCACTGAAACGCCTTCCCCCCGTGTGACCCGTCTCCATCCCGGCTCTACAAAATCCACGTTCCACACAGCAGCTGGGATAACTGTCCAACAATCTAGATAGAATTATATCACTGGCCTGCTCATAGCTGGACATGACTTGTAGTCCCATTAGAACAGGTCCCAACCCCCGGTCTGTGCATCCCTGTGCCACCTGGCGCTGACCTGGTTCTCCTGTCTCTCTCCCTTCACCCGCTCTGCTCTGGCCACTCTGACTGCTTTGCGGAACCTCAGATACTCCACCCAGAGCTTGTTCTCTCTGCTGGGAAAGCCCCCCATGGCTGCCCCTCTCTCTTCCAGGTCTCCGTTTAATTGTCATCTCCTCGGAGAGGTCTTCCCTGCCCTCAGGCACACAATTCTCATCTTGTCCTATTTTATATTCTTCCCAGCTCTTATCTCTGTCTGAGTTACTGTTGTTTATTTTCTTGTTGATGTGTCTTTTCCTCCTAACCTCCCCAGTATCCGGAGAGGATCTGGGACCAGGAGGCACTCAGGATAGAGTGGGAGAATGAACACGCTCTGAATTATCACTAACGAAAAAGTCATAGTTAAGGTGGAGGGGGAACACAGCATGCTAGGATGGGGAAGGGTCCTGGAGAGCATCCCTGAGGTAGGCATCCAGGCTCTGCCTGACCTCCTGCAGGGACCAAGAGCTAATTCGCATTCAGCGGACAAAGGGGGATAAACAAAAATAGCCAATAATGGCTTCCCTGGTGGCGCAGTGGTTGAGAGTCCGCCTGCCGATGCAGGGGACACGGGTTCGTGCCCCGGTCCGGGAAGATCCCACATGCCGCGGAGCGGCTGGGCCCGTGAGCCATGGCCGCTGAGCCTGCGCGTCCGGAGCCTGTGCTCTGCAATGGGAGAGGCCACAACAGTGAGATGCCCGCGTACAGCAAAAATAAAAAAAAAAAAATATAGCCAATGAGATGACTCATTATGTAATTTCCACAAGTTTATTTACTAATCCCACTCTGATTCACCAATTAGCATAACATTTATTAAGCACATACTCAGTGGGGGAGGCAAACATGTAAAAAAAATAACCTAAGCTGGTGCCCCAAGTGAGAAGACTTCAGTAGAGCAGGTCTCGGGAGGTCTTTCCTGGCTGTCTCAGTGTGGGTAAAGTACTGTGAAGATGAAAAGATAATGGGGGTGGTGTGGGGTGGGATAAACTGGGAGATTGGGATTGACATATACACACTATTATGTATAAAATAGAGTACTAATGAGAACCTACCGTATAGCACAGGGAACTCTACTCAGTACTCTGTGGTGACCTAAATGGAAAGGAGAGCCAAAAAAGAGGGGAGATATGCATATATATGGCTGATTCACTTTGCTGTGCAGTAAAAACTAACACAATATTGTAAGGCAACTGTACTCCAATAAAATAAAAAAAAAAGATTAAAAGATAATGTAGGGGCTTCCCTGGTGGCGCAGTGGTTGAGAGTCCACCTGCCGATGCAGGGGACGCGGGTTTGTGCCCCGGTCCGGGAGGATCCCACGTGCCGCGGAGCAGCTGGACCCAGGAGCCATGGCCGCTGAGCCTGCGCGTCCGGAGCCTGTGCTCCGCAATGGGAGAGGCCACAACAGTGAGAGGCCCGCGTACCGCAAAAAAAAAAAAAGATAATGTAGGAAAATGGCCATATAATGCCTGCCCCATAGTAAGCCCCTAACACATCTTTGCCTGGGTTCCTCTCCCACAGAGCAGACAGATGGCAATCATTGCTACTAGGGCAGGTGATTGTCGGGGGCAGGCACAAGACCACCCTGCTAGAAATGACACTTCCCAGCCTCCCTTGCAGCTAGCCATGCCATGTCACCAAGTTCTGGCTGATGTGAGCCCCCGTCAGGTGTGCAACATCCTGGTAGGGATTTAAAACACCAGGCTTGGGGCTTCCCTGGTGGCACAGTGGTTGAGAATCTGCCTGCTAATGCAGGGGGCACGGGTTCGATCCCTGGTCTGGGAGGATCCCACATGCCGTGGAGCAACTAGGTCCGTGAGCCACAACTACTGAGCCTGTGCATCCGGAGCCTGTGCTCCACAACGAGAGAGGCCGCGATAGTGAGAGGCCCGCGCACTGCGATGAAGAGTGGCCCCCGCTCGCCGCAACTAGAGAAAGCCCTCGCACAGAAACGAAGACCCAACACAGCCAAAATAAATAAATTAATTAATAAGCTCCTACCCTCAACATCTTCTTAAAAAAAAAAAACAAAAAAACCGCCACCAGGCTTGACCCCCATTTCCCTTCCCTGTTTCTGGCCTGACAGGCTTGGTGAGGACGTAGCTTCCACCACAGCAGTTCATACAAGGCCCACAATGTGACAGGAATAAGAAGGGTGAGCCCCGGGAGAAGGGCCTCTTCGCCAGCCCACACGGACTGGGCTCTCACGGGAGAGGGAAGAGGAGAATCTCTCTCAGTTAAGCCTTTGCATTCGGGGGCGTCTTTGCTACAGCGGCTTTGCCTTCACCTCCCTAACACAAGAATGATGGGGAAGACTTCACCCGAGGCACTAACATTGAACTGGACATCGGAGGATAAATAGGAATTTATCAACGGAGGAGTGGGGTAAAGTGTAAATTCCAGAAAGAGGGAGCCACACTGAATGCAGAGGTCCGGAGGCAAGAAAGTCGTTGGCTGATTCTAGCCCAGTGTTTCTCCATTAGACTCGCCTGCTGGTTGAATACAGATTACTGGGACTCCCTCTACCCCATCCCGACTCCACCATCAGACCTTTTGAATCAGAATCCACAGGGGATGGGGCCAGGGAGTCTGACTTTCTACCTGGTGCCTTGGGTCCACTCTCGTGACCAGCAATTCTGGGAAAGCTGGCCCGAGGCACAGTAACTGGCTTCTGGGATCTTGGACCCCCTAAGGAATTTGAACCTTAACACAAAGCCCATTGCTTCTTTTCTTTTGGGGGAGAGGTCACAAATTCTTTTAAAAATGTGATGAAACGTATAAGCCTTTTCCCAGAAAATGCTCCCCCCCACCCCAACATTTGAATACCTTTTCAGGGACCCAAGAGTCTGCTTTTTGGAACCCCATGGAAAACCTTGGGGGCAGTGATTTCAATCAAGAGAGACCTTGGATTGCATCAAGGCAGCTCCCATAGCTGCGTAGAGATGAAGGGTGGGCGAGGGGCCCCAGGTGGGAAGCCCAGGCAGCAGGCAAGTGAGGATGGAGGTCTGACCCAGGTGCAGGTCACAGGAACAGAGGAGGTGGATGAGAGAAAGTCAGAATGAGGAGGCCAGGGCGTGTGACCAAGAAGGCTGGAGGGGGCAGAATTCAGAGGGAGGTTTCCCCTTGGAGAGTCCTGCAGAGAGGGGCATGGGGGGACCATGACCCAGTTCTTTGGCACGTCCAGTTTTACAACAAATGGAAGGACTTCGAGGGATCAGGTAGTGGTTTCTGGAAAGCAGTGGACATTCAGGTAGAAGTTTAGAAGGGGGCCCAGGCTAAGATTCAGTGCTCGCTGAGGATGCGTGACAGCTGATGCTGTGAGAGTCCATGGCATCCTCCAGGGAGAGGCTGTAAAATGAGACAGGAGGCAAGACCCTGGAGAGACTCACCCATGAGGGCAGGGAGGACAGGAGTCCAGGAAAGGGGAGAATCAGAGGAGGGAGAGACAGAGACAGAGAGAACAGGGGCAGCAGGGTCAAGCGAATGAGCCCTGCCAGCCCATTGGATTGGGCAGCTCAGAGTTCACTGGGCAGTATTTGGAGATAAGGAGACATGCTGTCTTCAACTTACCTGCAAATGACTTAGAAAAAAAATACATACACATAGAAAGATAAAGCGAAAGTGGCAAAATGTTCCCAAGTGGAAAAGCTGGGCGAAGGTTTTGGGGAGTTTTTTTGTGATGTTCTTGCAACTTTGTTTGAAATAAAATCCCCTTGTTTTAAAAAGAATACTTTGCAGAGAGTGCAAGACGCTAGCCGGACAGTGGTGGGTTAGCCCGCGCAGACTAAGCTTTGGAGAAGTTTGAGGATGAAGAAAAAGAAAAGGAGGGCGCTGATCATTTGAAGGGTGGCATTTTTAAATAATGGGGATCTGGGAGGAGGAATAGGTGCTCGAGAATATTTTAGGGCTGAAACTACAGCCTCAGAGGTGGGAGAGGGGAAGGAGGGGGCGGGACACAGGAACGAGGGGGAGGGGCTGAACCGGGTTGAAAAATGTGGGATCGAGCCAGGTTCAGCCTTGGAGTGGAAGTGGGGGCCCTTTGGAAATTGGGGCCATTTACCCCCGTCGGAGTGAGGTGGGCCCCGCTCAAGTCGGCCACCGGAAGCGATTGCCCTTTTAAGGCGCGGGCAGCCGGCGGTGAGTCACGCGGGCCCGCCCCGCCCCCGCCGACCGCGCGCCCCGCCCCCTCCCCCTCCGCCCCCACGCCCCGCCCCCACGCCAAAGGGGCCCCGGGGGTCGCGGTGCAGGAAGTGGGCTCTTGGCGCCGTTTCATTCCTTTCCCCTGAGCCAGGCGTCTTCGCGCCTTTATCAAAGTTATTTTTACGTGTTGAGAAATTTTCAAGTGAGCACTTGTGCGGTGGCACCTTCTCCTTGTCGAGCTTGGGCCTTGAAGAAATTCCCCGGCTTATTTATAGCCCGTGTTTATTTTTACTCAAGTCCTGAACTTGAGCGTCTAGAAGTAGTCTGAGCGGCGGCAGATCGGGAGGGAATCGTGGCTTTGCGACCACGGATCCAGTAACTGGGTTTGTTCTGTGACCTGGGGGAGCCCCAGCGGGGCCGAGAAGAGGGACAGACCCAAGTTCAGTGCTGGGCTAGGGGCGCTGCCGGAGACCCCGTGCAGGCAAAAAGCGACCTTGGCCATCCAGCCCCTGCCGCAGTGCACTTTAATCTCAACCCCCCACTCCAGGTGCAAAATCAGACCGCCCTCGTCCGCCCTAACTGGTTGTTCCCTTCTGAGATCGATCGGTGCCATCAGACTTTTGAGGAAAGTGATGACTTAGGTTTTGCTTGACCCTGAAGCTCAGACTTACGCATCCTCTTAGTGTCTTGGGGGCTCCATGCGGTGACGTGGAGCCCTTCACAGAAACAGGAAAGTTTCCTAAGTGGTAGGGAGTTACCCCTAGCAGGGTGGGGTGGGGTCCTTGAGGAGCTGTTTCCTCTCCACCCTCTTATTTGCTGGGCCTGCTCTCAGACAAGGAAAGAGCCACTTTAGGAATGGAAACAAGTCGAGGTGTGACATAAAGAATGGGTTTCAAAGCCGCCACACGCGGGCCCCCTCGCATGTATTATGAACACAGTGAAATTTCCCAGAGGTTGTCCAGAGAGGGTGTGGGTTTACAGTCCTGGAAGGCAGTTTTGACAAAAACTCCGGATTTGACCTTGAACGTTTGGATTCCCTATGTAACTGGCTTGCTCGAGCCTGATGGCGCCCGCCTTTCAGGGTAATCTTTGGGGCTCATAATTCAGCGCTGAATAGACCCCATCTTGGTTCTTTTACATTTGCCTGGAGCAGTTAGACTTTCCATTATCTCTCATGAGTCAGGGCTCGTTGAATTTATTTTACATTTATTTTAATACAGCCCGGAGTTGGCTGAGGTCATTCTCATTCAGCTCCAGACTGTAAAACGCCATTAGTCTAGCAGTTCAATGTAAAAGAAAGGAACAGAGTATAGTGCTCTTTTGTTTGCTTTTGCTTTTACTCTTCCCAGAAAATGGGTCTGTGGGTGGGATCCCAGGGATAACAGACCCCTGGTCTGAGGCACAGATTCTGCAGCTCCTAGTGACTGATGGGAGCCCCTGCTTCCGGACCAGCAGCCTGGGGGCTGCCTGCCTGTGTTTTGTTTGCATGTAGATGGATGGATGTGCAGAGGGCAGGAGAACCATTAAAAGAGAGGGTTGAAGCAGAAGACTTTCTGCCTAAACTGGCCTCCTGGTGGGAGAGCTCCCGCCAAGACCACCCTCAGCCTGCATGCGTTTAAACCCTCGTGGTTCTGAAGCTTCGTAGCCGCCGCTGGCATGTCGTTAGTATTAGGTGTTTCATCTTTTAATTTCTACCCCGTAGGAGGGGAATGCCTACTTCAGTCAGCTGGATGCTGACCAAAAGCGTCCACCCTGTCCGGGCACTTGGTCCTGACCTAAGGTGCTGACCCATCCTAAAGCAGGGAGATAAACACCCGTTCTAAAATCTGCTTTGAACTTTGGGTTATTGAAAACAGTGCTTTCTCCTCTTGACTTTATTCCTTCATGCTTCATTAGTTTAAAGAGTTGTTTATTGAAAAGTTATGAAAATTATGAAGCTCCTAAGAGCAAAAAGACAAAAAGTATTTTGAATGTTGCGGTAGGTATAACTGTCTACTTTAGCTCTCCAGTTTTCTGTGATTTCAGCCTAATTTGCTTACATAGGTACAGGCATACATTTTATTGTCTTGCATGTTATTGTGATTAGCAGGTACTGCAGTTTTTACAAATTGAAGGTTGTGGCAGCCCTGTGTCAAGCACGTCTGTCAGCACCATTTTTCTAACAGCATTCGCTCACTTCATGTCTCTGTGTCACATTTTGGTAGTTCTCTCAGTATTTCAAACTTTTTCATTATTATTATATTTATTATGATGGTCTGTGATCAGTGATCTTTGATGTTACTTATGCAAAAAGATTATAACTCCCTGAAGTCTCAGATGATGGTTAGCATTTTTTTAACAAGAAAGTAATCAAGGTATATACATTGTTTTTTTAGACCTCCTGCTATTGCACGGTTAATAGAAGACAGTAAAGATAACTTTAAATGCGCTGGGAAGCCAAAACATTTGTGTGACTTGCTTTACTGGGATTTCACTTTATTGCAGTGGTCTAGAATGAAACCCACAATATCTCTGAGATATGCCTGTAATGAAATTAATTTCATTTTCCTATTTTTATGCTTCAGGAGCATAAAAGCATATGCTTCACATTATGTTTAATGTGATTTCAAAAACATTGGGCTTTTTGAAGGAAACATTCTAAATAAGCATTGCTCATCGTGTTCCTAGACATGAACGTATGCCAGTCTCGACATCCATTAAAATTCATCACCAACGGGACCGCAGAAGGTGGCCGGATCTGGAGTTGATGCTTTCTGTCCAGAACAGACAAGACTGTGACTGGCTGTGCAGAGGTGTCATGGGGTGAAGGCACCTGGAATGTCCCCTCTATTCACGGGGGTTCTAAAACCGAGCTTCTCAGGAAACCTAGAAATAAGATATTTTTTCCTCCTAAATGATCTTTAAAAATGGCAGTCACATCAACCATAATTTATTTCAACCTCACTAGTTGGAAGTTTGTACTAATTTACATACTGTTGTAAAGGAAGTTTTGCTGAGCAAGAAAGATCAGAGGGAAAACATCTAATTTATGTAACAGAACAACATGTTTGTCTTGATTTTAGAAGCCCTCATTTGTATATTATTAATGTAATGTTGATTTAAATGATCCTTCTCTGTTCCCTAAATCAATCTGCCAGTGTCTTCAGGGGGCAAGATTCTATTTTCTCTCACTTTGGGTTTCTATAGTTTTGAGGGTAATATAACGAAATTTCTTTTAAAATATGGAAGGGGATCAAAATATGCCATCCCAAAACACACCACTTTGGCATAAGGATTATTTTGAGCTGAAGGCAATTGAGAAAAAGCAGACACAGGAAAGGCAATCTGCCATCCCCTTATCTGCCTAAAAGTAGGTCATAAATTTCTCTCGTGAAGGTGTTCTCCCCTCTCTCATACCAGGAAGGGAAGAGCAACCTTTATCACTGCAGATGGAGATGTCACCAGGATGAGTCTGCATAAATAAAACCCTGCTTTATCTTACATTAGTTTCTCCGATATATTTACCTTCCCATGATTTACCACTCCTAGAAACCAAAACCCTTGTCCTTTCACTTCTCAAAGTCTCAAAGTCTTTTCACTTCTCAAAAAATTTTCTCCCTTTGTTAAAATGGTATATAAGCCCCCTGAGTTTAACCCCTTCATTTCTTTTCCGTGAAGTCCTCCATGTGTGTTAAAATTAAAACATTAACCCATGCACGTAAAAATTAAAAATATTAACATCAAATAAAATTTGTATGCCTTTTCTCCTGTTAATCTGGCTTTTGTCCTTCTAATTTGCAGATCCCAGCTACAGAACCTAAGAGGGAAGAGGAAAGAGGAAAGAGTTTTTTCTCCCCCAACAGTATTCTCTAATTAGACTAATTAAAATAGGTGGTCCTATAATTCAGTCTGATCTGTATGGTTTTATGATATGGATAATTCGTTTTGAGGAAGAAACATCCAATTTATCACCATAACATGGAACCATTTGAAAATTCTTTCCAGCTTTATTGGTGTCCTCCCCAGGCACCCCAGGAATATCCATTTCCTGAGTCCGGAGACAGAGCAGATAAGAGATCCTGGCTGCAGAGATTTGAAATTTAAAACAACACAAATGTGCATACACTCTTCTTCCATTTGCCAGGCAGTTCACCACCTGGCTGCTCTCACTGGCCGTGCTAATTGGTCATGAGAAGGAAGTGGCTAATGGCTTCCTTGGAATGAGTGTGGGCGTGCTGGAGATGACCCAGAGCCTGAGAAATAAATGCGGTTCAGCTTAGCAGTAAGCCAGGGAGAGTCTTCACTGCCACCTTCGTCATCACCATCACCTCTGTCACCCTCCTTCTTCCCATCATCGTTATACAGTCATCATACCTGCGCCCGTACACAGCGCCCAGCACCAAAGCAAGCGCTTCACGAGCACCATCTCACAGTCACGGAGGATCTGAATCTTTCTTGGGATTCCATTCCTATCCAAAACATCATGATGACAGTTCCAGGGACACACAATGAGCAGTGTGCGTCTTCCTGTCTTGAGCAGAGCAGCAAATGCAAGCTGGTTACTGGGTCCAAAGAGAAGACAAACCAGTTCAGGACCAGGTTTAGCTTTTTAGAGAGAAAGAAGAGCTCCCAGGAATAACTGAATCATTTGTTCCACAAAGGTCTGGAGTGCCTGTAACGAGCAGGGACTGTGCTAGGCACTGGGTTACAGGGATGAACCAGGCAGAGATGGTCCTGACCTCAGTCTTCCATTTCTAAACAGAACCAGTAGGAACAGAAGAAGCAGGCGGTCAAAGATTCTTTTTTTTCTTTTTTTCCTTTTTTTTGCGGTACACGGGCCTCTCACTTCTGTGGCCTCTCCCGTTGCGGAGCACAGGCTCCGGACGTGCAGGCTCAGCGGCCATGGCTCACGGGCCCAGCCGCTCCGCAGCATGTGGGATTTTCCAGGACCGGGGCACGAACCTGTGTCCCCTGCATCGGCAGGTGGACTCTCAACCACTGCGCCACCAGGGAAGCCCAAGTCAAAGATTCTGATCCTCTCAAACCCAGGACAAGATCAAAGAGAGCACAGACTGTGACATCGAAGAAAGAAAGCCTAGCTGCTCCCTGAGACAGGAGAAACCACATCTTCTGGAGAAGCAGGGCCCAGGAAGGTCTCTAGGAGAGAGATGAGTCACGGGGGTGGGGTACTCCCAGCCAGTGGGAGCGGCCAGCCCGACTGGACCTGGAGATGTTCTGTCTCCCCGGAGCGACCACGTGTCCACGTGCCCACCTGCTGCAGTGTCTACCCAGGGGCCACTGGTCCGGGCGGCACCTTCAGGAGGCCGTGGGGTCCTGGGCCCAATGCTGGAGGAAGCAGAGGAGGGTTTCCCCAGTTTCCTCCTGCTGACATGAGAACAGTTGAAAGAGAAGATGAGGGAGGTGAGTGGTTATTCGGGTTTTGACTTCCTGGATCTTGCTCATCATAAGATACCAGGAAGAAGAGGCTCTTAGCTAGAAGCGAGCCCATGGGACAGGGTCAAGGATGTGTTTGCCTGAGTACTGGCTGCATCCCGAGCAAGCTCGGAGCTGAGTATTTTGGAGGAGGGAGAAAAACTCCAAGGCATCAGTGACTTGGGTTGCTGTGGAGGACAGTGGGGTGATGTAGAAAGAACTGGAGGTACATGTATACGATGGAATATTACTCGGCCATAAAAAGAAACGAAATTGAATTGTTTGTAGTGAGGTGGATGGACCTAGAGACTGTCAAACAGAGTGAAGTAAGTCAGAAAGAGAAAAACAAATACCGTATGCTAACACATATATATGGAATCTAAAAAAAAAAAAGGTCCTGAAGAACCCAGGGGCAGGACAGGAATAAAGACACAGACATAGAGAATGGACTTGAGGACACGGGGAGGGGGAAGGGTAAGCTGGGACGAAGTGAGTGGCATGGACATATATACACTACCAAAGGCAAAATAGTGGGAAACAGCCACATAGCACAGGAAGATCAGCTCGGTGCTTTGTGTCCACCTAGTGGGGCGGGATAGGGAGGGTGGGAGGGAGATGCAAGAGGGAGGAGATATGGGGATATATGTATATGTATGGCTGATTCACTTTGTTTTAAAGCAGAAACTAACACACTATTGTAGAGCAATTATACTCCAATAAAGATGTGAGAAAAAAAATAGTAACTGGAGGGCAGGAAGTGCCCAGTGATTCACCTGGGGAACAGTTAGGACAGGCAGAAATAATACTCGTGGCCCAGAAGTAGGATCTCACAGAAGTAGGCAGTGCAAGAGTGCGCCCCATCCTAAAGGGTGAGACCTGGCCGTAAGTCTGAGGGATGCGGGGTGAAGAGAGAGGGAAGGTAAGAGAAGGCCGGAAGGTAGCTGTTGTCATAGCATGTCGTGGGCCACCTGGACCCAGGTGAAATCCCATCCTGGCTCAGACAGAACTCCCCGTGGGCAGAGAGCAGCATCTAGGAGTGACATCTAAAGGAAGCCTCTTTGTGTAAATCGGTTTCCATTTTTTTTTTTTCCCCCGGTACACGGGCCTCTCACTGCTGTGGTCTCTCCCGTTGCAGAGCACAGGCTCCGGATGCGCAGGCTCAGCGGTCATGGCTCATGGGCCCAGCCGCTCCGCGGCATGTGGGATCCTCCCGGACCGGGGCACGAACCCGTGTCCCCTGCATCAGCAGGTGGACTCTCAACTACTGCGCCCCCAGGGAAGCCCCCGGTTTCCTTTTTTTATTTTAATTTTTATTTTATATTGGAGTATAGTTGATTTAAAATGTTGTGTTAGTTTCAGGTGTACAGCAAAGTGATTCAGTTATACATATATCCATTCTTTTTCAGATTCTTTTCCCATATAGGTTATTACAGAATATTGAGCAGATTCTCTGTGCTATACAGTAGGTCCTTGTTGGTCATCTATTTTATATATAGTAGTGTGTATATGTTAATCCCAGACTCCTAATTTATCCCTTCCCCTGCCCCATGTTTCCCCTTTGGTAACCATAAGTTTGTTTTTGAAGGCTGTGACTCGTAGATCAGATTCTTTCACAAACCAAAGTTTGTTGAGTATCAGCCATTAGCCGGGTACTGGACAGTCACTTGTTCACACAGTGGTGAACAAGACAGATATCAGAGTCCCTGCCCTCCTGGACCTGACCTCTCAATGGCAGGAAGCAAGCAAAAACCAAAACCAAAACCAACAAATAAACAGATTAGTAAATACAATAACTGCAACTCTGAAGAAACAAGAGCTAAGATGGAGAGCAACTAAGGGGGACCTACAGAGGGAAGGGTAATCAGAGGAAGCCTCCTGGAGGATGTGAAATTCAACCTGAGACCTATAGGAAGAGAAGAAGCTAGCTAAGCAAAGAGGAGCTGAAATAGCAGGTGCAAAGGTCCTGGGGCAGGAAAGAGTTGGATATATTCAAAGGCTGGAAAGAACAGGGTAGGAGTAGTATTGGATGACCTTGGTGAGAAGGGAAAGGGGGCTATGGGGATTGCAGTAAAAATGGATTGTGGGGCCTTCTGACAAACTCTTGACTTGCCTTATTAACAATTTCATGTCTCAAAGCAACCACCCCCAGGAATGGCTACCATATGGAGGGGACGTTAGACAAGCAGAAATGATAGAAACCTGGAAGTAAGCAACTGTGTGACCTTAGGGTTCATGAGATTCAAGAAGGATAATGTCGTCAGGTGTGTGTTCTGATCTTTAGCATGGGAGATTTCAAAAGGCTTTGAAGAACCTTATGATTCTAACACGTGCATCTCAACAGGGGAGATCAGAAAAGCTGGAAACTCCAGCTGTGTAATTACAAATGACTTTCTTACTAATGAGGGAGAAATCGCCGTGAGTGTAGACATCACTCCACAGCAGAGCTGAGATTTTTAAGGGACAGGTACCTAAAAATGGAAGGTTACCTAATGATGGACAAATACAAGAGACTGATATGGACCTCTAAGAAAAATCTCAGGAATCCAAGCACAATAGAAAGGGAAACTTAAAAACAATGAGGGCAGCCATTTGCAGCAACATGGATGGACCTAGAGATGATCATACTAAGTGAAGTGAATCAGAAAGAGAAAGACAAATACCATATGATATCACTTATATGTGGAATCTAAAATATGACCCAAATGAACCTGTCTACAAAACAGAAACAGACACACAGACATAGAGAACAGACTCGTGGTTGCCAAGGGGAGAAGAGGTGGGAGAGGGATGGAGTGAGAGTTTGGGGTTAGCAGATGCAAACTATTACATATAGAATGGATAAACAGCAAGGTCCTAGTGTATAACACAGGGAACTATGTTCAATATCCTGTGATAAACCATAAGGGAAAAGAATATTTAAAAATGTATGTAGATGTATAACTGAATCACTTTGCTGTACAGCAGAAATTAACACAACATTGCAAATCAACTATACTTCAATTAAAAAAATAAATTAATTAATTAAAACGATGAGGGCAAGACTCCTGGGGGATACAGCTGACAAAGGCGCAACATGTCTGGGAGCCACAGGGAAGTGGAATTCCTCACCTCCTATATTGTTTCTGCATCTATGTCAAGGGGATATCTTCAACCCAAGAAAGAGGAAAACTGCCAGATGACAAGGACAGCCAGGATGGAACTCTGGGAGGGCAGGGCTTCCTGCCTGCTTTGCTGTCTGCGGTATCCCCTGCAGAGCTGGCTGCAGGTAGGCACCGTTCTTATTTGTTGAGTGAATAAATGCATGCAGGCAGGCAGGCATGAATGACAATGCAGGAGTTACGGTGCTGCAGTGGTCAAGATATATGCAAACTATCCAGGCTGGGGCTCACAGGCTCTCCCCGAAGAGGACTTTGCCCCTTTCTTTGACTACCCCTGCATTGGTGGAGGCCCCTGTACAGGCAGGTGAGGGGATGAGACCCCCTCTCTGGTGCTGGGGCACGTATCTGAGCTCCGCGCTTGGCCGATCTCAAGCTCTCGTGGAAGCAGGGACTGTTGAGAGATGTGGCCAGCGGAGGTTCTGTAGGCCGCGGCATCGTTTGCACACAGTACCTATGGGCGGGCGTGGCGTGGGCTCTCTTCCCTGCGGCCAGAGCCCCTACCCTATCCCTGCCTGGTTTGTCTTTCTTTCAGACTTTTTGCTTTGAGATAAGTATAGATCCACAGCAAGTTACATGATTTTAGAAAGGTCCTGGGTCTGCTTCTCCAGCTGTGGTTACACCTCCCATCATGACAGCAGGACGCCGGGACCCCGAAATTGACCTGGTACAGAGTGTGCATAGCCCTGGCTGGTTTTTTGTTTTTGTTTTGTTTGCAGTACGCAGGCCTCTCACAGTTGTGGCCTCTCCTGTTGCGGAGCACAGGCTCCGGACGTGCAGGCTCAGCGACCATGGCCCACGGGCCCAGCCGCTCTGCGGCATGTGGGATCTTCCCGGACCGGGGCACGAACCCGTGTCCCCTGCATCTGCAGGCGGACTCTCAACCACTACGCTACCAGGGAAGCCCCCTGGCTGTTTTAAAGTCTGGTTCTAAGCCTTCCTACTGGTTGCTGCTCCATCCTGTATCCTTTCAATATGTTGTCTTTCTGTCAGTTAAATTAACCAGTCAGTTTTGCCATCTGTAGCTAAGAATCTGGCTGGTCCACTACCTCTGAAAAGTTAACACAAGAGTGGTAATCTGGAGACCGCAGAGCCCATTGAAGAATGGAAAGGAGGCTGTGTGTCTAGACCCGGGATGCTTGATGGGGCGTCGGGGAGGCTAAGCCAGACAAGGAGCTGGAAAAGGAGCTGGTGTGGAGCACGTCTGGACTTTTCTGTGAGTAGTGGGAGCTGTCAGAGGTTTCCGAGATGGGGGAATGACGAGATCAAAGGGACCGCTGGCTGCGGAGTGGGGGAGGGGAGGGCCTGGAAGGAGTGGAATCGTGAACTGATAACAGGTGGTCCAGAGAAGTCGAGGGGGCGGGGCAGTGGGAGGAGGAGAGTTTCAGAACCATTCGGAAGTGGATCTGGCAGGTCTGGGATTTGGTTGGGAGGAGAGGGAAAAGGAGGGTGGAGGAGGGAGAAACCAATCAGAAGATGACAAAGCTTTGAGTCACAGCCTGAAGCTTCTGCCTTCACTGCAGATGAAGTGAATCGCACAGCTTCAAGGACAGGGAGAGCAGCTCCCTCAGGGGCTTCTGGCGCCCGGCTCTGGCTCTGGCTCAGCAGCCAGAGGGTTTGGAGGGGTCCTGGTGTGGCTTGCAGCATGACATGGTGGCTTGCTGATGAAACGTAGTTTTCCCTCCCGTGTGACTGTAAAGCTTTGCTTCGGATGAGCGCCTCCACCGGCTGTGTGTGTGTGTGTCCCTGGGGCCCGGGGTTTGGCGGGACTGTTGGAGTTTCCCAGGGCTGATAATCACCTCCTTTCCCTTCAGCTGAGTTTACCGTAATAGCGGTGGTGAGAGCTAACATTTCTGCAGAACTTCTCCTGTGCCAAACACTCCTACAAGTGCTTCACACCTTTTAGCCTAATGATGGCCCCTATTCTAGGAAGCAGGCACTGGGATGGTTCCCATTTTTCAGTGTGATTGAGAAATAGGGGAGTCAGGAGATGGGGACCACAGGGTCATTTTATTACTGAAAAAGGGGACATCAGAACGCGGCTAGGCCTTGCTGGGTTTCCTGGCCTAGTGGACTTGCCAATTCTCCCCTGAGTTAGAAAGTCGCCAGTCCCAAGGAGCAGAGCTCGGCTGGCATGGCGAGGGGCCTCGTCCCTTCTCCCAAACACACGAGTCAGCGAAGCCGTCCCTCTCTTGAGGAGGGGCAAGTGGGGCAGAGAGAGGTCCAGGATCCTCACGTGGAGATGCCTCCCCAACCACTTGCCAACACAGCACAAACATGTTGCTGGAAGGAGGGTGTCCCAGGGTCAGGAGCTACAAAGACAACAGGCCTGAGGGTCAAAGAAAACCTTCAGAGCAGTTAAGGTGGAGAGTTGGGAACAGAAATGCCAGTTGTTAAAGAAGCCAAATGGATAAGACTTGGTTTGGCTCCTGAGATGTGGGGGCAGTGGTGGTCCCTGGGGTCGTGAGGTTGTTTCACTGAGATCCAGGTTATACAAGGAGACACAGACTGGGGAGAGAGGTCATGAGATCAGTTTTGAATAATTAGAGATGTCTGGTCCCGTCAGCCGCCAGGGGAGAGACGCTGGCTGGAAATGCACATTTGAATCATCAGCCAATATTTATCAAGCAGCTAATATGTGCCACAAGCTTTCCCAGGTGCTGGGAATGTCATGGGAGAAAGAGAACCAGATTCCTCCCTCATGGCGTGTAGAGTGGGTTGGGATAGGGGAGAAGGGAGGGCACAGACATATAACAGAAATGTGTGTAAGTAAATATGTGATGACATTATTCTAGGTGCTATGAGGCAGCAACTGGGGGCTCCGGGCAGTGTCTAGTGGAGAAGAAGGAGAAAACCGTGCTGAGAGGAGGGGAAGAACACTCCAGGCGGAGGAGAGGCTCAGACAGCATATGCAAAGGTCCTGTGGCAGAGAGAAGTTGGTCTGCCCAGGGAGCCACAATGAGACCAGAGTGGCAGACAGTTGTGATCACAGAGGAGAGAGACAGCAGAGGGTGTTGAAGAGGCAGGGAAGGCAGGTCACGTTTGGATTTTATTCTGCGTCCCATGGGACGTCATCAGAAAGTTTTAGGCAGGGAAGGAAAGGAGGTTCCTGAAATAGCTCAGGTGAGAAAGCCTGGTGTCTTGTACTGGAATGATGGCGGTGGAGACAGAGATGAGAGGCATCTGAGAAATCTTTTGGAGATCGAATCGATAAGCCTTGGTGCTGAGTTGGATCGGGGGTGGGGGGCGAGGGAGAAGCAGCAGGACCCCCAGGTTTCTGTCTGAGCCGCTGGGGCAGGGGTGCTGCTCACTGAGAGAGGGGCAGGTGGGAGCGGTGGAGTTTGGGAGGGGGTAGGACATCGAGGGGAGAGGTCAAAGGGCTGATTGGAGATGTGGGTGGACCAGATGTCAGGACCATCTGTATAAGTCTGGAAAACATTAGCTTACTGACCATAGTTAAGGTTGCGGGGATGAGGAAAGCAAGAGAACTTTTAGGGTGATTAGAGGAGACAGCCCAGGACCCAGCCCTGGGGACGCCACGATTTTAGAGAGTAGGTGGAGGGGTCTTGGGTCAAGGGCAGCAGGGGTAGTTGAAACAATGAGAGTCTGAGGGTGAGGGCTGGGTATAGCTGTGGTGGTGGTGACCGTCCTGGAGAAAAGGGTAGGATGCTCCTAAATATTTGAGGAGCGACCACGTGTAAGGGTGTGGACGCATTTTGTCTACACTTGCAGTATGGTCTCTGGCGTAACATAAGGGAAGATTGCCCAAATCCGAAGCTGTGCAGAGATGGCCAAAATGATCTAGAGGGAATCATCCTCAGATGGGCAATGGAGATGATCTTCCAATCCGGATTTTATTATTCTAGTTCTAGCTTACCTCAGAAACAAGGAGAAAAAGAACAATTTGCTGTTTTTCAAAGTTAGTCTTTTTATTAAAATGTTAAGTCACTAAATCAGTCATTTGACACATATTTGGTGAGCTCCTGCAGTGTGCTGGGCACTGGGACACTGTGGTCAATGCCCCAGGCAGAACTGCCCCACCCTCGGCGAGTTTGAGGATGGACACCCTTAGTTCCTTGTATATGTAAAGTGCAAGTCAGTGATCATGTCCACATTTTCCTGTTGGTCACTGGAGTGTAGCAAAAGATCATCGTTGAAAAGAGGAATGAATCCATTTTATAACCGATTTAGCAACTCTTGACACATTAAGTCAAGAGGTGAAACATAGGGTCTCCAGCGATTAGAAAATTATTAGAAAGTTGAGTTGATGTGTAACTGTTCCAGGCCCTCATCAGTAAAACTTCCCCTTTCATCAAAAGAAAAAACATTCCATAGATTTGCCGCTGATGTAACCCACAATGGCGAAGGTGGTTAGATCTGACCTTTCAGTACTGAGTCGTTTACTGTACAGATGCTTCATTCTTTCCTCCCAGGAGCCTCTTGGAAGCCACATCTGTGCCAAAGGAAGCAGCATAAACAAAACCAAAGGTATATGATGCAAGTAATAGTTCACGTTGCTCATACCTTTCTCGAAAGGCCTCACTCCTATTCCCTCTTTGTGACTTTTCCCCCTTAGAAAGTGCCACAGGTTAGTTCGCAGCCTTTGTGATTCCTTCAAATATTTACAGAGGGCTCTGGATGAATGGGGAGCGGGAGAGGGGCTGGAGGAGGGGGACCTCAGAGGGCGGAAAGGGTCAGGCAGGAACAGAAAACCAGCCAGCTGAATTGATGAGAGAGGGAGGCTGGGCGAAGGATGAGGGAAAATCATAAACTGGAAGGAAGAGCTGAACAGGCAGGGGTGGTAGAGAATGGGGGGGGGTGGGCAGGCAGGGATATAGGCTGCCAAAAGTGCGGCAGCTAAAGGATATTCTCTTCAGGGCCCCACCTTGGAAATAGATCTGCTCCAATTGGTTTGTTGTTGTAAATTTTAATGCCACAAGGGTCAAGGGTCAAATTCCAGAGGTGGGGGGAGTCTGATGGGCTGGGCTTTTGCTACACTCTCTGGGAAGGTGGGGCAGGTTGGTAGACACCATACTATGGAGGACAGGTAATCACTCCAGGGTTACATTCTAGTGGGGGAGATGTGGTGCATTCACGGTAAAGAAAGAAGAGAGGAGCCATGAAAAAGAACAACGCCTGCTTTTAATGGGGAGGTGAGACGTTGGGGACGAAGCTGAGCTTGCAGAGAGATGGGGGAGGGTGTGTCCAGCAGAGAAGGCAGCAAATTCAAAGCCATGAACTGAGACAGAGCAGACCTGAGGGAGGTGGTGGGTGAGCTTCTTTTTATTTCAGTGCATTGAGAAACCATAAAAGAATCTTTAAAAAGAAAGTAACATGATCTGATTTTCACTTGAAAAGAGTGCCCTGGCTGGAGGGTAGAGAATATATTGGAGCATTAGGCGTACTTCGTAGGTGTTCAATCATCACTGAGTTGTGGATGAGAGTGGGGCATGGAACACATAGGGAAGGGAAGACTTGTCCTCTACCCTCTTAGGTTCTACAACTAGAGTATGTGAATTAAACTGACAAAAGACAGATTCATAGGAAAAAAATTGAAAACCCAAAGAAGTGGCTAAACTTGGGGGCTTATGCACCATTTTAACAAAGGACCTTATATTGTGGAGGAGTGCCAAGACAAAGGAACCCCTGTTCTTTCTAGGGGCAGAAAACTGTGGGGAGGTAAGTCTATGGGGGGAACTAGTGGTAGATAAAGGTTATTTAGGAAGGTTTGTTTGTGCAGACTCACTTCAGTATACTGTCCTCATCTCTGGTGATAAGTGTTGGCCTAGCATGGGAGAAGGGTGGGAGACACCTTGGCAAGGGGAGTTTATGCCCTGCTTTTAGGCAGATAGTGGGGGCACAGAGAGCCCTTCCTGTGGCTGCTTTTTCGCAGTTGGCTTAAGCCCAAAATAAACCTTATGCCAGGGTATCTGTTTTGGGGTGGCATATTTTGATCCCCTTTAAAGGTATGGGGCTACGATCAAAGAGGCTGAGGGGTGGGAGGAGATCAGTTATTATAGGAAGGAGGAAACAAATATTACAGATTCAGGAGGAGCAGAGCGGGAGTCTAAGTGTCCTTTGGCAAAAGGAAGAGCAAGCAGGTACCATGGAGCTAAGTCCAAGGCCCAAGGTGTCCTTAAAGGTGGGGAGGACCCCACAGGTACCAGGCACCGAAGTAGGCAGGCCATGGAGGAGGAAGGAGCAGAAGGCACTGTGAATCTAGATAAACAATCAGGTCCAAAGTCTGCAGAGGCTAAAACAGACCAAGAGGAACCAATGGGTCCATGGGAAAAGTGCCAGAAGGCTGGCTGTCTGCCCTCTGTGCCCCTGGCTTGTCTTCTTGCCCAGGAGGGAAGTAGATGCAAAGAGCCATGTGTCCTGGAGAGTCTTGATTGAAGCAAATGCAGTCTTCCTAGGTCTCCTTCAGTGAAGGGCAGGGTGATTCAGGGAAAAGGTTTTGGGGATTAGACAATGGAGTTCACAGCTAGAACTTTTCCTATTTATCCTACAGGTGTACCTGCACAAAGGCACAAAGATGTATGTCCAAGGATGTTCATTAAGGTATTATTTGTAATAGCAAACAGACAAATAAGCGAATAAGGAAACAGCCTAAATGTATATCAATAGGAAATTGGTTAAATAAATCATGGGTATCCATACAACTGAATACTGGGTAGCCATTACAAAGAATGAAGGCAGTCTATGTGTACTGATATAGAATAATGTCCAAGATATTTTATTTGAAAAAAGCAAACTGTAGAACAGTATGTACAATGTAATCTATTTGTGTGAAAACACAGAGGCACAGGAATATTTTTGGAAGGAAAGACAAAATCTTAACAATGGTTGTGTCTGAAGAAAAGGGCTAGGGCTGAGAATAGGCATTTCTACTTTTCACCTATTTAATTTCTGTTTCTATGGGTATATCTTACTTCTATAATAAAAATAGTAATTAATAAACACTATTTTAAAAAACTGAGGTAAAGACTCACAGTTCATTGGAAATACAAGGAATCTTCCATAATTGGATTTGGAGTGGGGGGCATTTGTTGAGAACCTATAGCAATTATTACACAGATGAAATGAGAAACAATGTCAGGCATGAGTCAGCAATGCCCACTGTTACCACCTTCATTCAACCATATGGTGGATCCAGGTCCTAACCTGTGCACTAAGAACAGAAAAAGAAGTGCAAGGTGGAAGGTGGAAAGAAAAAAAACAAAACTGTCAAAATTCCGAGATAATCTGATCATTTGCATAGAAATCCAAGAGAATTTTGGAGCCAATACATTGTTTGGAATGAAGAGAGTTTATCTTGATTGAGGATGTCAGATTAATATATAAAACCGAAGTGTATTCCTATTCACCAGCAACAATATAATTTTAAAACTACCATTTACAGGCGCAAGAAAAATTATATGATCAAGGAATAAATATAACAAAAGATGTGTAACACTCTTATAAAGAAAATTATAAAATGTGAAATTTATAAATTATGCAGTTTGTAAAATTGTTTAAAATGTATGTATTGAAAGATATAAAAGGAAAGCTATATGCCATCTTCATGGATAGAAATATTCAATACCTCGTAAAGATGTTAGTATACCATATTAATGTATAAATCCAATACAATACCAGTGAAGCACCAGAAGGATTTTTGAGAAATTGACAAGCTTATCCTGGAGTTCAGATGGAAGAACTAACAGCCAAAATTATTTAAGATCATTTTGAAGAAACAGGGCAAGGTGGGAATTTTGTGGGTTTGCCCTTCTAAATGTCAGGACTTATTATAAATTTACAGGAATTAAGATGTGAGGTATTGGCCCAGAAAGAAACAAGCAGACTAAAGGGACAGAGCTCAAAAATAAACCCACAGGCATATGGGTATTTTTCATGTGATAGAGATAGCATTGTCGTGACAGGGTCCAGGACATGCTACTCCAAGATACAGCACCTTGGCATACCAAATATTTTTAAATGAAGGGATTTGAGAAATGACAGGTACATGAAGGACTCTGACCTTCTCCTGAAGCAGGTCATAAGACCCTCATGTGAGAGGTGCCCTCCCATGCCTGGAGGAAAGGAGCATCTTCAGCTTCAAAGATGGAGGGATGCTGAGAGGAATCTGAAAGAATAGACTTTGCTAAGTTCCCTTCAGTTCACTACCCTGAGCTCATACCCCGTTGCCCTATCATATTTTCCCACAACTTTCCACTGTTCATCAAACCTAGTATAAAAACACTGAGGTTTAACTGTTTCTTCAGGTCTTCCTTTCCTTATGAAGTCTCCTGTGTCTCATGAGACTTGTATTAAAAAAATTTTTTTATGCTTTTCTCCTGTTAAGTTTTTGTTACAGAGCCCCAGTTGAGAACACAGAAGGATAGAAGGAAAAAGATACTCTTCCTCCCCTACAGTAGATTAGCAATAAGATATTTGATTGTGAATGAAAACAACATTCACAGATAGACAAAATGAAAAGACAGAGGACTGGGTCTTAGGATGAAAAAACAAGATAAAACCCCAGAAAAATAACTAAATGAAGTGGAGATAGGCAACCTTCCAGAAAAAGAATTCAGAGCAATGATACGGAAGATGATTCAGGACCTTGGAAAAAGAATGGAGGCAAAGATTGAGAAGATGCAAGAAATGTTTAACAAAGACCTAGAAGAATTAAAGAACGAACAAACAGAGATGAACGATACAATAACTGAAATGAAAAATACACTAGAAGGAATCAATAGCAGAATAACTGAGACAGAAGAATGGATAAGTGACCTGGAAGACAGAATGGTGGAATTCACTACTGCAGAACAGACTAAAGAAAAAAAAAATGAAAAGAAATGAAGGCAGCCTAAGAGACCTCTGGGACAACATTAAACACACCAACATTCACATTATAGGGGTCCCAGAAGGAGAAGAGAGCGAGAAGGGACCGGAGAAAATATTTGAAGAGATTATAGTTGAAAACTTCACTAACATGGGAAAGGAAATAGCCACCCAAGTCCAGGAAGCACAAATAATCCCAGGCAGGATAAACCCCAGGAGAAACATGCTGAGACACATAGTAATCAAATTGACAAAAATTAAAGACAAAGAAAAATTATTAAAATCAACAAGGGAAAAATGAAAAATAATACACAAGGGAACTCCCATAAGGTTAACAGCTGATTTCTCAGCAGAAACTCTACAAGCCAGAAGGGAGTGGCACGATATATTTAAAGCTATGAAAGGGAAGAACCTACAACCAAGATTACTCTACCCAGCAAGGATCTCATTCAGATTCAATGGAGAAATCAAAAGCTGTACAGACAAGCAAAAGTTAAGAAAATTCAGCACCACCAAACCAGCTCTACAACAAATGCTAAAGAAACTTCTCTTAGTGGGAAACACAAGAGAAGAAAAGGACCTACAAAAAGAAACCCAAAACAATTAAGAAAATGGTAATAGGAACGTACATATCAATAATTACCTTAGATGTGAATGGATTAAATGCTCCAACCAAAAGACATAGGCTGGCTGAATGGATACAAAAACAAGACCCATATATATGCCATCTACAAGAGATCCACTTCAGACATAGGGACACATACAGACTGAAAGTGAGGGGATGGAAAAAATCCATGCAAATGGACATCAAAAGAAAGCTGGAGTAGCAATACTCATATCAGATAAAATAGACTTTAAAATAAAGAATGTTACAAGAGACAAGGAGGACAATACATAATGATTAAGGGATCAATCCAAGAAGAAGATATAACAATTATAAATATATATGCACCCAACATAGGAGCACCTCAATACATAAGGCAACTGCTAACAGCTATAAAAGAGGAAATCAACAGTAGCACAATAATAGTGGGGGACTTTAACACCTCACTTACACCAAAGGACAGGTCATCCAGAGAGAAAATTAATAAGGAAACAAAAGCTTTAAATGACACTATAGACCAGATAGATTTAGCTGATATTTATAGGACATTCCATCCAAAAACAGCAGATTACACTTTCTTCTCAAGTGCACACAAAACATTCTCCAGAATAGATCACATCTTGGGTCACAAATCAAGCCTCAGTAAATTTAAGAAAATTGAAATCATATCAGCATTTTTTTCTGACCACAAAGCTATGAGATTAGAAATAAATTACAGGGGAAAAAACGTAAAAAACAGAAACACATGGAGGCTAAATAATACATTACTAAATAACCAAGAGACCACTGAGGAAATCAAAAAACACCTAGAGACAAATGACAACGAAAACACGATGATCCAAAACCTAAGAGCTGCAGCAAAAGCAGTTCTAAGAGGGTAGTTTATAGCAATACAAGCCTACCTCAAGAAACAAGAAAAATCTCAAATAAACAATCTAACCTTACACCTAAAGGAACTAGAGAAAGAAGAACAAACAAAACCCAAAGTTAGCAGAAGGAAAGAAATCATAAAGATCAGAGAAGAAATAAATGAAATAGAAACAAAGAAAACAATAGCAAAGATCAACAAAACTAAAAGCTGGTTCTTTGAGAAGATAAACAAAATTGATAAACCATTAGCCAGACTCATCAAGAAAAAGAGGGAGAGGACTCAAATCAATAAAATTAGAAATGAAAAAGGAGAAGTTACAACAGACACTGCAGAAATACAAAGCATCCTAAGAGACTACTAAAAGCAACTCTATGCCAATAAATTGGACAACCTGGAAGAAATGGAAAAATTCTTAGAAAGGTATAACCTTCCAAGACTGAACCAGGAAGAAATGAAAAAATGAACAGACCAATCACAAGTAATGAAATTGAAACTGTGCTTAAAAATCTCCCAACAAGGACTTCTCTGGTGGTGCAGTGGTTAAGAATCCACCTGCCAATGCAGGGACACATATTCGAGCCCTGGTCCAGGAGGATCCCACAAGCCGTGGAGCAACTAAGCCCATATGCCACAACTACTGAAGCCCGCATGCCTAGAACCCATGCTCTGCAAAAAGAGAAGCCACTGAAATGAGAAGCCCGCCCACCACAATAAAGAGTAGCCCCGACTCACTGCAACTAGAGAAAGCCCGCGTGTAGCAAAAAAAGACCCAATGCAGCCAAAAATAAATAAGTAAATGAACTTATTTTAAAAAAATCTTCCAACAAACAAAAGTCCAGGACCAGATGGCTTCACAGGTGAATTCTGTCAAACATTTAGAGAAGAGCTAACACCCATCCTTCTCAAACTCTTCCAAAAAATTGCAGAGGAAGGAACACTCCCAAACTCATTCTATGAGGCCACCATCATTCTGATACCAAAATCAGACAAAGATACTACAAAAAAAGAAAATTACAGACCAATATCACTGATGAATATAGATGCAAAAATCCTCAACAAAATACTAGCAAACAGAATCCAACAACACATTAAAAGGATCATACGCCATGATCAAGTGGGATTTATTCCGGAGATGCAAGGATTCTTCAATATACGGAAATCAATCAATGTGATACACCATATTAACAAACGGAAGAATAAAAACCATATGATCATATCAATAGATACAGAAAAAGCTTTTGACAAAATTCAACATGCATTTATGATTAAAACCCTCCAGAGTGTGGGCATAGAGGGAACTTACCTTAACATAATAAAGGCCATATATGACAAACCCACAGCCAACATAGTTCTCAATGGTGAAAAACTGAACAATTCCACTACGATCAGGAACAGGACAAGGATGTCCACTCATTACTATTTTTCAACATAGTTTTGGAAGTCCTAGCCACGGCAATCAGAGAAGAAAAAGAAATAAAAGGAATAAAAAATGGAAAAGAAGAAGTAAAACTGTTACTGTTTGCAGACTACATGATACTATACATAGATAATCCTAAAATGCCACCAGAAAACTACTAGAGCTAATCAATGAATTTGGTAAAGTTGCAGGATACAAAATTAATGCACAGAAATCTCTTGCATTCCTATACACTAACAATGAAATATCAGAAAGAGAAATTAAGGAAACAATCCCATTCACCATTGCAAAAAAAGAATAAAATACCTAGGAATAAAGCTACCTAAGGAGGTAAAAGACCTGTACTCAGAAAACTATAAGACACTGATGAAAGAAATCAAAGATGACACAGACAGATGGAGAGGTATACCATGTTCTTGGATTGGAAGAATCAATATTGTGAAAATGACTATAGTACCCACAGCAATCTACAGATTCAATTCAATCCCTGTCAAATTACCAATGGCATTTTTTACAGAACTAGAACAAAAAAATTTTTAAATTTGTATAGAGACACAAAAGACCCTGAATAGCCAAAGCAATCTTGAGAAAGAAAAACGGAGCTGGAGGAATCAGACTCCCTGACTTCAGACTATACTACAAAGCTAAAGTAATCAAGACAGTATGGTACTGGTACCAAAACGGAAATATAGATCAATGGAACAGGGGAGAAAGCCCAGAGGTAAACCCGTGTACCTATGGTCAACTAATCTATGACAAAGGAGGCAAGGATATACAATGGAGAAAAGACAGTCTTTTCAATAAGTGGTGTTGAGAAAACTGGACAGCTACATGTAAAAGAATGAAATTAGAACACTCCCTAACACCATACACAAAAATATACTCAAAATGGATTAAAAACCTAAATGTAAGACCAGACACTATAAAACTCTTAGAGGAAAACATAGGAAGAACACTGTTTGACATAAATTACAGCAAGCTCTTTTTTGACCCCGCTCCTAGAGTAAGGGAAATAAAAACAAAAATAAACAAATGGGACCTCATGAAACTTAAAAACTTTTGAACAGCAAAGGAAACTATAAACAAGACAAAAAGACAACCCTCAGAATGGGAGAAAATATTTGCAAACGAATCAACGGACAAAGGATTAATCTCCAAAATATATAAACAGCTTATGCAGCTCAATATTAAAAAAGCAAACAACCCAATCAGAAAATTGGCAGAAGACCTAAATAGACATTTCTCCAAAGAAGACATACAGATGGCCAAGAGGCACATGAAAAGATGCTCAACATCACTAATTATTAGAGAAATGTAAGTCAAAACTACAATGAGGTATCACTTCACCTGGTTAGAATGGGCATCATCAGAAAATCTACAAATGACAAATGCTGGAGAGGGTGTGGAGAAAAGGGAACCCTCTTGCACTGTTGGTGGGAATGTAAATTGATACAGCCACTATGGAGAACAGCATGAATGTTCCTTAAAAAACTAAAATTAGAATTACCATATGACCCAGCAATCCCACTACTGGGCATATACCCAGAGAAAACCATAATTCAAAAAGACACATGTGGCTTCCCTGGTGGCTCAGTGGTTAAGAATCCGCCTGCCAATGCAGGGGACATGGGTTCGAGCCCTGGTCCAGGAAGATCCCACATGCCATGGAGCAACTAAACCCATGTGCCACAACTACTGAAGCCTGTGTGCCTAGAGCCTGTGCTCCGCAACAAGAGAAGCCACCGTGGCGAGAAGCCCGCGCACCACAACAAAGAGTAGCCCCCACTCGCTGCAACTAGAGAAAGCCCATGTGCATCAATGAAGACCCAATGCAGTCAAAAAAAAAAAAAAAAAGACACATACACCCCAATGTTCATTACAGCACTATTTATAATAGCCAGGTCATGGAAGCAACCTAAATGCCCATCAACAGATGAATGGATAAAGAAGATGCGGTGCATATATACAATGGAATATTACTCAGCCATAAAAAGGAATGAAACTGGGTGATTTGTAGAGATGTGGATGGACCTATAGACTGTCATACAGAGTGAAGTAAGTCAGAAAGAGAAAAACAAATATTGTATATTAACGCATATATGTGGAATCTAGAAAAATGGTACAGATGAACCAGTTTGCAAGGCAGAAATAGAGACACAGATGTACAGAACAAATGTCTGGACATCAAGGGGTGAAAGCGGCGGCAGTGGGGGGTGGAATGAATTAAGAGATTGGGATTGACATATATACACTAATATGTGTAAAAGAGATAACTAATAAGAACCTGCTGCATAAAAAAATTAAAAAGTATATTTGATTGTATGAATTGTCAGTTGTTGGAGCTGAACAACTGATTGTGCATATGGAAAAAGTAAATTAGACCCCCGGTTCATACCAAACACAAAAGTAAATTCCATATGAATTAAATATAAAAAGCAAAATTTGGGACTTCCCTGGTGGTGCGGTGGTTAAGACTCCAAGCTCCCAATGCAGGGGGCCCAGGTTCTATCCCTAGTCAGGGAACACGCATGCTGCAACTAAGAGTTTGCATGCCACAACTAAGGAGCCAGTGAGCTTCAACTAAGAAGCTGGCAAGCCTCAGCAAAGGAGACTGCTGGCCACAACTAAGGAGCCCACTGGCTGCAACTAAGGAGCACATGTGCCACAACTAAGGAGCCGGCAAGCTGCAATTAAGCAGCCTGCCTGCCACGACTAAGACCCGGCATAACCAAATAAATAATTTTTAGAAAGCAAAATTTGAAACAGAAAATTAGGAAAATAATTACATTAAGAAAGGATTTCTTGGGCTTCCCTGGTGGCGCAGTTAAGAATCCGTCTGCCAATGCAGGGGACACGGGTTTGAGCCCTGGTCCAGGAAGATCCCACATGCTGCAGAGCAACTAAGCCCGTGCGCCACAACTACTGAGCTGGCACTCTAGAGCCTACGAGCCATGACTACTGAAGCCTGTGCGCCTAGGGCCCGTGCTCTGCAACAAGAGAAGCCACCACGATAAGAAGTCGGCACACCACGACGAAGAGTAGCCCCTGCTCACCGCAACTAGAGAAAGCCCGTGCGCAGCAGCTAAGACCCAGCGCAGCCAAAAATAAATAAATAAATAAATTATTTTTTTTAAAAAAGAAAGGATTTCTTAACCAAGACTCAGAAAGTACAAACTATAAATTAAAAGATTGATAGTTCATTAAAATTAGAAACTCCTTTCCATCAAACAACAACAGAAAGAAATGGGCAATACAAACCCCAGGCCGGGACAAGATAAATGTAGTCTGTAATCAACATATGATTACCCTTTGGGATTTACAAAGAACTCCTACAAGTAACGAGGTAAAATAGAACCCAGAAGAGACATGGGTAAAGGCTATGAGCAGGGCATTCACAAAGTGGAAACCTAAATGGCCAATAAATAAGGAAAAGTGGGCTTCCCCTGTGGCGCAGTGGTTGAGAGTCCGCCTGCCGATGCAGGGGACACGGGTTCGTGTCCTGGTCCGGGAAGATCCCACATGCCGCGGAGCGGCTGGGCCCGTGAGCCATGGCCGCTGAGCCTGCGCGTCCAGAGCCTGTGCTCCGCAACGGGAGAGGCCACAACAGTGAGAGGCCCGCGTACCGCAAAAAAATAAATTAATTAAATAAATAAATAAATAAGAAAAAGTGCTCAACTTCAAAATAATAGAGAAATACAGATTAAAGCCATACTGAGGTATCATTTTATACCCATCAGGTGGGAGAAATGAAAAGGTCTGACAATAATTGATATGGAAAGGACACAAACAATCTGGACTTCGTAAGTGTGAACTCCATAAACAACTACTTCGGAGAAACAGTTGGCAATACACAGTCAAGTGGAAGATGTGCATTCCTTTTAAAAGAGCAGTTCTACGTTCTGGAGAGCCTCTCCTGCATGTGCGTAAGGAAGATAGCACAACAATATTCAATCCAGCTACATTTGTATTACCAAGCTTGAAATAATCTAAATCTGCAGCAAATCAGACCGTGGACCAAATCTGGTCTGTTACCTGTGTTTGTAAATAAAGATTTATTAGAACACAGCCATGGTCATTTGCTTTCATATTGTCCAAGGCTGCTTTCTGGCTACAACAGCAGAGGCAAGTAGTTATGACAGAGAATTTGGCCCCCAAAACCTAAAATATTTATAATCTGACTCTCTACAGAAAAAGTTTGCTGACCCCTGATCTAAACACACATCAAGGGAAGATAGGTTAATAAATGTAGGTATAATTTTAAAATAGACACTATAAAGCAGTGAAAATAATAAACCACAGCTACATGTGTCAACATGACTAAATCTCAAAAAAAATTATAAAAAGCAAACTACAAAATGGTACGTACAGTATGATGCTATGTGTATAAAATTTGCATACATGTACAAAATACGCATGTTCGTGGGTATGTGTGCTTGTAGTAATAGAATTTAAATGCTCATGGAAACACTAAATTCAGTAAAGTAGTTCTCACTGGGGAAAGAGGGACCGGGATCAGGGATCAGAGACAGGGTGCACATGGAGCTTCAGTAGTGTCTGTAATATTTTATTCTTTAAGTGATACAACATGCAAAGATGGTAAGATGGTTTCAGAGCTGGGTGGTAAGTACATGCATGTTGGTATAATTTTTCCTATGCTTTTCAGTAGGCTGGAACTATTTCATGATGGAAAAAACCAAAGCTCTAATGCCAGGTCTCCCATCTGGCTATGCCCCCTTGAACAAGTCACCTCCTCTTTCTAGGTCTCTTTTCTCCTTTTTAAAATTGAGGGGTGCCTTAGAGGGTCTTCCAAGTGCCTTCCAGTTCTAAAATTCAATGACTCATAGGGCTTCCCTGGTGGCGCAGTGGTTGAGAGTCCGCCTGCCGATGCAGGGGACACGGGTTCATGCCCCGGTCCGGGAGGATCCCACATGCCGCGGAGCGGCTGGGCCCGTGAGCCATGGCCGCTGAGCCTGAGCCTCCGGAGCCTGTGTTCCGCAACAGGAGAGGCCACAGCAGTGAGAGGCCCACGTACCGCAAAAAAAAAAAAAAAAAAATTCAATAACTCATCAACTGATGAACAGATAAACCAAATGTGGTATACCCACACCGTGGAATATTATTTGGCAATAAAAGGAATGAAGTAGTGACACATGTTACAATGTGGATGAACCTTGAAAACATTTTGCTCAGTGAGAGAGGCCAGAAACAAAGGACAACGTACTGTATGATTCAATTTACATGAAATGTCCGGAATAGACAAATCCATAAAGACAGAAGGTAGATGGATGGTTGCCAAGGGCGGGGGGGAGGGGCAGGATCGGAAGGTGATGGCTAAAACATTCAGGTTTCTCTTCAGGGTGATGAAAACCTTCTACAAATGATTGTGGTGACAGTTGCACAACTCTGAATACACTAAAAGCCATAGAATTGTACACTTTAAATAGGCGAAGTGTAGGGTATGTGAGTTACATCTCAATAAATCTGTAAAAATAAAAAAATAAAAGTTTCCATTTTCCAAAACTCCATCCTCTGAATATCCACTTTGCAACTGCAGTGAACCTCTAACCAGTGTAATAGCCAACACTAATTTCCAAGCCGAGTTACCTTTTTAGAAAAGTTAGGGGCAGCCTATTAATAAACTTGGGTGTTGCTGGTAAACTTCTGCTAGAGCTGAGGCAACCTTTTCAGTTGCACAGATTTGGATATTGGGGAGAGAAGTGGGATTCCAATATCCCTGGGGCAATGTGATTAGGAGAACAAGGAAGTGGAGGGTCCTACGAGTCGAGTCCAAGTGCACGTCTGCAGCCCTTGACCACCGAAGGTAGAGGAAATAAAACTCTGACTCTGCTGGCTGACATCGCCACCCCAAAAATAAATAAAATGAAAACCCCGGGAGCAAATGGGGTGTTGAGATTTCTCGTGGTTTCAATCTAGTCCTCGCATGAGGATACAGTAGCTTTGGTTGTTTCATAACCAAAGTGAGTGAGTTTGTTTCCAACTGTAAAAATGATTTGGTGCCGGATATCAATTTTATGGCCTTTCCCTGGGTGTAAAAACTGGAAAATGCCTGAGGAAAATCTCTGTCTGAAATAGAAGCACTCCCCACACACCTTCCTGTCTCCAGGGGTGAGAGCTGGTGGAGAGCTAGCAAATAACTACATTATTTCTGCAATAAAGCCAGATACATCCATAATAAAAGTTAATGATTATGCACATACTTTCCGACGTTTCCAAAGAGTCTAGACTAAAAACACTAAAAGAAATCTTTGTATGTTCACTCCTGCGAATTCCATGGGAGTAGGAGTTTGAATTAGCTTCCATAACAGCCTAAGGCTACTCTAGTATATATATATTTTCTTTTGTCATCCAAACAGCCCCGTTTAGGAAAGCTCTGTTAGGACTCTCAGAATAGGTCTAGGCTGTAAATTGTGTTTCAAAACGTTAAAAAGCTATAGTATTAAAACATAAACGCCAAAGGCAAAACACCTTAAACTGAGAAAAGAACTTTTTTTACCTTTGCAGGGTTGGAAGCTTTCATCTCTTTCTCTAAACGCTATAAATGCATCCTTTTTTATTCCTCCCCCAGTGGGAGGGGAATGAAACAGAAAGTTGGTGGTAAGTAGTTATATTCTGATATAATTGTAGAATTAGGAAGGCACTCCGGAATTCTCTAGTTTAACTTTTATTTCATAGAGGAGGAAATAAAAGTGCAGAAAGGTCAGATGACTTGGCCAAGGCATCGGCTTCAGGACCCTGGAGAGTTTAACACATCAAGGCTGATGGATGACTTTACGCATTTCAGATTGCGCACTCTCGTAGTTAGAAGATCACTCTGATACATGTGTATTCCTCCAACAAGCACTTACTGAGCGCCTACTGTGTGCCAGACAGGGGCCTGTAACATGATCCCAGCTCTGACAACAGCTGCCCTCCTAGAGCTGACCTGTTGTGGGAAGAGTAAGGAAGATGGGCAATGGGCAAAGCAAGACCACGGAATAAAGAAGATGCCATGCGGGTTCTAAGAAAGGGAGAGGGGGACAGGGGAGCAGAATGGAAAGCAGAGGGAAGGGAGAGGAGGGGAGCAGACCAGGAGATCGGGAGGTTTCTGCAGGCATCCAGGTGAGTCAACAGTGGTCCAGGTGGGGGTGGTCACGGTGTGGATGGAGAGCAGAGCCCGGATTCAGGCCTCCTCGTGCTCTGTCAGGCTTCTCTGAGCAGCAAAGGAGGAGATATATTTGACATCAGGACCGGACAACAGGACAGAAACAAGTATTTTACTAAAATAGTCTTATAGAAGTGCTAGATTCCAGTATTTTCTATTCTGTTCTATCTTGTTTTATATATATATTTATTTATTTATTTATTTATTTTGGGGGGGCCTTGCTCCACGACATGCGGGATCTTAGTTCCCCAACCAGGGATTGAACCCACGCCCTCAGTAGTGAAAGCGAGGGAGTCCTAACCATTGGACCACCAGGGAATTCTCCTCTTGGTTTTTAAAATGCAGGTAGCAGCCCACTAAATTGATATAATGGCCCACTACTGGGACACAACTGACAGCTAGAAAAATACTGCCTTGGCAAATCCATTCGAAGCCCCCAAGCCTCCCTCCCTGACCGTCAGGCTGCAGAGGACCTGTGGGGCCCCAGATCAACAGAGGCCCTTGCTACTCATGTCTAAATATTTAAATGCTGTAAATCAATGAACTACAGTAAAGGTAGTAAAGCACGTAGACCTACCCTGGACTTTTGCGGGGCCAGGAAATACAAATGGAGCCTCTGGCCCTGGCCCAGCTCTCTGTGCAGCCCGCCTTGGGCTGCACCCCACGCCACCTGATGCTTCTGGGACCATATGTTCTCTGCTGCAACTACTCAGGTCTGCAGCTGTAGACAGTAAATAATGACAGGGAGCAACTCTGCTCCAATAAAACTGTATCGACAAATGCAGTCTGCAGGCCGGCTTTGGCCTGCAAGCCGTAGTTATCAATCCTGAGCTGGTGCTTTGGTTTCCCTCACAGAAAAAGTGGGAAGAATATCACTGATCTTATAGGCTGTTCTGAGGACTAGTCATTGAAGCAAATACAACACCTGACCAGTAAGCACTAGGTCCTGTAAACTACTATTGCCTTTACAAATATGTTATTTATTTTAGAAAATGGCGGTAAAATAGACATAACAAAAGTTACCACTTTAACCATTTTTAAGTGTGCAGTTTAGTAGCCTTAAGTCCATTCACGTTGTCGTGCAGCCGTCACCACCATATGGACACCCAGTTTTCCTAGGACCATTCGTTGGAAAGACTGTCTTTTCGTTCACGGTCTGGCCTTGGCACCCTGTTGAAAATCATTGGACTGTATATGTGAGGGTTTATTTCTGAACCATCTGTTCTATTCCATTGGTCTATATATCTTGTCTTTATGACAGTACCATACTATTTTGATTCCTGTAGCTTTGTAGGAAGTTTTGAAATGAGGAAGTGTGAGGCCTCCAACTTTGTTCTTCTTTTTTGAGATTGTTTTGGCTATTCTGAGTCCTTTGAGGTTCCATATGAATTTTAAGATGAATTTTCTATTACTGCAAAAAACATTGTTGGGATTTTGATAGAGCTTGCATTGAATCTGTAGATGTTACTATTACTTTTTTAAAAGTTTGCCAAATGGGCATATTGAGATGGTATTTTGCTGTATTTTAATATGCATTTCTTTTATTGCAAATAAAACTGACCATTTGTATCTCTCCTTACTGAATTGCCAGCTATCCTTTGCCCACTTTTTCTATTAGAGTTTTACTATCATGTATATAGAGGGTATTAAGAATATCAACACTTCTTTTGTTACATAAAATCATCGAATACTCACTGGCACCCCTTTAGATGAGGCCCTGTGTCGGATATTGGCCTACGTGGTGAGGTGGGAAAAAAGGCCACACTCCCTGCACCCGTGGGGCAGGAAGGTAAATAGATAGTAGTGAAAGAATTACCCAAATACATAGTTACAAATTGGGATAAGGACCAGAGTGCTATGAAGGGGATCTGATCTAATCTAGGGTTCAGGGAAGTCTTTTCTCAGGAAGTGACATTGTAACTGCAATTCAAAAGATGAGTAGGAAATAGCTAAAGATGGTGTGTGGAGTTGGAGAGCGTTCCTGGCAAAGATATTAGCATGTGCAAAGGCCCTGAAGCCAAAGGAGCTGGTGTGTACAAGACATGAGAGAAGGTGGTTTGAGCTGAAATGTGAAGGATGAGACACAAAGGGAAATGGGAGTCTGGCCTGAAGACTAGACAAATCCAGGTTAAGGCGAGGCATCGTGACAGTTGGTCAGAAACAATTTCCCCTTTCTAAACTCTGGGTTTATGGCTATGAACCACAGCCACCTGAGGCGTAGGCTCTCAGCTTACGGTTTTCTTCTCCTAAGGTCTGCCATTTTCTTGGATGAATTCACCTTCCATCACCCTGGTGCTTTCCTTGATTGGTTCATCCGTTCATCCATTCATTTATTCCACAAATATTCACTGAGGACCTGTGATGTGCAGACTAATAAATAAGCCAATCTCAGATACTGATAAATTCTTAGAGGTGAATTAAGAGGGAAGAAAGTGGGCAGCCCCTGTGGTGCAGCCGGTATGGCTGGAGCTCTGGGCAGGCACCATGGGGCTGGAATGAGGGGAGGTGCTGCAGAGCCCCCAAGGTGGAGATGGGAACTTTTTCTTCATTTTCCAGGGCAAAGGGAAGTCACAGATGATTTTCAACCAGGAAGTGGTTCCATCAGGTTTATGGTTGGGAAAGTTCCCTGGCTTGGCTGGAGACAATGGAGCCAGGGTAGCAGAGTGGACCCCAGAGGTGCTGAGAGGTCATTTCTGGGGTCCAGAGGGTAGATGAGCGTGTCCTGAGAAAGAGTGGCGGCAGTGAACACAGAGTGACGTGGATGGATGGCTCCAAAGTGTTCAGGAAGGTCGATTCACAAGACCTGGTGAACGGTGGGTCAGGGGATGGGGTCGGGGGTGGGGGGTAGCCCAGGGTGTAGTCCCAGGTCCTGGAGGGTAGATCTGGAGAGGATGCTACTTAATGAGAAATGGAACCCCAGAATGTCCCCGCTGGCAGGGAGGACCTTGAGTTTGGTCTTGGTGAGTAAGTGCTTGGAGGCTCCTGTGCATATAGCAAGGTGGAGAAGGTGGAGAAGGGGCAGTATGTGGATTGGAGATATATCCAGCAGGGGAAACAATAAGGTCTTTAGATCCATTGAACACTGGGAGTCAGAGAGGCAGAAGTGACAAGGGTGGACCGGGGTCTCCAGCTTTATCACCTGGAAAGATGGTGGTGGCATTTGTGGCAAAAATCTTTCCTTGTTTACCTTTGGCTTTTTACTTTTTTGGGGGTGGGGTTAATTTAGCTCACCATAGGAGAGTGCTTTGCCTGTACATTTTATGATCGTTAAAGTGAAATGCATGTAGGTCACAGAAATTTGGGGCCACGCTAAACTGATATCCTAAAAATAAAGTCCTCAGTACCTCCGAGAAATAATACAAATCCATGCATTAACCTAAGTTAGTTCTTCTTACACCAGGAGAATGTGAGTTTGCTTATGATAAACTCCCAGACCAAAATCGTTGAACTCCAGGAGCGATTAAGAAAAGTCTCAGACTGTAAATTGACACTGTTACCTGAAAGCCGCACACACCTGCTGAATCACTTTTTAAATACTCACAAAAACAACAGTTTTTCTTGTTCCCAGTACAGCTTGGAGCCACAAAAATTAATTACATCACCTGCAAAATTAGTCCGGTGTTTTGCATCCAAAGGTCAATGTTCAGACTGAGAAATGGTTTAGTGCTTTCAAACACAGGGCTCAGCGCATAAATATTTATCACAGGAGGACAGGAACTCGTTGTACACGCGTGTTGACCTTATCAGGCAGTTACCTGGGGCAACGAATCGTCTGTCTGCTTCCTGTCCCACTTTCTTTTGCCCAAGACCTTGGGCAATTGTTTATTTGACAGAGTGTTCTCTCCCATTCCCTTTCTTCTGGGAATAAAAGCACAGGATGCTAAACAAATACATCTCCTGGTCCACCAATACCTGACTTCCGGAGAGGAGAGGGTTCTAGGTGTTCGTTAGAAAGATCCAACAACAGTTATGAAAGAGAAAACCGTGGTTACACCCAGCAGAGAACAGAAAGCATGCATTTCCCCATCCCTGACTTGCTTGTTTTGATTCGTGTTTCCAATGCTTTCCATGGACTTTATGAAATGTTCAAGCTTTTGATAGTGAAGATGATGTAACAGAGATACGGGCAATCAACAGCCACGGACCTGATCTGTGGCAAGAGCACAGCCTTCTATTTTATTACTGTTTTCTATGTTTATAAGATGAGAATGTTAGAGAAACTTTGGCCAAGTTGGCTTGAATCTGGCCACATATTTGTTTTGGCCACTCTGAGCTTTCATTTCACAAGTTCTCATACTAACTAGCCCAGGCCATTGTTACTTAAGAAAGCCCAGCTTGGCCGGGTGCCAACAAGTCCACTCAGCGTTTTTCCACATCCTCTTGGTGGTCCCGAAGAATGGTTTTGTGAACCTTCGGACTTAGACTAAAAAAACTCATATGCAGGGAACCTCTGACAACAAGCTATTTTTCAAGTGTTGATTTTCACAGCCTCCAATACTCTGGTTTTCACTAGTCAATCATTAGACACCTGGTGTGGATTTATCAGAATCTGTTTCAAGTCTATTAGTCTCTTCTACCTGCTGAGCTACTAACTCTGAAGGTTTTCTAGCAAATCTGCATTGTTATATTTTAATTTGCATTTAATTTTGCATATATATTCATTTGCATTTAATTCAACTGGCCACTTGTCTCTCTCCTTTCTGAATTGCCCGTGGTCCTTTGCCTTTTTCTGTTGGAGTTTTTAATATTACCTACGTAAAGGCTATTAAGCATATCAACACTTCTTTGTTATATAAAATGACTCACTACCCACTGGGGACTTCTCTGGTCCTGGGCGCTGTGCATGGATTCTTCTACTTGTTCTAAACGTATCCCTTCCAAGCTTCAGGAGCTAATCCTTCCAACTAATTTCCCCAAATTTGGTAAATAAACTCTGTTAATATGTGATGACCGCATGAGGACAGGGATTGATCTATCTTGTGCATTTTGAATTCTAGCACCTAGATGTGCCTGGACCAAGTAGGCATTTGATCAATATTTGCCTAATGGATAGAAAACCCATGGAGAAATTAGTTTTCCCCGAACCATCCTCTTCCTAGGCAAAACAAAACAAAACAAAACAAAAAACCAGAAAACTAACCTTTTTATTCTACACTCAACATCACCCTCTCCTTCTTGTGATTATTTTAATGGTTCTTCTTCAAGATATTTTCTTGACATACAAGAGTTCAAGTGCATATGGCATCGTAGGTGGTAGACAAAAGTATAGACATATTTTCAGCTTTGCTCTAAAATCCTGTCTAATGTATTTTATGGACTTTTGGCCACAGCAATCTATTGGCCAATGTCTTCAATGGAATAGTCCACTGTAACTCCCTGAAAACTGATATAATGGAGCTTATTATCCTATAATTATCATTTGTGTTATGATGCCCAGTTTCCCTGTGCTTGTCCTCCCTGAAATGAGTTTTCAGGGCTACGCAAACCCTAAGGCATAGGCAATGCATCACAACTGTGGAATGAACTGAGGAATTCCGGGAGGATGCCTCTTGCTCCAGAACCTCTCCCACATCTGGGTTCAACTGTCCCCAAGTTCCACCCGTGTTCGTCCATTTCCTATTTATTGGGCGCTGACTCTGTGTCAGATATTATGTGAGGCACCTGCAGCAGAGATCTGTGCCTGGGGCTAACGATTTCTGGTCATTCTCTTTTAAAAGTAGGTTTGACTGGGATAGACATCATATTAAGCATGGATGCCTTGGTGTGAATCGATTTATGAGATCCCTCAAGTTCACCGAGCCTGGAAGGGGTGGAGTTGAGATTCCCACCCAGGCAGTCTGGCTCCATGTATTCCAGAAGTGTCACCCAACCACGTCATCATTTGGGGAGGATACACATGAACTGCAACAATCCTGTCATTCCCTAGACATGTTTGGAATTAACCTCTTGGAATCTGATGAGAAATTGAAGGACTCAGGGGAATTCCCTGGCCATCCGGTGGTTAAGACTCTGTGCTTCCAGTGCAGGGGGTTCAGGTTCAATCCCTGGTTGGGGAACGAAGATCCTGCATGCTGTGCAGTGAGGCCAAAAAAAAAAAAGAAAGAAAGAAATTGAGGTACTCAGACTCTAATTCCAGCTGTAATAGTAAGCAGCTATTATAATTGAATCACTTCAATTCTCCAGTCCCTGTTTTCTCATTAGTAAAACGAGGAGATCAGACCTTCCAGCTCTAACAATCTGTGGTCCTGCCTCAACCACAGCATCTCCTTTTGTTATAAGCTTGACTTCTGTGCTCTTCTCTGTAAAATGGGGCGATGTAGACTTCCTTGGCCTATCTTGCTGGGTCGTTGGGCAGATGACATGAGATAAAATCTGTGAAGTCATTGAAAATGATAAAGCACGAACTGGATGTAGGTTACAGTCTAGTGACTCTATGTCCTCCAATTCTCAGGCCACTGCTACTTTCTCTAGCCTGAATCTCACTTTGAAGTTCAATGGATAAAAATGTACGGAGCATCAACGCTGGGCCTACACTGTTCCAGGCTCTGGATCCAGCGCTCAAGGAGCTTAACTTACATTCAAGTGAGAGGTGGACACAAAGACGAGACAACGGAATACACACGTTCATCTAAGACGAGAGAAGCACTGCCAGGGAAGCCGGCTAAAGGCTGAGCCGAAGAGGAAAAGCTCACCCTGGAGAGCTTGATCCATTGGAGGAAGGGCTGTCTAGTCTGAGATCTGAAAGCTGCTACCAGAGGTAGAACCGTAACTCCCCCGCAAGATATGTCAAAGGCCTAACCCCTGGTACCTGTGACTGTGACCTTATTTGGAAATAGGGTTGTGGCAGAAACAGTTAGTTAAGATGAGGTCATACTGGAGTAGGGTGGGCCCTCACACGGTATGACCGGTGTCCTTAGAAGAAGAGACAAACACAAAGAAAAATGCCACGTGGAGACGGAGGCAGAGGCCGGAGTGATGCAGCTAACAGCCAAGGAATGCTGGCAACTCCAGAAGCTGCAACAGACAAGGAAGGAACCTCCTCTTCAGGTTTCTAAAGGAATGCAACTCTATCAACATCTTGAGTTTGGACTTCTTGCTTCCAGAACTCCAAGAGAAGAAATTGCTGTTTGAAGTCACTCAGTTTTCAGGCATTTGTTACGGCAGCCCTAGGAAACAAATGCCAATGCAAAGGAGCCAGGCACACAGAGAATGAGGGCAGAGGGTCCCAGGGCTGAGGAAACAGCAGCTGCAATGGCTCTAACGAGGCAAAAACCTTGGCAAATGCAATGAACCAAGACAAAGCTTACAAGGTCCAGCCCCACCAGGAGCAAGTTCTACCGGGGAACTTGTCTGAGTGTTTGTGATGGTGATGGGAACTGGTGGCGGATGCTCAGCTGCAGAGTGGCAGAACTGGTCAAAAGGGATGGAGGGGGCGGAAGCCTGGGACCACGTCAGGAGGTGGTGGCCCTGCCCGGGGATGGGGGCAATGAGAGGATGGCAATGCGAGGTCCTGTAGTAAATGTCAGAGAAAAAGCCGAGTAGACTGGGAGTGCATCAGGTGTGAGTGTGCTGAAAGGAGAGGAAGCACAAATATGTTTACATTCTAGATAAATGCTTTAACGAAGTTAGGCTTTGGGCTGGGGGGCAGTGATACTCTTCATGAGAAGGTGAACACTGGGGAGGAAAAGGTTTGGGTGCGGTGGGGACACAGCAAGCTTGCTGAGCTGGTGACCTGCCTCAGTCTTTCCTCTTACTCATCAAACTTGGCTTCAAATGACTTGGCCAATTCCAAAATTCAAGTCCCCTCGTCCTCCTCAAAAGATTTGTAAGGGGCTTCCCTGGTGGCGCAGTGATTAAGAATCCACCTGCCAATTCAGAAGACATGGGTTCAAGCCCTGGTCCAGGAAGATCCCACATGCCACGGAGTAACTAAGCCCGTGGGCCACAACTACTGAGCCTGTGCCCTAGAGCCTATGCGCCACAACTACTGAGCCCACGAGCCACAACTACTGAAGCCCACGCACCTGGAGCCCGTGCTCTGCAACAGGAGAAGGCACTGCAATAAGCCTGCAATGAAGAGTAGCCCCCACTCGCCACAACTAGAGAAAAACCTGCGTGCAGCAACGAAGACCCAATGCAGCCAAAATTAAATAATTAATTAATTAATTAATTAACTAGTTGTAGGAACCCCTGCGGTAGATGATCAGGAGAGCCTCTCATCCCTAAAAGGAGTTTCAATGATGTCCTTTCAAATGGTGTGATCATTTGACTAATCCTACTGCTTAGAGGAAAACACCCTTGGAATACATAAGTTCTGGTGTGTTTGTAAAAACAGTCAATCTCATGTCTTCGTAGCTAGACCTTGAGAGCCCAGATTTAGAAAAGATCATGTGAGCGCATGTCGTAAAGATGCCTCACTTCGTTATCAAAGGCTGTTTGCTTATAAATAAATTAGAAATGTATTTTCCCATTCCCATTTAATGAGGAACTTTATAAGCTAACCATGAGCAAAGAATCTCGTGATTGAAACAACCTGTAGCTGGAAATTCATAACCGAGGTGCAGATGGCTGTTTCAGCTCGTGACTCAGTTTTTCTCAGGCTCGGAATAATGTTCGTGATCATAGAAAGAGGGGACTAGCTTATGTGGTAGCTATTTTTATAAGAAATGCTTTGTAAGATAAGACTGGGGGAAATGATTACAAATACAGTGTTTGGGATGGCAATAAAAAGGTAGAGGCAACACAACATTGTAAATCAACTCTACTTCAATAAAAAAATCAAAATAAAATAAAATAGATAGACAACAAGGACCTACTGCATAGCACAGAGAAGTATACTCAATATTTTGTAATAATCTATAAGGGAAAAGAATCTGAAAAAGAATATATATATACGTATATATGTGTGTATATATATATATATATATATATATAACTGAATCACTTTGCTGTACACCTGAAACTAACACAACATTATAAATCAACTATACTTTCATTAAAAAAAATTTTTTTTAAATAGGTAGAGGCAGCCAGTTCAAACATAGAACTTTTCTTTTTCTTTTTGTCCATGCTGCGCAGCTTCCGGGATCTCAGTTCCCCGACCAGGGATTGAACACAGGCCACAGCAGTGAAAGCCTGGAACCCTAACCACTAGGCAACCAGGGAATTCCCAATATATTTTAAAACCACACAATCATGTCTGTCCCAGGTCCCCTTTTCTTCTGGCTTTCCTGGGGTGATGTCATCAGCCCTGGGGCTTTACTTATTATCCACACAGCCTGATGACCCCTCAGCTGTGTGGTCAGACCTTGGTCCTGCTCACGAGCTTCAGACTGGGTCCCCCCACTTCCTGTTAGTTCCCCGCAGTCAAGACTCCGGAATCAGACGTGGCCCCACAGAGCTCTCAGCTTCCCATGCACACCTGCTCTTCCCGAGTTCCTCCTGAGCAGAAGTGGCACCACCTCCCAACCAGGGCAGCATCAAGCTGCAGTGGCTCTGGTCCTGCAGACACACGCCCCGTCCCCGTTCCCATCGCCACCCCCATCGTCGTCTCCATCTCCCAGGCTGCCATCATCTGTCACCTGCCTCGTTGCCAAGTCTCCTGCCTTCCAGTCCATTGTCCACACCACAGCCAGGATCATCTTTCAAGAATGCAGATCTATTTATATCACGTCCCTTAAAAGAAAGAAAACAGACCTTTGATGTCTCCCCATTTATTACTCCAGAGCTGAAGCCCTTAAACTGACACTCTGGTCTAAGTGAAGGGCCCTCCTCGCCCTTCAGGGATACTTCCTCCTCCAGTCCTCCCTGACCCTGGGGCTGAGATGAGTGGGTGTGGCGCCAGGTGACTCTTCTGTAGGAGCACATGCTTTATGATGCATGGAGATTGCTGATTTACGACCTGACGCTTACCCACGCACACAGGTGCACAGAAACGTCCATTTCCCTATTCCTTTTCAATCAAAGTCAACTCCAAGCCTCTGTCCTGCCAGGCGAGTGGGAATGTCCATGTTGTTCATTCTTGGAGCTCCTGCCCCTCTCTCCGTCCCAGCCTAGTGCCCTAGCCAGATGAAACACTGGCAGCAGTCCCTCCCATCCAAGGTGACTCAGGACACCCTCGCCCAGCCCACTCTGCTCCTGGCCATTCCTGGACATGGGCATCGCTTTCCAGACAGGTGCCCTGGTGCCCAAGCCGCCCCCAGGAGTAGGGCACAGGGCCACTCTCCTCATGGAGTTGATCTCCATCCACTTACCGGTCTCAGCGACTCTTCCCAACCAGGGGCAGCCAGCTCTGTCTCCCCAAGGAGTTTAGGTTTTTCCAGAGCACAAGGAGGGGATGTCTTCCAGATAACTTGTACTCACCTGTCCCACCCCTCACCCCGGGAGGACTCTTGGGAAGGGAGAGGGGAGAACACAATGAACCCAACACAAATCGGTACCCAGTGATCATCCTGGACCCCATCTCTTCGCTCAGCAGTGGCTCTAAGATGGGCCGTGTCCCTCTTGTGGAATTGGCTCGCCCAGTGCCTGGTAATCAGAGGAAGACCAGGGATAAAGTGTCAATCCATACCTACCAGATGTGCAAAAAACAAGAATTCTGATGGGGCCAAGTGTAAGCGAGGACACGGAGAATCAGGAGTGCTGAGACACTGCAGCGGGTTTGTAAGTGGGGCAACCGCTTCGGGGAACAGATCAGAAACATCTAGTAAAGTTAAAAAGCCCATTCCAGCCATCATCAAGAAGTCTACAAATAACAAATGCTGGAGAGGATGTGGAGAAAAAGGAACCCTCCTATACTGTTGTTGGGAATGTAAATTGGTACAGCCACTATGGAAAATAGTATGGAGGTTCCTTAAAAAACTAAAAATAGAGCTGCCATATGACCCAGCAATCCCACTCCTGGTCATATAACCAGAAAAGATGAAAACTCTAACTTGAAAGGACACACGCACCCCAATGTTCATAACAGCACTATTTACAATAGCCAAGACATGGAAGCAACCTAAGTGTCCATCGACAGATGAATGGATGAAGATGTGGTGTACATATATACAATGAAATATTACTCAGCCATAAAAAAGAATGAAATAATGCCATCTGCAGCAACACGGATGGACTTAGAGATGATCATACTAAGTGAAGTAAGTCAGACAGAGAAATACAAATATTATATGATAGCACTTACATGTCGAATCTAAAAACTGATACAAATGAACTTACATACAAAACAGAAAAAGACCCACAGACATAGAAAACAAACTTATGGTTACCAAAGGGGAAAGGAGGTGGAGAGAGCTAAATTAGGAGTTTGGGATTGGCAGATACAAACTACTATATATAAAATAGATAAACAACAAGGACCCACTGTATAGCACAGGGAACTCTACTCAATATCTTGTAATAACCTATAAGGGAAAAGAATCTGAAAAAGAATAGATATATATACATATATATGTAAAACTGAATCACTGTGCTGTACACCTGAAACTAACATAACATTGCAAATCACTCTACTACAAACAAAAAATTTTTAAACAAAAAACAAAACTGCCTATTCTGTTCACCAGTCAATTCCACGTACAATTCCATTTCACGTGCAGTGAAACCTAGAGAAACTCTTGCGCGTGAGATGTGCACACACAGATGTTCTTGGTATCATTGTTCTTGAGAGCAGAAAGCTGGAAATAACCCACAAGTCCTTCAACAGGTAAAAAGGTAAACAAATGATAAAATAGCCCTATGTAGAATAGAACACAGCTGTGGGCTTCCGTGTCTGCTCATATAATCCCTTAATGGGATTTCGTTAAACTCTGTTCTCCTCACATATTTTTAATTTGACATCTAAAATATCTCAAGTTTAAAAAGGATGCTATAAGTATATTTTATTTTATTTATTTTGCTATAAGATTTTTAAAAAATTGAAATGTATTTGATTTACAATGTTGTATTAGTTTCAGGTGTACAGCAAAATAGTTCAGTCATACCTATGTATATAAACATATATTTTATTTTTACATTCTCTTCCATTATGGGTTATTACAAAATATTGAGTATAGTTCTCTGTGCTATACAGTGGGTCCTTGTTGTTTATCTATTTTATATATAATAGTTTGTATCTGCTAATCCCAAACTCCTGATCTATACCTCCCCACTTCCTTTCCCCTTCGGTAACCATAAGTTTGTTTTCTATGTCTGTGAGTCTATTTCTGTTTTGTGTATAAGTTCATTTGTATCATTTTTTTAGATTCCACATGTAAGTGGTATCATACGATATTTGTCTTTGTCTGACTTAACTTTACTTAGTACAATCATCTCTAGGTCCATCCATGTTGCTGCAAATGGCTTTATTTCATTCTTTTTTTTTTTTTTTTTTTTTTTTTTTTGTGGTACGCGGGCCTCTCACTGTTGTGGCCTCTCCCGTTGCGGAGCACAGGCTCCGGACGCGCAGGCTCAGTGGCCATGGCTCACGGGCCCAGCCGCTCCGCGGCATGTGGGATCTTCCCGGACCGTGGCACGAACCCGTGACCCCTGCATCGGCAGGCGGACTCTCAACCACTGCGCCACCAGGGAAGCCTATTTCATTCTTTAGGGTGCTATAAATACACTTTTAAATTATTTATTTATTTATTTATTTTTGGCTGCATTGGGTCTTCGTTGCTGTGCGCGGGCTTTCTCTAGTTGCGGCCCGCGGGGGCTACTCTTCGTTGCGGTGCGCAGGCTTCTCATTGTGGTGGCTTCTCTTGTTGGGAGCAACGGCTCTAGGCGCGAGGACTCAGTAGTTGTGGCACCCAGGCTTAGTTGCTCTGTGACATGTGGGATCTTCCCAGACCAGGCGTCTAACCCGTGTCCCCTGCATTGGCAGGCGGATTCTTAACCACTGCACCACCAGGGAAGCCCCTATAAATACACTTTAAAGCACATCTCGGGACTTCCCTGCAGTTCGGTGGTTAAGACTCTGCACTTCCTCTGCAGGGGGCCCGGGTTTGATCCCTGGTCTGGGAACAAAGATCCCACATGCTGCTCTGCGTGGCCAAAAAAAAAAAAGTAAGGAGACTAATGACAGTAAAACACACCTCTTCATTTGAATATATCTAATGGAATCTAACTGGATTGATTAGATACAGTTAACAATCCACTATAAAAAAAAATATATGAAGAAACTTGTTTAACAGTCAGAAGTTTTTCAGTTACTTGGGGTCAATACAGTGAAAGATTCCCACCAAGTCATGACTTTAAATCTCTTCTACCACGTATGTAGTGACTTTCAAAAAGAATCAAATGCTATATCTGAAAAGCTAGGGATAGAAATAATGAAAATGGGAAGGACTAGATCTTCCCATTCCTTCCATCTTCCTTGGATCTACTAGAGCTGCAAAAGCAAATTGGACATGGTAGCAAACCTTGGATGTTAATCTTTATCGACTGAGAAATGGAAGTAAAACAATTTGGAAAATGAAAAATTATTTAGATGTTTGGCTTTAATGAATGATACCATGAAAGAGACCTCAATTCTTTCTTAGCTTTATAAAAAAGAAATGCTTCAGTTAGTAGAGCTGACGTTAATGCAATGAATGATAAAGTCATTGAATTCATAAAACGAAAATAAACAATCTATGAAAGAAAAGAGAGAGAGATTACAGGAACAAGAAAGTGATATATAACCATTTGAAAAAAGCTTAACAATTTCAAGATTAGGACTATTAGCCCTTTATTTTTATTTATTTTTTTTAAGTTTTTTTTTTTTGGACCATTTTTTTTAAAGTCTTTATTGAATTTGTTACAATATTGCTACTCCCCGACCAGGGATTGAACCCGCACCCCCTGCATTGGAAGGTGAAGTCTTAACCACTGAACCACCGATTTATTTACCAATTTATTTATTAGCCCTTTAAATAAATTGTATGAAAATGTATTTGTTATTTGAGGACAAAATGTGAAAACATTTTAAAACTTTTAAGTTATTCCAAGTTATCGAATCCTGAAAATTGGCCAAATGAGGTTTCCAGAGTTTGTGGACTGAAGATAATGAAAGAAAAATTAATTAATTAAGCCAGTTAATTAAATATAAGGTGTCAATAAACAATGTTTATGACTTACTTGATAATAAAGATGTTGAATTTTTTAAAAATCTCAGGCAGTATAAAAACAACTAGAAACAAAATTAATGTAATTTGCTGTTTAGTTCAGTAGAAACTGAGAGAAGATTCAGCATCTTGACCAATATCACTGATGTTAAGAGAAAAATCTCCAATGATAGAGATGATAGATAACCTAACAGGTAACCATATAATGGAGAGGGCTTTGGAAGAATTTGATGTTGTTAAAAAATACTAAAAATCATCTTAAATACTAAATCATCTGTATGAACAGATAATAGATAAACACATGTCAAAAATTTTACTTAACTCATTAATTGACGAAGGAGCCAGTAGGATGTTACAATCAGCTCAAAGGAAAATTCAGAGAACAGGCACTGTATAGACAATCGGGCATGCTGAAATAAATAGATGTGCAGATTGACACAAAGCAGGTCAATGTCCCCAGGGCGACAGTTTATTGTATCTCCATTGAGCAATACTTGCTTGCATTTCTATGGAGAAAGAACAATTGTGTTGCTATTGGTCTGTATAACTTACACAGCTGTGAACTAGCTCAAAAACAAAGGTGCATCTAAGCCAGGAGTGGGAACATCCACCATTTTTTTTTTTTTTGGCCCATTTCAAAATTTCTCACAATTTTTCTTGACAATGTCATTCCCTCATGTCATTCCCACAGCTCAGACGTGCTGGTAGTGATATATAGCTAGTGACACCCATATCCAAAAAACAACCAAAATTATACCCACAATGTCTAAAGATCAACAAATAATTTAGACATTACTAGATCCATTTGATGAATGACATGCTACAGCATATCACTTTATAATCAATTTTATAAAAATATGTAATTTCATTTATTTAGAAATTTTAAATGCATATTTAAAATTCTTATATAGTGTGTATATTTACATATTTTATAAAATGTCATATTTGTTTTATATTATAATTCTATTTATTTCTATGACTATGACATTATCAAATATTTTAAATATTACTCCTGCCTAAACACGCACAGATACGCACATTCACACATGTGAGAACTGAATACAGTGCAGAGAAGTGCTGATGAAATCCTCCAGGGATAAGGAACCAATCCATCAAAAAAAAACCCCATCCGTTCTATTTTCAAAACATATTCATCTCCCTTCCCTTCTCTCCATCTCTGCTCACTACCCACATGCAGCATTTCTCTCCTGGGCAGCCTTCCTTGCTTTCTACACTACAGTCCATTCCCTGCACTGCAGCCGGGGTGATCTTTAACAAAGCAAATCAGATGTCATGGTTCCCCCGCATATATCATTCAGTGGTTCCCTTTACACCTAGGAGAGAGTCTAAACGCCCTCCCTCAGCCAATAAAACTGTACAAACAGGAGGTTGCCTCTGATTTTACATCCACTTAAAATTATAAACCTTCTCCCCGACCCCTGCACTCCACGCTCCCCGCACTTTATTCTTTCCATCTCATGCCTCGCATTATATACTATGTTATGCTACATAATATAAGATTTGATCTCTCTATTATTTTAGTAGTTAATTACTTGTCTTTATTTTTTAGCTGCACCGTGCAGCTTTTTTTTTTTTTTTTTTCCGTGCAGCTTGAAGAATGTTATTTCCCCGACCAGGGATTGAACCCGGGCCCGGGGCAGTGAAGGTGCGGAGTCCTAACCACTGGACCACCAAGGAATTCCCCTATTTGACTTTCTCTGCCATAAAGTTTCATGAGGTCAGGGATATTTGACCATTGTATTCAATGCTGTGTGTCCCAAGGCAAAGCCTGGCACATGGTTGGAGAACAATAAATACGTGTGAGCGAATGAACGAATGAAGTCCCCTCACTCACCAGAACTGTGAAGGGTTTGAGATGTTAAGCCTGCCACAGTTTCACGGATGCTGGCAGAGGACACGAGACATGCAGGTCAGAGACAAAGGACTTTGTCGTTCACAGCACAGCAGGCAGCAGGGTTTCATGTTTGCCTTGGTCTCTGTTGCGCTCAAGTCCCAGGCGGACGACACGGAGCCGTCCAGGTGGACATCGCCTGGTCAGCACCCTGACTTTAGGGAACCCAGATCTGTTATAATGGGCACAAACACACCTGCTCTATCTCTGCCCCGGGGGGGGGGGGTGACATTATCTTTATCATGTTAGACAGTAAACCACCCTGCCCTTTGCCCCAAAGGGACACACTATCTCTGTCTTCCAAGGGTGTTGACTAAACAAACATCCTTGCAAAGAGAATCCAGGGCAAAGGCTGCCCCTGTTCCCAAGACATGCAGAAATGTAGGACATCTATGGAAATGGTCTCCCAACCTCACTCATGTCATTCTCTGTCACATCATCCTGGTTGGGCTTTTTTTTTTTTTTTTGAGGGGGGGCGGGGCAGTCTTTGCAGCACTTGTCACTCTTTACAAAGATCTTGTTCATTTATGTATTTGTTTCTTGCCAATCTACTGCACCAACTCCCCACTAGAGCATAAATTCCTTGAGCGCAGTGACCTTCTCTGTGTTGTGCAGGGCTGGCCCCCTGGCCTCCTGGGAAAGGGCTTGTGGAGTGGGGAAACAGACAACACATATATATATATATGAGATAATCTTCAAGGGAAAAAACAAACCACGTACTTTCAGATCAAGATGGCGAGAACTACGACAAAGGTGTCTGGTGTGGATGGGGCTGAGGATGCTGATAGAAGTGGGTGGTCTGAAAGGAGGGGAGGACAATGGGGAACAGGCTTGCTGAGAAAAGATGGAAGCAGAGACATCAGTCAGGAGGCTACTGTAATGGACAGAGCAAGGAAGAAGGGAGAGATGAACGGAAGGTGAATTTCCAGTGTTGGCAGCTGAGAAAGCCAGAGGAACAAGGTCAGGAGGAAAGGCACGGACTTGGAAAGTCTTACAGAAAGTAAATGCAGAATTCCCTGGTGGTCCAGTGGTTAGGACCCCATGCTTTCACTGCCGAGGGCGCGGGTTCGATCCCTGCCTGGTCGGGGAACTAAGATTCCACAAGCTGCAAGGAGCAGCCAAATAAATAAATTTTTTAAAACCCAACAAAACAAACAAAAAAAGAAAGTAAATGCACCTGCAGGAAAAGGTAAGGAGTGAGGTAGATGCCTGGCCACACCCAGGCAGGCAGGCCCAGCCCCTCAGAGCGCCTCACACTTCGACCGGTTAGTACTGGGTACTCTACAGGCACTAACTCATCCCTTGAGGGAATGAGGAAACTGAGGCTAGGTAGCTTCTCCAGGGCCCCAGGCGGTGGATCCAGTGAGTTTCCACCATCTGGGCTGGAGCCTACACTCTTCACCCAGCACATAACACCACAAGTTACGGTGAAGTTCTCTGGACTGGGAATTTACAAGTCCAAACCATAATCTAATAGAACTTGGACAAGGGTATTCAGCTTGTTTCCAAGAAAATACCTGGTCCCTTCTCCTGCCCATCAGGAGGTCGTTTACTTCTTCCAGGGCCATCACTCCAGGAGGAGGTTCTGAATGTCACACCTGTGAAGAAGGAGAACAGGGCTCTGGCCAGCTAAGCAGGTGCAAGACACTGGTGGCTTCTGGAATTCCAGTGTCCAAAGGTCAAGTGTTCCGAGGAAGTAGCCACTGCTGTGTATGGTGCCCTGTTCCAGCCAAGCTCTCCATCATCACTGTGAGCTGGTGCCGCTGGGGAACAAGACAGGCAGGTGCCACGTAGCTCCCTGAAAGGTGACAGAGCACAGGGCACTGGGTCTATGCTGGCATATCTGATCCCCGTTCCTGGAAAGAGGGGGCATCATCTCTGCCCTTGCCCAAGAAGTGGTGGCCAGTAGTCAGTATTGACCTCTACTCCCCTTTGATCGGGGGAGACCTGGGGCCCTGAGCAACTCAGCTAAAGCCACCCTCTCTGCCACTTCCGAGCCCAAGAGCCGTGTCACCTCTCCCCCACTCACCCAGGAATCCAGGCAGAGAAGCAGGCTCCTGTTCGCTCTGTGTAGAGGGTTTCTATACAAGCAACCCCTACTCCCCAATCCGTGCCCCTCCAAAAACCGACTCATTTTTAAGAGGCCAATTGCCCTGTATGCACCTCACTGGAATATCCTGCTTCCATTGAACCAATGGCCAAAGATGAGCTCTGATAATACAGGGAATTCTTGTTAGTTTGGGGGGGGAGGTTGATAATGAGTATCTTTTTTTTTTTTAAGAATCTTTATCTTTTAGAGATACATACTGAAAATTTTAGTGATGAAATCATATCTGCAATTTGCTTCACAGTAATTATGGGGGATGGGGGAGTATTGTCGAAGCTGCAAGATGGGTGTATGGGTTCATGACGCTCTTATTTTTATATGCGTTTGTCGTTTCTCGTAATAAAAAATTTTAAATCATGTCAACAGATTTTAAAACAAATTTACAATGCAGTTTCCCCATGTTCGCCCTTAATTTCTATCAGTTTCTCTCGCTGAGCTTGGTCGGAGTGTTTCCCTTCCACGTTCGCCCTTCCGAGGATGGTTTTGGGGGAGTCCGTTGCTATGATCCGCCTTTGCATGCAGCTGTTAACCTGCCAGTAGCTTTTCTTCTTCGGTAAGAATAGTCTTCTCAAATTGCCCCTAACTAATCAGAGAAAAGACAGCGATTTTCCTTTCTGGCCTTCCTTCACTCTTTTTCCAGCATGAGAAAGAAGCCACAAATGGGAAGAATTATAATGTGTCACCACACAAAATAAGGAAGGTCTGTGTGCTGGCTTTTCTATTCAGAAGGGAGGGATTTTCTCCTCTATTCTCAAAAAGGAAACAGCATGTCTGTCTTCTAACAAATATTATCTGCTGCTGGGTACTGCTTACTATGTACACCCATTGCAGGCACTCTGCTGTTTCCCCTAGAAACTACCTATTATCTCAGATAGAAACAAGATTAGAAATCAGAGTCCACTAGACCTCTAAAGGACCATGGCTCCTTCTAGCAAAAACCTTTTTTAAAGATTTAAGTAGAAAACTTAGAGTTATTGGCTTTATTAAAATCTCAAAAAAGATACTCATCATGGGCTTCCCTGGTGGCGCAGTGGTTGAGGGTCCGCCTGCCGATGCAGGGGACACGGGTTCGTGCCCCGGTCAGGGAAGATCTCACATGCTGCGGAGCGGCTGGGCCCGTGAGCCGTGAGCACTGAGTCTGCGCGTCCGGAGCCTGTGCTCCGCAGCAAAAAAAAAAAAAAACCAGATACTCATCACAAAAATTAACATCTTAAAACACTTCCCTGACAACTGCTGTAAAATCAGGAACCAAACATGACAGTCGCCACTTGCCTCAGACAAATGTGGATAAGGATTCTGTGGATGACATCTATGTTTCTCTGGGGATGGGGAACCGTGTGATGTTACGATAATGACTTCAACATGGATGTGAAATTGTGTTTCCCATTCTCCCTTGAGAACATTTTTTGTTTGTTTCACAGTTTATGAATAGTCTCATTGTGGAGATTAGGAAATGTTTAACATATGATCAGTCATGAAAACTTTGATTATTTCAAGAGGGGGGAAATATTTATAAACTCATAGATTAAACAGTAGAAACTGAAAACTGCAAAGCGTATTGACCGCCAGAATCACATAATAGGAGTGAATGTTCCCAAACTCCTAACTGCAAATCCCAGACGAAATACTCAATGCAGTAGAAACTCTTCTCTTCTGGGGCTATTATTCTTTGCATTCTGATGAAATTAGTTTTCTGGAAGACAACTGGAACGGGAATAAATCTGTCCCTTTCCCTTTTCTCTCATTCAATCTTGCTTCTGGTGGAGTCAGCCTGCTTTCACCGCGTTCCCCAGCTCCTCACAGAAGGGGATGGGCTGAGCTTCGTAAGCTCGGATCAATGCACCATGGGGACAGCCTGCCATAAAAGTGTCTTCTCTCATTTTCAAGGTAAACAAATGTTATTGCCACCAGGAAATAGACCAATGAAAAGAATTGTCGGGAACCTGCAAGAGCCGCCCAGGCAGTAATTCTTTTCAGTTTCCAAGGTCATTACCCTTGTTAACCCAACTCAGTGGGACAGAACAAAAAGCTTCTCAAAAGCCCCATAAACAGGAGGCAAATGTATTTCAAATCTGTGACTATAAAGTAATGAAGCTGATTTTTCTTCCTGCTCACAAAGCATTTCAGTTTTTCTCTTCTGATCAGTTTGCCTTGTAATCGAATCTTTGTATCCTGTGTTACCGAGTACCCTTTATCTTGAACTCATTCTGGTGTGGGGGGATGGATGAATGGCCGTAACCCCCAATTCCCCAGTTTAGACAGTAACTGTAGGAGGTAGCAGGGGTCACAGATAACTTGGTGAGAAACATGAGTGTCTGATGGTGGAAGATGAAATCCTGTGAAGGTGTCAGGGTCTGTGAAATTTCTGGGGGTCCGGTGGTCTGGAGTGTCCTGCCAGGACTTGCCCTCCAAACTGAAGGTGTCACCTAGTCCAAGCTAGTACTGCTTGTTGCACGGCAGGCCAGTAAATCAAGAGACAAGGTGTTGGGGCAAGGAATGGTGACTTCATTTGGAAAGCCATCAGACTGAGAAGACAGTGGACTCGTGTCCCAAAGAACCATCTTCCCTGAGTTAGAATTCAGGCTTCTTTTATACTAAAAGGGGAGGGGGGAAAGTCAAGCATTTCCTGGCTCCCGACAGACTCTGGAGGGGATGTGTTAATTTCTTCCTTCCTGGAGCCATTCACAGGTTGGCCTGGTCAGGATGTTCCTGTGAGCTAAACAAATGTATTTTAGCTTAATGCCCATTACATAGGAGGCAGGGTTCTCAGAGATGGACCATTATGTATAATTTAAGCTTATAAGCAACATCCATTTAGTGATTAACTTGAAGCAAAAGCAATAGAAGAAAAAGGTTAAAGTACAAGAAACAGATCCAATATGGAGTCAGATTTGTTCTTCCTTATTACAAAGGGACATCAAGTGAGAAAGAGACACGTGTTTTGAAGATCGCTGGCTTTTACAGACCATGTGGCACATTTAGACAGCCCGTTCTTGCCAGTTTACTGCATGATCCAAAAAGCCATCAGTTTGTGGAGGGCCAGAGAAGGCACTTCAGCTGGGGCAGGCTACGGTGTGGTGGCTCTGACCCTCAGCGCCTACGGCCCAGCCTCACACCATCGGGAGTTGCCGGTCTTACCATGCACACCAGCCCCCAAAGCAGTGGCTTTATAGGATGCTGTGATGGTTAATATTGTGTCAACTTAACTGGGCCACAAGGTGCCCAGATGTTTGCTCAAACACTAGTCTGGATGTGGCCATGGGGGGGTTTCTGGATGAGATTAACATTGGAATCTGTAGACTGAATAAAGCAGATTGCTCTCCCCCATGTGGTGGGCCCATCCAATCAGGTGAAGGCCTGAATAGAACAAAAAGGCTGACCCTCTTATGAGTAAAGGGGGGACTCCTCTTGCCTGACTGCCTTGATCTGGGACATCAGTTTTCCTCCTGCCTTTGGAGTCAAACTGAAACATTGGCTCTTTCTGGGTCTCAAGCCTGCTAGCATTCAAACTGAAACGATGCCATCAACTCTCGTGTGGTCTCCAGCATCCTGACTGCAGATCTAGGGACTTATCAGCCTCCATAATCATGTGACTCAATCCCTTATAATAAATCTCTATGTGTGTGTGTATGTGTATGTATATATATATATATATATATATATACACATACACACACATACATTCTACTGGTTCTGTTTCTCTGCAGAATACTGACTAATACAGATCCTGAAATGACCCTCTGAAAGCTCCATTATGGCGTTGGGTGGGAGTCAAGGGCTTGTGAAGGTGAGAGCTGTCCAGGAGGTAGGACGTCAGGCCTCCACCCAGAGGTCCAGGCTTGGTGCCCTTCTCCCTGTGGCAGAAATACATATGTCTGGGGACCCAGGGGTGGAGGTGAGAGTGATTCAACCCCTCTATTTCTCTCTTTACTTCACGGTTACATATAGCATATGTTTGTGGTGGCTGAATTTGCTTTTGAACCTATAGTCTGCGTTTCCACATGGAATTCACCAGAGGAAGAACAGGTTTCCTCCAGATCCTGAGCTTGAAGCCGGATGTATCTGTGTACGAGTTATTGGGTGTTGGATCATAAAGAGGCTCGTTTTCATTTGCACATATAATAGTCGTGTTTTATTTCAGGCTGTTGTGGAATTATTTGCAGGTAAACGTCATGCACTGTTGTTGGGCAGAGAGGGGTAGATTGGGATGACTGTCTTGCTACTTTCGGTTGCCTGACACTCATCCTTGTCAGGCCCCCGATACAGTGTGTCAGTATCGGTTGGGAACCTCTCCCTCTCCTGTTGGATGCGATCTTGAGAAAACCGCCCACGAAAATGCTCTTCCCTCCCCTGCCAAGGGCTGAGTTGGTGACACCAGTTAGACTGATTAAATATTCTCTCTCTCTGAAATTAGAGTCCTTATCAGAATTACACAAATGTTTCAAACGGCCGGAGCTGGGTTATCCCAGAGGGGGCAGCCTGATGAAATTGTTACTTGTTCCTGTTCCCCTAACCCCTGTTCTTGTTCTTTCTAAGCCTGGATCTTCACTTTTACTTTGATCCTTTGAGCTACTCCATCTCCTTCTCATCAATTCCATTCTCGCTTAAACTTGCCAGAGCTGTTGTCTTTGCTGGTTGAGCACAGGGCAGCCTACAGAGTCACCCTGGGAGGGTGCGTGGTGAGAAGGGAAAAGAGGACTAGAGGAAGGCGGAGAGTCCGTGAGACGGAGGCCAAGGGAGAGATGACGACCAGCGGGAGACTCTGGGGGGACAGTCAGAACCTGAAGGAAGGCCAAGGATGGATAAGTGCCCACTGGGTGTGCTGATGGCTTCGCTGTGACCTTGATGAGAGCTCTTTCAGCCTCGTGGTGGGGAAGCTTGGTTGCAGTGGGTGGAGGAGTGAGCGGAAGTGAAGGGGTGGGTAGACAGTGAGCACAGACAATATCTTTTTTTTTTTGAGAATTAAGTTTTAAGAATTAGGTTCCTCCTTTATTTTTTGAAGTACAGTTGATTTACAATGCTGCGTTAGTTTCAGGTGTACAGCAAAAGCAGGGTGATTCAGTTATACATATATATATGAATATGTATATTCTTTTTCAGATTCATTTCTTTTATAGGTTATTACAAAATATCGACTATGGTTCGCTATGCTATAGGTCCTTCTTCGTTATCTATTTTATATGTAGGAGTGTGTATATATGTTAATTCCAACCCCCTAATTTAACCGTCCCCCCGCTTTCCCTGTTGGTAACCATGAGATTGTCTTCTATGTCTGTGGGTCTGTTTCTGTATTATATATATAAGTTCATTTGTATCATTTTTTTTAGATTCCACATCTAAGTGACATCATATAGTATCTGTCTTTGTCTGGCTTATTTCACTTAGTATGATAATCTCTAGGTCCATCCATGTTACTGCAAATGGCATTATTTCATTCTTTTTTATGGCTACGTGGTATTCCATTTTGTGTGTGTGTGTGTGTGTGTGTGTGTGTGTGTGTGTGTATGTGTGTGTGTATACCACATCTTCTTTACCCATTCATCTGTCGATGGACACTTAGGTGGCTTCCATGTCTTGACGACAATATCTTAGCTAAGACAGAGGTTGGGCTGCTTTCACAAAGATGACAGCCACTCAGACAGGACGGGAGGTTTATTTCTCATGTCAAAGCCCAGGACCCATCCGGTGGGAGGCTCCGTTCCACAAAATCATGCAGTGGTTCCTCCTACAGCCGGCGCTGTCCCCCCACCAGCCTGGCTGTCGTCTGGGTCCGTCTGATCAAAGGCAGCTCACACCCTCAGGCCCACAGCCCAGTCCGCAGGGAGGGGAATGAGGAGGAAAGAGCAAGCCATTCCTGAGATGCACAGCAGAGCCGCCCATTCCACCACGTGCAGGCCCCAGGCTGGAGCTCAGCAGCGTGGGCACCCCTGCTGGCGAGAGAGGCTGGCCACACCGCCAGCAGCGTGTGGTCAGCCAAAGCCAAGGGGGATTATTTCCAAAAGAAAAAGGGGGACTGGAGGACAGGGAGCCAATAGCAGTCACTGCCCCAGGCAAATGTGCCACACGGTTGAGCTGTGAGGGAAGGAGACGGGAAAGTAGCTGGAGGAGTGCTGGGTCCCAGGGCCAGGAGATGTTGAAGACACAAGTAGAGATGGCAATAGAGGGAGATCTTGGAGAGGAAGGGGCTGTAGATCAGTGCACAGATGGAGACCTTGGCCTTGGAGAGGTTGAGGGACGGAGGAAAGAGTGGAGGAATACAAGGAGGTTTGTGGGCTTGGTGGCTGGCAGCCCAGGGCATCTGTTGGCTGTCATTTTCTGCATAAAATAGGAACCCAAGTCTCCTGCTAAGAATCTAGAGGGAAGGAGAGTGGCTTGGTGTTTGACAGAGGGGAGACAGAAATGGTCCTTGTGGGAGGACTGATTAGGCGAGCACAACGAGGTCATCGGCAGGACTCAGAGCATGGGTGAGGTTGACGACCCACAATAACCCTAGTCTTGGTGACTGGGAGATTCCACCAAGGGTGCAAAGCAGCTAGGCAGTTTCTGAGAAAGCAGGTAGTTGGGTTCCTCCAGTCAAAGTCCAGATGAGGAAAGAAATGGGGATGACTTTCTTGAATGATGACACAACCACTTCAGTGTGTCTCCCAGAACAAGGTACAGAAAAAAAAAATTTTTTTAAGCTTTATTTTCTTTTTTTTAATAAACTTATTTATTTATTTTTGGTTGTGTTGGGTCTTTGTTGCTGCGCGCGGGCTCTCTCTAGTTGCAGTGAACGGGGGCCGCTCCTTGTTGCGGTGCGCAGGCTTCTCATTGCGGTGGCTTCTCTTGTTGCGGAGCACGGGCTCTAGGCGCACGAGCTCAGTAGTTGTGGCAATGGGCTCAGTAGTTGTGGCTCGAGGGCTCTAGAGCGCAGGCTCAGTAGTTGTGGCGCACAGGCTTAGTTGCTCCACAGCACGTGGGATCTTCCCGGACCAGGGCTCAAACCCCTGTCCCCTGCATTGGCAGGCGGATTCTTAACCACTGCGCCATGAGGGAAGTCCCTAAGCTTTACTTTCTATGTCAAACTGGAGTTTGTCAGGCAGAGGAGAGAGGAAGGGATTTTCTAACAGAGGGAAAATGTGTGCGAGCCTCTGATCAAGAGAGAGCCAGCCTTCAGAGTCTTAAGCAGGCATTTCACAAAAGAATATATTCAAGTGACCAATAAACATGTCATTCCTATAAGGCACACAAGCAGACATAACTAATTTATACTGTTAGAAGTCAGAATAGTGTCACCCATGGGACAGTATCATAAAGATCCTAAAGGGGGCTCTGAAGTGTTGGTAACGTTCTGTTTCTTGGTCTGGATACTGGTTATGAGGGTGTGTTGATTTTGTGAAAAATTCGTCAAGCTGTACACTTACGATATATTACACTGTCTTATATTTGAAAAAAAAGGTTTATCTTCTTTGTTTTTTCTAACATAGGTCTGGGGAAGAGTACTGGTGAGAATCATTACTTCCACAAAGTCAAACTTCTATTTTTTATTACTTATTTCTTTTTTATTCCTTTTATTTATTTTTTTATTGAAGTATAGTTGACTTACAATGTTATGTTAATTTCTGCTGTACAGCAAAGTGACTCTGTTATACATATATGTATTCTTTTTCATCTTCTTTTCCATTATGGTTTATCACAGGTTATTGAATACAGTTCCCTGTGCTGTTGACCCATCCTATAGATGCTAGTTTGCATCTGCTAATCCCACACGCCCAATCCTTCCTCTCCCACCCTCCTCCCCCTTGGCAACCACAAGTCTGTTCTCTATGTACTTAGACCTTTTAAACAAATGTATGCATTTCCCTGAATAACAGGCATCATTCATTAATGCGTGACAGGAAGAAGCTCCTTGTTACCTTGAGAAAGATGTTGGGGCATGAGCAATGACCCCCTGCCTGGGGGAGATGAGGAAGGCTGGCTGCCCCGCTGTGTAGGGCAGCACAGGAAGGATGTGTCGCTGTCCCGGGTCATCAGTAATTGGGGAGCATCATGGGTAAAGAGTTTTATGGTCCGTAATAGTTTTCTATAAATGAGAAGTGCCCCTCCTCACTGTGCAATTTAGATACGTCTGAGTTAATCCAGGAAAGTCTTATTCATATGAACTACGACACATATGAGTCAAGGGCTAAGTGGCACCCAGAGACTTAACGAGGCTCTGTTATCCTTTCAGTCCTGGGACAGCCGCCCCCAGGGCTGTGTTGAGGTTGGTCGTGCTCTGTGTTGGCCATTTCTGGATGAAGCTTTTAGGGTCACTGTTGGTAGGACAGGGGAGGGCGGGGGACTTGCATAGGCTTCTCTCCTCCCAGATTTAACCACGTTTATCAGCTACATGTCAAGTACAGCCAGAAGGCTTTGTGAACATCTTGTTTACTCGTTGAGTTTCCATGAGGAACCAGGTTCCTGAGAAGTGATCATTACAATAATAACAACAACAACGACGATGATGACATTTTTCCTCTAAGTGACGCCCCCAGTTATGTCTGCAATTTTCCACAAGGTGACTAGTAAGGGAGAAGAAAACCTTTCTCCTGCCTTTTTTTTTTTTTTTTTTTTTGCTCTACGCGGGCCTCTCACTGCTGTGGCCTCGCCCGGTGGGGAGCACAGGCTCCGGACGCGCAGCCTCGGTGGCCATGGCTCACGGGCCCAGCCGCTCCGCGGCATGTGGGATCTTCCCGGACCGGGGCACGAACCCGTGTCCCCTGCATCGGCAGGCGGACTCTCAACCACTGCGCCACCAGAGAAGACCTTCTCCTGCTTTTAAATGGATTCTGGAGTCCACATATGTTCATGAATTTAAGCATGTATTTTGTAGCCTTTTCCCTGAAAGGCTCAGAGCTGCAAAAAATGTTATCTTGTGATAACATGGTAGAACATAAATTGTTCAAGGTTGAACCTCATGGGCGAATGATTCTCTGTTGGCCTCAGGGGCAACAGATGCTGCTGGGCATCCCCAAGAGACTTACACAGGCAGTGTCTTTGCTGATTTGAAATCTGCTGATACTAAGAGCACCTTGCATTTATAGAGTAACTTCACATTTCAACACAGGGCCACCACAACGTGGGATATTTGTGTCAGGGGAAGAAAATAACTTTTGCCATTTTACTGTGGATGAAATGACTCCCAGCCATTTATTTCATGGGGAGAATTAGGCAGATTGCACCAAGTCTCTGAGTAGAGAACAGAAAATGTGTGTTAATATAATGTGGCGTAAGCTGTTTGCTGGACATTATTTATTTCACTGCCTGCATTAATGGTACAAATGAGTCATAAATACTATCGAGATATGTGTAGGTTTTTAAACACTAACCTAGAATCTGAAAGTAAGAATAACCAGGAGTTTAGGATAAACTTATAGGGTAAGAGGTTCTATTTTATTTTATTTTATTTTTACATAAAAAATGAAAATTTTATTAGCTGAAAAATACTTTTAAAAGTTAATTACAGGGCTTCCCTGGTGGCGTAGTGGTTAAGAATCTGCCTGTCAATTCAGGGGACACGGGTTCAAGCCCTGGTCTGGGAGGATCCCATATGCCACGGAGCAACAAAGCCCATGGGCCACAACTACTGAGCCTGCGCTCTAGAGCCTTTGAGCCACAGCTACTGAAGCCCGCTAGCCTAGAGGCCATGCTCTGCAACAAGAGAGGCCACCGCAATAAGAGAAGTCACCGCAATGAGAAGCCCGTGCACCGCAACATAAAGTGGCCCCCGATCGCCGCAATGAGAGGAAGTCCGTGCACAGCAACGAAGACCCAACGCAGCCAAAATTAAATAAATAAATAAAATTTATATTAAAAAAAAAAGTTAATTACATATGTTTACATATTCAAGAGCTAATACTATGTGAAACAAATTAAAGGGTAAGTGAAGTAAGCCAAGGTGGCCAGTTGAGGGTTGCTCACCACCTCTGGATTCCAGGAAGCAGCAAGGGGGAAATTGAACATTGGTTTCTGGCAGATTTGGAACACGATCTCATTAGAAATGTGAAATGTGTTTCTTTTTCTTTTTTTTTTTTTTTTACCATCTTTATTGGAGTATAATTGCTTTCCAATGGTGTGTTAGTTTCTGCTTTATAACAAAGTGAATCAGCTATACATATACATATATGCCCATATCTCTTCCCTCTTGCGTCTCCCTCCCTCCCACCCTCCCTATCCCACCCCTCCAGGTGGTCACAGAGCACCGAGCTGATCTCCCTGTGCTATGAGGCTGCTTCCCACTAGCTATCAGTTTTACATTTGGTAGTGCATATATGTGCATGCCACTAAGAGGTTCTATTTTAAATGTGTATACATGTCACTGAGTCCTCTGTTTAGGTGGGTCTCTGATTATTGTTAAAAGGATAAACTCGTTTAGGAGGAAAATAGTATGCTAATAAAAACATAGATCCCATGTTTCAAGAGAAGTTCTCTGTCAAGATAGAGTTTCATCCTTTCATTTTATCCTTCCTTCATTTATAATCAGGTCTTTGCTGGTAGCCTGAATGTCTCACCCCTGATAGACACACACACAGAAGCGAATACCTACAAGAACAAAGAAAACTGAGTTGAATATGCTTATTCCCTGGTCATAATGAAATTCTCAGATTCTCACCCATTATGATAATGGGCCATTCCTATCAAAATAAGGGTCCATCATTTTCACTAGATACACGATTTTGAAGATTTGCACCAAAATACATTTTTAAAAGTATCTACTTGCATCAGACACTTCTGGCCCCCACTTCAAATCCTCTCTTCCTCCCCTCTTACTCTAGTTAGTTCTGAGCAGACTTCTATCCACTTTGCCCAGGGCAGGGGGTAGGGGTTGGGGGGAGGACCACACTTGTCTCAAGCCCAGGTGGGGCCCCTCTGGTAACAGGTGTTGCAGGGGGACCAGTCACCGTTGACTCCTGCCCAACCCAGAGGTGTAGGGAGATAGAGCCTGGGGTCTACTCTTAACCAATGGTGGACAGGAGCTGGTGGATATATTCTTCCCCCATCTTCCCTTGGGAGGACAGTCCTGAGAGTAGTTTCATAAGGATCCTGAGAGCGTCCCACCAAATGGAACCACCTGGACAACTCAATAACGCATCCTTGAACTGGCTTTCCTCCCTTTTGTGTCTACCTCTCTGACCCTCACTTCTGCTTCCTGGGCTTACAGTCCCAGGTAAACTACCTTCACACAAGCCTTTCTCAGAACTCAGCTTAAGAGCGACTTGAGTTTATTTCAAGAAAAATCCCCCATTTAATTATTACTTCTATCAACATTTAACTTTCCTACCCACAGAAATTAAATGTTAATATTTCATGACAGTTTTATCAATGAAGCTTTACTGTCTCATAATGACACCTGCTGGAATTGTGTTGGTGATGATTAAATGGTGTGTCTACCTATGAACCTTAGGGGCAGGGTAGGACAGTGGAAGGGAAATGGACTTTGAGTTTCCAGTCAAGCCCCCCCTCTTGCTAAATGTGTGTCCTTGGGCAAATCACTTAACCTCTCTGAGCCTCATTTGTGAAATGACATTACCATACAACTAGAAATTAATGACAAATAAAAACTGAAAAGACCTTTCACCTAGAAATTTTAAAACTTCTGATATCTCAAGTCGACAAAGAAATGTAAAATGAAATTGCAGAATGCCTTGAAATAACAATGGGGAAAACACATCAAAATGTCCATGATAGAGAGCTAAAATTGTAACATTTAAAACCTGTATCAGTAAAAATAAAGAGATGAAAATGAATGAGTTAAACGCCCAACACAAAATAGAAGACAGACATACAAGAGAGGACAAAAGTTTATCTTTTGAAAATTCAAAGAAAATTGACAACCCTCTGGAAAGCTTGCAAATTCCTAGAAAAAAAGTATAACTTGTCAAAACTGATTGGAGAGGAAATAGAAAACCCAATCTTCCCTAAATTAGTTTATAGCACACTCCCTATGAGAATATTACCATGTTTTTTCCTAGGGCTGGACATGTTAATTATAAAGGTCATTTGGAAGAATAAACAAGCAAAATAGCCAGGAAAATCTGCCCCCCGTCCCCCAAAAGAAGTGCAATGATGAAGGGTTGACTAGCACAGCAGATATGAAAACACATTCTAAACCTTCTATAATTAAAACACTGTGGTATCACTGCATATATAGACAGACAAACCAATAGAAAATGCAGAAATAAACCCAACTGAGTATAGAAATTTTATATAGATTAAGGTGACATCACAAGTCAGTAGAAAAATTTAAATGTGATATTGAGATATCCAGAAGACATATGAAAAAATATTAAATTGAGCCCATTCTCATGCCATATGCCAGAACATATTCCAAATGGATCACAGATTTAGATGCAAAATGAAGAAAACGGGCTTCCCTGGTGGCGCAGTGGTTGAGAGTCCACCTGCCGATGCAGGGGACGCGGGTTCGTGTCCCGGTCTGGGAAGATCCCACATGCTGTGGAGTGGCTGGGCCCGTGAGCCATGGCCGCTGAGCGGGAGAGGCCACAGCAGTGAGAGGTCCGCGTACCGCAAAAAAAAAAAAAAAAGAAGAAGAAGAAAACATGGGGAAATTCTTTCATAAGCTTGGAGTTATAACCAAGAAACTTTCCTTACTATGACAGAAATCCCAGAAGCAGTAAGGAAAAGGACTGACTAATGTGTTTACATAAAAATATAAAATTTGCATAGCCCAGCACACCACAAAGTAAGTAAAAACACAAACAACAAAGTGGGGAAAACATTTACAATTTTTACTGCATAAAAGAGGATTAATATATTAGGTTAAACCATCTGAAATTGCTGGTATTAGACCATTTTTGACCTAACAAAATAGCAATTTCATATGGTTCAACTTAATAACTAATATATAAAGAATTTCTAAAAAAAATAAAATGGGCAATACCTCCATAGAATAATAAACCAGAGATATGAACGCACAATTTGATAAATAAAAAAATGCAAATGACTTTTAGGCATATGAGAAGGTGCTAAAGCACATCAAACAATCTATCCCAAAGATACACTCAGAAATGCCCAAAAGATATGTGCAAAGGCAATTTAGTTCAGCACCATGTGTGAGAGCAGAAGACTGGAAACAACCCAAATCTCTTGATATTGAAAGAATAAGTTCTCCAACTTTTATTTTCCAGGATTATCTTGGATATTCTTGGATCTTTGCATTTCTATATACTTTTTTTTTTTGGTACGCGGGCCTCTCACTGTTGTGGCCTCTCCAGTTGCAGAGCACAGGCTCCGGACGCGCAGGCTCAGCGGCCATGGCTCATGGGTCCAGCCGCTCCGCGGCATGTGGGATCTTCCTGGACCGGGGCACGAACCCGTGTCCCCTGCATCGGCAGGTGGACCCTCAACCACTGCGCCACCAGGGAAGCCCTCTATATACATTTTTGAATCTGTTTTTCAATACACACACACACACAAGTCCTGCTGAGACATGTGCTGGGGTTACATTGAATCTGCAGGTCAGTTTGGCAGAATTGACATCTTTATTGTGTACTTAATCCATGAACATTTAGTTAGATCTTTTAAAATTAATCTCAATAGTGTTTTATAGTTTTCTGTGTAGAGATCGCGAACTCCTTTTGTTAGATTAATTCCTGTGCTTTTGATGTTCTTGGAAACAGTTATCAGTATATTTAAAATTCTCTTCTACCCAACCAATCATGAGGTCTGTGAATATGATATTCTATTTCCTGCTTTTGAATCTTCATATCTTTTTTTTTTTCGATTTACTGGACTGGCTAGGACCTACAATATTTGCTATAAGCTTTTTTACATATAATTTGTAATATTAAAGATGTTTCCTCCTATTACTAATTTGCTGAAACTGTTCATTATGAATGGGTATTAAATTTTATCAAATGATTTTTCTGCATATATTGAGACGATCGTATAAGTTTTCTTCTTCTGATAAGGTAGTCAACCTGAATAGCAAGCTAACCCTGCCGTTCTGAAATAAGCCCGATCTGATCATGAAATTGGTTTTAGTTTAGGATCGTCACCTGGCATTTTATAAAACATAGTCACAAGAGAGATTTTTCTTTCTTTTAACACCCTTGTCAAGTTTCAGCACTGAGTTTATGTTGACCTCACAGTGAGTTGGGAAATGTTCCTTCTGTTTCTGTTGGTGTTTTATCTTCCCTAAATATTCGAAAGAATTCACTGATAAAGCCATCTGGGCCTGGAGTATTCTGTGGAAAGATTTAAGATTCTGGATCTTATTTCTTTAATAGCTATAGGACTAAATATATTTAAGGTATGTTGCATTTTTCTAGGAATTTTTATCTTAATTTTCAAGTTTATTGGCATAAAGTTATACATTTGATTCATCTTTTTAACTTCTGTAGGAACTGCAGTGATGCTCTGTGCTGCCTTTCTGACGTTGGTTACTTTCTTTTTTCCCCATAACTCTTCCCAGGTTCATCTTTTCAAAGAATCAGGTTGAGTTTTGCAGATACTTTCGTTTTCTAGTTCCTTCATGTTTGCCCTTGTATTAATTATTTCCGTCCTTTTACTTTCTTCGGGCTCAATTTTCCATTCTTTTTCTAATTTTTTTAGTTGAATATTCAGCTCATTGATCTCCAGCCTGTCTTCTTTATGTTTCATATGAGTGGAGGATCTCTTTGGCATAAGTTTGGATAGATGGAATTTCCATTTTCATTCAGTTCAAAATATTTTCTGTTTTGCTTCTAAAAAGTTTTCTTCTTTGACTCTATTTAGAAGCACATTATTTAATTTCCAACTTTTGGGAGGAATTTTCTATTTATCTTTTGCTATTAATTTCTAGCTTAATTCCACTATTTGCAGAGAGCATCCTCTGTACAATTGAATTCTCTGAAATGGGTTGACTTGGCTTAAGGTCCAGCATTTGGTCCATTTTTGTCAGTGCTCCATGTGCACTTAAAAGAGACGTGGATTCTGCAGTGGGAGACAGTCCTAAAAATACCAATTAAATCAAATTTGTTAATTATGTTAATAAAATCTTATATATCCTTCTATATCCTTAATGATTGTTTTATCTTCTTGTCTATTAGTTATTGAGACAGGTATGTTGAAATCTCCCACTGTAAAAGTGAACTTACTTATAATTGTAATTCTGTCCATTTTTGCCCTATTTTGAGACTGTGGTATCACGCATCTTAGATATAGCGTTATTTTATCTTCCTGACAGAATGACCTTTTTTCATTATGAGATGTTCCTCTGTATCTGTAACAATTCTCCTTGACATAAAGTCTACCCTTACGATCAGCTTTCTTTGGTTCGTTTTTTTCATGGTATATGTTTTTCCATCCATTTTACTTTCAACTTTTCTATAACATTATATGTAAGGTGTGTCTCTTGTTAGCAGCATATAGTTGAGTTTTTTCATCCAGTTTGATAATCTTTCAATTAATGATATTCTCTTGATTGGTATATCTAGCGTCTTTACATTTGACTTGGTTACTAATATAGCTGGGCTTAATTTTCCCCCCTTTTGTTTCCTTCTTTTGGATTAGATATTTTTTATTATTTCATTTCCTTCCCCAGTGGGGTTGGTTATACATTCTTTTACTGTTCTTTTGTTGGTTACCCTAGTGATTACATCCTGTCACCTTGATTTAATAAAGTCTAGTATAAATTGTAATTTTATCCCTTCTCAGATAGTGCAAAGGGAAAGACTGTCCCCCTTACCCTCCTGGGTTTGATAACTGAGTCTATGAAATGAAATGACAACAGGAGAAAAGGTATATACATTTATTGATTTTTAATATTACCTCATATGATTAGGTATACACATATACTAATTTTAATTAACAATTAATTTTATATTAATTCAATACAGTAAATTCATGTCATACCCAAACTGAGATGAGATTTGAGAGCTTACATACCATCTTAATAGGGGAAAGGGAGGGGGGAGGTAGGCCTCTCAGGGGAGAATGACTGTTTTTCAGGAAAGATGAAGGGGCCCTTAGAAGAACAGATGGGAAGAAGGATAGTTGGTGACAAACTTTGTCTGGATGTGGTGTCAATTTCTAGCTTCCTCTCCTGTGATAAGAGTCCATCTTCCTGGTTCATGAAACTCCCGGGGAGGGATAGGGGGTTTAAGGTAATTGAGTTCCTGGGACTTCCCTGGTGGCCCAGTGGTTAAGAATCCACCTGCCAGTGCAGGGGACACAGGTTCGAGCCCTGGTCTGGGAAGATCTCACATGCCGCAGAACAAGTAAGCCCGTGTGCCACAACTACTGAAGCCCACACACCTAGAGCCCATGCTCCGTAACAAGAGAAGCCACCGCAATGAGAAGCCTGCACACCACAACGAAGAGTAGCCCCTGCTCACCGCAACTAGAGAACGCCCGCGCGCAGCAACGAAGACCCAACACAGCCAAAAATAAGTTAACTAATTAATTAATTAATTAATTAAAATAAAAAGTAGAGTAGGGACTTCCTGGTTGTCCAGTGGTTAAGATTCTGCACTCCCAGTGCAGGGGGCCTAGGTTCAATCCCTGGTTAGGGAATTAGATCCCGCACGCCTGCCACAACTGAAGATCCTGCACCCAACGAAGATCCAGTATGCCACAACTAAGACCCAGTGCAGCAAATAAATAAGTAAATAAATAAATATTGTTTTTTAAAAAAAGACAATAGAGTTCCTTTCAGACATCTGTCTTTAGACAGATAAAGGGGGTTCAGAGAAGACCTCTCCCTGTTATTTACCGTTTTCTAAATGCTTTCAGCTCAAAATAATCAAGATACCAGAGTGGCATATTTGGGGGTGGCATGTCCTGGACTCCTTAACTAAATGACGTACAAGATGGAATTTAATAGAAATTATTTTTTTGCATCTAATTTCTTATTCTGAGCTTCTGGAAGGCAGGAGATGGGAGAGATGCTGTGCTGAGGAACCTTCATTTTCTCTTACGATGCTCATTTGTTTGGAGGGTCTGTTACTTCATGGTGCCCCAGAGCTGTCCTCTCCTGTGTCCACGTGTCTCCCCACGTGTCTCCTGCTGTCCCAGGGGAGCCTGTCCCCACGTGGTTCTGCCACACCTATCCACGCGGACCTGGCATCTTAGCCACATTACATCTGGCGAATTTCATCAGAAGTGTCGTTTTATTTGGAATTTTTATAAACTTGTTCTGTTCATAGCTTCCGACTCACCATGTATTCCATCCTCCTCCACAGGACAAATGGAAATGAAGCGTTTTATGAAGTTTCCCTTTTTCAAAACTGGAAAATTGGCAGCAATATGGCTTAGGAGTGAGTCGGGAAGTCTGTCAGGCTGGCCATGTGACCGTTTGGAAGATGAGGGACGTTTACGAGTTTGTTTATAGAAAATGTCAGGGCCAGGGCTGCGTTTACTTGACTCTGCGTTGGAATTCTGACCCTTTGATCAGATAAAATCTCATCACAGACCATTCTCACTGGTTTTCCTGCACAGAACAGCACTCAGATGGGAAGGTGTGAACCCCCTGAGACAAGCCAGCAATCCGGGGGCAAGTGAATTGAATCCCGTCATGATCTGGTTACCTTCCTTTCCTCATAACACTTTACCTCTAAAGCAAATGTTCCCCCGAATGGTCCCTTCCCAGAAAGATCCAGTGTTGGAACATCACAGTATTCCTAGGGAGTTTGGGGACAGCTGACAAAGTAGGTAGGATGGATTTGACTCATCTAAGTCCCACACGGTGAAGCTGGAGAGACAGGGACTGTAACATTTGGCCAGAGTGCAGCAAGGATGGAGGGAAAACCCTTTCCTTACTTAGAGCTGGTTCCTTGGAGCCAGGGCAAAAGAGTAAGGACATTACATGCGTTCAAGCCTGGCTCGTTTGCTCAGTCTATGTCAGGCACAGTTCTGGATCTGGGGACATAGAGGTGCTTGTGGTCCCTTCTTTAAGTTCAAGGGGCTCCTGGCCCAGGAAGACAGACAGGGCATGGGAGACCAGCTCTGTGGGGCTGAATAACTGGGCGGAGGGCGGGACCGAAGAGAGGTTCTAAGGGTGAAGGCTGAGCTGAGCAGGGGATGGGCTCCAGGGAGGGGAGAGAGGGCACCTACAAAGACCTACAAACATCAGTAGTGACCATGGCGGGGGGGGCGGTTCTCAAACTGTGTCAGGTGATGCCACGATTTTAAATGTCTATACTTTACAAAGAGGCAAGAATATCTATAATGCCACTTTAAATTTTGTTTTTATTTTTATTTTTTGGCTGCGTTGGGTCTTCGTTGCTGTGCGCGGGCTTTCTTTAGTTGCAGCGAGTGGGGGCTACTGTTTGTTGCGGTGCGCGGGCTTCTCACTGCGGCGGCTTCTCTTGCTGCAGAGCACGGGCTCTAGGCGTGCGGGCTTCAGTAGTTGCAGCACACAGGCTCAGTAGTTGTGGCACGTGGGCTTCAGTAGTTGCGGCACGTGGGCTCAGTAGTTGCGGCTTGCGGGCTGTAGAGTGCAGGCTCAGTAGTTGTGGCGCATGGGCTTAGTTGCTCCACGGCATGTGGGATCTTCTCGGACCAGGGATCGAACCCCTGTCCCCTGCACTGGCAGGTGGATTCTTAACCACTGCGCCACCAGGGAAATCCCTATGATGCCACTTTCTGAATGGGTGACGGCGTTCAGAGGTGAGGTGTCCTCCCAGGTATGGTCAGGCATAGTCTCTGATGGTCACAGGCCATGATGCTCTCAGGGAGCTGAGACTGACGGGCATTCTGGCCAGGCTGGAAGCAGGAATGGTCTCCTCCTAGCCTCCTTCACTCACATACCCTGGGCATCCACCCTGCGTGGTCTGGGTTCTGGAACTTTCCTCATAACAACAGCTGGTGGGGTTTGTTTTCTGAATGGGGTGGGGTGGGGTCGTGCTACAATCTCTCCAGCAGAGGCAGCCCAGGGCTCAGCAGGGCCAGCAGGAGACAAAGGGCAGGACACACTTGGACTTCATTTCCTTCACATTTTTTACCTTATAGGGCAAGACAATGTGATTTTTCAAGTCCTTTGGACTTTAGCTTGCAAGGGAAGTTAACCCTTGCACTTCAATGACTCCCCAGAAATGACAGTGGGAAAGGTGTTGGTATTCACATGTGGAGCCTCTCTGTTTTGCTGGCTTGGACCTTTATGTTGCCATTTAATCTCATGCAGGGCCTCTGATCAGCCATATTGAAGACATTGCTGGAAATAATTAAGATGGAGAGACAGAAGGAGATGTGTTTTCTCAGCCAAGGATTCAAAGTGCCCTTGGCATTAGCTTCAATACTCTTTTTACCCATTTCAGCGTCTGCGGAGGCCAAATTGACTGGAATAGATCTTAGGACTCTGTAGCAGTCCTGCGGCCCCCCAACAAGAGCAAAGAATGGCATATGGGTGCGGGGAGTGGTGTCTTAGGACAGCCCTGTGGGCCAAGGAGCGAGTTCTCTGATGAGTACCTTTGGAGAAGGAACAGACATGCTCAGCTGAGCCCCGTTCTCTCTGGAGTGACTTGTAACAAATAGCTGATTATTCACATAGTGATCAAAAACTATCAACGTGGTGGAAAGCAAGTTCTCCTAAATGTCTTCATGACTTGAAGTGTGGTAGAGCTCTGACTCTCTCTTCCCCTAATGCCCTGTCAGATTTGAAATGAACACTGTGAGCTGGCTAACGGTGGGGACTCAGAACCTACTTACTGACTGAGTCACAAGGAGATCTCTGAACCTTCCAAGAAATGTATCCTAACCATCCAGATTAATGAGATGTTTCCAAGAATAGCTGTTCTCATTGGTTATTGATGACTAGATTGATGACAGCCCAGAAGGAGGTCTCTAGTGACATAACGCAGGACTCAGACATCTAAGGTCCCTTTAACCCCTCCAAAAATGTATTCTCTTAAAAGTGTGTTATGTTAGGGCTTCCCTGGTGGGGCAGTGGTTGAGAGCCCGCCTGCCGATGCAGGGGACGCGGGTTCGTGCCCCGGTCCGGGAAGATCCCACATGCCGCGGAGCGGCTGGGCCCGTGAGCCATGGCCGCTGGGCCTGCGCATCCAGAGCCTGTGCTCCGCAACGGGAGAGGCCGCAACAGTGAGAGGCCCGCGTACTGCAGAAAAAAAAAAAGTTTAAAAAAGTGTGTTATGTTAGGTTTGATAGTCGATAGGTCACAAATAACCCCAAAGCTCAGGGGTCAAACACGACTATGAAAAAATCCAGTGAAGGTGGCTCTCCTCCAATCCTCCACTAGTAACTCAGGGATCTTGTCTGTTCCCATCTCCCATCTCTGCCATCTAGAAGTTCTTTGTTAATAGCCCCTAAGAATGAGAGAGAAAGGGTGCAGGGAGCTCACACCTGCTCTTAAATGCTTTGAACTGATAGTAACCAATAGCTTCCACTCACATTCCCATTGGCCAGGACTCAGTCACATGACGCCACCCTACCACAAGGGATGCTGGGAAATATAATCTTTCTGGGTCCCCAGTAAGAAGAAATGGCGTGGTGAATGTTTTCTAACATTCTCTAGGTCCTGTGTACATTGAAAACAATTGTCTTCATTGTATTTAATTGTATTAAGACCTATCAGGAGACATACAAAACTCCGTAAAATCAACTCACTTTTGACTAAGACAAATAACTTTGCTTGAGATCAAACCTGGATCTTCTGTGGATGAAAGTTTTCCTCTAGCCAGTTCTCTACTTTTACAATTGCTTATTTCTAAGTCTGACCCAAAGCAAGAGGTTTGATCCTGCGCAGGTAGAAGCCAATGACTCTAGACTGTTTTTAGATGACCACAAGCAACAAATGGGGCCACTATGATTTGTACATTTGCATGTGTGAATGTCTTGGTGGCTAAAGGATGGGGAACACACGTTTCCAAGGAGTTCTCCAGCACCTGAAAGAAGCAGAATGTTTGCAATAATTAACTGCCTTATAAAAGTTGAAAGCTGTATAAAGCAAAAAAATTAAAGTTCTTTAAATTTTAATACTTATTTTAAATGTCTAAACAAGTACCCAGCAATTAAAAAACCCCATGCTTAATAAAAACACACCTCTGCGGGAGAAGCATTTGTTCCTTGGCGGGACTATGCTGATAACAGTCATAAACTGAGCCCCAGTGAGTGGTTTGCTTCCCTGAGCCCTGGTGCTGCCTGGAGTTGAAGCTGATGAAGACCAATGATGAAAACCGGGTTGACATAGTAAACAGAGCCCATGCAGGCCTTTAAGAGACGCCTGAGCGTAAGACGTGTATATTCTTTTCAAATTGTTCAGTGTGAGCAATGGTGAGATTTCACTGGTCTGCAGAATCACGTGACTCATGCTAAGGGTAGTCACACTTATGAGATCAGGAAGCTATCATTTTATCTCCAAGCACCATTCACAGAAGGAAATAGCCAGTGGCAAATGGAGCGAGAGATTTGTGAAAACCAGTAGAAAGATTTTGTAGCAAAATATTTTTCGTAACATATAAAGAGCCAGGAGCCGCAGGTGCCCACGCAGGAGAAAATGAGGTTGGAGGTATGACCTGGCCACGCCAAAATGGGTGGATGTCATCCTGAACTCGGAATGCAGAAGTCAATCCGTTGGGATGGTAAGTCTGGTTCTTGAGATTATGCAGAGAGAGACCCATCCAGTTTCAGGAGAGGAACCCAGCAGGTGTGGTACCCTGCGGCACTCTCAGGGGATGCCCTGGCCCCTCGTGAGAAATCTTCAGGACGATGGTACACAGAGGAGGTAGGCATTGCAGGCACCAAGTGGTATAAATTTGCAGTTAATTGGGAGAAAACTTTTAAGCAGAGAAGCAGCAAAGCACATAGAACCCTCTGAGCTCTGGCTATGCCCTGGAGAGGTGAGCTTAGGACAGGTATAATAGGACTGGGAGCCTCATGGAAGGGGCTCCATGACAGGGACCCTGTCGCATTGACACCCAGATATTCACAGGGAATGGGGCAGGGGAATGTCTAGGAGATTTTGTGACAACGGACCTTTCTGGTTGAAGAAATGGCCTTGTAGGGAATTCCCTGGCCATCCAGTGGTTAGGACCCGGTGGTTAAATTGCCATGGCCCAGGGTTCAATCTCTGGTCAGGGAACTAAGGTCTTACAAGACACACGGTGTGGGGGGGGGAGAAAAGATCTGTTTTATTCCTTCTCTATATTATAATTAGGCCATTATGCTGAAATTAGCTACTTTACCTGTGGATGTCATCAGGAGAATGAAGGGGCATGGGGTCTGTTTGGGCTGAGAATTTGAGAATCACTGATGTCAAGGAACAAACAAGGAGCTCTAGAGGGAGAAGATAATTAGGAGATCTTTTGCTGGGCTTGCTATCTAAAAACCTAGTGATCTTGGGCAAGTTACTTCTTCTCTCCAGACCTGGGTTCCTCGTTTTTGACGTGCTGAGGCTGTACCGCATCATCTTGTAGAAACTTCCCATTTGGGACTTTGTGATACACAAGTGGAGCTGCCTGCAAGCCCCAAAGCCACTGGCTGTGATTGAAATACAATTAAAAATAGATCTGGGGCTTCCCTGGTGGCGCGGTGGTTGAGCGTCCGCCTGCCGATGCAGGGGACGCAGGTTCGTGCCCTGGTCTGGGAAGATCCCACATGCCGCGGAGCAGCTGGGCCCGTGAGCCATGGCTGCTGAGCCTGCGCGTCCGGAGCCTGTGCTCCGCAACGGGAGAGGTCGCGGCAGTGAGAGGCCCGCGTACCGCAAAAAAAAAAAAAAAAAATCTGGAAGTAAATTTTAAAAGCAATTTAAAATGTTAAATATGATATACAGACCTCTTGAAACATATGACTGAAAACTTTACATTCTCAGTTTTTCAACAAACACCTTGAATGCTGTTTTCCAAGAGAGAATTCTTATAACAAGTAAGCAGAGTGTCTGAAGACTGATTACATCTCTAGGGTTCCCTGGAGATGCCAATTCCAGTTGTTTCCAAAACGAAGAATCCTCTCTGCTCTCCTGCCCTGAAAGATGACTTCACCCCAGTTCCTCAGAGTGGTTAGCAAAAGTCCTTACGACCTTCAGAAGCCCCTCTCAGCAGCCTCTGGAATCTTCTGTGTGGAAAGGAGTCAGCAACTTGCTTTACGAACTTCTCCAGTGATGCTTCTTAGAGGAAGCACCAGGACGTGGCCCAGTTTCACTGGCGAGACTGAAGCAGGAGATAGATGGGTCCCAGGCTGAGCAGCTGGAGTTTGTCCCTTGTGGACAGGTACACCAAGATAAAGACAATAGCAGGAGAGAGGAGAAGCTGAGCCCTGCCCAGATAAGAGAGAAAGAGACCACATATTCCTCATTCTCGAAGTCAAGGAGCCCTTCCCGACTACACATGCGCAGAAAGGCTCCTTGGAGGTCAAAAGGGAGGGGGAATCAGACCACTGTAGGTGATGTCAACCTACCCATAGGCCTCTTTGCTAGAGTCCATCTTGGCTAAGAGATGCGTGCACACACAGGGGAGGACCCTGAGATAAACCAAATACAGACTCAGAACCAGGCAAAGCAAGATGATCTGTCAAAGGAAGAAATGCCCCATATAAGTGATTCAAACTACCACGAGGGCTCGACTCTCTCTCTAAGCCCACCCCTGTGTCTATCCACACGTACCCTTTCTCCTCCTAATAAATACTTTACTTGTTTCATTACTTGCCGTCTCTTTGCTGGAACTCATTTCTACAATGCTGACAGGCCAGGGGTCTTATCACTGGCCACTGGCCCTGGTGGTCTAGTGGCTAGGATTCAGCACTCGCACTGCCGCAGCCCGACTTCAATCTCTGGCCAGGGAACTGAAATGCTGCTTCAAGGCCGCTCGAGATCAAGACCGGCAGCAGATACAGTCCTGGCTAGTTTGGTGCTCGAGCTGCCCCGAGCTGAGCTGAGCGGGGTCATCACCGTTCTCTAGCTGCCCAGAGGCAGACCTCAAGGTTATTGAATTGGCTGCTTCCCAAATGTTGGCCCTCGAGCAAAGAATCGAATTTTATTTGAACGAGACAACTTCAGCTGATCAGGTGCCTCCTGAATGGGTAAGGCGGATCCTCTGAGCCTCGAGAAAAAACAAGTTTAATGGAGTAAAAACAACCTCTTTAAGGACAAGAACAACGTGGGCTGTGTTGAGGCCATAAGCGGAATTTCGCTCAGCGGGAGCAACCGTTTTCACCGGAGAAAGGATTATGGGGCTCTTGAGGGAGGTTTCCAAGAAACAGAAAAAGAGTCCCAATTCAAGCTGGATAAATAATGAGGTGTCTGTCTGTTGGCAGCTGAAATGTTGGGCCCAAGTGTAGCTGTAAATATGGGCGGGATGAATGCGCTGTAAGAGGCGGATTCATTGAAGGGGAAAGCAAAGCACTTTAATTGAGGCCAAGCGACTCACAAACAGGGGGAACATCGTGGTGGAAGGGCGGAGTGGAGATTGGTGGAGGTGGGAGGGTCCCAGTACACCCCGGTTGGTCAAGTTTAAATGAAGACAAAACCCTTTACATCCAAACCCTGATTGCGGACACAATGCTACAGCGAGTTACGCCCGGAGAGTTGTAACTTCTGTTCTGCTGAGGTTCGAAAGCACCTGACTGATGTTGTTGGGAAAATGAGAAGTCGGGAGACAATACTTTAAATTGTGAAAAACAAACAAACAATGAAGAGCCCAAAGTTATCCAGAAATCTTTCAGTTCTACTGCCCTGCAAATTATTGAGGGAGTTCCTTCCTGGATAACAAGAACTATTTAATAGGACACTTCCAAGCTCGTAATTACTTCAAAGATCTTTCTTTAGCCACAGAACGTCTTGGGACTTGGTTCTAAATCACAGCTCGACGTTAAAACGTCCCAGTGATGCGTGAACGCGGTGATCCAGGGGAGAAGACACTGTGCTTCCCTCCTCCTCCTCACACAGAAAGAACACTGAGTACGTGCGCTGGCGTTTTGTTTTAAAGGACTGTGCTGGGTTTTTTGCTCTGGAAACTTATTTTTATTACAAAAGGAGCACATGCTCAGTGTAAAACAACCCCACAAAGAGTACTGAAATGGCTGAATTAAAAGGTTAATGTTGCCTGTCCCACCCAATACCACTGCCCAAGGGTAGACAGACAGTACTGTAGTTCAGTGTAGATCATTCCAGACCCTTTCTTTGCATATACAAACTACGTGAACACGTACCTCTTTTTCCTCTAAGTTTCTGGATAGAACATTAAGAGCAACATTTAAGCATTCCTTTCTCTTGAGATGTTTTTGACAGCTAAGTGATAGTTTGAACCATGATCTAAACCAGAAGGCTTTCTCTCAGGAAAGCATCCTGCTAAATGCCAGGTGTTAGAGTCAGAGCCACATTTTTTTACCTTTTGGGGGAAGTCTAAAAGGAAATATGGAGGAGTAATATCACTTAAAACTAGAAGGACAAAAGGGACGAACCTTAACCCTAACCCTAGCCATCCAAAACTCACAGGAGCTTGGCTTCTCAACGTATGGTCACATTTCCATCTGCCCAGAAGCACCAGGATGCTTGTTAAACTTGCCAACCCAGATATACTGAATCAGAATCTCTGGGGAAGAGTAACAAGCATTTTTAAAAAGCACGTCAATTGGACCCGAGTCACACCAAAGGGTGAAAACTGTTGTCCAGGAGAACAGAAGAAAGAAGAAGAAAAAAGCCCTGTCTCTGTTCCCTGGGGCTTACTTCAGGCCACCCAGTGGCAAAGAAAACATCAAGGCCCAAAGATGAGAACGGGGACCCAAGGGGTCTCATAGGCTTGGCCAGCCAACGTGCAGGCTGAAATCAAATGCAAGGGTGAGGCCTCCTATGCAGAGGAGTTGAGGATTTCCAAAGCTAGAATAAGTACTTTTTGATGTTCTAAATCAATCCCTATCAGTTCACAAGTGGGGAGTATTGAGAAGCGAAAATGTGCTAAGTATCATGGGGGGCCAACAGACTTATTTAGGGACAAAAGACAAACATAAGTGACACAATATTGAACAGTGCAAGCCACTGTACAATTAGGAGCTAAATAATGTGACCTGGACAAGCGAGTTCAGAAGAGACAGATGAAGGTTAGAGAAGTAAGGCAAAAATTCAAGGATTGGTAGGATATGAATACATCACTGGGAAAGGCAGTGAACCAGGAAAGAGCAGCTTATAGTCACAGACAAGTGTGGTTCCGGGGTTATGGGATCAGATCACACCAGTTGAAGAGGGAAATGAATCTGAGTGGACAGAGGGAAGATGATGGAGGACCCAGAAAATTAGGCAGAAAGTTTAGGTTTCATGATGTGAGAAATGGCCATAGATACTTTCATTAGATATTTAGGAAGTGTTAGTCCATCTGTGCTGCAAGGACAGATCATCTTGCACCGATGGACACCCCTGTAGAAGGAGCTAATACTTACCTCCCAAATCTCTGTGGGTTCCTAAGTGTGATCTAAGGTATCCTTGGTGATTCACCAAGCAAGGAGCAGAGCTGGAGAAAAAAATAAAGGATTTTGGTTTTGGACTTGATAAGTTTGAGGTGCCTATTAGATATCTAAGTGGAGAATTCAAGTGGGCAGTTGGACATAAATGTCTAAAGAATGGGGAGATATCAAAAGGGGAGAAGATAGGGTAGAGATAGTGTTTAGCTGGTGATTAGTGCATCAAGGGACCCTCTCAGTTTGCCCTGCTCCACTTCTACTGGTCAGCAGCAGAATGCTACCTGAAAGTATATCTGTTCCCTTGTTCAAACCATCTCCAAATACCAAAATCCAAATCTCTGAACATGGCTAAGCCCCAGGTCCCTGTCACTAACTCTCAGCCATATTTTTTTACTTAGTTGTCTTGCCAAAATGTTTAACTCAATGATAATGAAAATACTACGTGTCAAAATTCGTGGGATGCATCTGAAGTCTTGCTTAGAGAAATGCTTATATTAGGAGAGGAACAGCCAAAACATCTCAAGAAGTTAGTAAACAAATAGCAAATTAAACCCAAAGGAAGTTGAAGGGAGGAAATAATACAGATAAAAGCAAAAATTAATGAATTAGAAAGTAAGCATAGGGACTTCCCTGGTGGTGCAGTGGATAAGACTCTGCGCTCCCAATGCAGGGTGCCCGGATTCAATCCCTCCTCAGGGAACTAGATCCCACATGCATGCCACAACTAAGAGTTTGCATGCCACAACTAAGGAGCCCTCGTGCTGCAACTAAGGAGCCCTTGAGCTGCAACTAAGGAGCCTGCCTGCTGCAACTAAGGAGCCCACGAGCCGCAACTAAGGAGCCCACGGGCCACAACTAAGGAGCTTGCCTCCCACAACTAAGACCCAGTGCAGCCAAATAAATAAATAAATAAATATTAAAACAAAAAAAGAAAGTAAGCATAGAGAGGATCAACAAAATGGGTTATTTGAAGAGACTAATTGATAAACCCCTGGCAAGACTGATTAAGAAAAAAGAAAGACTGAATAATTTATATCAGGAACGAAAAATGGGACTTTATTAGTCTGCTGGGGCTGTCACAATGTAGTACCACTGACAAGGTGGCTTAAACAACAGAAATTTATTTTCTCAGTCATGGAGGCTAGAAGTCCAAGATCAAGGTGTCAGCAGGGTTGGTTCCAGGGCAAGATCTATTCCAGGCCTCTCCCCTTGGCATGTAGATGGCCATATTCTCCCTGTGTCTTCACATGGTCTTCCTTCTGTGGGTGTCTCTGTTCTAATCTTTTCTTCTTATAAGGACACTAGTCATATTGGATTAAGGACCACCCATATGACCTCATTTTACCTTAATTACCTCTCTTAAAGGTCCTATCTCTAGAGACAGTCAATTCTGATGTATTAGGGGTTAGGACTTCAATATATGAACTTGGGGAGGGAGGAGGAGGCACAATTCAGCTCATAACAGGGACATTACTACAGATCTTATAGACATCAAAAAGGTCATAATAGGATATTGTAAACAAACTTGTGCCAAAAAAATTTTTTTAATTAAGATGAAGTGGACAATTTCCTTGGAAAACACATATTCCCAAACAATCACAAGAAGAAATGGAAAATCCGAATAGCCTACAATTATTAAGAAATTGAATTCACAATTTTAAATTTTTCCACAAAGAAAATTCCAGGCCCAGCTGGCTCACTGGTGAGTTCATCTAAACTGTTAACAAGAATATAATGCCAATGTTACCCAAATTCTTCCTGGAAATAGAAAAAAAAAAAAAAGAGGAGAGAGAAGCACCCTTTAATCCATTTTATGAGGTTAGCATGACATTGAAAGCAAAACCTGATAAGACATTTTTAAAAGGGAAACTTACAGATTAATCTCTCTTAAGCAAAATATTAGCAAGGCAGGGACTTCCCTGGTGGTCTAGTGGTAAAGAATCCACCTTCCAATGCAGGGTACATGGGTTTGATCCCTGGTAGGGGAACTGAGATCCCACATGCCGTGGGGCAACTAAGCCCACATGCCACAACTAGAGCCCGTGTGCCACAACTACAGAGCCTACACGCTCTGGAACCCATGCACCACAACTAGAAAGAAGCTCACGCACCACAACAAAGAGCCCGCATGCTGCAACTAAGACCTGACGCAGACAAAAATAATAAATAAATATTTTTAAAAAGATCTGTAAGTCCTGTATATCATGAAACATTAATGAGAGAAATTTTAAAAGACCTAAATAAATGGATATATATGTATATGTATGTGTGTATATATATATGTGTGTATATATATATATATACACACATATATATAGGTATATAAAATGTTCATAGATTGGATATTGCAAATATTTCAATCCTTCCAGATCAGTCTATCCTTTTAAAATCCCAAAGTTTAAAAATTCCAGAGTTTTTAAAATAAATATATATTATGGATATTGAAAGACTGATTCTTAAACATGCACAATAAATGTCCATGAACAGTCAGAAAAATTTTAAGGAAGCACAAAGTTGGAGAACTTACTCTACCAGATGTAGACTTACCATAAAGCTATGTGCACGTATAGGCTAATGGACCAATTGAACAGAATACAGTCCAGGAACAGACCCCACATATGGTATTTTATTTGTGCCAAAGATGGCACTGTAGAATAGTAAGGAAAGGACATTCTTCAATAAATGGTGTTCAGTCAAGCAGATATTCATATGAAAAAAATTAAGCTTGGCACTTACCTTATACTAAAAGTGAAGTCAATTCTTGATAAATTGTAGGCCTATACACAGAAGGTCAAAAATAAAATTTCTAGAAGATAACATAGGAGAATATATTCATAACCTTAGTTAAGGAAAGATTTCTTAAGTTTTGGAAGTCCTAGCCACGGCAATCAGAGAAGAAAAGGGAATAAAAGGAATCCAAATTGGAAAAGAAGTAAAACTGTCACTGTTTTCAGATGACATGGTACTATACATAGAAAATCCTAAAGATACCACCAGAAAACTACTAGAGCTAATCAATGAATTTAGTAAAGTTGCAGGGTAGAAATTCATACACAGAAATCCCTTGCATTCCTATACACTAACAACAAAGGATTGGAAAGAGAAATTAAGGAAACAATCCCATTTACCATTGCAACAAAGAATAAAATACCTCAGAATAAACCTACCTACTGAGGCAAAAGACCTGTATGCAGAAAACTATAAGATACTGATGAAAGAAATCAAAGACGACACAAACAGATAGAGAGATATACCATGTTCTTGGATTGGAAGAATCAATATTGTGAAAATGACTATACTACCCAAAACAATCTATAGATTCAATGCAATCTCTATCAAATTACCAATGGCATTTTCTACAGAACTAGAACAAAAAATTGTACAATTTGTATGGAAACACAAAAGACCCCGAATAGCCAAAACAATCTTGAGAAAGAAAAACGGAGATGGAGGAATCCAGCTCCCTGAGTTCAGACTATATGACAAAGCTACAGTAATCAAGACAGTATGGTACTGGCACAAAAACAGAAATATAGATCAATGGAACAAGATAGAAAGCCCAGAGATAAACCCACACACCTATGGTCACCTAATCTATGTCAAAGGAGGCAAGAATATACAATGGAGAAAATAGAGTCTCTTCAATAAGTGGTGCTGGGAAAACTGGAGAGCTACATGTAAAAGAATGAAATTAGAACACTCTCTAACACCATACACAAAAATAAACTGAAAATGGATTAAAGACCTAAATATAAGGCCAGACACTATAAAACTCTTAGAGGAAAATGTAGGCAGAACACTCTTTGACATAAATTGCAGCAAGATCTTTTTTGACTAACATCCTAGAGTAATGAAAACAAAAATAAACAAATGGTACCTAATGAAACTTAAAAGCTTTTGAACAGCAAAGGAAACCATAAACAAAATGAAAAGACAACCCTCAGAATGGGAGAACATATTTGCAAACAAAACAACTGACAAAGGATTAGTCTCCAAAATATACAAACAGCTCATGCAGCACAAACAACCCAATCAGAAAATGGGCAGAAGACCTAAATAGACATTTCTCCAAAGAAGACATACAGATGGGCAAGAGGCACATGAAAAGACACTCTACATCACTAATTATTAGAGAATTGTGAATCAAAACAATACAATGAGGTATCACCTCACATTGGTCAGAATGGCCATCATCAAAAAATCTTCAAACAATAAATGCTGGAGAGGGTGCAGAGAAAAGGGAACCCTCTTGCACTGCGGGTGGGAATGTAAACTGATACAGCCACTATGGAGAACAGTATGGAGGTTCCTTAATAAACTAAAAATAGAACTACCATATATGACCAGCAGTCCCACTACTGGGCATATACCCAAAGAAAACCATAATTTGAAAAACACATACTCCCTAATGTTCACTGCAGACCTATTTACAATAGCCAGGACATGGAAGCAACCTAAACATCCATCAACAACAAAGGAATGGATAAAAAAGAAGTGGTACATATATACAATGGAATATTATTCAGCCATAAAAAGGAATGAAACTGGGATATATGTAGAGATGTGGATGGACCTAGAGACTGTCATACAGAGTGAAGTAAGTCAGAAAGAGAAAAACAAATATTGTATATTAACACATATATGTGGAATCTAGAAAAATGGTATAGATGATCTTATTTGCAAAACAGAAATAGAGACACAGACTTAGAGAACAAAAAACATATGGATAACAAGGGGGAAAGGGGAGTGGGATGAACTGGGAGATTGAGATTGACGTATACACACTACTATGTATAAAATAGATAACTAATGAGAACCTACAGTATAGCACAGGGAACTCTACTCAGTGCTCTGTGGTGACCTAAATTGGAAGGAAATCCAAAAAGAGGGAACATATGTATACGTATAGCTGATTCACTTTGATGTACAGTAGAAACTAACACAACATAGTAAAGCAACTATACTCCAATAAAAATTAATTAAAAAATAAAATTTCTAGAAGATAACATAGGAGAATATGTTCATAACCTTAGGTAAGGAAAGATTTCTTACATAGGTAGGACACCAAAAAAAAGAAAAAAAAAAAAGAAAGAAATTGATGATTTGAACATCTTACAGGAAAAACCCAAACGAACTTTTTGGCCAACCCAATACATTAAAATGAAGAATATGGGGCTTCCCTGGTGGCGCAGTGGTTGGGAGTTGCCTGTCGATGCAGGGGACACGGGTTCGTGCCCCGGTCCGGGAAGACCCCACATGCCGCGGAGCGGCTGGGCCCGTGAGCCGTGACCGCTGAGCCTGAGCGTCCGGAGCCTGTGCTCCGCAACGGGAGAGGCCACAACAGCGAGAGGCTCGCGTACCGCAAAAAAAAAAAAAAGAATATGCAAAAGGTTTAAATATAAATACAAAACAAATTCTTATAAATCAGCTTATAATCCAATAGAAATATGGGGAAAATGTTTGATCAGGAACTTTACAGAGGAGATACTGAGATGACTAATGAACATATGAAGAGATGCTCAGCCTTATTAGTCACAGGGAAATGTAAATTAAAACCACCGTTGTACACCAGACGGCTAAAAGTAAAAGACAAACAATACCAAACTGTGCTAAGTATGTAAGCAATACACACTGCCGTTAGGAGTGCACATTTGTACACCTTTTGGAAAACTGTTGAGATTATCTACTAAAGGTCAACATATATTTACCCTGAAGTGCTATTTCTGAATATATACCCAAAAGAAACGCGCGCATATGTGTACCAAAAACATGCATTACCGCGTCCAAGCAGCATCATCATAATAACCCTAAAATAGAAACAGTCCACATGTCTGTCAACAGCATGGATTAATACCTTAGGACACATCCACACATTACAACGCTGAAAATGGACCAGAGCCACGTGGACGACCTTCAAAATCAAAATGATCAACAACAACAAAAACCCAGACACAAAAGAACACATACTTCTGATCTTATTTACACAAAGTGTTTTTTTTAAGGCTGAACTAGGGAATTCCCTGGCGGTCTAGTGGTTAGGACTCGGTGCTCTCATTGCTGGAGCCCCAGGTTCGATCTCGTTTCTGAGAACTAAGATCCCGCAAGCCGAGCATCTCAGTCAAAAACTGAAGAAAAGAAAGAAGAAAAGGCTGGACTAAACCCTAGAATTTCAGGATGCATGCGGCTGTACAGAAAGACTCGGGCTTGCCAGTCTGTAAACAGTGTCCTGCCCAGCAGGAAAGAAGGGCTTTGCACCAGAGTGTCACTAAACCCACTACTTAGTTCAGCTGCCTTTTTCCTTTCTTTTGTAGTAAGACTTTCCAGGTGAAGGAAACAGTGCATTGATTTAAATCCTGGTACAAGCCCTGCATCTTGCTGCATACGTCACTCTGAGTAGCACAGCTGTGTATGTCCTAGGTTCACCTGGGTTCGCTTGTAGCTGCAGTAGACGGTTCCCACCATGCTGACAGTTTCCCACCTCAAGCTGCTGAGATTTCTCCAGCACCTTGAGAGTCTGCACCTCCTCCAAAAGGTGCACCTACAGTGCAGGGTAGCTAAGGCCCTCAGTGGCACCCCTCCACCAGAAGGGACTGGAAGATGGTAAATAACTGCCTCAGCGATCCATCCTACAGCAGGACAATGATAAAGCTTGCTCCATTTGACTTCTCAGGGCGCCCCAATACGACTGAGCCCCAGTTGCCCACACTGGTGACCTGGTCATTCATGTGTTTGTTATTAGGTTTTCTCCCTTCCCCATCTTATTCTCCTTACTCCTGCTTCCTGGAATCACCTCCTACCAGCTTGGACAGGAGAGCGGGGAGCAAACTAAGACATGGGCATGTCTGTTACACCTATTTTTTAAAAAGCCTGAAGGCAATGAACATAAAAGTCAGAAAAGTGATTACCTTTTGGCAGAGACTGAGAGCAGAAGAGCTGGGTGATAGAGACAGCACGAGATGGATTTCTAGGGAGTTGGCAAATATTCTGTCTAGACCTGACTGTGGTTCCACGTGTGTGATAAATCGTGGAGCTGTTCGTTTTGTTTTTTGCACTTTTCGGTTATATTTCGTAATCCAAAAGTTTAATAATTCATGGGCATGAAGATAAAAGATTAAAATCATTTGAAAACTTAATAGGTCTTAAATGTATTAGTTGTATAAATAATGCTTAAGTGTTAGAAAGTCCCGTTTAGTAGATTCAGAATTTTGACATATTGAACACATAGGTAAAGCACAAAAGCCACCGGAAACTTTCAAGATCCCAGTGAGCATAACCCAGGAGCTTCCGCTCTCAAGACCTGCCCAAAGGTTGGCTTGCACTTCTCATGAATGTTGGGTGTTCACTGCTCTCTCAGGGGGACAGCAAATCAAAGTTGAGCTCGGCAGGCACTGGCCAGCAGCCCAAGCCTGGGGTTCCTGATCACCTGGCCGCTTCGAGAAAGAGGTTCTCAGGTGCCCCCGGGGAGGCTTCTTTTGCCAGGGTCCGGGAGCTGTCTCAACAGGGCTGCCAGATGGAGCACATCAAAATACAGGATGCCAGGGCTTCCCTGGTGGCACAGTGGTTGAGAGTCCGCCTGCCGATGCAGGGGACATGGGTTCGTGCCCCGGTCCGGGAGGATCCCACATGCCGCGGAGCGGCTGGGCCCGTGAACCATGGCCGCTGAGCCTGCGCGTCCGGAGCCTGTGCTCCGCAACGGGAGAGACCACAGCAGTGAGAGGCCCGCGTACCGCAAAAAAAACACAAAAACAAAAACAAAAATACAGGATGCCAAATATGGCCTGGAACGTGCTGAGACGTAAGAATTATTTGATGTTTAACTGAAATTTGAATTTAATTGGGCGTCCTGCGTTTTCTCAGGTGACCCTGTGTCCCCGTGAGGCTGTATCCCAGCCCATGGACGAGGAGTCCACAGCCATCCTGGTGCCACCGCCTTGATTCTAGAACCTGAGTCCAACATCCTTCAGCTCTAGCGCAGCCTGACATCCAGACACTGGGTTCCTGCCCTGGCTCAGCTCAGATTCTAGCCACAGCCCTTTTGTCCCAGCCTTTGGATGGCCCAGAGTCCAGGGTTCGGTGCCATAGGCTCCCTACAAGGAGGACATATGTTCGGAAATAGTCTGACAGAGTTCCCAGACCCGTCCATAACATTTCGTTTTAACCCATAACATACCTGTGCAGACACAAGAGTAACCACACAACTTCTACTGATGCCATCCTGTGTAGATCAAATAAACGTGTTTGAGCGTCTACCATGTGTTTGGCCCTCTGTGCGCCAGGTTCTGCAGGAGGGTGCAAAAGGAGTTGGATTATCCTGCCCTCCTGGAATTTGCAATGCAGACTCTGGGCATGAGTGTGTGTGTGTGAGTGTGTGTAGGGCACGGAAGCTTCCCTGAAGAGTGAAAGGCAGTGCTGACTGAAGGACACCAGGAATCTGTTAACTCTGCATAAATGAAGGGAAGGCACCTTTCTCTACAACACTTGTGGAAGCACGCGCTTTCACCAGCACGCACGTGCGCACGAGCGCACACACACACGCACACGCACACACTCCTGCAGCTCTGGTACTGCCCAGTCCTCCTGAACTGGGAGCCAAAAGGCAGCCTTACGGACAAACGGTCCATGGATGGGCAGGGGCGGCTGGAGGAGACAGAGAGGCTGAGAAAGGAGGGTGGAGCCCAGGCTGGGAGGTCTGTGCTGGTCTGATGACGCCGCCCCCCTCTCTCTCCCAGCCTGACCTGTGGAAAGCAGGCGCTCCACAAACACTCTCTGGGTGAACCTAGGAGTGACCCCAAGCCTAACTGCGAACACTGCAGTCCTCAGGTCCTGCCGGAGGCTTGGGCCCCAGGGTCACTCAGTCCTGGGTTCGAGTCCTGGTTCAAGTCCAGCTCCAACCGTGAGTGCCAAGTGACGCTCATCAAGCTTCAGGCTTCCGGATCCAAAAAACATGGTAGGGGTTTTGCCCGCTTCCTAAAGGTAGGATGATTAAATGAGGTTTAAGGTACATAAAAGCCTTAACACAAGGCCTGGCACAAGATCTGTTGTTAAAAATGTAATTCATAAAAAAAAATGTAGCTGTGTGCTTTGCAGAAAAAGTGTGTTTACAAAGTTAAAAAAAAAAAAGAATTCAGCCGTAGAACCATGAATCCTTGCAAGGGTGGAAAATGCTTTAAAAGCACAATCTCTCCTTCCCTTTGTGCCAGAGAAATACTAGGCATGCCTCTGGCTCCCCGCCGGCCCTCCCAGGCGCGGGCGGAGAAGGCGGGGCCCTCCCACCACCTTGTGGACGCCCCGGAACGGCAGGTGACCGCCGCTGCTGCGGGGGCCCACCTGGGGTCGCCTCCCACCCTCCCCCTCCCCTTCCCTCTCTAGCACTGGAGTCCCAGCCATTGGCTGAGCTGTTCCCACCACACTCAGGGGTGCAAAGGAACCGGCGTCCAGTTATTTATCGGGGGCTGATCTGGGCTTTGTCATGGACCATCACCAACTGCAGGCGTGGAGGGCATGCCCTCAGCCGCCCCGTGTTCTCACTGCCCTCCCCCACTGAGGCGGAGTAGCCCCCCCTTCAGGTCATCCCCCCACAAGGGGCCATCGCAGCTTTCAGTCCTGAGCAGGACCCACTCCTGCCCTCCCCCAACAGACTCCTGCCAGGGTTAGCGGAGGGCTGAGCCTTTACCCCCAGGGGTCCTCTCCACGCAGCCCCCTCCCAGCCTGCTGCCTCTGCCTTCCTTCCACGGTGCCCAGGGATGGCGGGTGGGCTTCGCTTGTTCCCTGCATGCCCTGTCGCCCTCTTTCCACTCTGGACTCCTGTCTAGACCGACGGATAAGACAGGGAATCTCGTCCACAGAGGGGGAGAAACACCGAGGTCCAGTCTGACGTTGGAGGGTTAAGAAAGGAAGCTTCTGACCTTGTAAGGTTAAAGGAGGTCAAAGGAATTTTTTAAGTTCTTTCTTAACAACACCTAGATTTCAAGCCTTTTCTCGGGCTGCGGAATCCTATTTTGAATATCAGAAAGGAGGTATTAACTTTTGTTTTCTTAGCATCCCCAGCGGTCCCCTCCCTCCCCTCCCTCCCCTCCTCCAAGCTGATAAAAGCTAACCAAGCAGCCAGCACAGTACCCCTCACACGCACTTCCTCCAGGCCCTTCAGCCTCCCTTGCGGCTGGGTGTGACTGTGTCACTGAGTCCCGGCCAATGGAATGAGTGGGATGTGGGCCTCTTGCTAGCCTGGTTCAGGCAGAGCCCAGACGGAAGGAGCCTGGGTCCCTGAATGACGCTTTGGAGGTCCCTGTGCATCAGAAACACCCCTTTGGACTTCACACGAGCCAAAAATAAGCGTCCATTGTGTTAAGCTCTGGGGATGTTGAGGTTTATAAGTTACAGCTGTGAGCTCTGCGCTAACAAAATAGCAGGTCATTGTGCGTAAAGACAAAATAGAAAAACACATTGGTATTTTTTCCAAACTGTTACTCCTGTTTAGAGATATGATGAGATGGAACCAGTCCCCTGATGGCTCATCCTCCCCCACCTGACCAGTGACCGATGGGGCGTCATTCCTTCGTGCTACGTCTTTCCCTCCCTACATCTCTCACCGTTTGGCTTCCTGCGTGCAAGTGATTCTCGAAAGACCGTCTCTGATCTCCAGACCCGTCTCTAGGGGCCTCCGTGCCTCAAAGGTCCCTCGAACTCATTCTGTATCAAAGCTACCCTGTGACTCGCCCCACCAGCCCAAATGCTCTCCTCTCCTTTGCCTGGGTGCTCAGGCTGGACACCTCCCTCCCTCCTCCCCATGCCCCCCACCTTCAACCTGTCACCAAGCCCTGTTGGTTTCACCCGCAAATGCCTAGGCAACCCACCACCTCTGTCTCTCCACCATCACTCACAGCCTCTCCTGCCTGGGCAGTTCTCTAAGATCCTCCCTGGTGTGCCCACCTGGGTCCCCCGATCCATTCCAATCCACTTTTCCACTCTGAGCTACATGATCTTTGCAAAATATGAATATGACTTATGTCACCCACTCCACTGCACTGGACCCATCTAAGCTTCTCCTTATTCTTAGAAAATGACACAGTCCACGAGGCCCACAGCCTGAGCCCAAGCTGCCCCTCCAGCCCACCCCCAGCTCACCTAGGCATCTCAGCCCCACTGGCTCTGTGCTCACCCTGCCCCCTCCTGTCACAGGAGCTCTGCACATGCTGCCCCCTCTACTGAGGATTAGCACACCTGTCCAGGGTCATTTCCTCAAGGACCCCCGGCCCTCCCATCAAAGTCACATCCCCTTATTATAAACTTCCCTAGAGCCACACGTCTTCCCCCAGTAGCACTTTGTGCTTTGTAATTTCACTACAGACTGTACAGTGTGCTTACTTGCTCTGTCATTGATTCAATCCAGTTCCTACCCCAGGACCTTTGCACTTGCTCGTCCCTCCGCCTGGCATGACCTTCCCCCAGACATCAGCACAGCTAACGCCCTCACCTCATCCAAGTCTTTCTTCAAATGTCACCTTCTGGGTGGGGACTCATCAACAACCCTATTTAAACTGCAGTGTCCCCCCCAACCCCCAGCCCCACACTCCCTAAGCCCCTTCTCTGGGGATGACTGTCTTCTGACTTACCATTTATTTATGTTATTTGTCTTGTTCAATGTGTCTCTCCCTCTCTACAATGTCATGCCACAGGGCCAGGAACTTTTGCCTGTTTGTTCACTGTTGTATCCCCAGTCCCTAGGGTAGAGCTGGGACAGAGTAGCACCTGATACATCGGTTAAGGGAATAAGTGAATGCAGTATAATATTTCTAGGCAAGATCAACTTATTCTGTACAGTGGGCAGTGTCCAGAGCACACAGTGCTTTTAGGGATCCTCAAATATGGGTTCATTTCTTTTAAAATCAGAAGGGGGGAAGAAAAAAGAACTCTTAGGCCAAGGGAAATGTTTTAATGTACAGCATTAATATATTAATATATTAATCTTTAAACCAACACATCTGTAAAATAAAATTATATATATAATATAAAATTATTATATATTACATATAATTATAATATACAATTATAATGTATATTATATATATTTAATATATATAATTATATATACATATATATATATTTTTTTTTTTATGGAGAAAGGGGCCCACCAAGGCCAGAACGCCTCAGCCCGCGGAAGTCATAGCGGGCCTGTTTCTGGAGCTTTCCTTGCAGACTCTGCCGGCCTTTAAACTTCAGGAGGATGAGCGACTGGCGAGGGGTGGGGGCCCTGCGCGGGGTCCAGCGCCTCCGCGGCGGACTGCAGGGCGGTGCCGCTTTAAGGATGCTCTGCGGGTACCGGCGGTAGGCGGCGAGGATGAAGCCTGGCTAGGATGCAGCCATGACGTCACGGCCCCGCCCCGCGGGGTGATGCTGCAGGAGCAGTGGCGGGCCGGGGGCGGCCGGGCCGGGACCCGAGCTGCGACCGGGGCAGGCAGGACCCCGGCCTCGGAAAGGGATGCCTCCTGGCTGGACCCACAGGTACCTCCATTTCCTCCTGTGCCCTCCGCACAGCTTCCCGGCTCTGTGCTGGGAGAGTCGCGGCTTAGGCCCCAGGGTAATCAGAGTGCCAGGATTGGGACTGGAGGTTGGCACTGAGACCTTTGTTCCCCTTGGATGTCTAATTAATTGAACTGTCAGTGGAGCCCACGTCTCGCCCCCTGAGTGCAGAACTCTCCCGCCCTGAGAAGGGTAGCAGTTGGGTGACAGATTTATTTCACATTTGCAAGGAAAGAGACCGAACACTGGAATTTGCCCCAGGCTTAAGCTCTGCTTATGGGTGCCGGAGGCCTGTTCCCGGGTCACCTGGGCAGGTGTCATCAGCTTCCGGTTCACCTCCCGCCAGAGGCTTAATGAAAGCTCTGGATGGCTGGGGCCCTGGGATAATCTGTCTCAGCATCCCAGGATTAAGTTTATGATGAGCACCAAGGATTTCTGCTTTCTCGTCAAGGGTCATACGCTGAGGCTGAGGCGGGAGGGTTACGGCAGTTCGGTTCATTCTGTCCTCGACAAGTCGTTTGTGGGGTTATCATAATGCTTTTGTTTTTCAGTTTTTATAGGGAAGTAGAACCAGGTGCTGATGAAAGTTCAATGTGTGCCTCACCAGGGGTTTGGGGATCAGTTGGGGCTGTCAGGTAGGGGCTAGATTGCCACAGATCAAAAGTGAGAAGTGGGCGACACACAATTGAGCAACTAGCTGATTAAATACATCCCCTGAAGTCCATAGAGCCCTTTACTGGTCTGGGAAGATTTCCTTGAAGTATAAACTTTGAGAATTGGTAGAAGGAAGGACGGGGAAGGGCTGTGCTCCCATGTCACCCCACAGTTGGAAGCCTGGTTTCAGATGGAGAAATGAGGAAATGATTTGAGGTCAGAGTGGGGTAATTTTAAGCATACGAATTACATGGACATTGTTTATTTTTATTAATCCATTGCTGCTTAGTCATCCCATAACGCAATTTGAGGGGTTCATTCCTTGAAACATCCTCTGTATTCTAGAAGCACAGTGGACCCAGCATATAACCTGGGGGGTCCAGGAATATGTGCACATTTTGGGGGGGCTGAGTGAACGGTAATACAGTGTGATCGAGATGGTCTGATGAATATTTGTATTAAAATTCTATTTTACTAGTTTACATTTTACTTTCTTTTTTTATAACATTCAAAAGTGAATTTTCAGTAGTTCTTAGAATAAACTTCCGTGGACAGCTTTTAATATATGTATTTTTAAATAAAAGCGGTAACCCTGATCGCCCAAACTTGAAGGGGAAGCCTTAGTGAAGACTCTGTTCAAGCTCAGGTTGAATTCCGGTTCAGATGTGTGTCGGGGGGCGGGGTGTAGGATGGGGGCGGTGAGGGTCTCATTTTTGCTAGGACCGGCTGCAGGCTGTGTTTTAAAGCTGGAGGTGGTGGGCAGGTGATGGTGAAATTGTCACATCACAGGTAGAGACATGGACTATTTACATAGTCCATTTTAAGTGGGTCAGATATCCTCCCTTTTCAAAAATATACTTCCGCCTTATGCCGAGTGAGGCTAAAATTCTTCCAGACGGGGCCCATGGTTCTTCATTCTAAAATGAAAGGGAAGGTTTCTAACGCGTGTTCACTTAAGTTCACTTTATGGGGGTAAAATGCCAATAGGAAAGAGAGGCGTCCTGTGCCTGAAGGGGCAGGTAGAGAGGCACAGAGGGAGTTATCCACCGAGGCAGGTGCGGGGCTGTGACCAGACAGGTGAAGTCAGGTTAAGCTCTCTGACACACCTGGGCTAAGGTCTTCCTTCTGACTTCTAAGGAGACAGTCTTATTATGCGGTGTTCCAGCGGGTCCTCTATTTCTATGATCTATTTCTATTTCTATGAAGCTCCAGGGACAGCTAACAACCACCTGGGTTTTTGAAGGCAAGACCAGCCATTTTTTCTCGAGTATTTACTATGTACAAGGGCCTGAGTGAGACCCGTGAGGAACATAAACAAGATGCTTTTAGCTTAAAAGTTTAATTTTTTAAAAACTTGACTTCATCTTCGTAAGTGGATTATGTTTTTAGTGAAGTATTACTTGTCTGCATAGTTCTTAGGTTCCCTCTGCTCTTGTCGTAGGGGAGAGCGTGGGATTTTTTTAAGGTCATAAGATATACCTTTTCTAGAAGCGAGAGCAGACTGATTCGCTGGTTATGTCATTCCCTGTCATCTTGGTGTGAAATCTACCTCGTACCAAGTCTTCCTGGTCAACTAATCCCTTCTTGATGGGTTCATCTCTCATCACCACGTCGCCACCGTGCCCAACTGGTGCACAGAGCTCCTTTGCATGGGTGGTTCCCACCGCTTAGCATGTCTTTCCTCCACTGTTTCACCTGACTTGAGGGCAAGAACTATGCCTTTCTTTTATCTCTATAAATTCAGTGTCTTGGTACTCAGTACTCAGCCAAACGGGAGGATGGGTGGGTAGGTGGGCAAGTGGAAGGATGGATGGACGGATGGATGGATCGGTATTCGAAAGAGTGGATGGGTAGACGGGTAGGTTGGGTAGATTAGAGGACGGGGGGTGGATATGTATATGGATGGGTGGAGATGTGGATGGATGGGTGGGTGGGTGGGAAGATGGGTAGATGGATGGATGGATGGATGGATGGATTGGTGGATGGTTTATTGTGTTAACATGTTGCGTTCTGAATCCTGCTGGGACGTCTCTAGAATAAATCATTTCTACCACTGGTGTCTTCTGAAGAGAAGGAAGACAATCCCCGAGTGTGTGGGGTAGTGGGGGAGTTTGGGACGCACATCTGGAGTGATAAGGAATTTCAGAGTGATTCATAAAGAAGTTATCGACTAGCAAGAGTGTGATGGAGGGTGTACAGTAAGTTAAAGTCAGAAATAAGGGCCTCATTTCTAAAGCTTAAAAACTAAATTTGATGGGGCTTCCCTGGTGGCGCAGTGGTTGAGAGTCCGCCTGCCGAGGCAGGGGACGCGGGTTCGTGCCCCGGTCCGGGAAGATCCCACATGCCGTGGAGCGGCTGGGCCCGTGAGCCATGGCCGCTGAGCCTGCGCGTCCGGAGGCTGTGCTCCGCAACGGGAGAGGCCGCAACGGTGAGAGGCCCGCGGACCGCAAAAAAAAAAAAAAAAAAAAAAAAACTAATTTTGAAAGAAAGCCTCTACTATTTATCTCAGTAAATAACAAGTGTTCTTGTAAGGAAACCTATCAATGTTGGGAATGTCGTCTCGGGTTCAGGGCCTACTTCCCAGGAAGGACTCCAAAGGAAACTTAGGCGATTGCTTTTCTGTGATACAGATGGGCTGAGCTGTGTCAGAGAGGTCAAACCCAATGCAGAACTTCCCCCTCTCATGCTTTTATCTGTCTCTTTCCCTCTGATCTTAGTAGCTTTCCTCTCCCTGTGCTTAGTAAAATTGACATTGGCTAAACGCACAGGTCAACATGCTAGAATCTATTCCTTTAATATTTACAATCTAGATTAATTTCTAAGCAGTGAAAACAGTTGGATGCCCAAGGGCAGGTCTCCGAGTGGCACACATTGTAAACCCCAGGGAGGTGGGGGACAGAGGAGGCAGGAGTGTCTGTGAATTAGCCTACACGCCTGCTAATTCCCTACCCAGGGCGAGGGCGTTGCGAAAATTCCTCAAAAAAATAATTTGAGGATGGAGGAAAATCTATTTCTCACCCTCCCGGATTCTTTCTGTCCCTCACTTTTTTTTTTTTTTTTTGGTAAACCGTATCCCTATTCAGTGTGTTGCCTATAACAAGCAGGATTCAGGGAGTCGGTTTATTTCTTTAAAGAGAGCATTTCAAACACTATGAAAGTCTCAGCTCTCCTGACTCGACTGAAGATTCGTTTGTCCAGCTGATGTGAAAGGAAAAGACTTGAGTTGAACTCATTCCGCGGCTTTTAGGCTTGGGTCCTCCGGCTTGGGGTGGAGAGGAAACCCAGGTACTAGGGAGGGTGTGACTCTCCATCCTGAGAAGGAAGGGCTGTCCCCTCACCACTTGCAAGCGCTCAGGGTGCCTGTGAGTCCTGTCTCCCCCCAGGGTGCCTGGTCTCCCCCTCTGCTCCCCTGGGGCCTGCAGGGAAGGGCAAAATTAGCCCTGGCAATGGGCCGCAGGTCCTAACACAGCCCGGCAACCTTTGCGGCCTGAGGGCAGCCACGGGGCTCTTGGTGGCTCCCACTCCTCGTGGTTCTTTGCTGGGCCCTCCCGGTACAGCCTGTCTGGGGAACCGTCCCTTTGAGGTTTAGTGCGGGGACCTGAAGGATTTGATCCTCTTTCTGGCTCTGGTCTCCCCGGGCAGGCGGGCTGCCCCGATGCGAAAGTGAGGCCCAGGGACACCGTCCACACAGCAGGCTCCACTCCGGGGGCTCCGTGTCGGCTCTATGGGACCCCCGAGTGAACTCACCTTTCCCACGTGGACGGGTGAGCGGTGCCAGGGGGGATGGAGGGACAGAGCCACCGGGACAAATGAGCTCGCGTGGTGGCGGCCCCGCGGGTGACGGCTGCCCCCAAACGGGCTTTCCCCACAGGAGCACCCACCGGCTCCCCCTACGATGACCTCCCCGGTGAGCAGCGCCCCTCCGGGAGAGGCCCTCTTCCCCTCCTTGACCCCTCAGGACCTCTGGAGGCCCCCGATCGCCGGCTACTCGGGGTCCATGACCCGGCACATCAGCCACCGGGCCAACAACTTCAAACGGCACCCCAAGAGGAGGAAGTGCATCCGGCCGTCGCCGCCCCCGCCCCCTAACACCCCGTGTCCAGTCGAGCTGGTGGGCTTCGGGGACCTGCACCCCCAGAGGTCCTTCCGGGAGCTGCTCTTCAACGGCTGCGTCCTCTTCGGCATCGAGTTCAGCTACGCCATGGAGACGGCGTACGTGACCCCGGTGCTCCTGCAGATGGGCCTCCCCGACCAGCTCTACAGCCTCGTGTGGTTCGTCAGCCCCATCCTCGGTGAGCCCCCGCTCGGCCCGCCCGCGAGGGCCTCTGAAACCTCCCCAGAAGCTTCCAGAAACCTCCGTGGAGGCAGCTTGAGGTCCCCAGGGGGACAAGGGAGGGGCCGGAGTAAGTCCCCCAGTTGTGTGGGGCTGTACCAGAACACAGGTATGGCCGGTCAGACCCCGTATCTTAAGGGACTTTATCTAAACCAGATAAAGGACCAGACTTCAGCGGACCCCGAGGATTCCACCATCCCGTGCCAGGCGGTGTCATCAGAGGAGACAAGCAGTACGGCTGGGGGTGGTTTGGGTCTGGGAGGTCCTGGTCTTTCTTGGATTCCCAAGAAGGTCATGGCTCCTTCGTGCCTTGTAGGGGCCTAAGTAGAAAATTTAAGGGGAAGCTGAGTGATTCCAAGAGTCTGGTTATCTTTTGTTTTCTAGCTCAGGGCTCTGTTGCTGACTCTGAGTTTCATCATCTTATTCTTCTGATGCCCTGGGGACGTTTGAGTGCAGGTGTTTCAGGAATCTGATGAAGCTCTTCGGTGTTGGTCCCCACGTACAATGGGGACCTCAGCAGTGACCACTGACCTGCTCTGTTTCAGGATTCCTACTGCAGCCACTGTTGGGCGCTTGGAGTGACCGATGTACCTCAAGGTTTGGAAGGAGACGCCCTTTCATTCTTGTCCTGGCTATAGGTCTGTTGTTTTGGAATTGAAATAAAATGGAAAAAAGAAAAAAGGCCCCAACTGCTTCCTCTTAGGAAAATCTAAAAGAGTGTTGACCAAAACAGTTATCCAGGTCGTGTCACTGGTGTGGTAGTGGGGAGCACCCTGTAATCCAGTCTGGGTTAACTGTGAAAATATCTCATTTTGATCACTTTTTAAAAATGAGTTAATAGGGGAGTTCCCTGGTGGCCTAGTGGTTAGGATTCCGGGCTTTCACTGCCATGGGCCTGGCTCAACCCCTGGTTGGGGAGCTGAGATCCCACAAGCTGCATAGCACGGCCAAAAAAAAAGAGTTAATAAAGTCTCTATCATTCCTGCTATGCTTGATGAAATAAAAACCCTGATCCAAGTGCTTAAGGTTTGATTAAAAAGGAGTTCTTGGGGCCCTAAAGATTTCAGCCTGGGGCTTCCCTGGTGGCGCAGCGGTTGGGAGTCCACCTGCCGATGCAGGGGACACGGGTTCGTGCCCTGGTCCGGGAGGATCCCACATGCCGCGAAGCGGCTGGGCCTGTGAGCCATGGCCGCTGAGCCTACGCGTCCGGAGCCTGTGCTCCGCAGCGGGAGAGGCCACAGCAGTGAGAGGCCCGCGTACCGCAAAAAAAAAAGATTTCAGCCTGAAGTGGTGGCCGCCGGGCCGGCAGGGCCGCGCTTCCCTGGTGACTCTGTTCTCCATCCCCAGGTGCATTGCTGGGCCTCTCACTCTTGCTGAACGGCAGGGACATCGGGACGGCGCTGGCTGACACGGCCCACGACCACAAGTGGGGCATCCTCCTCACCGTGTGCGGCGTGGCGCTGATGGACTTCAGTGCGGACTCGGCCGATAGCCCCAGCCACGCGTACATGATGGACGTGTGCAGCCCCGCCGATCAGGACCGCGGCCTGAACATCCATGCCCTCCTGGCAGGTAAGGTTCTGTGCAACTGGGACAAAATGCAAAGACGTGGGCGAGCACGGACGTGCTTGAAAGTGCGCCTCTCAAACCACATATGTCAACAGTACACGTATTATATACTATAGTATCTATATTTTAATCTATATTTCTTTTTTTATTGAAGTATAGTTGATTTACAATGCTGTGTTAGTTTCAGGTGTACAGCAAAGTGATTCAGTTATATATATATAATCTGAATCTCTTTCAGATTCTTTTCCCTTATAGGTTACTACAATATATTGAGTAGAGTTCCCTGTGCTACGCAGTAGGTCCTCGTTGTTTATCTATTTTACATATAGGAGTGTGTGTATGTTAATCCCAAACTCCTAATTCAGCCCTCCCCGCTCCTTCCCCTCCAGTAGCCATAAGTTTGTTTTCTATGTCTGTGGGTCTACTTCTGTTTTGTAAATAAGTTCGTTTGTATCATTTTTTTTTTTAAGATTCCACATATAAGCGATATCATACGATATTTGTCTTTCTCTGCCTGGCTTACTTCACTTTGTATGATCATCTCTAGGTCCATCCATGTTGCTGCAAATGGCATTATTTCATTCTTTTTTATGGAAGATATCGTTGATATATATGCATATATGTGCGTATATAGCTCTGTATGTGTGTATATAACCATGTGTAAATAGTGTTATACATCGTTGATTCTCGTTATTCAGGTAGTTGTGTCGTTCAAAGGTGTCACGAGCTCTGAATTAGCCAACCTCGAATCATGGCCCGTGGAGACATACAGGGTTAGGTTCCTGCAAACCTCTGGCCACATCATTTTTGTCAACGGATCAATACATAGCCTTGTTCTATGTGTTTCTGTTTAAAGACATCTTATTTAGTATATATCACGGATTCATTAACATTGAACTCACGGCCAGCAGCACTATGACTCGTGCCCGAACGAAGCTCGTCTAACTCACATATTTTCCCCATAAGACACATCGCGGGCACCGGGCACTTGGGAACCCTAGACAGCGGTAGCGCTACACTTGGGGGCTGTCGACTAAACAGCGTGTCACCCAAAAAAGCACAAAACTGCAAACATGTAGCACCCACATGGACTATGAAAAGGATGGTTGTTGACAGTGTGAGAGTTGAAACAACAAGGCAGAACATCACTGTGGAAAGTCTTAGCCGGGACCGTGTGTGCCGGGCGACTCTTTCACTGCTCTGGGAATTCCCTGGTGGACCAATGGTTAGGACTTGGCGCTTTCACTGCTGTGGCCCGGGTTCAATCCCTGGTCGGGGAACTAAGATCCCACAAGCCGGGCAAAAAAAGTTTTTTTTCACTGCTCTGCACGTATCCGAGCGTGATTGCGTGTTACACATGTATTTATTGGGGTTACAAATCAATTTTACTGAGTAGGTAGATTTGAAATATGGAATCCGTGAATAATGACAATTGACTGTGTGTACACACACACGCACACACCTGTGCTGTGCTTGATGCCAGACACGAGAAACATTCCCACTGAGGTCGGGAAGGAGGCAGGAATGACCACCAAGGGGAGGGGTGCTGGGGGAGGGCTGGACTGCGAGTGTGGGGTTAGCGGATGCGAACTATTATATATAACATGGATCGACAACAAGGCCCTACTGTACAGCACAGGGAACTAATATCCTATATCCTGTGATAAACCATGATGGAAAAGAAGATGAAAAAGAATATATATGCATAACTGAATCACCTTGCTGTACAGCAGAAATTAACACAACACTGTAAATCAACTCTACTTCAATAAAATTGAAAGGAAGAAAAAACAAAGAGTCTGTGCTTGGACTTCCCTGGTGGCACAGTGGTTAAGAACCCGCCTGCCAATGCAGGGGACACGGGTTCGAGCTTTGGTCCAGGAAGATCCCACATGTCGCGGAGCAACTAAGCCTGTGCGCCACAACTACTGAGTCTGTGCTCTAGAGCCCACGAGCCACAACTACTGAAGTCCATGTGCCTAGAGCCCGTGCTCCGCAACAAGAGAAGCCACCACAATGAGAAGCCCGCACACCACAATGAAGAGTAGCGCCCGCTCGCTGCAACTAGGGAAAGCCCGCGCACAGTAACGAAGACCCAAGGCAGCCAAAGACATAAATAAGTAAATAAATAAATAAATAGTTTAAAAATAAAGCAAACAAGACCTTCAAGGGAATCAACCGCAAAACAGTAAGAGAATTCAGTATGATGTTTGCTTATCAAAGTATCGTATAAAAATCAATACCTCTAGCGTTTGTATATAAAACACTTATCTTGTTCCAAAGTAAACAATCCCATTTATAATAGCAATGGAAAAGATTTCTGAAAATCCAGGGAAAGATGTCATATGTGTAGGACCTGTATGAAGAGGCCGGGGTGGCCCAGGAGCTGAAATCCTGAATCGGTTTTGTGCTTTTCCTCCTGTTCATGGTGGGACTTTAGGCAACTGCTTGGCCTCTCCAAGCCTCAGTCACTTCTTCTAGAAAACGTCGTTGTTCATCTCTCTTTACAATCCCGTATGCACATGGGTCCAGGGAGCTTCTGCGTGGGTCCAGGCAGGCAGGAGTTTGGAGGGTCGGAAGAAGGAATTAGTTTTTTATCTTATATAGAGAGTCCCCAACTTATGATGGTTTGACTTACGATTTTTTTGCCTTGACGAAAGCTATACACATTCAGTGGAAACTGCACTTTGAATCTGAAGTTTGCCCTTTCCTGGGCTAGCGATATGTAGTCCGATCCTCTCTTGTGATGCTGGGCGGCGGCTCCCGTTCACCCCCGTGATCTCGAGGGTCAACAACCCTACACGGACAACCGTTCTGTTTTTCACTTTCAGGACAGTCATCAGTCAATTACATGAGACAGTCAACACCTTATTATAAAACAGGCTTTGTGTTAGATGCTTTGGCCCAGCTGTAGGTTAATGGAAGTGATCTGAGCATGTGTAAGGTAGGCGGGGCTAAGCGATGATGTTCAGTAGGTTAGGTGTATTCAGTGCATTTTCTTTTTTTTCCCCTTTTTAAAAAATTGACGTATAGTTGATTTACAATGTCGTGTTAGTTTCTGGTGTACAGCAAAGTGAATCAGTTATACATATATTTATATATACATATATTCTTTTTCAGATTTTTTCCCTTATAGATTTTTACAAGATACTGAGTATAGTTCCCTGTGCTATACAGTAGGTCCTTGTTGGTTATCTATTTTATATATAGGAATGTGTATTAAATGCATTTTCATCTTATGATATTTTCAACTTACAATGGGTTTATCAGGAGGTAATTCTGTAGTAAGTACATGAAGATATGTACTCTTCTGAATTAGTTTTTTTTTTCCCTCTTTTAAAATTGTGTTAAAATACACATAACATAAAATTTACCATCTTAGCCATTTTTATGTGTACAGTTCTGATACTTCCACACTGTTGTGTAGCCATCACCACCACCCACCCCCGAAACGCTTTTCATCTTGTGACACTGAAAGTCTATAACCATTAAATAATAACTCCCCAATCTCCCCTCCCCCAGCCCCTGGCAACCACCATTCTACTTTCTGTCGCTACAAATTTGACTGCTCTAAGGAACCGATGTGAGCGGAATCAAACAGTATTTGTCTTTGTGGCAGGCTTATTTCACTGAGTACAGTGTCCTCAAGGTTCATCCATGTTGTAGCGTATGTTAGAATTCCTTACTCTTTTAAGACTGAATAATATTTCACTGCATGTATAGACCACACTGTGCTTATCCATTCATCCTTTGATGGACACTTGGGTTGCTTCCACGTCTTAGCTATTGTGAATAATGCCGCTGTGAGCATGGGGGTGCAAATATCTCTTCAAGACCCTGCTTTCAGTTCTTCTGGGGCCTCTACCCAGAAGTGGAAGAGCTGGGGAATTCTATTGTTAGTTTTGGGGGGAGCCTCCTTATTGTTTCCCACAGCAGCTGCACTATTTTATATCCCCACCAGCACTGCACAAGGGTCCCAATTTCTCCACTTCCTCGTCAACTTACTGTTTCCTGGGTTTTTAAAAAGTGTTCGATAGCAGCCATCCTAATGGATGTGAGGTTGTATCTCACTGCGGATCTGACTTGCATCTCCCTGATGATCGGTGATGTGAGCACTATTCCATGTGCTTGTTGGCCGTGCGTCTAGCATTGGAGAAATGTTTATTCCAGTCCTCTGCCCATTGCTTGAATCAGGTTGTTTGTTTCTTCGTTGTTGAGTATAGTTCCTCAACTGTGCAAATGTATCGCTTCGGTCATTTAAAAAAAAAAAGTTCATAAAGTTCTCCCAAATCTGACCTTGATTAAGGGTCACCAAACTGCAACTGTGTCTTCAGAAGGAGTGGGGGAAGCTAATTAGGACCATGAATGTGGAAAGTTAAGAATAATAAAGCTGGGGGGGGTGGTGGCGGGGGGGCGGCTGGATATGAGATTAAGAGGCCCGTAAGAAGAGTCTGGAACAAATGAAGTTCTACAGAAAGCCATTAAATAACTAGATTCAGGGTCATGTCCCACCACAGGGACATGTGGAAGGTTGGGCTGAATGTGTCTGAGTCCAGGCCTTTCCGCAGGCGATTCTGTTGAAAAGGCCAACTCCTGACACGGCTGGATCTCCCCAAGTGGAGGGGAGGGAGGGCCCCTGCTGGTCGGATGCAGGTTCCCCTGCATCGCCAAGAGTAAACCGAGAGCTTTACTCATCCCAACCAGTAGCCTGGTCAGAGTATAGCTGGACCCGAAATAGAAAAGCACCTCAGATGCATGATGTGGCTGCAGGGGGGCTGGGCGGGTGGAGCCCTGGCGCCTGGCCTTGCTCTGCCACTGGGAGCCCAGCGCTGGGCGGGAGGAAACGGCACTTTCTGGAGGTCTTTTGCCAATGGCCGGGCACCGTGTGGCATCACCTACATTTTCGTGTTGTGCTGTGTGAACCATTGGCTGTTTGCTGGGTCCCTGAGGCCGTGGGATCAGTGAGTGGGATCAGAGGAAAGGACCAGATTCCTGCAGCCCTCCTGTCCCCTGGTGGCTCCGGGGCCTGGAGAGCTGCCACCAGGGGTGACCCATGAGGGGTGACTTTCTTTCTTTTTTTATAAATTTATTTATTTTATTTTATTTTTGGTCGCATTGGGTCTTCGTTGCTGCACGCGGGCTTTTCTCTAGTTGCGGCGAGCGGGGGCTACTCTTCGTTGCGGTGCGCGGGCTTCTCATTGCGGCGGCTTCTCTTGTTGGGAGCACGGGCTCTAGGCACGCGGACTTCAGTAGTTGTGGCTCACGGGCTCAGTAGTTGTGGCTCGTGGGCTCTAGAGCGCAGGCTCAGTAGTTGTGACGCACGGGCTTAGTTGCTCCGCAGCATGTGGGATCTTCCCGGACCAGGGCTCGAACCCGTGTCCCCTGCATCGGCAGGCGGATTCTTAACCACTGCGCCACCAGGGAAGCCCAGGGGTGACTTTCTTAATGGTGGTCAGGCCCAAGGACGATGTCTCCAGGTGAGGAAGACAGGGGTGGCCACGTGAATTCCCGCACGCACACGTGCAGTGGTCTGTGTGCTGGGGACCAGGTCTCCCGTGTTTACACAGCGCTGAAGCTGGGGGAGGGGCGGGACTCCGAGGGGACAGGTGACCCAGTGTCGACACTCACTTTCACTCCTCCTAAGACGCTGTGTGCAGAGGGGACCAGAGTGTGGGCAGGCGGTCATCATGCCCTGGCAGGCGGCCCTCAAGGGCAGGGGACCGGGTCCCCCAGGGTCCCCCCGGAAATCCCATTCTCTTCTCCTTTTCTTTGGGGCGCAGGTGGGACAGATGATACATCCGGGTCCTTGGGGTGGATTTTCCGAATCAAGTAAGGAAGCGAACACCTTCCTCGGGGGCTTTCTTCCCCGCTCCCTGCCCCGCTTCTCTCCCCAGGTCTCGGAGGAGGGTTCGGGTATGTGGTCGGGGGGATCCACTGGGATAAAACCGGCTTCGGGAGAGCCCTGGGCGGGCAGCTGCGGGTCATCTATATCTTCACGGCCGCCGTCCTGAGCATCTCCACCGTCCTGACCCTGGTCAGCATCCCCGAGAGACCCCTGCGGCCCCCGGCCGAGAAGAGGCCGGCCATGAAGAGCCCCAGCCTCCCGCTGCCTCCCTCCCCTCCTGTCCTGGGTGAGGAGGGCGCCGGCCAGACAGTCCCCTGCCCGCCGGCCAGCAGCCTCCACACCAACTTCTCCAGCCCCATCTCCCCGCTGAGCCCCCTCACGCCCAAGTACGGCAGCTTCATCAGCAGGGACAGTTCCCTGACGGGCATCAACGAGTTCGCCTCGTCCTTCGCCACGTCCAACATAGACAGCGTGCTCATCGACTGCTTCACGGGTGGCCACGACAGCCACCTGGCCATCCCCGGCAGCGCCCCAAGGCAGGCAATCAGTGTCAGCTTCCCCCGGGCCCCCGATGGCTTCTACCACCGGGACCGCGGCCTCGGGGACCGGAGGGACGTCTCCCTGGCCACCGGCCCCGACGGGGACGTGCTGAGGGTGGGCTCCTTGGACACTTCCAAGCCACGGTCGGCTGGCATCCTAAAGAGACCCCAGACCCTGGCCATCCCGGACACAGCCGGAGGAGGTGGCCCCGACACCAGCAGGAGAAGGAACGTGACCTTCAGTCAACAGGTAAAAGCAAACGTCCGGGGGCCGTGGGAGGGGGGAGCCAGGGGTCAGAGGGCACCGTGCGTGGTCCCCCCTCGTCAGATGATCTGGAAGGGAATTCCCGGCCCATCTGGGCATATCAGTCAGGAGGGACCTGGGTCTAATAGGTGGGCCCCAGGGACATCCCCATCCTTACATCCTGTCAGCGTCGAGATTCTGGGCCCGACGTGAGCCCACGGATGCCTTCGGGGTCTCTGCTCGGGGTTGCACTTTAAGACACTGGCCACAGCAAAGGCCCGGCTCTTTTAAACACCCTTACGTTGGCCCAGGGCTAAGCCGGTGAGTTTGTCACAGCCTCACGTGTACTGCGGTCATTCCTAGTCTTTTCCCTGACACGTCCAGCCCACTTTGGCCGTGTGCGCCCAGTGCCAACTGAGCTAAGTCTTCCTGAAGGACAGAAACAAAACATAAACCTGGCGGCTGTTTCTGGGGCCTCCTTCCCTCCCCAGGTGGGCAACCTTAACCAACCAGCCCAGAGGCTGTCGACACTCTGGATCCCAAAGGGCGCAGGCATGTTCTGGGAAGGAGAGAACCTTCCGGAAGGCTGTCTGTGTTGTAGGATGTAGGATTGGCTGGAAGGCCACGAACTGACATGTGGGATTTTAGCTGCTTTCAGAGTCCGTGATCTTGGAAGAGGCTACTTTATATTAAAGAGAGTTATGCTCATTTAAAGTAGACGTGAGGGCCTCCCTGCCCTCAGGGGCATGCAGGGGATGGAGTTTCCTGAGCAGGAAGCCTATGACCCTTGTTCAACCCTCACAGGCCCCCAGAGGGGCAGTTCCGAAGGCGGGTGACCTGGACATGCCCCTTGGACACGGCTGCCACGTGGCCGCGTCTCCCGTGAAGCAGGCCCCGCTCTGCCGGCCCGACCCTCCGTCAGACATCCCCACCCACACTCCCGTGCCTGGGAAGACCCCCTGATTTCGTGGGAGGCTGACATTGGGAGGTGGCCACGCATGTTCGCTTCGTTGTGAAATTCTGAAGCTTAACCACGCCTCCTCTGTGTTACCGCGAGCCGGTCTTAGGGCCACCTCTATGGTGTCTTGAACTCAATGTCATCCCATCTCGAGGAAGCGCTCTGCACAGGTGGGCGCCAGTCCTGCAGGGAAGCAGCCAGGTCCCCGTGGGCAGCATCCACAAGCTCAGGTCTGGAAAGCGTCTGAAGAACTGAAAATCACCGGAAGGAATCCCATCCTTGGCAAGGGAAAGCCACCTCTCTAACTGCTCGAGTCAAGGGCATGTCATCCTCATTCCTAAGGACAGCAGAGCAGTTCATGAAGCCTCTTGTCAATACTGGGTCATCCTGTCCTGTTTCCCGAAATTCCACCTGGCCTCTAGATACAGTCCTTAAATTCTGGTTGAAAAATCTCTTCTTAATCCTTTTAAAACTTTCCATTTTCGAATCAGTTTTGGAGGAAAATATAAAGTTCATGAGCTAAATATGAACACATCTGGGCTCAGTGGGGACACAGATGTCAGTCGAAGTCTTCCTCCGGCAGCTGTGGGCGACAAGCTCTGCTGATGCAGCTGCCCTTGGAACCGGCATTGTGGGCTGTTCCCTTCCTTTTCATTCACCCACCCGGAACGTCCAGGTGCCGACCCAGCACAGGCTCCCGCGTGGACCCAGAGTAAGGCACCTTCTCTCTCGAGACGTCCAGCTCCCAGAGGCGTCCATTCACCTGGCTGCTGTCTGCACCCCCAGCCCAGGCAGGGCCACGGTGGGGCAAGGCCTTGTCATTCCGGGAACAGGCGGCAAACTGAGCCAGTGAGCGTATTTGGCGATGGAGTTGCCCTGACAGATGCTGGTGACGTGGAGCTGCCTGGGTGCCCGGCTCCCTCCCTGCACGGGCTCTGTTGGCCACCCTAACCCCTGTATAGGTAGGAGTCCCCTGTCCAGACGCCCAGTCACCTTGGAATCAGTCTTTTGCATCCTCTCTTACAGAAAAGATGAGACTTCGTAAGGTCTGAATTTCAACTGACCCGTATTTCTTTTCTTTCAAACGTATTCCACGTTTGGCAAGGTCATAGCTTCCTCTCTGTGGCCCAAAGGCAGGCACCGCGAAGGGAAATTCGAGTCTCAGCCGCTTCCGTCTCTGAAGAGACGCCTTAACGTCATTTCTCTCTTTCGGGTGGTGTTTGGTGTCCAGTTCTCACCGCCCAGGAAGACAAACCCTCCCAGCCTCTGGGTTTGTGTTTCTGATTCACTTTCTCATCGAAGCAAAACACACGCTTCCGAGGGGTGCCTGGGGTTTGATGCACTGAGGAGGAACTTTTGGGGGCTTCCCTTTCAGGTGGCCAATATTTTACTGAATGGCGTGAAATACGAGAGTGAGCTGACGGGCCCCAGGGAGCCGTCGGGGCAGCCGCCGTCCATGAGGCACCTCTGCTTCACCATCTGCAACATGCCCAAGGCCCTGCGGCACCTCTGCCTCAACCACTTCCTGGGTGAGCTCGCGGCGAAGCCTCCCGCGTGTCCTGCCCCCCTCAGGTGGCCCTGCGTGAGGGGCAAGGCTCCGGATGCCTGGAGGCCTCTCCCCTCCACTCGGCCTCCCCAGGCATCACCAGGGGCAGGACGTGGTGGGGACGGGCGGGGCAGGGGGGCCGCGGGGAGGGCTTTTCTCCAGGAAGAGCCGGGTCTCCACGGAGCCCAGATCTTCAGGACCAAAACCTCTTCGGGCAACTCACAATTAAGGGGGGGCATCCCTTTCCCGCTAGTGGGACTTGTGTCTTAAGCCAGTTTGGACCCCTCACGCTTAGAGCTGAGACGTAAACACACCCAGACACACACGTCTGGTGCTGGTCTCACGTTCACAGGCTCGGCTTTCGAACGACTACCGAGAAGCCCCACTTGCGTTCCGTGCCCTTCGGTGTCTCTGCTGTTGGGCTGTTGACCGTCTGAGGATGATGAGGAATCTGAGATAATCTAGGCTCTCAAACGTTGTGGGATGTAAATCAGAATGACCCTCTAGGAGGCAATTTGGCAACAGGCAAGGATCTTAAAAATGCCCATCACCTTTACCCCAGAGATCCTACCTATTTGGCGTTCTTTGCAAGGATGTAGTCCGAGGTTTTATCACAAATACATGCGCGAGGTATTTCTCACAGCACGACTCATGATAGCCAAAGACTGGGATGGGGGAAAGGGTAGATGTCCAACGATGGGAAGATAGATCCACACTGTGAAGTATTTTGCTGCCATTAAGATGGGGCTGTTCATGAATATTTAATGGCATAGGGAGCATGCGTGATAATTACTGGGGTTCAAGAAACCCCATAAATATCACCTCCTTCCTCTATAAAAGAGGAAATGCACGGGGAAATCAGAGGAAGGAGCGCTGTGGTTTTCTCGGTAACAGAGCAAATTAGATCTCTATCAACACTTGCCCTTCCTAATGTATTTCTCCCAGGTAAACGGGTGACCCCTGCCCCCGCACTGTGGCTGGAGCCCCACTGGCATTTTCTCGCCTCCCCTGCAGAGGAGGGGGAAACAGGAGGAGCTGAGGGTTAGCTTTCCTCCTGGCAATAACGTTCAGAGAAAGAATAGAATACAAAACCTTCACGCGACAGAGCCTATGTTATAAGAATATATATTTTAAAAAGACGGGTAGGAAACGTACAAAATTTTAACGGCGGTAAAGTCACGTCTGCGTGGTGAAGCTATAGGTAATTCCTTCTTTAAGTTTTGAATCGACAAAACTCACGGGCTCCTTCAGTCATCGGTCAAAACCACCTGCGGGCGGAGGAGGGGCCACGGGCCAGCGCCTGCCCAGCGTCACCAGCCCTTCCCCCTCCCAGGGTGGCTCTCCTTCGAGGGGATGCTTCTCTTCTACACGGACTTCATGGGCGAGGTGGTATTTCAGGGGGACCCCAAGGCCCCGCACACGTCGGAGGCGTATCAGAAATACAACAGCGGGGTCACCGTGGGCTGCTGGGGGATGTGCATCTACGCCTTCAGCGCTGCCTTCTACTCAGGTACCGGTGGGCTGGGCTCAGGGGGCGGGGCCTCCGTGGGAGTGATAACGGCCCCTGGGTTGGGTGGCTGGTACCCGTTCAGTGAAGGAAGGTTGTATCTTTACGGCTGCAGACATAGCATCCCAATGTGGGGGGAGACAGCGCTGTTTTTTTCTCCGTTATCCAGTGACCCGTCGTCAGCGGTCAGCTGGGGACGCTGCCTGGTGCTGCGTGGCGGGGCAGGGCCGGGTGGGGACGGGCGTGTGTACGGCCCTGAGTAAGCAGCTGGCTGGGATGGGGCGGGGTGTCAGGCCCGTAAGCGAGGGACACGTGGGGGCCCAGGGACAAACCACGAGGTCACTCCCGGGGGGGTGTGCCGTCCACCTGCCACCCCTACCCCACCCTTCCCATGTCGATTCTCATGGTGGCTGGTCCAGAGGGAGGGAGGGTGCAGGTTTGACGGGGGGTGCAGCTCGAGTGAGGCTGTGGAACACGTGGGATGGGTGTGGGGAGGCCGAGACGACCCTGAGGTTTGACCCTGCGTGCCCCACGGACCTAGGACGCTGTGCTGAGTGCCTGTGGGCTCCGGGGCGTCCCAGTGGTGGCCTAGCTGGCGGCGTACAGCCCCAGGCTTCATCTCAGGGGTCCGCCCACGTTTTCAGTAAAAGGCCAGAGAGTCTGGCCTCTTGGCTTTTCTGGCCACAGGCTCCGGTGGGGCGACCCGGCGCTGCCCTCGAGGCAGACGAGGCGTGATGAGCACACGGGGCCGAGTTCCAGCAACACTTCGCTGATGTGCCCGGGATTCGGATTTGTATGATTTCCATGCGCCACAAAAGATCTGTCTTCTTCGGACTTGTTTTGAACATTTAAAAATGTGAAAACCGTTCTTAGCTCCGGGTGGTACAGAAACAGGCTGCAGCCCAGACTCAGGCTGACGGCTGCAGACTGTGGACCCCGTTAGCAAGCTGCAGCCCCACAGTCAGGACCGTGACTTTTGTAGGCGGTCAAGGGACCACATTATTAAGGAAGAATCTCTTGGCTCTCGCTGGCGGACCCCGGCGGGCCTGGGTGTTTGGCGGCACCAGGACGTGGGGAAGTGGCCCCGGGGTATTTGACTCCGGAAAGGGGTGTCATGCGGAACCCGAGCTGCCAGGCCCCTCAGGGTCCTTAGACACTGGCCGGCCGGGGTGGGGCTGTCAGTGTCCTTGTGTTAGGAAAGCGACAGAAGCACTACGATTCGTGCAAGAACTCAGGGTTCAGCCGCAAACCCTAAACTCTCTAGCCTCTTTGATCTTTCCACCCAAAGACCCCTTCACCTGCTGCAGCACTTGGGGGCCTCCCCTGGGTGTGCAGGGGTCCACCCCAGGCACTGCCACCCATCCGGACGACCCCATCAGTGGTCCCTTAGCTCCCTGGGGCCCCCGATCGGGTCTCCCGGTCAGGGGCAAGCTGCCTGCCGGCCTGGCGGGCGGCCTGGGGCCCCAGGCGGGGCGCCGCTCACCTTCCTCTCTGGGTCGCAGCTATTCTGGAGAAGCTGGAGGAGCACCTCAGTGTCCGCACGCTGTACTTCATCGCCTACCTGGCCTTCGGCCTGGGGACTGGGCTTGCCACCCTTTCCAGGAACCTCTACGTGGTTCTGTCCCTCTGCATCACCTACGGGATTTTGTTTTCCACCCTGTGCACCCTGCCCTACTCGTTGCTGTGCGATTACTACCAAAGCAAGCAGGTGAGTGCCGGCCTCCTTGCTTCGGGCCCCACGTCCAGGTGACTCTCCACCTGCGCAGGGTCCCGGGACCCGCTGCACAGCTCGGGGCCCCGTTCAAACGGGGAGACAATCAGGACGCACCGGCAGAGCACGAACCCCGGCAGGAAGCTGCTCGAGCAGGGAACTGGGGGGCGCTGGGAGAGCCGCAAGGAGAGGGCTCTGCGGGGCTTTGTGGTCGGCTGGGGGCATGTGGGCACCAAAAACTCAGCGGTCGAGGTCAATAATTCGTGAATGTGGTTTTTGTGAAAATGAGCATCAATGCCAAAAATCCACACTGAGTGAGAGATCGGGGACGTAAAGACAGGGTAAGGGACAGGGCTGAGCCGAGTCCTGGTGGCGTCTGAGGCTAAAGGAAAACTCAGGAAAATGGATCCCGTCTTTAGGTCAAATTCTGGTATTTTGTTCAGGGTGGATTTTCCCTTAACAGCTTTATTGAGCAGAAGTCACCACAATGCCACACAGTTCACCCATTTCCAGTGTACGATTCAGTGGCTTTTAGTGTATTCACACCATCAATTCCAGAACATTTTCGTCACCCCCAAAAGGAGCCCCCTCCCCGTTGGCCATCACCCCTCCAGCCCTCCGCTCCCCTGGACGTTTCCCGTCCATGGGATCACGTGATAGGCGGCCTTGTGCGTCTGGCTTCTCCCAGCCTCGCGTTTTCAAGGTTCACCCGCCCTGTGTATGAGTGGGTCCCTACCGCCTTCCTCCTTGTGGCCGAATATCGCTCCCGTCGTAGGTTTTTGGCCGTGACTTTGAGGCTTTACAATATGGCATTAAAAGGCCACCTTGACGGCTGCCTCTCCCGCAGCCCCTTTAACTCCGGGCCCCTGGCGCCTCCCCCAGGCCTGGCCCCGGGGCCTGACTCGCCCCCTGGACGGTGCTCAGGCTGTGCCCGTGACCTGAGCACACTGTCCCCCTTGTCACCTCCCGGGAGCCCCCTTCACCGGGGTACGCGGACGTGCTGGTTCTCGGTGGAGGGCGGCCCTGCCCCGCGGGAGGGGACGTGGGGCCTTGAGCCACTCGACCCCGCTGGAAGGCTCGGGCCTCTGCTGCCCGTCAAGTCTTCTGGACACGCGGTCTCCGCTGGGCTGCGGGTCCAGGGCTCCCCTGCGACCTCCCCATGGCGGTGGCCCCCACGGGCTGGGCGGGTGTCCCCAGGACTCACGTGACACCAATTCGCGGGAACACAGCCTCGGCGGGGCGGGAGTTGTCCAGCATCCCAGAGGAGAGCACAGCTGCATCTGGGAGGGGGGCCAGGCCGGGCGGGACCCCGGGTGGCGCCCAGCCGCAGTCCGCGGGGTGCAGGTGGCCTGTGCTGGGGGCAGAGTCACTCCCGCTGCCACTTGGCAGCTCTGCTCAGAGACCACGTGTCACCTGTGTCCCCAGCGTGGTGCTGGCTGGGGGCGGAGGGAGCCTGACGTCCAAGGTGGAGGCCACAGGCCAGAGGAGCAGCGCTGTAGACCCTGGGATCTCTGAGCACGACAGGCGTCGTAGGGACAAGGGTTCAGAGAGGGCGGAGCTGGAGTGGAGGGGGCCGGGCCGGCAGGCCCCGCATCTCCTTTAGAGGCGGGAGACCGGGAAGAGGCCCTGCCAGCCCCTGCTGGCCGCGGGTTCCTTTCCTTGTCGTCATCCCAGAACACAAATATTATCAGTCTTGACCGGGCTCCCTGTGCACGTGGGGCCCGGAGGACGTGAGCTGCTGGGCACGGGTGCTGGGTCCCAGGGCCGCAGGGGGCCTGGTCTGGCTGACGCACATCTCTGGTCAGTTTGCAGGGTCCAGCGCCGACGGCACCCGGCGGGGCATGGGCGTGGACATCTCCCTGCTGAGCTGCCAGTACTTCCTGGCCCAGATCCTGGTGTCCCTGGTGCTAGGGCCTCTGACCTCGGCTGTGGGCAGCGCCAACGGGGTGATGTACTTCTCCAGCCTGGTGTCCTTCCTGGGCTGCTTGTACTCCTCCCTGTTTGTCGTCTACGAAATCCCTCCCGGTGACGCTGCCACCGCCGAGGAGCACCGGCCCCTCCTGCTGAATGTCTGACGTCCAGAGCCATGGCTTTGGCCTCGAGCCTGGGCCTGGGTCGGGAGCAGGCCGGCCGGCGGAAACCCACAGGGCCCTGGTGGATGGAGGCGTGACGGGTTTCCTGATGGGATGTAAATATGTGGTAAATCAATAAACGGCAGCAGCAAAGCGTACAGTTTCCAGTGTGGCTCCCCGAGGGGTGAGAGGTCACCTGGGGATTGGGCCACTTGCCACGGGGACTTGGGGAGGGGGCTGTGAGTATCATTTATGCATATATATATCTCTATATTACCAGCTGCAGCTTTGCACCCTGCCTCCCACCCCTACCCCCTGCCCCGAAGACACCCGGCAACGTCTGAAGATATTCTGGGTTGTCACAACTTTGCTGCTGCCTGGGAGGCTGTAAACACCCTACAGTGCACAGGGTGACCACACACACAGCAGAGAATGATCCGGCCCCGAATGTCCACAGTGCTGGCGTGCAGAGAGCCTGTCTAACTACGCTGCTTCCCAGAATAGAGTTAGAGCAGACACACTCATTCAGTCACTCACTTATTCATTCATTCATTCTCCCATCCATCCATTCATCCACCCATCCATCCCTCTATCCATCCATCCATCCATCCATCCACACATCCATCCATCTGTCCATCCATCCATCCGTCCACCCACTCATCCACACATCCATCCATCCATCTATCCATCCACCCTGCAGATACTCATCAAGGGCCCTGGGAGTGGCAGGCAGTGGTAGGTACTGGGGACCCAACTGTGAGCATCAAGGCTCTGCCTCATGGGGCTGTGACAGGAGGAGAGACAGACAATACACTGACCTCTAGGCCTGAGAATGATGCCAAGTGCTGGGAAGAACACAAGCAGGGTAGGAGGATGGGTGATGGGGTCGGGAGACAGCTATTCCAGGGAGAATGGGGCTGGTGTGTTCAAGGGACCAAAAGCTCAGACTGTGAAATGCCCCATAAGGTGAGAACTGCAGAAGGTGGAGCCGACGTCCCTGGTGAACGCCCATCCTGCCCTTGGACTTCACCCGCCCACCCGTGCCCACCACCTTCCAGTGCTGTTTATGGACCTGGATGAGCCTCCAACTTCTTGCGGGTGTCGAGATCCTTCGCCACGGGGCTTCTCGTCATCTTCCATCAGTGGACACCGCGAGCCACCGCGAGCTGGCTGGGCCCCTTCCTGGTGCGCCCGGGCGGGTCCTTTCCCCGTACTGTGCACGCCGAGCAGGGAGGGGTGCGCCCAGTCACCGTCGTACCCGCTGCACTGGGCCCTGGTCACTCATACCCTCACTGCACGGTCCTGATGTTTGGGGGACACACAGGACACACTGACCAGAAGGCCCAAACAAGCAACAGGCGTCCCGGCCCCTTGCCAGCCCCTGAGGAGAGTCTGGTTTATGGGCAGCTAACGTGTCCCACCATCTTGTCCTGACCAGTTAGGGAGAGTTGGGTGCAAAAACCACAGCCCTCTGCAGGGGACTTTGGCCACCTCCCCACATGGGCCACAGCTTTCTCACCTCGTCCACGCTTCCCCCAGACCCGCTTCAGCCACTGTCTGCTGCCCTCCTGGAGATGAGGGGGCTCCCGTGGGGTCCCTGGGGTCCAGGCCCTTCCTCCCCGCCCCCCCCCCCCGGTCCACGAGCTCGTCTCCAGTCTGCCCTCACCGTCCATCTTCCACCCTGTGCTGGGGGAGCTGCAAACAGGTCTGAGCCCCTCTCCTCCCTCTTAGCACCTTCCATAGCTCCCCAGGGCCTAAGGAAGCCGGTCTAAGCCGCTCGCGCCCAACCTGGGCCCCGCCCACCTCCCTGAGGCCCCGCCCTCTGCAGCTGCAGCCACCCAGCCCTCTTCAGCCACACAGATTCTGCCCGAGCTCGTGCTCCTCCCGCGGGTGAAGTCCTTCTACCTCCTTCCTGCCCATCGATTTCCGATTCATCGACTAAGATGCCTCTAAAACTCCGCCTCCTCTGAGCAGCCCGCCCTGCTTGAGATCAGTGAGGCCTTTCCCCATGGACTCACTCGGTAAACATCATGTCATTTTACCGTTCGTGGTCACGAGGTAAGCGAGGCAGGTCTCATCATACCCCGCTCTATGTGTAGGTGAAGCACAGAGAGGTTCGGTGACTTTTTAAAGTCACACAGCCCCTTTGGGCCTCCTTAATTCCCATGCTTTCTCTGGGACCCCGGACTCATCCTCCCCACATTTATATTGCTTTAGAAGATCTTTGGATTTTCTAGAAAACGTGGCGTTGCATGGCTGTCCTTGGCCTGGGCTGTTTTTGCCTAGAATCGTCAAATCTGCAAGCAAGATGAGCAATGGGAGTCTCCCTTCTCACTCTTGGCTTGCCGAACCCTGGGCCCTCTTCCTAGAACTTTGTCAGTAAATGAAGAACCCTTTCTCACGAGGGAAGGATTGTCATCAGCCTCCCTTTCCTAAGAATCCTCTCTGAGTCAGGCACTCTTCGGGACCAGTGGGCTGAGCAGAGCATCAGCCTGGCTCCAAAAAGCTGCCCTGACCTTCTGGTCTGTCCGCAGCAGGTGGCCGTGGGCACAACCCAGGATCCAAGCCAGGAGGCCCGGGACTCACCAAGAACCACAGCCGCTTGATTTCCACATCTCAGAGAACCACTCTATTGACTTAAAACTCAAGCCGTGATGATGGTGATGAGAGAGAGGGACCGCCGCTCGCCCGTGGGGGCTAAGTACACCTCCTTCCTCTGCTGGGAAGGAGGACCTGGGCCCTGAGACGAGCACTAAGTGCTGGCCCAGCTCCCACAGGGTCATGCGCCTGCCCCACGAGTCTGACCCCCGACCTGCCTCTGAGCCCCCCGGGCCCTTCCCGTGGCCTTGGCTGCCCACCCTCCTGCCTGGCCGTGGCCTCCTGGGTCTTGCTCCCCGGAAGTCCGCCCCGAGGGAGCGTGGGGTTCCATCTGTGGACAGAGGACAGGGAGGGAGGCCTTTGCTCTGTGGTCCCGGGATGAGACTAAAACAAAGACCACTGAAAACAAGACAAGGACCATGCCACGCATCTTGAATCCACACCTGACCTTCCCTTCCGTGAACTTGAAGGTCAACCCTGTTCCTTGAGGCTCCTCTGGAGGGAGCACGCTGGCCCCTGAGCCACACTATGCATGGCACTGCGAACCCAGGGTGAAACCACAGCCCTCATCGGGTTGATTTCTGGCTTCCGAGGCTGTGGACGAGCCCCAGACCATGGGCTGGGATACGGGGCCTGGGTGAGGTGTCCCCACACCCATTACACCAGGCCACAGGTTTCTAGGGAACGGAGCTGGCCTCCCTGGGATCTGCCAGAACAGACAGAAGCGCCCCGGCTTCTCCCTGCTCTCAGGTGTGTTTGTGTGCTGTGCCCTCTTCCTGGCTGTGAGGTCGAGGGCACTGAGAAGCCTCCTGCCGGAAGACTTGGAGAGGAGCAGGTGTCCTGCGGTGGGGGCACACTCGGGGCACCCAGGGCAGCAGTAGCTCAGGGGGACTTTTCAGGGCTGGGGGATCCTGGGGCCACGATGCTTGGAACTTATCCGGGCTCAGGGTGCGGCGTGGGTCCCAGCGAAGATTTACCGAGGGCCTGCTGTGTACAAGCTAGCACGGGGGCGAGAGCGTCTGTCCCTCACTGTAACATCCACGCCTGGGCTGTGCCCACCCCACCCCACCTGCAGCCCCCAGCCCCCTTCTCGGCCACCGCTCCCCCCTGCTCCAGCCATGACCTGTTCCAGTTGCCCTTTGCCCAGAACACCCCGCCTTCATCTCCAACCCACCCGGCCCCCCGGGGCTCCCTGCCTCCAGGAAACATCAGTTATTTTGCAAAATACTCGTGGTACCCACACGCCTCTCCCCTGATCGTCTCAGCCGAGGGGTGGGCTCGGGGGTTGGGGGAACCCTGACTGTCCCCTGCAGGCTGAGCTGCAGATGTCGCGGGGGGGGGGGCGGGGGCGGGCGGGCTGGTGGGCACAGAGGGATGGCGCCTGGGCTTTGGAGACACTGCCACCTGGTGGCCAAGACTGGGTATGTCAGTGAGGACCGAGTTTCACATCTGCTCTGGGGCAGGACCTGCAGCAGAGCCCGTGCAAGGAATAAGGGGAGTGGAGAGGACCTGCGAGTGACAAGCAGTGGTCAGGTAGACAGAAGAAACTGGCCCTAAGGCAGTCTGCCGGCCTCAGGGATTCTCCCTGGGCCAAAAGGGTCTACTAAGAAGTGCCTTTATTAAAGTGATTTTTTTTTTCCTTGGCTGCGGTGGGTCTTCGTTGCTGCGCGCGGGCTTTTCTCTAGTTGCGTCGAGCGGGGGCTACTTTTAGTTGCGGAGCACGGGGCTCTAGGTGCGCAGGCTTCAGCACTTACAGCACGCGGGCTCAGTAGTTGTGATGCGCGGGCTTAGTTGCTCCGCGGCATGTGTCCCCTGCATTGGCAGGCGGATTCTTAACCGCTGCACCACAAGGGACGTGCCCTAAAGTGCTATTTTTAATCTCATTCGCGGCACTGGCTGTCCACACCCTAGGGGTTCACCGGAGGTCACGGTCGTAAAGCGGCTGTCCCCTCCTCACCCAAAACTCTTTGCCCAGGACTGGAGCCAGAGGGGCTGTGAGATCCTGGAGCGAGCATAGCTGGGGACTGGGGGTGGGGTGGGGTGCGGGACTAAGAAAATTGAAGGGGAGGGAGAGGTCACTCCAGGAGCCACAGCAGAGGGGCCAGATCCCCGGATGGGGCTAAAGGCACTTCTAGCTGCTCGTCCGCGCCTGTAACTCAGCAGCATACTGGGACAGTGCACCAAGGCAACTTCCTCAGCGGGGCCTGTTCATTCATCCAGCAAACATGAAAGGAGCACACGTATCCCCCCACGCTGGAACGTGGTCCAGGAAAGAGGTGCCCGGGTAGGGGTGCAGCGGGGTGCCCGTGGAAGCACAGAGCTGGGTCGGGGCGATGCAGGGGCAGCTTCTTCAGCCTGGGGGCCCCAAGAGACCAAGAAGAAACAATTACACACAGCGGGGAATCTCGCTGAAGCAGCTGAGAGCCCTGCGAGGACCCGGGGAAAGGACCCCTCGGATACTGAGCCCCCCGAGGGCCCACAACGAGGACAGAGAACCCAGTGAGGGCAGGCGAGTCCCAGGGGAAAGGCTGGGCTGCTCCGTCCACAGCAACGGTAACTGTAGCCCCACCAGGCCCAACCCCGAGCGCCAGGACTCCAGTGACGGCGCACTCGAGCCTGTAGCCGCAACGAGCCCAGCTGGACAGCCACATGCAGCGGCTGCCTACCCTGCAGGCTCATCTGGCTGACCCTCCCTGGGAGGGGACAGGGAGGCCGAGGGCCCCCATCCCTCAGTGTCCCCACAGGCCCCTGGGAAGGACCTGCTCAGAGCTCCAGTGCAGGACAGACCCACGCACTGGTCTTGGGGCCCCTTCGCTTGACCCCAGGTGTCTGGCTAACCGGTCCTGTTTTGGTTCCATAGCTCCGAGTTCAGGAACACGCCTGCACTGACCGGGTTAGCCGGGAGAGGCTGAGGGTGGTATCGGGGGTCTGTGTTGGTGCCCTCCCACCTCCCTGGGTCTCGCCTGAGGTTGGCAAAGTGTTCGCGGCTCGGATGCAGGGTCCCCGTGTGTCCAGGCAGAAGCACGCGACCCTGGCCCTCCCTCAGCAGCCGTTTTGTGTCCACGATTGCACAGCTGTGCACGCAGCCCTGGAATCTGATGTTTTCTCGGAAGGTCACTGCTGATCTCTCTGCTGTGTATCCTCGCCCTGGAGGTAAGTGGCCTTGACTTACGCAGGTGCTGCCTAAGTGACGTGCCCCGTTCACCTGAACTTACCACGGACAAGGACCCACGTGGCAGCCGTGAGCCCAGCCCTGCCAAGTGCCACTTTCTGCGTCCACGCTGCAGGGAACCGGAGGGGCTGAGCCACCGTGCCCAGGCCGAGGGTCCGCCCACCTACCTACTGAAAACTTCAGCTTCACAAAGGGCACAGTCTACATGAGAGACAGCCCTATACACTACTGACACCATGTATAACACAGATAACTAATAAGGACCTACTGTACAGCTCAGGGAACTCTATTCAGTGCTCTGTGGTGACCTAAATGGGAAGGAAATCCAATTAGGAGGGGAGATATGTATATGCACAGCAGATTCACTTTGCTGTACAGCAGAAACTAACACAACATCGTGAAACAACTATATTCCAATAAAAATTTAAAAAAAGAAAAAAAGAGACCAGCAGAGGTGGCACCTGGATTCCACCCACTCACCCCACTGCCCCATCCCACCTTCTCATCCGTGACCCATGACGACAGTCACATGTGCCTCCCATGGCGCCTGCAGGGCCCTCACTTTGTTCCCCCAACTACCCAAACTGCCCAGCAGGGCTCCTGCTGTTGGAGGGCACGGAAGTGTCTCTAGGGCCACTGATGGGTAGGCCACCTGCACCGTTCCGGTTGGCAAAGCTTTCTCATGCCCTAAATCAGGTGGTGCCCGACACGTGCCGTCCCCCAGGCCTTCACCACAAGGCGGATGGACCCTGGCAGGTTTGAGGCCGTTTACTAACAATGAGCACTCGGGGCTGCTCACGCTCCATCATCACGGCCAGACCCCAGATACAGAGGCGCGCATATCAATTTCCAACGGCAGTCTTGAAGCTTCAGGAAATGCCGCCAACCCAACCTGGTGACTGCTGCCCCCTCGTGGCCACACGCACACCCTGCAGGTGACCCGGTGCGCTGTCACTGGGTAAGATTCCCCCATGGGGCTTGGAGGCATCCTCAACCTGGAGGGCACCTCAGCTGCTGAAGGCGGGCTGGGGGTACCGGCAGGCCTCGGCAAGAGGCAGAGAGGGGACAGGCAGGAGGCGCGGCCAGGGGCAGGAGGCCACTGTCCTGGCTGGTGGCTCAGACCTCTCCTCAGCAGAGAAGGAGCCACAGGCCCACGCGCCTTGGAGGACGTCCACAAATTAGAGGTGCGGGTCGAACGGCACGGGGAGGAGTGAGGAGGGGGCGTTCTGGTCCCAGCGCCATCACCCCGGTTGATGAATGCCCATTCATCAATGCCCACGGATGGGCACTGAATGCCCACTACCTGGGGAGCCACTGCACGTCCTGACTGTCCCGAGTCAGCAGGCTGAAGCCTCCCCGCGAGGGCGGTGTACCCGCCAGAGAGGCCCTTCCCCCCAGACGGTGCAGACGGGGCTCTCTGGAAGCTGTTTTGGAGGGTAAGCAGTGTGCTGGCAACGCAGAGAACCAAACCATCCCCCTGCCCCTCCGCACCCGGCGAGACCCAGGTCAGAACAACGGCCAATACGCCTCCCCCGCCCACCGCAGGGATGAGACGCAGTCCACGCAGTCGCTGTAGTGTAGCTTGTTTTTATTTATGTCCACAAGTATTTCAAAAAAATTACAAAATACTCAAATGGAGAGAACACAGAAGTCACAATTTCTGGGTGTCTACTCTGTTCACACTGTGTTATCTCATGGCAAACTACTCATATATACATTTAGCTTCAAGATATATATAAACGTAGCAAATCATAATGTACACTCCGCTCTGCTGCTGCAGCAGCGAAGTGAAGCTCAACCCGACGACAGTGAACAAGATACACATAAAACACGGAAAAGCAAAACAACTCCAAACAAAGGGAGGAAACCCAAAAGGAGACCAAGGGGTCGGGCTTCAAAGACACCGTGAAGGTCTGGGGCCTCCGACACACGCTGCAGTTGACCAGGTGAGGATTTCGGGTTGTGGGTTTTTAAACGGAAGAATCTCAGTGCTTCACCTGGGGACGTGGGGAGAAAACCAAAACCTAAGGAGAAAACGCCTTCAGACAGTTTTCAAGTACAGACTTCCAAGTACATCAACTCTCTCTCTTCTTTGGAAATGGACGAGAGAGAGAGAGAGAGAGAGAGAGAGAGAGAGAGAGAGAGAGAGAGAGAGAGAGAGAGAGAGGAGAGAGAGGAGAGAAAGGAGGATAACTGGGCGGGAGGCGTCGCGTTCCACCCAAAGGGAGAAAAGCAGGCGGGGGCTTCCGTGCAGGAGCCGGGGCAGCAGGAGCGCCCGAGTCCAGCAGGAAGGGGCCCGGCTCAGAGGCGTAGAGGCCACAGAGCGGAGCCGCCCTGATGGCACGTCACTAGCCCCGGGGACACAAACGCCCCTGGCCAACGCGGCCACTCAAGCGATGACAAAGTGTTCATCTGAGCTTGCCTCCCCCCAAGAAGCTAAAGTTAAGGCAGAAATGGAATGAGAGAAAACGAAAGAAAAAACCTACGAACACTTTCAACAGACAAAACCATCCTCTATCTGTCCCAACGGAAACCGAACGTGGCTTTAGTGGACACTGGAAATGCCCTTGAGGCAAGTGTGAATCCGGAACCTGAATCTGAGCTATCGCCTGCTGGTTTCTGGGTCAAAGCGCCAGCCTCTCGACCCGCCCCCTCTGTGGCTCCGGTCCTGGACACGCTCCACGTCCACTGACCCCCAGGCAGGAACTCCGCGCACCACGGCAGAAAGAGCCCCCGAGAGGCTGAGAGAAGAGGAACAGAAAAGGTCACGTCCTGGCAGAAAGCGTGATCAACAGGTGCAGAATGTCCTTCCAACTTCCCCACCCTCTGCTCTGGAGAAAGTGCAGCACGCGGGCAACTCAGAAAGCCGAGGCGGGCTCTCTGGGCCACCTGCCCCCAGGTGGAGCTGCCTCTCACTCCACGTCCACGGCTGTGACCCCCGTCCTGCTTCCGGGAGGAAGAGCGGGACGCCAAGTGTCTCCCTGTCCGACGTGGGTCCCTGTTCCTGGGGTAACACACAGGCCGCCACTCGCAGCCGGACCAACTCCGGGATCTCCCTCACTCCAAAGCAGCCTCGGGCCGTGACAAGGATGGCCTGGCCTCACCACAAGAAGATCCAAACGACGACACGCACGACAAAGCAGATTTCTAACAGATCCCTTTGGCAAGCATATGTGCTGAGTGACTCGCAGGGAATCGTTTTCTTGGATTTTCTAGAATGTTTATGAAATTGTCCAAGTTAATATTAAAAAAGGCAGTTCATTCAGAACAATCAAATGCGTGTGCAGAGAAATCTATAAGGAAATCTACAATCTGACACACAGAAACATGTGCTTTCGATCCCTCAGAGACAGCATGGGGGACATTTAACTCCTGCGCTCCTGGTGCAAGATGAGAGGTTCAAGCTAACAGATGTCTGCACCGCTGGCAAAGCACAGGCTGGGAACAGACAGAAGTGAAAACCAAAGCAGCACAACAAAGAAACGGTTTGTAACACTGTCCCTGCAAACCCCTGGCTGCTCCCTGCTGCGCCCAAACCTAGTCCCAAGCTTTTGCCCGTTTGTAACTAGTAACGCCCATCTGTTCCCTTTAATTAAAGGGATAATTATATATAACTTTTTATTAAAAAATCAACTCTGTATTCTGTCAACAGCTGGTAGGAATTCACAATTAGTGACATGGCTGGAAAAAATAGATCAGAATAGTAGTTTATGGAAGAAAAAAAAGGCTGTTCTAAAATTATTTATTTACAGACGTAAAAAGCCATGCGCAGAACTTCCTCAAATTATGAAGATTTCCTACAATGTATTAAAATAAAAGATTTTTTAAAAATTACAGCTCTTGGATTCCAAACTCATACGCTGCCTATCTGCAAACCTTGTGGGTTTTGGAACACACGCAACTGAGTGTGTCTGCACGCACAGTGAAGGGTGTGAACTGGTTCTAGCACCTACTGAAGAAATCAAGGAAGGAAAAGAAAACTAAAGCCAAACCCCAAGATTGCAGGGGAGCTTTCTGAATGTTCAGTCCAGTCCAGGCCTCACTAAGTTTCTGGGGACTGTCATGCAGGGAGACCCAAGCCAGTCTCGAGGAATCCTCTCTACAAACGAACACTAGTATGCTGAGACGTTTTTAGTTGTGGGGTTTTTAAATATATAAAGAAATCTTTAGAAGATATTCTTTTTGCTTTTGCAGCTCCTATTGTATGTAAAAAGTCCTGTTTCTCCCCCAAGAATTGGGGTTTCCACAGCCAGCGTTAACAAATAAATAACTTATAACTGCTTGTCACCTTCCTTCTTCAGTCGACTGAAAAGAGAGGGTGGGAAAAAAAAAAAAAAAGGAAGAAGTAATCAGCGTCAAGCCTGGGTAGGCCTGCAGCTGGAGGGCCCAGATGCCCGGGGCAGCCTCCACACTGCTGACCCCCGCCCTGTCTCCCCTCCTCAAGACAGCTCCACAGTAGGCCCAAGAGGCAGAGGGGTGGGGGTGAGCCGAGGGGGAGGGGGAGGAGTCCGGCGCTTGTCGATGGGGGTTGGGGGGGAGTGTGGGTGCAGCCAGGAGGGGCAGGAGGGGGTGGGGGACCCACAGGTCGGGGAGGTGGGAGCCTGGCCTCCCTCCCAGCCCCTCCTCACCTGTAATAATCTTCCTGACTCGGGAGGTGGCCACCATGCATGTGCGGGTGTCCGTGCAGCCACTGCTGCTCCATGGCCAGTCTCTGCAGCTCCGCCGACTGGGCGTGCATGGCCTGCAGCTGGTGGGCCGCCGACATGGGGGGTGGGATGGCCCCAGGCAGGTCTCGGGGGTAGGGGGTGCCTGCCAAACACAGAACAGCCTCTGAGACAGGAAGGCCAGGATGAGGCCGGCAAGGAGCTCGGATCAGGAGGGAGCTTCCCAAGGGGACGGGCAAGAAGCCACCTCACCGGCAGGGAGCACCGGAGCAGAGCCCCCGCCCGCCTGCAAGAGAGAAGTGCCGCTCCCGGACCCCCTGCCCCTGGGCCCCGTCCTCCTCAGCCTACTGACTGGTCCTCACAGAGGCCTGCCCTCAGCCCTCCTTTGAATTCGGCACTCCGCTATCTCTTCCCTGCCCACCATCGTCCCGGCTCCTGATACACGTTTATACCCCTGACCCCCAACTCCCTGGGAACAGGAGTCTGCCTGCCTTGTTCCCAAGTAGCCTCCCAACACTCAGGAGATATGTGCTGAATACATGAACGAACGGGGACGTCGCGGCAGACCACCACCCCAGCTCTGCCCTGGACCCCATCCCACCCCTTCCCCAGGCACGCTCTTACCAAAAACTGGATGGCGAAGCATCTCGTGCTCATGGGGGGGCTGTCCAAGCAGAGGGCTGGGGAGGGTGCCAGGGGGATAGGGAAAGCGAGCCAGGTGCGGGCCGGCAGTCAGGGGGTCAACCAGCGGGTGAACTGGGCCTGCTGAACCTAGGAAAAGGGGCAGAAGTGCACATGCAGGCGGTGCAGGGCTCTGGGGGGCCTCTCGCCATTTGCCCTCGTTGGCAGCAACTCCCAGGGACCTGCTCCTCTCCACGGCTGGCTTCTGGTCACCAGGGCCACCAGCAACCCCGACCCAAAGTAGCTGTCACCCTCCGTGGCCTCCCCGCCCCTACAGCGGAGCTCTGGAGAGCCGCAAAGTGAAGAGCTGGCCACGGCTTTCCTTTCCTCTTCCTCTCCCTCCCCCTCCCCCTCAGCACCCCCACAGGCAGAGCCTCCCCAACCTCGCTTTGTCCAGGACCCTGGATCAGCAGAGCCCGCCTGGCCGACTGCCCAAGGCCCTCCCGTGGCCTTCAGGTCCACAGGAACCCCAGGGCCGTTCCAGCCCTGCCCCAGCCAGCATCCCTCCTCCCAGCTCAGCTGGACTGCCACCTCCCCAGGGCTGCCTCCCGGGCCCTTCACCCACAGGACCCGGAGGCGGCCAGCAGAGCAGGCGCTGCTGGACGGGGGCTCACTAAGCCCCGCTCTCCGCAGACGTCTCAGCCGCGCCCCCCGGCAACGTCCTCTGCCCTTGGCCCCCTGGAGTCCCCACCTTGGTGGAGAGGGTCCTGCTGGTGGAGGTGGAGGTGCGAGTGGATGTGGGAGTGCTGGTGGTGGTGCGGGGTCACGTTGAACATCTGCAGCCGCGCCAGGGGGTCGCTGGTCAGTGAGGCCATGCGCTCAGCGTGAATGCGCTCGGCCGCCAGTCTGTCCGGGTAGCTCATTTCGGGCCGCAGCTGGGGGCCCGCCAGGGCCAGTCTCTCCCTCTCCAAGGGGTTCAGGCCAGGGTGAAAAGACGCAAAAGGGTGGGGGCCGGCGGCGGGGGGGATGGTGAGGGCGCCGTGCCGGGCGAAGTGCTCCATGGGGTTGGCGGCCGGGTGCAGGGGGTCCAACTCTGGGGGCTTCACCTCGAAGCCCGGCTTCATCCGCTCCCGCAGCTCGCGCTCCCGGATCTCACGCTCCCGGATCTCGCGCTCCCGGAGCTCCCGCTCGCGGATGGTGGGGTCGACGTTGTAGAGGCCAGGCATGTGGTAGGCCAGCAGCGGGTCGGTGGGGTTGAGGGGCACGTAGAAGGGGTGGTTACGGTTGGTGGGCGACATGACGTGGGGCCGGGCGTACTCGCTCAGAGTCCGGAGGGCCGGTGTGTCGGGCCCGATATACGGAGGAACGGCCGCGATGGTGGTGGGCGGGGGCTCGAAGGAGGGCCGCATGTGGCCGGGACCACCGAGCTGGGGGTCGCCGAGGCGGCCTTCATGCGCAGAGCTGGACGCCTTCTGCTAAAGGAAAAGAGGCCGTGAGGAATGGGCGTGTCCGGCCGCCGGCCCAGCCAACTGGGTCCCCCCGTGCCCCAGACCCAGACCCGGACCCGGCCCAGCCGAGGTCCGGGCCCTGCAGTGGCGGGGCACCCGGGGCCCGGATGGGTCCGCATATCTGGGACACAGAGGTAATGCGGGTGGCTGCCGAGAGGACGCCAGGCGGTGGCGGCCCACCCCCGAGGCGAGCGTGGGGACCAGCCCTCGGGAGCCCCCCCCCCCCCCCCGAGCAGAGCAGGCTGCCCGCCCGACTCACGGCCGCCCGCTCCGCCTCGCGCTCCCGCTCGCGCTCCCGCTCGCGCTCCTTCTCTTTCTCCTTCTCCCGCTCCCGCTCCTCTCGCGCCTTCTGCTCAGCCTCCCGTTTGGCCTTCTCGATGGCCTCCTCCCTCTTCTTGGCCAGCTTGGACCCCGCCAGAGGCATGAAATACAGGTCTGTCCGCGCACATGAGTTGTAACCCCGGTCCAGGTGTTTGTAGAACCTGAAAAAGGCCCGGGTCTCGCTGGGGGTCCCTGCCGAGGCCCCAGGTGCCCAGCTGTCCCTGCCCCGGACGTGCCCGGTTCCCGGGGACCAATACCTGGCGGACTGGCTGGCGTGGCTGGGGGTGTCCACCACAGTGGGCTCAGGGGACGGGCTCCGAGGCGGGGGAGGGGGGCTCTCGGGCTCCTCAGCTTCGTCCAGGGCCTCTTCCTTGACCTGGACGGTGGGGAGTGGGCAGGCTGCCCCCCCAGCTACGCTGCCTCCCGCAGCGACGGGGGCAGAGCAGGGCGGCTGGGCCGAGGGGCCAGGACCCGCTGGGGGGGTGGAGGTGGAGGGGCAAGTCGGAGGGGTGATGGGAGGAGGGGCTGCGGGGGCAAAGGGGTGCTGGGCGAACGGGGGCTGGGGGGGCACCTGGTGGAGGCCCGCGGGGGGGTGGGAGGCAGGGGCCAGGCTCTGGCTCTGGGTCAGCACAGGGGGCTGGGCGGGGGAGGAGGGCAGAGGCTGGCTCTGGGGCATGAGCTGCAGGGGAGGGGGATGGGCCGAGGGCGGGTGGTGCGTGGACAGGGAGCTCAGGGGCTTCAGGGCCGGAGGGGGCGGGAGGTTGGCGTTCATGGAGAAGGGCGAGGGCCCCGAGAGGTGAGGCGGGTGCTTGTGGGCCTGGGGCGCCGGCAGCTGGGGGATGGGTGTGGTGGGCGGGGGCTTGATGTGGGGCATGGCCAAGGGCGCAGGTGGCAGGGGCTGCTCCCGAGGGGGCTGCGGGGGCTGCAACGCCGACTGAGAGGCGGGCGGCTGCAGGGAGGCGTGAGGGTGGGCCGCCGCCTGGGAGGCCTGCGGAGGGAGGCCGAAGGGCTGCGGGGGGCCTGGGTGCTGCAGCAGCGGCCCGGCCTGGAGGCCATGAGGGCCGGGCGGGCCCTGACCATGCAGGGGGGGCTGGGGGTGGGGCGGGCCCGGAGTGGCGCCGGCCGGCCCGGTCAGCGGCTGCAGCGGGGGGTGCGGTGAGGGCAGCCGCTGTGGGTGCAGGGCAGGTGCCTGCTGGACATGGGCGTGGGGCGCGGGAGCTGAGGGCGCCTGCGGCTGGGTGGGGGGCTGGGAGGTCGACGGGGAGCCCTGTGACGGGGCGGTGGTGGCGGGCGTGGGCCCTGGCGTGGGCGGCTGGGCGGTCCCCGGCGCGGCCGACGAGGGAGCTGGAGCGGCCCCACTGGGAGCCTGTAAGGCCGGGGGCTGGGCCTGCAGCATCTGCTGCTGGGCTGAGGAGTCGGAGTCGCTTTCGTTGTCCTGGGGGCTGGGGATGCTGGGGGACGTGCTACGATTGTCCTGGTCGATGTCTTTGGGGTCACTGCTGCCCTCATCGTTGACGCTGCGGCTGTCTGAGCTCTCGCCCTCGCCTTCGGACGGCGAGTTGGGCCGGCTGATCTCCTAGGGCCAGAGAGGGGAGGGCGGACGCTCTAGGGGGAGCTGGGGCGCCCTCTGCCCGGCCGCACGGTGAGGTTTGGCAGATGAGGCAGCACGCGTGGCTCCGGGGACCACGGGTCCTGCCCTGACCCGGCCAGTCTCGGGGGCCGCTCTCTAGGCCCCTCCCTGGGAGACGGGACACGACCTCTGCCCAGGGAGGATCTGGGCTGGGGCTTCTCAAGGGACATTAGCTTCCATTAGCGGTGACGAGCGCGGCTCAGCCACAGATCTCACCTGGGTCTTTGTCTTCTTGGAGCTGGTCCTGTCGGCCTCGTCCGTATCAGAGGCCACCTTCTCCCGCTGACGCTTGGTGCTCTTCAGAGGGGACGAGGCTTCCTCCTTCACCTTCTGAGGCGGGAAAGCCCACAGGGAGACTCAGGCTGAGGCAGCCTCGGGGGGGTGCGGGTGACAGCTACTTGCTGACGCCTGGCCCCCCGCACGCCACGCTCCATCCCCGAAAACAAGAAAGCTCTGCAAGGGGCCAGTGGTTGGGGATGGGAAACTCAAGGCAGAGGTGGCCCCCAGAGGTCCGTGCCGGGAACCGCGTGGACCCCCATTCTCCAGGCCCCAGGTCAAGGCACTGCTGGTGCCCAGGAGGCTCCACGAATGACTGAGGGACACGGGGAAGCTGAGCACCGACTCCAGCAGCCCGCGTTTCAAGGGGAGGGTGGGCCCCAGCACCTCACCTTGGCCGACTTCTTCACCGTCTCTGCTTTACTGTCGTTGCTGGAGGTGCTGGCAGCGCTGGGGGAGTTCCGGCCGCTGGAGCGGATGTCTTCATTGATGGGCGAGGCGCGACCATCAGGGCTGGCTGGCTGCTTCTTCCGACCACTGCGCAGTGTAGACATCTGCCCACCCCAACCGGAGGCTGGTGAGACTGGGCCCCAGTTCCCACACCGGCCACCTGAGCCCCAGTCCCAGGCAGGAGCCTCCAGAACAGGTCCACCAACAGCCTCATGGCAAATCCCAGACCCTGGCCAACCACGGGGACCCCTGGCTGTCCCTGGCTGCACAGGGGTCACCATGGAGCGAAGAAAGGAGGGGGTGAACGGGCGGGTTTACATGGAAAAGAGGGCGATTCTCAGCTTACACCGGAAGCGCTCGTCTCCAGGGACTGTCCTGAATGAGGCGAGCCTGCCTGAGGGCAGAAGTCGGGAGGGCAGCCCTACTCCGTGAGCTACCCCGAGGGACAGTTACACCTAAAGTCAGTTTTAAGTCACCTCACCCTTTCTGTTTGCTCCATGTTAACTGCCCGCTCCTCCCACCAGATCCAAACACACACACTTGCTGATTTCACCTGACAGGATGGAAGTGACCCAAAGAGATGAGCTGTCAAATAATGCGCTCAGCTCCTAAAACCACCAGGCCTTCAGCAGGTTTCTGCAAAGCCATGGGGGCTCGGAAGAGACAGGGGTACAGCAAGTCACACTGGTCTACAAGCTCCCCAAGGAAGATGCAAGGGAGGGAGAGAACAGAGAGCTCTTCCCAGCCCCACAGGCAAAAAGCTAATTAATGCCTTCGGGCAAATCATTTCACCTTTGGGGGGTCTGCTTCTCTACCCAAAATGAAACACACCTACCATCCTCCTCCTGATGGGCGCAAGCCCCCAGCAGGAACCTGGAGAAGCAGTCTGGCTGCCTGGCCATGGGGACTCACCGAGCCACGACTCCGTCGTGTCCTCATGCTATGTTTCCCACTGGGCCCATCGTCTTCCTCTTTCACAGGTTTGAACATAAATGGTGGGGGGTCCACGGGCTTCTCAATGGGGGGGAGCTCGCCGTATTTCTTGAAGTGAATGCGGCAGTCTGTACAGAGCAGGATGTTCTCCCGGCCCCCGTGGTGCCAGTCTTTGGAGGCTGTGCAAGGGAAGAGGGGCGGGGGGGTGCCAACCTCGACAACCAGCGCCCCTGGGGACAGGCATCGGAGCAGGGAGGCCCTTCCGTGGGCTCAGCTGACCCCAGCGTCACGAGAACCATGTAGCGCTGAGCTTGGACAAACACCTGTCACCCAGACCACAGAGGTACTAGTGTCGCCCTGCTCTCCCCTGCAAGGGAGAGGACTTCAGGCCTGCCCACCACCCGCACCTCATCTCAGGAGACCCAGGAAGAGCCGGCAGCAGGCTCCCAGGGAACACAGGCCCCGACCCTGAACAAGCCTGTCCTACCCACTGGTCGGCACTCCATCCTGAACGCTAACAGGAGAGTCAAGTAAAACAAAGATCTTCAACTTTCTAAGTAACCCTGAAGGCAATGCAAATGTCAAGTCAATGACCGCCCAGACAGGCCTCCAATTCGACTCCCCGAACGTGCAGAGCCGGAAGTGGCTGAGCCCGGCCGTTCCAGCGCAGGCGCCCTGCCCACCAAGCCGCACTTACTGGTGCTGAAGCAGTGGCGGCAGGCGTAGCCCTTCAGCTCCTGCTCGCTGTCCTCACTGTCGAAGTCATCCTCACTGGCTGAACTCAGGTCCACTGGGAACGATGGGCACGCAAGGGGGTGGTGGGAGACACCGTCAGCTGGGCCAAGACTGGGACCACCTGTCACCTCTGGCCTGTCCCAGGCTCTGAGCCAACAGTCAGGGTGGCCCAGCAGGCCACAAAGGACCACTCTGAATGAAGAACTCGTGTATGAGGGGTGATACCCGAGGGTCTGCCCTGCCACTCCGCGGGGGGGCTGCTGTCACGCCTCAGTCCCGGGGTGGCTGGCACCGATGCCCACAGCTGGTGGACGTGAACAGGGCCAAGTGCACCTGCGACGCCCTCCCTGACACCCTGAGGAATTCCCTCTCCAGCAAGCCCTAGCCCCTCCGGCCCTACTGGATTACTTCTTGTTTGCATGAGCAACATAAGCGACCCTCAGGCTGAGTGCCCTGGGCCAGGGCAGAACCACAAGGCACTACTCTAGTTTTCAGAGGTTAAGAAGGTGTGGGCTTCACTGTCATATCAGATTGCAAGTCACAGGGGACCAAGAGGAGAATCCCAATAAAGCAGCAGGAAGGAGAAGAAAACATTCATCTGACCGCATTGCAGCCACAACACAAGTGCAGTACACCCTCGGCTACGGGGAAACGTCCTCTGGGTCACCAGTAACGCCTCAGGCCAAGGCCAAGACTTACATTTTTGTAAAAGATGATGTTGAGTTTAAGGAAAATCTAAATGTATGAATAGTTTGCAAAACTCTCCCTACCAAATCCCCCGAGTCAGTGAGACACTCAGGTCAGGCTTTGTACTTCCCCCCATCACACACACACGTGCACGCGCACACACGCACACACGCGCACACACACACACACACACACACACGAGCTGTGCCAGGGATGCGCACGAAAGCAGGCCCACCCACAGCTGCGACACGTGCCCGCGTGTGCACAGCCCCCACTTACAGAATTCACTGGACGGGGGTCTGGAGGGCGTGTTGACGGGCGTGGATGCAGTGCGGGTCTTAATCCTCCTGAACACGGCCTGCCTGCGGTGCCTGCGGTGAGCCCGGGAGCTGGCTGCTTCCGGGGTTTTCTTCCAGTAGTAATAGAAGGTGATCAGCTCTCCCTGCATGAAAGAAGGGACGGCTGTGAGGGAAGCACCCTCGCCCCAGCACTGCCTCTTGCGCTGTGAGCAGAGGCTGGCTTTACGACAGCTGCCCGGAGGCCCGCACTCCCTCAAGACACACCTGCAGAGCTGCCAGGCCACTGGGGCCAGCCCCTTGGAGCGTTAACTTCTAGACATCAGGAACGTTCATTTGCTCAACAGGTATCTGCTGGGTGCCTATGTGCAGATGCCGCCACTGCTCTAAGCACTGGAGGTGCATCAGTAAATCACTGACACAAAGGAAGACCCCTATCCTCCAGCTGTGTGTGTGTGTGTGTGTGAATGGGTGCGCACACACAGGATGATCTCTTCACAGCGTTTCAGTGAATCCACAAAGGGGCGACACGGAAATACCCGGCCAGTTAGACCATTCCAGAAACCAAAGCAAACAACTGAGGTGGCAGGAACTGGGGCCAGGAGGAAGGTCAGGAAGAACAGACCCCAAACCCAGGCAAACTGCTCTACAGCCGAATGCCCACCCCGGACAAGCCAGCACTGGGTGCTGAAGGCCAGACCGGGGCCTGGCGAAAAAGATTAAGAGCGGACACAGCACACTGTGGCGCTGGGTGGAGAGGAAAGGCCACATGTCACGAGGTCAGTGTTTCAGGCCAAAGGAGCTCCTCGTTTCATGCATGGCTCAAAAGAAAGGGAGGCAAGACATCTTTCTAAAAAATACAGCAAGTGGACATGAGTCCAAGTACAACTTGAAAAAAAAAAACAAAACAAGGGCATTTTTGGCACTCCCAGCCCCAAGGGGCTCATCTGGCATGCATGTGCACACACACGGGTGGCGGTGGGGGATGGTCGCATGGTGTGTTCCACCAACGCTGGCTGACAAAAGACTGTTTTCTTAAAACAAACACCCCAAGATAAAGTGCCTCTACTTGGAATGTTTAAAAAACAGTTAAAACAGACTTCCCTGGTGGCACAGTGGTTAAGAATCTGCCTGCCAACGCAGGGGACATGGGTTCCAGCCCTGGTCCGGGAAGATCCCACGTGCCGCAGACCAACTAAGCCTGTGCGCCACAACTACTGAGCCTGCGCTCTAGAGCCCGCGAGCCACAACTACTGAAACCTAAGTACCACAACTACTGAAGCCTGCGCGCCTAGAGTCCGTGCTCCCAACAAGAGAGGCCACCGCAATGAGAAGCCCGTGCACTGCAATGAAGAGTAGCCCCCGCTCACCACAACTAGAGAAAGTCTGCGTGCAGCAGTGAAGACCCAACGCAGCCAAAGATAAATAAATTAAATAAATTTATTTTTTAAAAAACCCAGTTAAAACAGTGAGAGAGGCTCGATCACACTGATCCTCCGTAATTAAATCAATACTGTAGAAAGTCAGTTAACCTGACAGACGGTATCTTGGGACGTGTCCCTGGCAGCGGGGGTGGCAGGGGGTGTGTGGTGGTACGTCCTGCATCTGAAGGTGGGAGCTTCTTGGCCAAAGCCCACTCTGCCTCACAGGAGGCTCTCTGCCTTGGGAATGGAGGGGCCAAAAAAGATAAGTGAAGAGTCTGTCCTCCAGTGACCTGAGGTCTAGCTGCAAAGACCAGTGTTAAGAAGACTGAAAGAGACAGAGCAGCACAGGTACCACACAATGAACCCCTGGGACTGGCAGAGTGCCCAGTCAGATGAGGTTCCCATGAACACACCCCCAGAAGGAACGGCCTGGGAACCCAACGGCAAGTGAGCTGGGAGAGCAGTGGGCAGATCTGAGGTGGGGACATGGCTTCCGCAAAGCAGGTGACGCACGTGTGCTGAGTACTCACTACTGAGAGCTAGATTCTTTGTGCATTTTCTTTTTTTTTTTCTTTTTGGCTGCATTGAGTCTTTGTTGCTGTGCATGGGCTCTCTCTAGTTGCGCCGAGCGGAGGCTACTCTTTGTTGCGGTGCGCGGGCTTCTCATTGCGGTGGCTTCTCTTGTTGCAGAGCATGGGCTCTAGGCACGTGGACTTCAGTAGTTGTGGCTCGCGGGCTCAGTAGTTGTGGCTCACGGGCTCTAGAGCACAGGCTCAGGAGTTGTGGCGCACAGGCTTAGCTGCTCGGTGGCACATGGGATCTGCCTGGACCAGGGCTCGAACCCGTGTCCCCTGCATTGGCAGGCAGATTCTTAACCGCTGCGCCACCCGGAAAGTCCCATCTCTGTGCATTTTCTGAGACACAGAACCACAGCTGTCATCGGACCCCTAAAGGATCTGTGATTCAAGGACTCCTGACCAGCTCCCACAAGGCTACAGCCTGTATCCCTTGGAGCTGTGGCTGTGCTTCAGTCTTTCCAAGCACCACTGAACGAAACGCTAGGGACTGCCAGTGTTTTAAGAGATGAAGCACGACCCCAGGCCAAGGAGGCCAGGAACCAGCCTCCAAGGACGCTTCCCACCCCCTTTTCGGTTCCATGAGATGGTGACTGAACAACAAGGGAAAATGTAGGAACTGCCCTCGGATTTCCACTCTATTACACGTTAGACCACAAATGCAGGCTATATGATGGTCCCCATGGTGAGTGGAGTATCCTGAGCCCCTAAGGTCACGATCTAAGAAACCTCCCGGCTGCTGCTTCTTTACTTCCTACCTTCCTGACTTGGAAAGTCATTTATCTATACTGATCTTTTGCTGTTGGCGGGCTCAAACTCATAAATCCACTAGGGGATTAAGAGACCTGTGCTGACATAAAAGTGACCTGGCTCTGGTTTTCCTATGAGAAAACACAGAACAGAAGCCAAGGCAGGTCAGCGTCACCCTTCAAACACTGTGTCAGAGTGCCGTGCTTCATCAGTTCAAAAGGGCAGCTGGTGCAGTAAATCATGGCCCAATCCCAGGGCTGGAAAAGAGAATGAGGAAATCCAAAGTGGTTCCTGTTCCTCCCACCTCCGCTTATAGCTGAGGTTGTTTTAGGGGTCAAGGGTGACAGAGGCCTCGGATGGTGGAAGGAAACAAAAATGGGCGAGACGGGCTTCCCCTGCCGATGCAGGGGACACGGGTTCGTGCCCCGGTCTGGGAAGATCCCGCATGCCACGGAGCAGCTAGGCCCGTGAGCCATGGCCACTGAGCCTGCACATCTGGAGCCTGTGCTCCACAACAGGAGAGGCCACAACAGTGAGAGGCCCGCGTACCGCAAAAAAAAAAAAAAAAAAAAAAAAATGGGTGAGAAACCTGGAGGGGAGGCACAACCACCAGCGTCTCTGTCACACCTCGGTCTGACCTGAAGGCTGTGAACAAGAGCCGCCCTGACGTTTCTGCAGAGCCCTGTGTGCACTACTGACTCACACGGTTATGAGGGATCCTTTCTATTTCTCACACATGAATGTTCTGAAAGAGCTTCAAATAGTATCAAAAGATGGTATGGGGACTTCCCTGGTGGCTCAGTGGTTAAGAATCAGCCTGCCAACACATGGGACACGGGTTTGAGCCCTGGTCCGGGAAGATCCCACATGCTGCAGAGAACTAAGCCCGTGCGCCACAACTACTGAGCCTGCACGCCACAACTACTGAAGCCCGCGCTCTACAACAAGAAAAGCCAGCGCAACGAGAAGCCCGCGCACCGCAATGAAGAGTAGCCTCCGCTCGCCACAACTAGAGAAAGCCCGCGCACGGCAACGAAGACCCAACGCAGCCAAATATAAAATAAAATAAAGTAAAATAAAATAGAAACAGCTTTTAAACAAGGAGCCCGGAACAGATTCCACCATCTGAGTTCCAAGGATCAAAATGACCAAGTCTGAAGGACTGTTAAAATTAAAATGAAAGAATATAAATTTCAAAATTCAGGAAGACAGGGGAGTGACGAGGAATCTCATACACTGCTGGTGAAATGTAAAAGGGTCGAACCACTTTGTAAAACCGTGTGGCAGTTCTTAGAAAGCCAAATATGTACCATACGACCTAGCAAATGATTCGACTCCTAGGTGTTTACCCCAAAGGAATAAGAACACATGTGCACACGAAGACTTTTATACAAGTGTTCATTAAAACTTTACTCTCCATAGCCAGAAACTGGGAAGAAGTCAAACAGCCCCTCAACAGGAAAACGGATAAATGTATTATGGTACACCCACTCACAAGAATACCACTTGGCAGTAAAAAGGAACAAACTACTGATGGGTACAACCAGTGGATGAATCTCAAAGACATCATGTTGAATGAAAGCAGCCAAACACCAAAAGGAACATACAGACTGTACGATTCCATTCTAGAAAAGACAAATCTGTAATCACAAAAAGCAAATGAGTGGTTGCCTGGAGTCTGGAGCATGAGGGGTAGGCAACGGAGATCTTTTGGGGTGATGGGGCTGGTTCTATACATCGATGGTGGTGGTGTTACATGGATGTATATTACATGGATGTATACAGTTGTTAAAACTCACTGAACTTGTGCACTTCAAGTGGGTGCATTTTTACGATCTACATGGTATGCACACCATACATCAATGAGTTGACTATAAAAGAAAAAGAAAAAAATCCAGACCAGGTTTTATCAGCTGCCTCTCAACCACTGTAATGTCTAGGAAGGGATTAAACATTGGAATGGAGCAAATCTGGGAGGATTAGAAACAGTATATTGGTGACTGCATGGGTGGCTAGGTCATGAGCACAAACAAAAGAATATGTGGGGGAAAGCTTTCGTTCTACAAATAGGGAGTGAAGCAGCTCGAGGCCTCACCAGGAATGAAGTCAATTGAACTTTAATCAAACATGCATAGCGTGTGCTGTGGAGACCCACTGCACATAAATTCAGGGAAGAAAAGCTGCTGCAGAAATCAATAGCTTACTGAAACATTAACACAGGCAATCACTGATCAAAAGGCAGCTCCACAAAGGCAGCCCCACAAAGGCAGCCTTGCAAATGAGCTCCTGCTTGCGTTGCAAGCGCACATAGAGGCATAAGCGCTGTCGACACGAATGGCCTGTAATGATCATTTTGTCCCCAGTGCTCGAACCTCATCCCGCAACAAGGCCTCACAGTCAACAAGCCTCGCGTCTCGGGGCAGAACTGCACAGGCTCAAGGAACTAAACTGGTTTAGTGCCTGGGCAAAGAAGCAAAGGAAGGGGCTGAAGTCATCTCTCAGAGAAAAGCCAGCGTGCAGCAACGAAGACCCAACGCGGCCAAAAATAAATAAACTAACAAATAAATAAAATATATATATTAAAAGAAAGAATGGATAAACAACAAGGTCCTACTGTATAGCACAAGGGCTATATTCACTATCCTGTGATGAAGCATAATGGAAAAGAATATTAAAAAAAAGAATGTCTGCATGTGTGTAACTGGGTCACTTTGCTGTACAGCAGAGATGGGCACAACATTGTAAATCAACTAAACTTCAATTAAAAAAACAAGATAATTTCTTTTTCTGAAGTAAGATGAGCTACATGTCTTCTCTCTAAGGGACCTTGGGGAAATGAAAGCATAGAAGAGACTGTTGAAGAGGAAGGCGCTGTAGGCACTTCAAGTATCAAAGGTTCGTTGTCAGCGAGTACGTCTGTCCCCAGGACCATCACAGAGCAAAGCTCCCCACGCCCCAGGTTCTCTCCCCGCAGCCCAGCACGAACTCCCCAGACACGGGCCCTCTGGGAGCCTAGTGCGGAGGCAGAACAGGCAGTCAATTATTTTCGTCCCATTGCTGAAGCCTAAGGGTCCACCCGAGACTGAGTCCCATTTGCTGCAACTGTCACATAATCATCACTGCTACAACCATCCACAGAAGTCTCAACCCTCCAAGGTGGTGGAAGACGAGGTCCAGGGATCCCCGCCCGCACACCGAGTCCAGCGTTGCCATCTACGATCAGGTCCTCTCTTTACAAGCCAAGGGAGGCCTCAGTCTTTTGTAAATAACCCTGTACACGCACACCTCACTCTCCATTCAGGGTACACAACAGTGTTCCTTTCTCTTCCATTCTGACAACACGGTTCTGTGAACTGGCAGAAAACAACGATGCCCACTGGTCTTCCGTTAAGCTGTATTAAGCAAGGCCCTGGAAACCAGTCTCCTGCTTCCGGAACCCGCAGGGAGGCAGGTGGGTAATTGAACCCGGTCCCTGCACTGTACTCAGTGCCCCTGCACCAGCCTCAGGAGGTACCCAGTGGGGGGCGCCCACAAGTGCTCCTTCTGCTGGTGAGGGGAAAGGGACTTCTCCTTTACCAGAGTTCCAACAGGCACCCTCCTCTCCTAGCCAAACACTGCCTACTAAGTGGGGGAGGGCTGGGGAGACGACAGAAGAGACGGGATGGAGCGGCAGGCCTGGAGCCGCTCATGACGATGGCATTATAAACACAGTTTCTTCTGAAGCGACTTTACAGACACTTCAAGGCCACCTGCCACAGTCGGCAGACAACGTGGTGGACAGGCCCCACGAAGTGGCAGCTGACCTTCACACGCAACTGACACACCCCACTGCAGGGGTTAGAAAGTAAGCGTTCAGAAGAAATTATCTTATTTCTCTAAGACATATTATTAACTGTTCAGACGCTAAATGAGTATTTTAACTTGAGCATGTGGAGCAAGCACCGCTAAGTGATCTCCACACAACGCCTTCAGTCAGCAGGCCGATGGCCAATTAGCATCAGACTGGTGTTCCTCTGCTAAAACTTGTTTGAAGAATGCCCTTCAGTCGCCATCTGGCTCCTTCTTTGGTGGTCCAGGTAAAAAGGGTGAAGAAACCCACCACTATGGAGAGATCTAAAGCTTTAAAAAAAAAAATTAAAAAAAAAAGTGTGTTTTCCAGGGAGAAGGTCCAGGAAGCAATGAGTAGTTATGAAACAAGGCCCCAAACCCAGTGGGGCAGGAGGGAGAAGGAAACATGGCACAGAGTTGCTTCGAGCTGCTTCATTCCCCAACCCAGGGCCCCAGGAAATGATACCGTGGCCACTGGAGCTGGTGCTAGGAAGCCTGCCTGGGACGTGTCTCCTGGGAAGAGCTGCTCTAACCGGAGCCGAGCTCAGGCCCTCTGATTTCCATGGCCACCTCTGCCTGGGAATTACAGCTGCATTGTTTCTTGGCAAAAACTACTAATTCAAGGGTAGTGAAGCAAGTCAGTTAAATTTCCTGTCACAGACTCCCACGCAAGTCATTCTTTCCCTTCACTCCCTGAGGATTCAAGGGCTGAATCTGACAACTGTTTAGAACATCTGAGGTGAGCAGCCGGGCACTGGGTAGAACCGTCCACTGTCTTTAGGGGCAGCCACCTTTACAAATCTTTTTCCAGCAGGCAACTGGTTGTCTTCCAGCAACAACTCTGGTAATTAAAGCAATGCTGTCCTGGGCTCCTCCTTTTGTTAACCAACCGAATCCCCTAATCGCTAAAGGAGCCCCCAGCCAGCTGGCTCTGCTGCTAATTGTTAAACACCACCTCTGTGGTCTCGGAGTGCATCTGCGAGGACGATGACATGCTTGAAGGCGCACAGCAGAAAACCACAGCCTCCTGACCTAGCAGGCCATGCGGGAGGAAGCCCCACGCGAGGGGGTATCCTGCTTCGGGGCAGGCTCCCGACGCTCCTTACCCTCTTTACCCACATCCGGCTCCTTTCCTGGAGAGACGAAGGGAAGGGAGGAAAGGCAAGACTTTGGAAGTCCGGGAAGGCCTCCTGGGTGTAACTGGTTAAAACGACAAGGCCACGTGAAGACACTCAGAGATATTCCTGAACCAAGCACTCTGCTGCCCCTGTTTAAAATCTCAATTGTGCTGGGTAAAGGAAAGAAAAAATTCTTTTCTTTTTTCTTTTTTTTTAAACAATTACCACCACTACATGTGAACATTGTGAAGGAATGGGAATAGATCTGGGTTTTTTCAACTCAAAATTGTAGAGGTTTCCTAAGCTCTACACTTCTTTAGCTGCTGACCTCAGCCACCTGCAGATCCTACCTCTGGTCCCACACCTTCACGCGGATGTCCAGACCTGCGGTCCTGGGCTGGCTTGTCCCCTCCCACACAGAGACTAGGTCAGTCCTCCCAAAGCACAGCTCTGACCTCGTCAACTTTCCCCTCTGAATCACTGAAGGCTCCTCGAGGCCTACAAAACAAATGCCCAGCTGCTTCACTGCTTCCTCCAGGCCTTTCCCTCTGTCCCCAGAAGACCTTTTGACTGCATTCCCCACCTCTCATGGTCTCTGGCTTATGCCAATCACGACGGCCAGTCCCTGTTCCTCGGTGCTTTCCTGCTGCTGGCGGGACGCAGCCCCGTGAACCACTCACTACTCTGTCTCCTTGATGTCCGGTCCAAGCCCTCCTCACCACGCAGGGCTCCGGCCATCCCAGATGTCGTCTTCTCCTCGAAGCCCTCCTTCACCCGTCTCGCCAACCACGAGGCCGTCGCAACGTCGTCTCACTCCTCCGCGCTGTACACACAGGCTCTCCCTCGGACTGCAACCATGAATGAGCTTGTCCAGCTCCCCAAGTCTATGTCCACCTCATCTGTGGGACCCACCCCAGAGGTCTAGGGCATCATCTTGAATATAATGAGTATTCAATAAACATCTGACAGAATGAGTATTTCTTGAGAACTAAAATTCACTGGAAAGAAACACTAAAAGGGTAAAACTTCTGAGAAATGGACAAGATTGCCAACTTTTTATTTTGCCAAGTAAGGTCACTGAAAACAACTGCCTCATCTCACCGTTATTTTACAGAAGAAATGACGTTATCTCTAAAAAGCAGAAAAAGATAGACAATCTCCAAATAAGGGTTCCTTAATTTGATATTTAGTGTTATGCAAAATGACTACATTGTTCTTATTTTTCACTTCCCACAGGCCAGTGAAAACTGAATCCTTGCGCGTGCGTGGTCACTTGGAAGCAGCTGCTCTAAAGGTGGGCGTCAGGGCTGGTGGGAGGGTGGGCTTAGGAATCCAATGCCACCACTTCCTCACCAGTAGCTTTACTTACAAACCAACAAACCGCCTTTTACTGGGCTATGAAATCTATAATAACAATAGCTAAGCACTGTAAGTATGCACTTTCCCTACTTTAACATATTTAACCTTCATAGCACCCTCGCATCTTCATTACCCCCGCTTTACAAATGAAACAACCAAGCCACAGGGAGAAGAGGTCATAGCTTCAGTTGGCAGCCCTGGGGGTCTGGCTCCAGTCTTATGTTCTTAACCACTCTGCTATGAAGTAAGGGGAAACAGCAATTTTTTTTTAAAGTCAGAGGCTCAAATTTGGGTTAACTTTGATCTGCAGAGTTCATTTCTATAGTATCTTAAACCCACTAACTGGAGCCTGGATAGTGGTGGCTGAAGAGCACAGAGGAGCACTGTGCATCCCTGATCACAACAGGCAGCCGGCCTTCCCCCCATGAATTACAGAACCGCACCCGCCTGAAGCAACTCTTAGGGGGACCAAGGTCAGACACACATTTGGTAGGCACGAGTGCACAGTCAGAATTATGCACAAGCCCTACTTCCCATACCGAGAACAGACAGCAGGGACAAGACTGGACGGACTCTGGGGGCCCACTGCCACGGGCACCCTCCTGACCAGCTCGCCACGCCTTGGGCCGTCCAGGGGCCCCTGTTCCAGAAGCCCTCTGTCCACTTCTCGCTCTAGGCTACAAACGTCACAGACCTGTGCCGAGCAAAGGGCCTTCACACACCTCTTCACCCCAAAGCAGTGACTCTTCATTCCCCAAGGAAGCTTGAGGGTTTAGATCCTGTAGAGTCCCTCAAGAAAAGACTTCTGCACATGCTACAGGGCATCCTTCCAAACTACTTCCAGCTAGAGGCACGTAATTACAGCGGCGACTTCCAACTGTGACTCATGGGCCACTCAGGGGAGCCCATGAGCCTCCACTCTTGCTGCCTCCTCCCCAAGCGGCTCCATTAAACCACCAACTGAGCCCCCGCAGAAGGTTCTGCCACTTCACCAAAAACAACAACAGTAACCAAACGTAAGTAACAGGTCTGGAAATGGCTCCTTTGAAGACACAGATCAACACCGTCACGAATTGGTCTAAAGCCCAGGCTGAGCTGAAGGGCTCCCAGCCACGCGCGGGGCCCACATCAGCCTCTGGTACAGCACGCGACCAACCGCCTTTGCTTAACACGGATCCCCGCAGAAGCGCCCACAGGGGGGCCTTTATTTTTGGTTTTACTGGGGTGTTCGTTTAAATACAGACTGTTAACATTTTCAATATAATAACGTCAACACCAGGAGTCTCGTTTTCTCTGTAGGGCCTCCCAAACCTCAAGAATTCATTCACTGAAATAGGTTTTCTCTCCCACAAGCTGAATACTTCATTATTTCCTGAACTCACTTTATTGGGGTTCAGCAACAGGGCAAGTGGGATGTCACCGCCATTGGGTCTATCACCACATCACCCTTTTTAATGTTTTCTAGTTCCTGTAACAAAACCACAATTCTACCAGCAAAGGGGGAGAAGAGAGAGGGGAAAAAGAAAGCCATAAAACTGTTAAAACCGCCATTCTCTGTCTCGTAAACATTTTTCTATTTATCGGACTTTCATTGTCTGTGCAATCTTATTATCCCTGCACAGTATCAAAGTGACATCCGCCAGGGTCACCCTATAAAATATACATTGGCAATGCAACATTTAATGACAGGAATGGGACAAAAGATGAAGGATGGGAGAGGGTGGCATGCTACAGGACGTTTTAAAGGGATCATCAGTTATATCTGTGCATTTCCCGAGGTGATAACTGAATAACGGGGCTGGAGGGAAAGCCATTTTTGAGCTCAGAAAGGACAGTCAGGAGACAACGTGTTTGTACTGGAAAACCTGTAATGACTGCCAGAGAACGAGAGCAGCTACTGTAGCAACACTGCTTCTTCTATTTTATGCTTTTTAGGGACGCACAGCAAATTATCAAGTACAATCCATTTCTGCAAGTTGAATTTTGAAATAAAGGATAGACTTCCTCATTACAAAGAAAGGAGGGAAAGGGGTTATTTAGTTTTGTCATTCTATCACATTTGTTTAATAAAAGGAACAGAAGCAAAGATTGCTCTTCAAAGCACAAAAACACGGTTACAGTACAGCATCCCAGATGCGAAACGTGCCATGTCTTTCACTTGATTTTTGGATTTAACCTAAGGCAAAGATCTCCGAAAAATCCAGACAAGCCTGCAAACCAAACCTGTGCTTCTCTGTGCTCCCGTCTCTCACACGCGGCCAGCAGTTGCTTCATGGCAGCTTTTAGCACAAAAGAACTCCAGGGAGGAGGCCGAGGGGTCAGCAGCTCTCTACACACAAGCTGTTCCGGCTGAGGTGTCCCGCCCCCCAATTCCTGTGCCTGTTCCTTCATGGTTAGCTCCTAGGAGAGGAGGTGAGGGGACCTCAAACTCCTCCACCTGTGAGAAGACTGCCAGCAGGGGAGGCGGAGGACACCAGAGTTTGCTGGGGGGTAAAGAGAGTACCAATGAGGAGCAGCAGTGTGGGAAAGCGGTAAGGAAACCGGCCACGCAGGCCCCTACCAGTGGGGGCCACGTCTCCCAGCTGATCCTAGCAGCTCTGGGTGGCAGATTTCCACACGGGTTTCCTCACCACCGCTTCACTACGACCCAGGAGAAGCAGCCCAAGTCTAGAACACCTCACAGATGCCTGGGGTGCAGGACACTTAGCTCACCTGGGCAGACGAGGTGGGAAGAAAGGGGACCACAGGATGGACAGACAGCTGCCGGCAGAACACGAGGGGAGCACCCGCCCCCCCCGAGGCCCCCCAGGAAACAGCCTATGCCACCCCCATGAGGTTGCCACCGGAGGAAGGAAAGGTCACTCAGTGTGCGCTCCCAGGACGAGCAGGTGTGCTGGGCGCCGTGACCACAGCTGCTCCGGGTTCCAGGGGGTCTCCAAGCATCGCGCAGGTGACTCACACGAACGCGCTCGCTGTAGCTCAGAACACACGTGCAATGTGACCCACCAGGGCTTTGGGCTGTAGTTTATGAAAACGACTTGCGGATCCCTCGCCACAGCTCGTGGTGTGGGCTCGGAGGGCTCCCCGTGCCCCCGGCCCGGCCCAGGTTCCTGTCTAGGCCTCCTCAGGGCTCCCCGTCAGGGGCTGGGGGGCTGGGCGGCTGGCCCCTGCGGGAGGCCGCTGCAGGTGTGGAGCCTGTGAGGACGCACGGGTGGGTCGCTCCTCTCAGGGGCCCCTTAGGCTCCCTTGGCAGCATCCCCAGCCCGAAGGGGCTCGGGAAGATCATGCTGCCACCGTGGGGCTGACTGCCCAGAGGGGAGCTGGAAGCTTCCTTGGCCATCTGCCCAGAGGGGAGCTGGAAGCTTCCTTGGCCATCTAACCCACGTCTTTAAAACACTGGATGGAGCTAGATCTCTGAAACAAACTGTATGGTAGGGACGACTCTCTAGGGCTGACTGGGATCTCTTCCCTCTTGGGTGACATGCTGCTAACTTATAATCAGCACGCCTTGTGTGCATCAAAATCCCGCAATCTCATTCTGGAGACAAACCACCAATGTTGCCATCCTGGGTGGCTGCAGTCACCCCACTCTAGCTACCCCCTCTCCCCTGGACTGATATGGGGTGTGGCAGGAAGAGGGAGGGGTGCTCCCGGGGGATACCTGGACCACTCCCTTTTATTTTAGCCGCGCCTCGCGGCAGGTGGGATCTTAGTTCCCCAACCAGGGATCAGACCTGTGTCCCCTGCATTGGAAGCGTGGAGTCTTATCCACTGGACCGCCAGGGAAGTCCCCCAAACTACTCCCGACTTTATGTTGAGACCGGCCCAAGACGTGAAGGTGCTCTTGGCCCACTCTTGGGAAATTTTCCCTCATGCCCCACGTGTTGCTAAAAGGTCACTCTTGGGCACTGGCCTTTTGTAACAAAAAGTGACACAAAGGGAAGACACTGACAGATGAGCTCTGCATTCTTATTACCTAAACCTGAGTCCCAGAAACGACGCTAAAAAGTCAAGAAACTTTTCATTAATTCAAGAGCTTTAAAATCTTAAAGAGTTTCCAGTTGCAGAAAGCCTCAGCAACGGCCTTTATCCAGTTCTGCTTCACTTCCCCAAAGAAGTCAAAACCCTTTGCAGTGAAGGAGAACAGAAAGGTAGACATTTCTCTGTGAGGCGACTTCGGGCTTGAGCCCATGGCCACAGGGCCCTACTCTGCCGAGAGAGCAGCCAGAGTTGGGGCAGAGAGCAGGACTGCCAAAGAGACATCCCTCAGGCGCTGGTCCCCATTTTAAAAACGGAGAATAGCACCTCACTCATTGAACTGTGACATTAAGAAGAGTTGATGCATACAAAACACTTCGGACAGTGCTTGGCCTACTGTAAAAGATACATAACTGTTGGTCACGACACTGAAACAAACCAAAAAGTCCCAGTGGTGGTAGCAGCTACAATGCCTGTTCTTTTGCCTGACTGGAGAATAACTGTATCACAGTCACAAACGAAACACGAAGTCCTGAGAGAGAGCAAGCAAACGCAGCATTTCTAGAAACAGCAAAAGCATTAAATATTTTTAAAAATTCTGACTCAGGATAAAAAAAAAAAAAAAAAAAAAGCAGAATTGAGCTGAAATGGGTGACGAGTACAACAGGGACCTGAATGGTTCAAATGCTTACACTGGCCTAAGAGATGAACTCGCTGTACTTGTGGGCTGGCCATGCCCATCCCTGGGAGCCACAGGCACATAGTCGAGCCCTGGTAATGCCAGAAACCTCACCAGTGTGGCCAAACGAGAACCACACATCCCAGGTCACCACCTTCTGCCACAAATGACCACTTCTCGCCTGCACCCATGAACCCACGTGCAGCACAAACCACAACAGCACAATGAGCCAGAATCTAACCTCGAAACCAGCGACGCCAACACACAGGCTTCAGGAGGCAGCACCCAGTGCTGTACCGGGTTCTCCCCAGCCTCCACGACTAGCTATGTGTCCATGGGAAGGCTCGTTAACCTCTCTGAAACTCTATTTCCTCATCTGTAAACTAGGGAAGGTTCAGTGGTAGCTCCCTCCTTTACAAGGCTGTGGTTAGGACTGAAATGCCTAAGAGAGGCCTGACACATATGCTTAATAAATGACAGCCATGACGTTTATTCTCTTTCCATTTGGGAAAAGGACTAGAAACTTAAAACTAAGTTCAACTTAAGGGACTAGTTTAATTAACTGAATTAAAAAAACAATCTTCCAAAGAATGGTTTCTGTAACTGACTTCCTTCTTCTAATGTGTTCCCCCTCAAACTAGACACTTTATATAGTCAAAGAATAAGGGAATGTTAGGCGTAGCGAATGATAATGGTGTTCTGGGCAAGTTCATGGTATGAAAGACAGCACAGGTCAAAGGTCAGCATTCTCCCCAAAGCTCCCAAGTAGAACCACCAGAACATATACCTACCTAAAAGCCTCACTGAGGCAACTGAAAAAGTCCTGTATCTGCCCAGCAGCAGCTTCCATTCTCAGATAAGCAGCACGAGAATGAGAACATGTAGTATCACTACTCATTTCAGCAGGAATGAACTAAGAGAATGGACCTGCTAATCTGCAGCAGACTACTCTGGGGTTTACCAGTTGTCCCTATACTTCAACGCAGAATTAGCTTTAATAGACAAGTTGGAAAGGTCCAGCTTGGGGGACTCGCAACACCCCATTATTTAACTTCATGACACCGTCACTCCACTCTTAAAAGTCCCAAAGAACATTAATTACAGTGAACTTTGTTAGTGAACTTTAAAAATACTCTCTTATGAAAATGTGGAATATAATAATGTCCCAAACCCCAGAATGAAAACTGCTGGCTTAGATCACAAACTCTTTAAGCAGAAAGAAAGTTGAAAAGACTCTCCAAGAGTTAAAGCTAGAAAGAAGCTGTGTTTCTTTTTTTTTCTCCCCTCCCCTCCGCCCCTAAGAATCTATGTTTCTGATGCTGAGCTGAGGATGGGAAAAAATGTTGTACAACTCGCTGTATCACCCCACAGCATCCCTGGGCCCACTGACTCGGGGGGTCCGGGCTCTACAATCTATTCCACGTTGTGGCTGTCTCTCTGCCACTCCGTGCTGTGTAATCAGGGAATGTGTGAGCTGGGATGTCTGTGAAGTTCAGCCTACTCCTGAGTTACGTATGTCCTCTTCCCACTGTCCAACTTTTTCCCCTCAGGACACCAGGTCAATTCTACAATGCTCTCCCACTAAAGGGACTGTGCTGATATGCCCAGAAAATTAATGTGCTGTTCTAGATGCTTTGGGGGTACTAAAGCACCTACATCCTAACACTGTATTAATAATTAAAAGTAGGGATCCTCTCCTGGGAACTCAAGCAATCATTTCAACAGTGACTCACATATGGCAGCAAATAAAGAAGCAAGTGTTAGCTACTTAAGACAACAGCAGAGACACAAGGCTATATACTAACCCCGGATAAGAGGAAAACTGGCCTGATTCGCACCACTTAAAAATTCTCGTCACGTATGATCAGAAAAGCTCTGATGTCACAACCAGATGCTTTGAAGACATTTTCTTTTGCTCCCTCTAGTGACAGGAAGCAGCACAGTTCTGTACACTTCTACTCGCCTGTTCCAAAAAGGCTGCTAATAAAGTGGTCAAGCTTTATGTTTTTTAGTTCTATGACTTAATTTCTAGTAAGTCCCAACTAAACTTTATGTCTCACTCCCCTGGGCAGGAGAGATAATGGAATGTGGCTATTGCTCCCAGGTAACAGAGGTTAACAACTGGCCATCAACATGCCATGTCACTTCTCAACTGATGAAATGACCACAATCACTTCAACACCACTCTAAAAATGACCCCAAAGCAGCCTCCGCCAAGTCTCGCTTGCCCACATGCTCCTCCAGGGCCTGCCTGCCCGACAACAGCTCCTCAGAGCTATTCCTGCCGGGCCTCAGGATCGGGTCCACCACCTTCCATTCTCAGAATTCCCAGCCAGACTAGGTCAAGTGTGGCCTTGCTGCACTTCAGAAGAAGCAGAGGGGGAAAATGTAGCTCCCAAATGTTCTGTGTTTTAGGATTTAACACATTCATTGTCTGAAATCAAATCAAAAGCAATTACACACATAAATAGTTGAATGAATAATACCAATACCTGCCACAGTATAATAACTGAGCTGACTCGTCATTAAATGACTTTAATGATGTCCCATGGCCCCTCCTTTCAGAGTCTCTGGCTGCCTGCTTGCCCTCTGCCCAGACAGAGGTTCAGGTCTCCTCAGGAAGCCCCAGGAAAAGCACAGCCCCTGGGAAGTCAAAAAACGATACAAGGAAGGCCTAGACAAATTCCTAAAAATCGAATGGTAGTGGGACAGGTTACTGAGAAACGTTAAACCCTGCTTCATGCTAATTCACAAAGGAGATACAGGAATTCCATGGGTGCCAAAAGGACCCTTACGAATATCAGATTGCAATAATAAAAAAAAAAAATCAGATAATGTTGTACTTCTAGCTCCTGGTGGCAAAACAACACAAGACAACACAAACCCATGGACTGAGGAGGCTGGATCAGCTACTTGGTGAGCTTTTATCTCCAGAAGGGAAGATTTCTACCCCCAATAAATCCTGGCTCAGAGGAGTCAAAAGAAATGCAAAGTAGCAGCAGCTTCCAAGCTTCTAAGCAGGGAAGCAAAGGAATTTTCATGAATTTAAGGTGCACTTCTGTCCCAATCGGTCAAAATACCAGCATGTTTAAGAAAACGTGTGATACTATAGTTAGCTAATCTCTCCTTAAAAATTATTCTTGAGTTAGAAAGACAATAAAAAAAAGTTAAAAAAAAATTGCTGTTGTGCCCTGTATAAATCTCAAGGAGAAAATGGAGCCAAGAAAACTTCCCAGGAACCTTTCTAATTACAAGCCAAGATCTACTTCCCACATTTGGGATCACTACTAATAAGAGCGTTCCTGAGCTCCCCTTAGCTCGTGCGGCACTGTCCCATAAAAGACATTAAAGCCGCACAAGCAAGTCCTACCCCCTCCACAACACTGGACTCTGAAACACAGCCAAGGCAGAATTCCAAAGAGCCAGCTTCCTTTCTGGAGGCAGCAAATTGAGCAGTGGCCCCAAACTCTTAGGGCTAAATTTTCTAGCAAAGTTTACCTCAAAGGCTTAACGTAAAGGACAAAGGTTTTGAAATCTATTCTCTATCCTCTCAAGGGCAGCCTGCAATTTCGGATGCAGGGAAGTGTGAAGAAATATTTCATAATGTGACCCGAAGGGACCGTCAGGAAAGTAGGAAGGGGAGTAAGGAAAGCCCAAAACGCAAACGGATCTAGAGACCCAATTCGATGCAACTGCATTCAAAATGCCAACTGTTTAGGTTGTGGAGCAAAACGAGCTGATTCCAAAAACTTCAAAGAGCAAAGGGCCAAGAACCAAGATGTTCCTGAAAAAGAAGAGCAAGGTGAGGGCCTCGCCACACCAAACACCAGCAGTTCTTCTACAGCCGGACAGTGAGGTGCTGACACAGAAGCAAGCAGACCAATGGAGCAGAACAGCCCAGACATGGGTTCACGCACTGCTAGAAATTTCGTTTCTGACATAGCAGGTGATATAAATTAGTGGAGAAAGGCTGGACTTCTCAACAGGTGGTACTGGGACACCTGGTTATACACATTAAAAAAAAATAAGGGACTTCCCTGGAGGCGAAGTGATTAAGAATCCACCTGCCAATGCAGAGGACACAGGTTCAATCCCTGGTCCAGGAAGACCCCACGTGCCACAGAGCAACTAAGACCATGCGCCACAACTACTGAGCCTGCACTCTAGAGCCTGCGAGCCACAACTACTGAGCCCACGCGCCTAGAGCCCGTGCTCTGCAACAAGAGAAGCTGCCGCAATGAGAAGCCCACGCACAGCAATGAAGAGTAGCCCCCGCTCACCACAACTAGAGAAAGCCCGCGCGCAGCAACGAGGACCCAACGCAGCCAATAAATAAATAAATGTTGTCCCCTACCTCATACAATAACCAATTCCAGGGGGTTAAAGACATATATAAATGTAAAATTATAAAACTCTTAAAAGACAATAAATATAGGAGACTGCCTTTACAACCATGAAGAAAGATTCCTTAAATACTACAAATTCATAAAGACTGATACATTTAATTCCACAAAAATTAAAAACATACTAGTTCTCCCGCAAAGAACATGAAAAGATAAGCCACAAACTGGAAGTGCATTTGCAACATAGATTTTTTGTTTTTAAATAAGGATCATCTAGAACTCTTACAAATCAAAAAGAAAAAGAAATTCAACTGAAAAACGAGCAAAAGATTTACACACAGGTCCTTCATGGAAGAGGAAACAAATGACTAATAAACGCATGATAAGATGCCCCATATCAGCAGTTATCAGGAAAATACAAGTTAAAACTACTCTGAGATGTTTCAAACTCACAACAGTAGCAAACACTTTAATGCCTGACTCTGTCAAAGTGTTGGCAAGGAAGTGAAATTACTGGAACTCATATGCAGCTGGAAATAACTGGCTTTAGTAAGTGAGAAGATCGGCATACCAAAACCCAGACATTCTAGTCCTAGGTATCCCTAAAGAATTCCTCTTACAAACATACCAGGAGACACGGACGGCAGAACCGTATGCAAGAGCAAAAAAATCTGGAACAAACTGAAATGTCCGTCAACAGGAGAAAAGTAAAATGTGTTATATTCATACAATGCTGTGAAACCCTGCAGAACTACAAATGACACAGTGGAATCCCAGGATAAAGGTGAGTGAAAAGAGCAAGGTGCAGAAGCATATTCTTCCTCCACAATTCCATTTACATACAGTTCAAAAACATGCAAAACTAAACAATATATTGTGTACGGATACAAATATTTGAGGCAAAACCATAAAGAAAAGGAAGGGGAGTAAAAACAGACTGTTCAGGATAGTGGTCACCTCTGAGTGGAGAGGAGGGGAACTGGACTGGGGAGGGAACACTCCCGCAACCGGCAGCTCTGTGGTGGTACACGGGAATTCATACGTTCTTATTTTTATACCAAACACATATTTCATAAAGATTCTTTCCTAACTCCTCAATATTAACCAGAACAAAAGCTACCCAGAAGACTGTCAAACATTCCAACTCCGCCATATTAGAAAGGTTTCTCAACTCTCCAGAGAGTTTGGAAGTCACAGGCAGGTACCTCCTGCTCATCAGACAGCAGCGCAGCGTGAGGGCTTACTCTGCCCCTGCTCAACTGCTTCTGCTCAGAGCTGTGCCTCCACCTGCTCCCACCTTCCCACCCCCGAGTGTCCGTCCGCACTAGGGGTGCCGTCCAAGCCCCCGCAGCATATCCACTGCGGGGCTGCTCACACTTTGATTTCCTGCATCCGCCTGTGTGCGAGCTCTTCAAAACCAGAAGTGGGCCTCAGGTCTGAGACCTCTCCTTCTCTTATCCACCCCCCAGTGTCAGGTCACTGTTTCCCTGAGTGCTGTAATATTTTACGGAAAGTGCAGTGCTTTTATAAAGTGACACTCCTTAGAAACCACGTGTATGCTGGGAAGGATGACGTGAAGCCCCTCTCCCCCAGGTTAGTCTTTAAAATGATCCAAATCACCTTAAAATAAGCAGAGCTGTGCTTCTAGATAAGGCCCCAAATGACTCCTCTACAGATGTCAACAGTTTCCAAAATTAATCTACAGGACAAGCAGGCTCAAGTGGTGTGAAGAATATGTCTGTGAAGTCAAGTCAACCTACTCTTTTGTTTGTGCAAAACCTGGAAAATTCAATATGTACATGGAGAGACGAGGTTCTAAACCCGCACCCACAATGCCTGCTGGGTGTGGCATATCACTGTCTTGCTCTTCACTCCCAGCCCTTTGAGAAACCTCCTCGCCATCCCACTCATCTATTTAAAGTGGTGGTGTTCTCTGGCTCAGTGGACACACCTACTTCAGTGAAGCCCAGTGGGGCAGACAAGCACACAAGGGGCTAGGCTGCTGCCCGGTTTCTCTCTGTCCACACTCTTGATCTGCTACAACACATTTTCCATCCTGCATCTTGTAAGTAAGTAAGTAAGCAAATAAGTAAATAAGTAAGTAAGCAAATAAATAAATAAATAAATAGGGGAAAAAACCCCCAAATCTAATGTCCCTTCCCTGTTTGAAACTCTTCAATGGCTTATCATGTTTCTTAATATAAAAACATAATGAAGTGTTCAAGAGCATGGATTCTGAAGCCAGACTGCTTGAGATCAAATCTTGGCTACACCACTACATAAACGTGGGCAAGTTACACGGTCTCTTGTCTATAAGGTCCATGAATCAATGCATGTAAAGGACCAAGGAGAGTGCCTGGCACATCAGAGGGCCTCAGGACACGCTATTACTACTGCCAGAGCCTGCAAGGTCACCGTGATCTGACCCCTCCCCGGCGCTTCTACTGCCCCCTTCACCGTTCTCCGTACTACCACTACATTTATTTTCCTTTAGCTCCAAGCTCATCCTATTCCAGGGCTTCTGTACAACTTGGTCCCTTGGCCTGAGGGGGCTCTTCTGATTCCATCCTTCCCCCTTCATCCCTGGGGTCCTAATCTAAATGAAACATCTTTACACATATTTTCACTGAAGTTAGGTCCCTCTGTTATATTATACTTCTAGTACTTTTCCTTCATAGTACACATCAGGAGTTATAATTATATATCGATACTTAAAAGACTGTTCACTTAATATGTCTTCTTACAGATTTAAAATTCCATCAGTCAGGGAACATATCGTTTTGTTGATTGCTATACTCCTAGCACCTAACACAATGTTCACCATTCTGTAGATCATCAATAGATACTTGCACAAGGGCTTCCCTGGTGGCACAGTGGTTGAGAGTCCGCCTGCCGATGCAGGGGACGCAGGTTCGTGCCCCGGTCCGGGAAGGTCCCACATGCCGCGGAGCGGCTGGGCCCATGAGCCATGGCTGCTGGGCCTGAGCGTCCGGAGCCTGTGCTCCGCAACAGGAGAGGCCACAACAGTGAGAGGCCCGCGTACCGCAAAAATAAATAAATAAATAAATAGATAGATACTTGCAAAATGAATGGGTACAAGAGAATCTAATACCAACTTGACTGATCTTTTTAGGAAATAACCTAAAAAAAATTTATATGCTCAAGAAGTTACAAGTTAAGCATAATGCTTCATTTTTTTCCGAGATAAAAAAACTCAGAGTGCACTGTAAGAATAGTATTCAGCAAAATATCAAATATTTGAAAAATCAAAAAAGTCTAATCTAACCAATCCTTTATCTTTTTTTAGTCTGGTATCTTCCCTAACCTGGATACTGAATATATGTAACCAGCTGAGAAAGCACCATTTTTCCTCTCCCCTGGGTCTCATTTTTCATTTCTAGCCTTCTAAAAATCCAGTGAAGATAAAACATTGGTTCTTCTCTATCAACACTCAACACCCGCTCTGAGGACCGCCCACATCACCCCCATCTTTCCTCTTAGCACAGCAGCTTTAATCATGGACCCGGAATATTCATAACTCCCACGAGCAGTGGAGTCCATCTCTAAGGGATGTGGAGACCCTAAGGAGTTAGGGGCAGCACTTGTTAAGCCAGTATGCCAAGAGTAAGGCTGTGATGCAACGTTTTTATCAATTGGGCCGTCCTGTCCGGAAAGTTTCAGCCATTCGTGAAGCAGCTGTCTGACCAATGCAAGTGACGTGCACAGACACGGCTGCAAAGAGTGCGATGTGCCATCTCAGCGATCATTTTAAAGGGCCTCTATTTCATAGAAAATAATATTAAGAATCTTAAACTATGTAGAGCTTGGTCAAAAACACAGTTTGATATCACCCAGTGAAGATGCCGCTACCCACTACCCAGTGAAGATGTACACTAATAAAAGGAATGACGTTTACCACGAGGTGGGAGAAGGAGCCTGTGGGTGGCTTGTTGTCATAAGAAGGAAGGGGGAGACGCTCAGACGGGACCTCCACAGGATAAGTCCCCGAAGTGACCACGCAGCCCGCCAAGATGATACTGGTTTGCCAGAAACTGTCCTACACTTTGCTCTACTTTATCTTACCTTTCCAGGCATTTCTGCGAACCTTTTAGTCTTAAGCCTTTTCCTTAACTGTTTGTTAAGCTCTTTGCTCTCCACCAACTGTTCTGGAAGGATCCAAATATAACAGTTCTTATCTCTATCCCCATTAAGGGAAAAAAATGCCAAGGAAGGGCTTCCCTGGTGGTGCAGTGGTTGAGCGTCCGCCTGCCGATGCAGGGGACACGGGTTCGTGCCCCGGTCCGGGAAGATCCCACATGCCGCGGAGCGGCTGGGCCCGTAAGCCATGGCCGCTGAGCCTGCGCGGCCACAGCAGTGAGAGGCCTGTGTACTGCAAAAAAAAAAAAAAAGCCAAGGAAGATGCGGCGTCCTCCTCGGGGAGGCCTGAGTCACAGCATCTGCATCTTTTGGGCTTTTCCAATCACAGCCACAGCATGACAGCAAGCGGCCTAGTGGCCTTTCTCTTACTGACTCAGCCTCAGTACCTGCTACATTGCTCTGGTTGAACACTCCTTCTTCATGTCTTCTTTAATTCTACTTATGGGGCTGATTTCTGGCCCTAACAGGTCAAGATACTTTAACAGTAATACAAAATATTCTATATCACTGGCATATTGGGCCCCTCCCAACAAAGAGACCCAAGCACAAAGACTTCATTTCTGTTATTAACGTCAGCTGAACAGCACAGGTAAGATAAAACAATAACGCTCAACTCTGGTGCACCCAGAGCCGAGCAACCAAATAAACCAGAGATGATTTAATCAATAAGAGTTTAATGGCATCAAATTAATTATAGATTTACTAGTGTCCTGGTAAAAAAACTGAAGTTTAAAATATCTCAAGAAAACATATGAAGATATAAGACTACCTTCTTTAACTCCCTTCATTTTTGTTTGTAGTTTGAAGGGCTACTGGAAGCTTCAGTCAACAGAAACCCAAACCCAAGGCCCAGTCCTCCAACCTGAAGACTGATGCCCCCGCGTGCTCATCTGTGACTTACGCAGCAGTGATCCTCTACAGCACAGCCCAAGGGAAACCCTTGATTCCTCATTCCGAAAATTCCACATTTCAATTTCTAATTCGAGCACAGTACTCTAACTGTGCAGACAGGACAGAGCCCAGATTCAACACAAACTCACACAATTCATCTTGGGCGCACAACACAGCTATATACAGAGCTTTTCCCATTACAAGTTGAGGAATAGAACAGAAATCTTTGATTAAAAGTGAGCCCCCCCACCAGCCCTGGCAAAAAAAAGTCAGCCAAACATACTGTATACAATTTTGAATTGTACGATTTGCGTAACATTTTTTACTTTTCAGTCTCACAAATTTTAGGTTTGACAACTAGTACAGGTAAGATCATTTTGACCATCAAACATGCAATTAATCCTCACAACCGTGCTAGGATGTAGGTCGTATTATCTCCATTTTACAGATGAGAAAACTAAAACACAAAGTGATCAAGTAACTTGTCCAAGATCGGAGACAGTGGAAAAAGAATCTACACACATTTGCCAGAAATTTTACGAAAGAAGGAAGAAGAGGTTACAGCAAAGATGACAAACTCAACAGTCAAGCAATCTCACACCAGGAAGAGAAATGTTTACTACCACTTGAGAGGTGGAACAAGCAAGTAAAAAGTGACGACAAATCACAGGTCTGAGTCCCAACTCGGCCAGTTACCCAACTGCTTCAGGAGACTGTCATCAAGATGAAATAAGATAAAATGTGTGAAACTGCCCTGTAAACCAAAAAAACATAAAAACAAGGGTATTTATTATATCTCCATGTAGCAGTTATCACGTGGAGCTACACTTGTTTTTCTTAGCAGACTATGAACATTTTAAGAGTCGAAGAAAATATGTTACCCATTTTTATACCCTCAGTATCTCCCTAAAAAAGACTTCCAGACGGGAACTCAAATGTCTTTTGAGTGACTAGCTGACTGAATAAATAAATGTAAATACAATTTAAAAGAAGAAAATACATTTTAAGAACCAGTCAGAAAGCGCTCTACGTGGGAAGTCTGTTAACTTAGTAATAAACCTTTAGATAAGGTGTCCAGCGTTTCCCTTAGTAAGATACCGTTTTACCCCCTCCTCCCTCCAAAATAAATCAAGTACTAGGAAACTAAAAATAAACTTAATACCACCAAAGAATGAGCAATTTCCTCTCTGGCCTTGTTTGCATTACTAGTTTAGGGGAAAAAAAGGAGCCTCATTTCCTGCTCAGCTGTGCAGGCATCTGAGGACACACTTGGGGCTGAGGAAGAAAAGGTGGCGGGGGGTGCTTGATTTAGAAGAGCAGCATATTTGCTGAAGACCTTGAACAAGGTGCTTTGGGAAAACAATGTCAAACTTGCCTGGGTCTTTCTGGAAATAGGTTAATTTCCGAAATTCTTTTGTGGGGATGTAAGACATCTGTGTTTCTAAACAGGGGGAAAAGAAAACAAACCCAACCTTCAAATGAATGCTTGCAATGCGAGTGCAGCAGGAAGGATTAGAGGTTCAACGGGTTGAGTGAATGAGATGTTTGGATAGAATTAGACAGTGAAAGCCAAAGGAGAACAGGAACACAAAATTGGAGAAGGAAGACTCAAACTAGCATTTTAGTGCTTACTATTCTGCTCCGGGGAAACTATCCCTCTCTCTATGCTTAAAGGATGACCATTCCATTAGCTACCCACCTAGAGTGGATTCCAGAGAAAGATCTCCCTTCCAGGGACGTGATCAAAAGCCTTCAAGCCAGTGCTAAGAGCCTTAATGATTCACGAGAAGGCACAAAACAACTGGGCAGAAGAAAATCTCCTGGCAGCACATTATTTCTTATCCCTGTCCTCAGGGACGCAGTAACTCCCATCACAGTGTCTGTAGGGAGGCCCAGGGGACAGGGCTGCTGTGGGATCACTTGGGGTCCATTCCGTCCTGATGCTCTCTCTGTGTGGCATGAACTTGAAGCCCAGCTTCTAGACCTGAATCCACCGTGAGGTTTGCTGCCCACGCCCACATTTAAAAGCCGATCAAGTTGAGGAGTGTGACATGAACGTGACTTGAGGCGTATGAAAACTCACATTAGAGAGCGTCTGCCCTCTTGGAATCAGTCCCCTATTATCAAATACCTCATACTCTTGGCTAGAGTGATGGAATCTGGAAGGAATGCAATAGAATTCTAAAGACTGTTCAGCTACAAGCAGGATTTTCCTGTCCTTTTCATCAGCTGTGGATAACAATGAAAGCAGCCAGCAGTCTAAATCTACCTTAATTCTAACAGTACAGAGTACTGCCCGTTACTCCTCTTTGCAATTATATATTTCCAAAGGTAAAATCAAACTCAAATCCACTTAAAAAAATTTTTAAGCTGAGATTTGCTTAACACAAAATTAACTACTTTAAAGTATACAATTCCGAGGTATTTAGTACATTCACAATGTGTGCAGGCATCACCTCTACCAAGTTCCAAAACACTCTTATCACCCCCAAAGGAGACCCCGCATCCCTCACGAAGTAGTCCAAATCAAGCTGAAGAAGAAGAAGAAAAACCCTAATGACATCCATTGTGATTACATTCCTTTCTCCGCAAAGTGTCAGGTTATTCATTTTCAACAGCAGCTTCTCATTTTAAAGGCATGGAGAAATGCAAAAGGTGGTAAGGGCCAACACCTCGAACCATGCTTTCCAACACGTCTTCTGACTCTACACATGCCTGGCAAGACAGCTATGGCGTGTCCTCCCTCGGAGCAGATAGCAGCGGCCTGACACTCACTGTACAGGGACAGTGCAGTAGGAACAGCCTGACACAGTGGTAAGACTGGGACTCCGCAGCCACAATGTCCAAGTTCAAGTGCTGACTCAGTGTGAACTGTGTGGCAATCTGCCTCGACTTCCTCACAAGTAACATGACGACAGCACTAACTTCAAGAGCACGTACACCTCAGGAGTCGCTCTGGAGATTCACGGGTGTGAGTGCTGAGAACAGTGCCCGCGCAGAAGGAGAGCTCAACTCGTGTTACCTGTAATCACTGCTGTCTTCTTTCTACTACAATCCTTGAGGGAGGTTCTAATTGTGCCCTCACTTTACTAGGGGGGAACCTAAATTTTCCAGTGTCTCAAAGACTTACTTACCAAAAGCCCACAGGGGATGAGTGGCAGAGCTGGGCTATGAACTGGAGCTTAAGGACTAGGCTTTCTACCACAGAATAAAACGCTCCCTGTCACATTTACCAAACTAAGCAAAAGCATGTGTGAGAATGAAAACGTAAAAAAATCAACACATCTGAAACTCTGTAAGCAAAAGGCAGCAAAACTAACCTCGCCCTTCTTCTGTTTACTGCTAGCTCCTCAGTTCTCTAAGCCATGGGGATTCGTGGTCCTTCGATGTTTATCGCCTCTCTCCCCAACGTGGTCAGTTCCTGGGTCTTCTGGTCTATTTCCATCTTCCCGGAGCGCTACCCACTGGCTTCAACACTCACGTCTCCAGCGCCCACAACCTTCTGTAATTTGTCCTTTCTGATTTCAGGCTCTTTGTTCTCCAGTTCACACTGATCTTCAAAAACATTGACTCAACCTTCAACTTTAAGGCAGTGTTACAAATATTTCTCTGAGCAACTATGTGCAAGGCACTATGACAGAGACAAATACACATGAGCCAGACAGTTCCTGCCTTCAGGAGTTCAGTCCAAAAAAGGAGGCTTAAGATGTAATTCTGTAAGACCAAACAGAGCCAGACAAATGCCCTTAAGAGAGGCACAAAATTCTATGGGGGTTCAAAGGAGGGAGAGAACACAGGAATTACATCCCCTTTCGATCAGGAAAAAGATTGATGAAGGAAATTAAACTGGTAAACATATGGGGTTTTCTACATGGATAAGGGGAGGGGCAGGCATTCTACACAGGAAAGCCCAGGAAGAAACTTAAGGATGGGAAGCCTGGTATTTGGTTAGGGCTTGAGATGCCATAAGCGGAAACACCAAGAAAGGAGGCTGAGAAAGCCGATTTGGGCCACAGTATAGTGGGCCTTGAATACCTAGCCCAAGAGTTAGTACTGAACTCGGCAGATGACTCTCCACACCTCCCCAAGGGCAGCTACAACCTGACCTCCACTGACCATGGATTCCACAGGCCTGCCTCTGTTCTATCGGCAACACTGTCTTATTTACATCAACACTATGCGGTCCTAGTCTAGCCTTACAAGTCTCATGAGGCAAAGCCTATCTCATTTATTCAGAATTTTCTTGCTATTTTTGAACCTTTTTTCTCCCTTATAAATCAGTTTGCTAGTTCCATAAGAAACTCTGTTCACATTTTTATTGAAATCATATTGAATTTATAAAGTAATGAGAGTAAAGATACCTTTATAATATTGAGTGTTTTTATTGATCAACACTGCCACTTCATCGCTCCATTTGTTCAGGTCTTTTTATTCGTGTGTTTTAACATGTCTTTCTTTTTTCTTCTTTTTAATAAAGGCCTCACACATCAACTGTTACATTTATTGCAAAGAGTCACAATTTCTGTTGCCACTGGGAACAGTATTTTTTCCTTTCCCCTCTTTTTAAAGATTTTTATTTATTTTAATTGACGTATAATTGATTTACAATGTTTCAGGTACACAGCAAAGTGATTCAGTTATACATATATATGTGTATATATATTCTTTTTCAGATTCTTTTCCATTATAGGTTATTACAAGATACTGAATATAGTTCCTTGTGCTATACAGTAGGTCCTTGTTGGTTATCTGTTTTATATATGGTAGTGTGTATCTTTTAATCCTAAATTCCTAATCTATCCGCCCCACCTTCCCCTTAGGTAACCATAAATTTGTTCTCTTTTGTCTGTGAGGCTGTTTCTGTTTTGTAAATAAGTTCATCTGTATCATTTTTTAAATTCCACATATAAGTGATATCATATGATATTTCTTTTTCTCTTACTTCAGTTAGTATGATCATCTCTAGGTCTGTAAATGGCATTACTTCATGTTACTGTAATGTTACTGTAAATGGCATTACTTCATTCTTTTTTATGGCTGAGTAATAGTCCACTGTATATATATACACCACCATCTTCTTTACCCATTCATCTGTTGATGGACATTTAGGTTGCTTCCATGTCTTGGCTATTATAAATAGTGCTGCTATGAACACTGGGGTGCATGTATCTTTTTGAGTTACAGTTTTTGACTTTTCCAGAAATATGCCCAGGAGTGGGATTGCTGGATCATATAGTAACTCTATTTTTAGTTTTTTAGGGAACCGCCATACTGTTTTCCATAGTGGCTGCACCAATATACATTCCCACCAACAGTGTACGAGAGTTTCCTTTTCTCCACACCCTCACCAGCTTTTACTATTTGTAGACTTTTTGATGATGGCCATTCTGACCAGTGTGAGGTGATATCTCATTGTAGAGTTCTGATTTGCATTTCTCTAATAATTAGCGATGTTAAGCATCTTTTCACGTGCCTGCTGGCCATTTGTATGTCTTCTTTGGAGAAGTGTCTGTTGAGGTCTTCTGCCCATTTTTTGACTGGGTTGTTTTTGTTGTTGTTGTTTTTCATATTGAGCTTGGTATTTTGATACTGATATTGGTATTTTTAATCTATTACGTTTTCTACTTGGCTATTGTTGGTCCACAGGAACACTGATGATTTTTGATCTTTCAACTATAGCAGTTTTCCTCTATTTTCATTTGTTCTATAATTAAGTCTAGTTTTTCTGCAAATCACAACTTTGTCTCTTCCATTTCATTCCTTGTTTCTTGTACGTTTTGTCTGATTACCATTATATAGAAATTTGAGTACACAGTTTAATCTCAGTGATGACAGTAACCATCTTTATTTTAAATAAGTACTTCTAAAAGTTTCACTTTAGGTATGATGTTTAATGTAGGTTTCTGATAGGTACTCCTTTTCAGATTAAGATTTCCTGTACAGTTGGATCCTTGAACATGGATTTGAAATGCATGGATCCACTTATATGTGGATTTTTTCATGGCAAATATTACACTATGACACCACCTGAGATTGGCTCAATCCGCAGATGTGGAGGAACCATGCACACGCTGGGCCGACTATAAGTTATATTCAAATATTCAACTGTGCGGAGGGTTATTGCCCCTAACCCCCATGTTGTTCAAGAGTCAACTGTATTCCTAGTTTGCTACGAGTTGTTTGTTACTATGCTGAACAGTACATTTTACTATGTGCTTTCTAGCTTCTCATGCAACTATTTAGTTATACCTCCCATCCCACATACTCTTTTTTTTTTTTAACATCTTTACTGGAGTATAATTGCTTTACAGTGTTGTGTTAGTTTCTGCTGTATAACAAAGTGAATCAGCTATATGCATACATATGTCCCCATATCTCTTCCCTCTTGCATCTCCCTCCCACCCTCCTTATCCCACCCCTCTAGGTGGTCCCAAAGCACGGAACTGATCTCCCTGTGCTATGCAGCTGCTTCCCACTAGCTATCTATTTTACATTTGGTAGTGTATGTATGTCAGTGCCACTCTCTCACTTCGCCCCAGCTTACCCTTCCTTACACCCTGTGTCCTCAAGTCCATTCTTTACGTCTGTGTCTTTCCTCCTGTCCTGCCTCTAGGTTCATCAGAACCCTTTTTTTTTTTTTAGATTCCATATATATGTGTTAGCATACGGTATTTGTTTTCTCTTTCTGACTTACTTCACTCGGTATGACTCTAGGTCCATCCACCTCACTACAAATAACTCAATTTCGTTGCTTTTTATGGCTGAGTAATATTCCATTGTATATATGTGCCACATCTTCTTTATCCATTCATCTGTCAATGGACACTTAGGTTGCTTCCATGTCCTGGCTACTGTAAACAGAGCTGCAATGAACATTGTGGTACATGACTCTTTTTGAATTATGGTTTTCTCAGGGTATAATGCCCAGTAGTGGGATTGCTGGGTCATACGGTAGTTCTATTTTTAGTTTTTTAAGGGACCTCCATACTGTTCTCCATAGTGGCTGTACCAATTTACATTCCCACCAACAGTGTAGGAGGGTTCCCTTTTCTCCACACCCTCTCCAGCCTTTATTGTTTGTAGATTTTTTGATGATGGCCATTCTGACCAGTGTGAGGTGATACCTCACTGTAGTTTTGATTTGCATTTCTCTAATGATTAGTGATGTTGAGCATCTTTTCATGTGTTTGTTGGAAATCTGTGTATCTTCTTGGGAGAAATGTCTATTTAGGTCTTCAGCTCATTTTTGGATTCGGTTGTTTGGGTTTTTTTGATATTGAGCTGCATGAGATGCTTGTATATTTTAGAGATTAATCCTCTGTCAGTTGCTTCCTTTGCAAATATTTTCTCCCATTCTGAGGGTTGTCTTTTCATCTTTTTTATGGTTTCCTTTGCTGTGCAAAAGCTTTTATGTTTCATTAGGTCCCATTTGTTTATTTTGGTTTTTACTTCCATTCCTCTAGGAGGTGGGTCAAAAAGGACCTTGCTGTGATTTATGTCACAGTGTTCTGCCTATGTTTTCCTCTAAGAGTTTTATAGTGTCTGGCCCTACATTTAAGTCTTTTATCCATTTTGAGTTTATTTTTGTGTATGGTGTTAGGGAGTGTTCTACTTTCATTCTTTTACATGTAGTTGTCCAGTTTTCCCAGCACCACTTATTAGAAGAGGCTGTCTTTTTCTCCATTGTATACTCTTGCCTCCTTAACCAAAGATAAGGTGACCACAGGTGCGTGGGTTTATCTCTGGGCTTTCTGTCCTGCTCCACTGATCTATATTTGTTTTTGTGCCAGTACCATACTGTCTTCATTACTGTAGCTTTGTAGTATAGTCTGAAGTCCAGGAGCCTGATTCCTCCAGCTCCGTTTTTCTTTCTTAAGATTGTTTTGGCTATTCGGGGTCTTTTGTGTTTCCATACAAATTGTGCAATTTTTTGCTCTAGTTCTGTGAAAAACGCCATTGGTAGTTTGATAAGGATTGCACTGAATCTGTAGATTGTTTTGGGTAGTATAGTCACTTTCACAATGTTGATTCTTCCAATCCAAGAACATGGTATATCTCTCCATCTGTTGGGATCATCTTTAATTTCTTTCACCAGTGCCTTATAGTTTTCTGCATACAGGACTTTTGTCTCCGTAGGTAGGTTTATTCCTAGGTATCTTATTCTTTTTGTTGCAGTGGTAAATGGGAGTGTTTCCTTAATTTCTCTTTCAGATTTTTCATCATTAGTGTATAGGAATGCAAGAGATTTCTGTGCATTAATTTTGTATCCTGCTACTCTACCAAATTCACCGATTAGCTCTCGTAGTTTTCTGGTAGCATCTTTAGGATTCTCTATGTATAGTATCATGTGATCTGCAAACAGTGACAGTTTTGCTTCTTCTTTTCCGATTTGGATTCCTTTTATCTCTTTTTCTTCCCTGACTGCTGTGGCTAAAACTTCCAAAACTACGTTGAATAATAGTGGTGAGAATGGGCAACCCTGTCTTGTTCCTGATCTTAGAGGAAATGGTTTCGGTTTTTCACCATTGAGAACGATACTGGCTGTGGGTTTGTCATATATGGCCTTATTATGTTGAGGTAGGTTCCCTCTATGCCTACTTTCTGGAGAGTTTTTACCATAAATGGGTGCTGAATTCTGTCAAAAGTTTTTTCTACATGTATTGAGATTATCATATGGTTTTTATCCTTCAATTTGTTAATAGGGTGACTGATTTGTGTACACTGAAGAATCCTTGCATTCCTCAGATAAACCCCACTTGATCATGGTGTATGATCCTTCCACCTACTCTCTTTTAATGTGACTTTGTCACTCCTCCATCAAAAGATAGTCTGATTTCCCTTCCTTTGAATCTGAGCTAGACTCAGTAATCTGTTTGTAACCAATACAACGTGGTAGAAATTATGACACAACGTCTAAAGCTATGTCAGAGACAGCCATGTAGCTTCTGCCTAGCTTTCCTGAAGAGCCAGCCAGCACGTTGTGAGACGCCCAAGCCAAACGTAGTGGCACAGGTACTCCCGCTGACAGTGCCCGCCCAGCCCAGCCTCAGACACGACTCTGTCATCACAGCCTGGAGCCAGATGTGTGAGTAAAGAAGATCACAGCTGTTGGTGTCACCCCCAGCCATTTGTGTCTTCCCAGCTGAAGGCTCAGAAACCGTAGAGCAAAGACACATCACCCTTGTGGTGCCCCATCCAGAACTGCTGAACCATGGGCTCCACAAACATAGTAAAATGGCTGTCTTATACCACCAAATTTGGGGTGGTATGTCACGCAGCAGTAGATGACTGGAACACTGATGTGAAACTACCCTTGCATTCCTGGGATAAGACCTGCTTGGTCACCATGTAGTACTTTTTTACACTGCTCTGTTCCGATTGGTAATATTTCACTTAGAACATTTTCTGTTTCTGTTCGTGAAGTAAGAAACTCGCCTACAATTTCTCTTTCCTTTTTTATTATTTATTTTTTGTTTTTTGACACCAAAGTTTACTCACAAATAAATAAATACATTTTAAGCAGAGCCTCCTGCCTGCCTCACAGTGTCTACCCTATGGGTCCTTCCATCACAGGAGGGGGAGGGAGGGGAAGGCCGTCAGGGTGAGCACAGGCTCTCACTTTCAGCAATGCTCATGCCAGTATCGCCAGTGCCCTCTTCCAGGAAAGGGAATCTGGAGAAGGACTGCTTCGAAGGCTCAGAGGCCAAAGAGGCATCAGTGCTCACAGACAGGGCGCCAGTTGTCCGTCATCACTTCAACTACTCGGGCTGGTGGCCAGTCCAGCACGAGGGGGGCATCTAGGTCTCCAGCAGGACCAGTGTGTCATCAGGAAAGAGCGGAGGTGAGGGGCCTGGCTCCATCGCCTGTCCTCCTGGGCACTTCTAGGGGTGTGGGGGCAGGCGGGCAAGGACCACAATTTCCGTTTTTAGATTATCCTTATACGGTTTTGATATCAAGGGTAAACTGACCTTTTAAAATTAGTTGGAGAGCTTTCTTTCTTTTCCTAGTCTATGAAAAAGTTTATACAAGATTTATTTGTTAATTAAATACTTGGTACAATTCATCTGTAAAACTGTCCAGGGCTGGTGCTGGGACAGGGGTGCTTAAGCCACTGATTCCATTTCTTTAATGATTATTAATCTGTTCAAAGTTTCTATCTTGAGTTAGTTTTGATAATTCTCTTTTGGTCTCCCTTCTAAAATTTCCTATCATAAAATTTTTACAGTAGTCCTGTTTTTTGTTGTTGTGGTTTAAAAATTCTATCTGGCTATCTGCACTGGCTCCTTTATCTAATATTGTTTACCTGTGCCTTCTCTCTTTTTTTCATTAACAGTCTTGCTTTGTCTATTTTATTGTTATTTTCAAAGATCATCTCATTTTTTCCCTCATATTTCACTGATATCTGCTGTTACCTTTGTTATTTCCCTTTAAAAAGTATCACTTTCTTTGGTGGTTGTTCGTTATCCACTTTCTTTAATAAAATACTCAGCCTCTCTGGTTCTAATCTTTCTAGGTTGTTACTAGGATATAGTAAGTATTCTAGTAAAATTACTTTAAATACATGTATTTAACACTTTAAATCCATTTACCAGTCTTAATCTTTACATAATCATATTTCCATGAACAAGATAGGCCTTTAAACTCAGATTTAAGGAGATGAGAAAAATCAAAGCCTGACCCATTATGCAGAAAGTCCCAGAGATTCTGGCCTGAGATGACTAGTACTGAGCTCCCTCTCTCTACAGGAACTGTGGATTAGGCTACAGTTCACTAATCATGAAAACAAGCAACCCTTGATTAACAGGAGTGGGAGTGAGAAGAAAGGAGGAAGAGTCCACAGGTAACCCAACAGCACAGTTAAAACAAACTGGGCGGGGGGCGGGACGACGACTTCCCTGGTGGCACACTGGTTAAGAATCTGCCTGTCAATGCAGGGGACATGGGTTCAAGCCCTGGTCCAGGAAGAACCCACATGCCGCAGAGAAACTAAGTCCATGCGCCACAACTACTGAGCCCGCACGTCACTACTGAAGCCCACACGCCCTAGAGCCCGTGCTCCGTGAGAAGAGAAGCCACCGCAATGAGAAGCCCGTGCACCGCAACAGCAGCCCCCACTCGCCGCAACTAGAGAAAGCCCGCGCGCAGCAATGCAGACCCAAGGCAGCCAAAAAAAGCCAAACCAAACCAAAACAAAAAAACCAGGGTTAACAATTTACTCAGGGCAAGTTGGACGGCAACAGGCTGGTGCTGTGAGGTTGGGAGGAAGGGCTGCTCTAGCGGAGGCCACACGGCAGGTGTCCCTAAGGCATGACCCTCACTCACCTCACTCTCCTCAAGGATGCCAATCAGCTCTAATCAGCTACCAAAATATTGCCAGTGCTGGGGAGAGGGGAGGCCCCAGGTCCCTGTACCGTTCATCTGCTTCTGGATAAATCTGCCACTGAGCACATGTCAGACTTTCGGTTTTGTTTTTATTTTTGTTTTGTTTCAGGGAAGGGTTGCTCCAAGTAGCATAAAGCTTTCTCAGAACAAGAAGACTTGTAGGATAAAACACTGAAAAGGACAACAGCCGAGGGCCAAGAGCTTGTGGGAACCTGGCAGAAGCATAATAAACTAATTCAATCTCCCTGGAGGACAATTTGGCACTATGTGTTAAAGACCTTAAAAATATAAATAGTATTTGAAATAAACAGCCTTTACACTTAAGATACACTAGCAATGTATTTTAAGGAGATTAAATGGACCAGACCCCAAAATAAAGCATCAAGGAAAAAGACTGTTAACAGAGGGGAAAAATAAAGAAAAACAAAAAAGCTAGAAACTAGAAATAAACGTTCAAAATTAGAAATTGGTTAATAAAATTATGGTATCTTTAAAAAATACAACCATCAGGGAATTCCCTCGTGGTCCAGTGGTTAGGACTCTGCGCTTCCACTGCAGGGGGCACGAGTTTGATCCCTGGTTGGGGAACTAAGATCCGTGAGCCGTATGGTGTGGCCAAAAAGAATAATAATAATAAAATAAAACAAAAATACAACCGTCAAAATGATGATACAGATACACATCTAATGTAGAAGATCACAGTTAAGTTTAAAAAGGTTACAGAACAGAATGAGGCTACTCTACTTAAAATGTTTACTGATATGTTACGCCTAGAAATATGGACTAAAATGTTACCGAGCAGTCATCTTTTGGTGATGAATTATCAGCGATTCTAATTTTCTCCTGTGTTTTCAGGGGGAAAAATTACTAAAAACACACGTACGAAGCATAAACTTACACGTATTAAGATTTTTACTGCAGCAGTAGGGTTCTGGCTGAGCCAACCAGGTAAGCATTTTTTAAAGAGAAGCAGGCAATGATATAGCTTTCACCAAATCCTGAGGGTGCTATAGGGCATTTTTCAGGGAGAAAGGGGCAACAGGTCTGCAACTTACCCTCAAACAGTTCAGGGGGAAAAAAACCCACCTACATAGGTTTTAAAAGGGAGAGTTGAAAGCAATGTAATAAAATGTTAACATTTGGGGAATCTGGGTAAAGGATATGTGGGAATTTTTTATATTATCCTTGCAACTTTTCTTTTTAAGTTTGAAATCAATTCAAACTAACAGGTTTTAAAAGAACTGTGCACAGAATAACCGAAACTTTAAAAAACTGCAGTATCACATATATAAATATGTTTGTGTGTCTGTATGTGTGTGTGAGAGAGAGAAGAGGAAGAGCTGGGAATAATCAGAACAGTTAGAGACTTTTATTCCACTCAGTCCAAATAGATTCTTTAAAAATCTAAGAGGTATTGTTTACATTTGTAACATTAGGCCAGATTTTCAGCTCTAGCAAGAATGAGTTCACAGGAGTGTGTGGGAGGAGGAATGAAAAGAACCACAAATGCCTGACACAGCCCTCTATTATCTCCAGAGAGATTTAAACACAAATACCAAAGCCTCAAAAACTGACTTCATCAAAATGGGGCAAGAGCAACACTGGTCAGAGCTGTTAAGTCACTGGTTCATGATCCTGAGGGTTCAAGTGTGGACAGTGCTGTCTGCAGTCCGGGGGAGACCAGAGTGAGCTCGGCACAGGCTCGCACTGCAGCCAGCTCTGTCCAGTGACTTGTACATGCTCAGCGCAGAAGCTAGAAAAGACGAAGCTGGGCTGGCTGTGACAAAACTCATGACAGGCTCCCAGGACCTAACCCAGAAGGAAGCAGGGCCACTTCTTCCCCAAGAGAAAGAGACTGGGCAGATTCTGGGGCAGCGATCAAAGAGCATCTCTACTGCGGCGCCCCGCGCCAGCGCACCCGAGAGGCCGGACACAAAGGGATTACACGTCCCCATGCTTCATCACTACTGGTTGGCCAAGGAATCCTACTGTGAATAAAGCATCTCGATGATAATAAAATCTCCCTTTCCTCCTATAAAAAGCAAACATGGCCCCAAAGGCAAGCACCCACACCACAGAGGCTCTGCCCGTGGCTCGAGCCTGCTGCCTGGCTGCAAGGCTCCCCGGGGTTGGTGCCCCTCAGTTTCCTCCCTGTGCAACATCGCTGGCATCCCCGCGGGGTGTGGGGGAACCATGAAATAATGTCTGTAAAGTGTTCTCGTTTGTAAGGATGAAAAGAGCTATAAATCCAAAGTCACAGGAGTACTAAAGCTGCAACCACTTCTCTCTTTTGAAATGGAGAAACACAGGAGGATCAAAGGAGTGTCACTGTTGACTGCTGCTCTGGGAGGCTCCTCCCTCCACCTGGCAGAAACCCCGAAGAGGGAGGTCTACCATGATTTTCAGCTTAACAAAATCCCAAGACAAGTTGAACGACGGTTTCCTGGAACACCGTGAGTAGAAGAAACAGACCTTGCTCACGTGAAAGCAGGCATAAAAGGAGAAGGCAGTCTTGGGAGGAAGAAACGCAAACATGGAGGGAAAAAGTTGTTTCCCCCTTGTCTCTTTCTGCCACAAAAGCCTGGCATGGTGACACCAAGGCTGCAGCAGCTTGCGCAATAAAATGCTTAACCTTGGCTAAAGTTAACCTTCTTAGCCATAAAAAAAGGTAGGCGGGGGTGGGGGGGGGAGGGACAAAATTAAGCTTACGGGGAAGTAACCCTAATCAAAGCTGAGCCGTAACCAAGGGCTCCAGAAACATTTCTACTGTATCGCATCCCACAGGCTGGCCAAGAGCCCAGAATTTTCATTACAACCTTTCAAAGAAGGAGAGAAGGAGGAAAAAATATTTCACAAAAGCATTATCAAGGCCCCAACCCAGGATACCAGGCTGTAGAACCAAAGTTTGTGAGAGGTCAGCCTTTCAGGGAGTCAAAAACCCAGCATGTGGAAACTGGCAGTCCTTTTATATAGTGGGAGGGGTTCTTAAACCAACTACTGTTTTGCACTGAAGTCTCAGAGCTTCACAGATCATTAAAGGTTTCTGAACCACAGAGAAAGGAGGGCAGAGTTAAGGAAATAAATCAAAAGTTCCTCTGGGATGTACGAATGCCTACTTGGAACAGGCCTTCAGCGCGAATATCCTCCACATTAAACAACACGGAGGACTTCAAAATAAAAGCAGAAAAGAGATCTGTTCTGTTATAAGCAATGCACTTTCTTTCTGGCTTAAAGGTTATGCGTGCTATAAGATGACTCCCGCTGCGAGTGCGGGGGGCTGGGCTGAGGGCAGGGGGGGCAGTGAAAGAAAACAAGAGTGAACAGAAAGTCGAACAGAGAAATGCTCGGTTTGGGGGCACCCCAAACAAGTTACACAGTCTGGTGATATTTTAGGGGTGGGATGTGAGGCAGAGGAATTTCTATCACATCTATTCCTGGCCATCCCTGTCTAAGAACTGAAATAATTTTCCCACAGCCAGAGGGAGTTCTCTAGTTTTCCCTGTGCAACATACACAGCTGAAGGCCTGGGGAAAGAGACCATGTCATCTTCAGCAACGAGCCGCATAAATTTCTTAAAGAAGCATCACCAAACCAGCAGAGGGAGGACAGCATCTGAGAACAGGAAATGGTCAACCCGACACCTAAGGATCTGTGTTTATCCAAGACAGCGGTTGTGAAGCTGAGTGACAGACCTTGTGACCTTGCCCTCTTGTTATGCAGCACCGGTAAACAGAACGAAATGCTAGACTTCCTACTCAGACTGGATTAGTTTACTACAACAGGTGAGGCTGCCACCCTTTGGTCAGGGTGCACTCACCATGAACCACACTGCTGGGGTGCTCTCCCTACCAACCTGGAAGGAGGAGGAAGGGGTCTGGGGACGAGAAAGGCCCAGTGAAAGGCAGCAAGTCCAACCTGGAGAACGGACAGCATGCACCAGAGCAACGGTTCACCTTGAAATGCAGGGCCGGCAGTTTAATGCGTCAACAGCCCCTTTCCAGGCTTTTTTCCCTGGAGGGAGGGGAGAAGAACTCCAGCTTTACATGCAACCGCAGGCTGGAACAAAAGCAGCAGACAGATAAAGGCATTTGTCTGCTAAAGGACTGCTATCTGATCTCCAGCCGTAGTTTACCAAAACATGTAGGAATGGGCTTGAGGGGCAGGTTTGGTGCCAAGATGATCAGCGCCAACAGGTTCCTGGGGAGGGTCTGGGGCTGTGACTAAAGCTAATGGTCTTTCCCACAAGAGAGAAGCCTACTGCTTCATGCATGATTATGCTGTGGTTTGTTACTGGAAATCTCTGCTCAGTAAGATTTAAGTGCTTAAGTCCACTCTGGGTGTTCAAATGGCCTCACTGACGGTTAGTCTGAGTATGCACTGCTGTACCGGGTAACGTCCTTTACTAAATCCTAACGTTAACACCTTCTCATTGTGGGAAATGAGACCTGGGGTAAAGATGCTAACCTCAAGACGTGCTAAACTCGACAGAACAAACAAAGCCTGCAGTGTGACTTTGTTACTCTAGGAAGCATGCCAAGCAATGAGCTCCTGTGCCTGCCTGCGGGGTGAGAAGGAGGGGCCCAGGGAGGAGAGGGAGTGGCCCAGGGGAGGAGGGGGAGGGGACGGGTGAAGAGGGGGAGGGGCTGGGGGAGGAGGGGGGCAGCCCCTCTGCTCCAGAAGCTGACCCACCCAAGGTGTGGGGCGGACGTGTGCTTGCGCAGCCTGAAGCCAGAAGCCCAGGCAGGGAACGTGCCACCTACCCTGACTTATCTGAGAGCCCTCTGAGAGGGAGGGTCGCAGCAACAATTCTCTCTACCAGGACGACCTACAGAAGAAGTGATTCCAATGCCGGCTCAGTAAAAGGAGGGCATTTCAAACAATACAACTGTCCAAAACCACCAGGTCACATTTAATGGGTTCACTGTTACCAGGTTCTCAGAAGCAGCAGAGCACATTCTGTACGGATGCTGCAGAGGAACTCAGGTATTTTGAAAATTCCTCAATAGACAAGGATACTTCAAGAACTTTCTCTGGCAAGACATTTCAAACAAGTTTTAACATTTAAAAAACCTATCCTTCAAACAGCTTCCAGCCCTGATCATCAGCACATCTTCCAGGAGGCCCCATTCATGGCCCACACCGCACAGGTTAGCACTTGGGTTCACGCCAACCCACACTGCGGTAACGAAACAGTGGGAGCAACCCCCGAGGGAGCAGAGGCCCACCCAACCCTCATCTTCTCCGGATACTCAGTGAACTGGCAGCGCTGGCTGATCAACTGGTATGAAGAATAAACCACAAACTGTTTATATTCTTGCTATCTAGATATCAGAAGTCACTGATTTCCAAAAAAATTGTATAACAATGTTGAGTATTCATAGACAATTTAGCATTTGGGAAATTAGTCATTAGAGCAGAATATAGTACAAAAGAAAACAGTATGCTTTAGTCTGAGTCTAAGACAAGTATACTGGACAAATGGGTCCATATTCTTAATTTTAAACTTGCACATTTTAATATGACTACAAAATGACTATATAAGAAGCATTCTGTCCTTTCACTGTATTATTCTGCCTAAACATCCGGTAGACGGAATATGGTACAGAGGAACACATGGACTTTTCTCCTGAGTCACATGATAGGGAACTAAGATCCCACAAGCCACACTGTGCGCCACCCGCCCCCACCCCAAAAAAAGCTTTGCCTTGCTTTTTATCCCACTCTCTGCAGAATGTGTACAGAGTTTACCCAGTTCACTTGCTACTTGCTTTACTCTCTGCTGGCCATGTATACAGATTCACCGGGCCGATTTCCTTCTGAATTCAGTTACTCCACAAATCCAGATTTTCCCTCCAAAACTTAAACACCTCCCTTGACAACTTAAGCCGCAAAGCTGACTCATTCAATGTACCTCATTAACACATTTCCCAAGCAGAGCATTTGTGGGAAAATGAACCAGGTTCTGATCTCAGGAGGCATATGCCTAAATCAATAATCACCAAATCCCAGAGGCATTGGACCTATGCTGTTTCCAGCCCTCTAAAATAATCAAATACATGAAAGTCACCATTTCTTGCCAAACTCAAGAAAAATCCAACTCCTGCACATGGGAACAAAAAGACAACAGCTCAGCTGAAAACACATAACCAAACATGATAGGAAAAACTTTAGCTTAATATTGTTTAGAACATCCCCCGTGGTGTTTCACTCACACAGCAAAGACACAGAATAAAAATTCCAGACTGTTTTCAAGATAATAAAATAGCATATGATGGTGACTCGCTAACTGACTAAAAGGAAAAAAAATCCATAAAGAGTCACAGGAACCTTGCAAAGCTGGCAACACTGAACCTCCCCCACCCTCACTTGGCTCTCACCTCCAGCAGACACACACGCACGCGCGCGCACACACGTGCACACTCTAGTGACCATTTTGAGGCTGCAATTGGCTAATGGCTTGCTCTACTGCTTAAGACAATATTTTATTCTTGACTCACTCAATAAACCTGCTGAGAAAAATAAACAATGGGTTTCAATCTTATAAATAATCTAGAAAACGGAATTGCTGTGCAAACAGTAGAGCTGATTTACTGCCCATGATGAACAGAACCGGAAAGTCCAATGTGCACAGTGAACCCAGAGTCACAGTCTTACTATCTGGGGACACGAGTTAACAAGGATTCCTGTCCACTACATGGTGTAAGGCCTGGGATGGCCAGGCTTCAACTGGTCCTTTAAAACGTTGAGTTTTAATCTGTTAAGACATATATACACACACAATGTATTTCTATCCCATCATTCACACATGTGTGAACACACACACTTCATTTTGAACAAATATTAAGTCAGGGCCTATTATAGGGCACTAAAGGTGATATAAAGAGGTATTAAAATAAGGTTTCTGCCCAGAACCTCATATATGTATTCCATATACATACACAGATGCATGTCAATGTGCAGAACAGAAATGCATCAAAGAAAAAGGGAAGCAGAGTCTACAGTCCAAGACTAAAACAAAATATTAATTTTTAAAGGGCAGAACAAAACACAGTTCCACTGAGAGAAGTTGGGCTCTTTGTGTAATGGCCACCAGTCCACAGAGAAAGAGGCTCGCATGGCTTTCAGAGACGCACACCCGAAGCAGGACCCTTACACCTGAGCTCAGGATAGCCTCAGTGACTGCAACTCAGGCATCTTCCAGGGAAGAGCACAAAGCCACCGCCCCTTCATCAGGCTGTGAGCTGCAGGAGGGCAAGCCCCCTTTCACGCACCCCAGGCGCCCCACAGAGCACAGGTCTTGGGTACCAAACGTTCCCCAGAACAGTTCTTCCCAAACACTCCCAATTTTGCCCACTGCGAGGATGGTTTGACCACCTCAAAGGCCAATTCCTGAGAATTATGATGCCACAATTTAGAGGATTCAGAAGAAGGATCTGAACAGAAGAATTATATCTCCAAAGTGAAAAAAATAACGAAGGCCGTTACCATTGAAAGTTAATTTAAAAATTAAACATCTCAAAAAGAAAACTGAGCTTAATGGAATTCTGGTGTCCCAAGACAGGCTTCTCTGGCTTGCCTTTCCTATTTCCATAATACAATGAATGGCTTTCAAAGTACACACAACAGAAAACATTTTTCATGGGGCGGGGTGTCCTTCTCACCACGGGTGAGCAGCTGTGAATGAGACCGAGGTGAATGCTTTGCTTCATGTTTCAAAACAATACGATTAATTTTTATTCTTAATTTTTCCTAACTATTACTCAAGGGCATAAGTTCAAGTAAGATTAAAATAAACCAATTATTCAAGAATTATGACTTCAGATACATTTTAAAACTTATTTTTCATGTCAGTTTTTAACAGACTAGATTGATTTTTTTAAAGCATCAGCAAACTGGACTTTCAAAGTTAGGATGGGTTCATGGATCTCATTAAGGTTAAAAAACAAAAATCTACTTACGATATAAAATACGAGCTCCAAGTAGATAAACACACTGACTATAATCACAACTTGCAAGTCTTCTTAAAGACCATTGCAAACCTTCCATTTGCTTTTACTAGCTAATAAAATGAGTGAGTCTGTTTAGGCTTAAAAGTCGTAAATGTCTCCATCTTAAAAGTCACCAGGTAACAAAGATCCAGCCAAATCATAAGAAATATACGTTAGCAAATGCCAACAGCAAATAAATAACCCATCCTTACAAGCAGCACTGTGCTCAATAACACTGAAGTCCAAGGGGTTTTTCATTTGAGTACAGTTTCTACAAGTAATACAGCGCATGTAATCAAAGCACGCTCATGCCATTCCTACCAGTCCTAGTACGTAGGATAAGACCAAGGACAGCCCTAAGATGTTTACACTGAGAACAGCAAATATCCAAGGCCCTTGGTTTAAAAAGTCATCTAACTCTCTGGAAGTTTCAATATAATTTGTTTAACCTGATGCCACATAAAATTGATTCCAAAAAAGTTAAAAATAATTACTCTTTAAAAATAGATAAATAAAAATTTTAAAGTCATCTAATTTTTAAAGTCCTCCCTTTTCCCCCAACATCAGCAGCAAAAAAGTTTCTTACATGCAAATTTCTTAACTGCTTCACTTACACAAGGGAATCAGCCACTCTCTCTCAGATTACCCTAGTCAAAACTGGACCACTGGGCTTCCCTGGTGGCGCAGTGGTTGAGAGTCCGCCGGCCGATGCAGGGGACGCGGGTTCGTGCCCCGGTCCGGGAAGATCCCACATGCCACGGAGCCTGCGCGTCTGGAGCCTGTGCTCCGCATACGGGAGAGGCCAAAACAGTGAGAGGCCCGCGTACCACACCAAAAAAAACAAAAAAAAACTGGACCACTGCCCAGTCAAATAACCATAGTTTAGACTCTCAGAATGAATAGACTCAAGGCTCTGCTCCATTTTAATGGGAAGAACTATAGGATCACAGCACTTGCTGCCGAAATGCAGGGCCTGTCTCTGTGAGTAATCACTTCTGCTTTGAGTGGAGAATCCCAACTGTACCTGCATCTACCCCAGGACAAATTATTAAGGGAAGAGGCATGGCACATGTCAGTCCTTGTACCCACTTCTTGCCAACCTCTCAAAATATTTACAGTTCTTCTTCATGTATAGGGGTTCCAGTGAAAGAAACACTTAAAAACACTGTAGTATTAAATATGCAAACTTCATATTAATAAGCGAAGTTCAGCCTTTAAATAAAATAGTTTCTATTAGAAACTTCAGTAGGGTCTAGGCTAGCCTAACTCACATATTTTGGCTGCATGTCAAAAGAAAAAGAGGAAAACAGTTTTTATATGAAGTGAGACATCGGGAATTCCCTGGCAGTCCAGTGGTTAGGCTTCCACGCTTTCACTGCCTTTGGCCCCGGTTCGATCCCTTGTCAGGGAACTAAGATCCCCCAAGCTGCATGGTGTGGCCAAAAAAAATAAAAGGAAATATGACATGAGTTACAATTGTGTTTCTAGGACAAAATGGAAGACAGGAAGAGGGAAGCCATATTGGGAAATTCTATTATTGATCATGAAAATAATCCCAGATACTTTTCTATATGTTTGAAATACTCCGTAACCCTTCGAAAAGCAAAATCAAGCCCTACTTAATAGTGAAACAATTTACAGCTTTAACAGAATGAAAAACACATTATTTTAAGAATGAATGTGACACATAGGATTAAGAATCTGCAAGTCTTCAGCGTTGTAAACAGCAGGGCGTCCTGAACTTTACTCTGCATTCCAATCACCTGGGGAGCTTATTAAAATGCAGATTCTGCTTCAATAGGAATGGACAGGAGGCTGAGAGGCTGCAATTTTAACAAGCTCCAGGTGATGACGATAATGCTGGTCTGAGGACCACACTGAGAGCGGTGAGAATACACAGCATTTGCAGTCCAGGTCTCTGGCTTAAAATCAAGTATGTTATGTGGCTATAACACATTTGTGTCCTCAATAATATCAACCGATTCAGGAAGTTCACACTTTGTTATGTAACATTAGATTAAGCATTAATGAGGCTAGAAAGTTTGTTTATCTAAGGTTATAACCTGAAGTTAAATAAAGCTTCATGCTGAACGCTAGTATTAAATATTAGAGTCATTTTTAACCTCTTAATATTAACAGAATCCCAATTACTCGGTCTCTTTTTTTTAAGTATCTTTTTAAAATTTATTTATTTTTATTTTTGACTGGCAAACATGGCAGGCCTGCAAATGGCTCATCTTCCCTGCTGCAATGCCAGCTCCCTGTGGGGCACAGGTGGCACCTTGCTTCTCTTTATAGACATCCCACCATTACAGTGCTCAGTGGTACACAAAATTTTCTAAAACTGAACCATATGGCATGTTTAACTAGCTCTGAAAATGGGAATATTTATTTTATTATTCATTGGGTCTTCGTTGTCGTGCACGGGCTTTCTCTGGTTGCGGCGAGCGGGGGCTACTCTTCGTTGCGCTGCACGGGCTTCTTGTTGTGGTGGCTTCTCCTGTTGCGAAGCACGGGCTCTAGGCGCACAGGCTTCAGTAGTTGTGGCTCATGGGCTCTAGAGTGCAGGCTCAGTAGTTGAGGCGCACGGGCTTAGTTGCTCCGCAGCGTGTGGGATCTTGCCGGCCCAGAGCTCGAGCCCGTGTCCCCTGCATTGGCAGGCAATCGGATTCTTAACCACTGCACCACCAGGGAAGTCCCTGATTACCTGGTCTTAAAGCCCTTTCTCAATAGTGGTTATTCTTTGATGGGGGAACATGCTCTCTGCAAAAGATATTTTGCCTGAAGAAACGAACAACTAACATTCAGTAGTTATGCATATACTTAATAGAATTCGTTCCCAGAAATATGGCTGAGAAAGGTGGTTGATTTTCATGTTATTTCTCAAAAATTTAAATCTCCAATATTTTCATCCTATCACCCAAGGTTAAAAAAGCTCAAAACATCAAAAACAGCTGCCCCTCGGTCCCATTCAAAAAAACAAAAACAAACAAAAAAATAGTGACACGTTTTCAATAGAGAAAGTCAAGATAAAAGACTTCCATTCCCACAAGTCACTGACGATTCCCCACTTTCTGTCCTACTACTAGACTATTAAGAACCTCCTCTCTGGTCTCCATCTCGTTGGTGCTGCTCAAGAATGCTCACCTCCCATGCTCTCACCTCTCTTCTCAAAAGACTTCAATGGGTCCCCAAACGCACTCTTTGGAGAGAGAGCAAGGTCCCCCCAAGTCTACCTCCAAGCCATAAACTTGGCCTAAATCCCACTGCATCAGCTCGTGCAGCCTTCTCTCCGACTGCACTCATGGACTTGCCGGGCACGTTTTGCAATTTCCTCTCTCCATGCCTTTGCTCGTGATATTTCCAACAGCTGGAAAGTCGCTTTCCTTCCACCCTCCCAACCATGGCCTATATCCTTCCTTCCTTCGAAGCTCAGTTCAAACACCACATCCTCCAATTAGCCTTCCAGAAACCCCCAGGCTCTGTGCTCACTCTGTGGGACCCAGACCTCTCCCAGGGCCCTAAGCACAAACTGGCAAACATGGCAGGCCTGCAAATGGCTCATCTTCCCTGCTGCAATGCCAGCTCCCTGCAGGGCACGGGTGGCACCTTGCTCTCTCTATAGACATCCCACCATTACAGCGCTCAGTGGTACACAAAATTTTCTAAAATTGAACCATATGGCATGTTTAACTAGCTCTGAAAATGGGAAGTGGGTGAAAATGGATTTCTGGCATAGTAAGTATTAAGGCACCAGTAACTGGGTTTACAAATAACAGGAGCTTCATCTCTGTTGGGCTAGGTATTCAAAAATAAAACTAAGAGATGAGAAAGAGAGTCAAGAGTGTGTGCCTGTCCCCCTGCTCCATCCAGGGGCTAATAATCCTCTAGGGGCACCTCTTCTCCCTATCAAGTCGGGGTGGATCAAATTGTCTTCTCACCAAGGTTAGTTGCCGCTGAGACAGGTCACTAAGTGCATGCTCCCTGTCTACGATGCAATGCTGGCTGGATCTGTCCAAGCGCCAGCAGACAGAGCTTTACACAAAGGCCAGCCAGGATTCAAGGGACAACCACCCCAGTGTCAGACACGGAAAAGTCTTTGGTTCAAACAACAAAGAGATGTTCTCAGCATGAAAGAAGATACTATATGTCACTGTCACCTGAGTAATCATCTCATGTTTTTGAAGAAAACTACAATGTGTAAAAATCAAAGGAAAAATTATTTTTGGAACACCTATGATTTTGTGTTATTTGTAACATGGATTCCCCTCCTGGTAATTAAGATTCAACACTATTAGGTCTCCTGTTTTTTCAGGAATTACCTTAGCATCAAAGGTCATGTGATTCATCAAGCCAAAGATTACGCGGCAGTGCTTAAAGCAGAACCCAAGAAGCCTTGTTCCCCATCATTTCTCAGAAGCTCAGCTACGGGGCACTCACTGTGATTTATACAAATGTACTAATACCCAAGATTCTGATGTGGTTTAGGCCAAAGAGTGTCTTGAGAGAGAAGAAGCATACAGCCAAGGGGAACCTGAGATGCTTAGCAAAAATTCTTTACCGTATTTTACTGCTAATTATACATCTTATAAGCATTTGCGGGAGGCAAGTAGTTCTAGAGGAAGGGAGAACGGGGAGAAAGACAATCAACTACAGGATATTTGCACGACTGTGATACTAAACTATCTGACTTGCAGTTATTCTCTTGGGTAACATGAGGTTAACATGTAATACCCACTCAACTAAACCTCTATAAACAGTTGGTTTTCCACAATCACAGCCACTATTCCCACTTCAGTGGGCAGCAGTGTTCAGAGAAAAGCCAGATTTAGCTCCTGAGTAATAAACACCAGAAACCAAAAGAGCTGGGAGAGCTCTCCGTATCCGTGCCTACCAGGAAGCTCTGAACGTACATCGGCACCCAGTGGCCTGGTAAGCGTGGAAGTCTCCTCAACAAAGCTTCAAGACAGAGGAATTCCATCTTTTAGACTAGGCAGTGCCCTCCACCCACTCTGTTTTTCAATTAAATGGGTTTTCTGCAAGACAGATTAATGAAAAACAGGTAATTTCTTTTTATATAGGTTCAATATGTTTACAAGCAGAATATAATTCTGTACTTTTCACAGCATTTAGCTACTTTACATAGTATTCAGGGTAGATAAGAAGAACAATCATTTTCAAGTGTTTTTATGCACTCTTTATATAGACGGTATCTCATTTAAATTCTCAAAACAATTCTGGAGGGGGGGGAGGGAGACCCAAGCGGGAGGGGATATGTGTATACATGTAGCTGATTCACTCTGTTCTACAACAGAAACTAACACATTGTAAAGAATTATACTCCGATAAAAAAAATTAAATTTAATTTAAAAATTAAAAAAAATTTCTAAGGGGTAGAAGGATCACCCCATTGTACAGACCCAGACATTAAAGGACAGGAGGCTGAATAATCCGCTTAAGGCCCTATGGCAGGTAAGTGGCAGAGGAGAGAAGAACCATCACTTTGGTCTCAGGCACAGCGACAGCCAACGATGTACAAACATTTTATAAAGATTCTAACACCAATAAAATTCTCATGCAAACACACACCATTTTAGAGAAAGTAATTTCCTAGACCCTGTCAGGATTTGACCTGAACTTGCCAATGAACAGCTCAAAGAAGACTTCCCAGTTAAAAGAGATCATCAAGTACTATAGTTACTGGTAAGGCCAAGAATAGAACACAGTCTGCTGACCCCACACCCATGCCCAATCAGGCGTGTTCTTCTGGATGCTGACACCCTTCTGAAGTTTCAAGTTGGTTGAGAATAGCAAAGAAATGAGTTAATAATTCCGGTAAATAGAAGACAATATGGAAAGTATCTAGGTTAGCGGGATTTGCTGTGTGTGTGTGTGTGTGTGCGTACACACACACACACACACACACACATATATGTGTGTATTTTTATAAGGCATGACCGTATGAAGATTTCTACCTAGGAAGTTTTGAACCAAGAACACTGGTACCTACAAATTTTCTCATCTTCTGCAGCAAAAATGAAAAATAACCTTTGCCCTCCCCTCTGTATGACTTGTGAATGATTAGCCTGGCCATGTTGATAACTAAGGAAAATATGAGTGCCGCTCCCAGCTGACTAGAATGCTTAAGATTTATCCTACTACCAACCTCCTCCAATTCCATGCAAAAGACAGCAGGACACTAGGAATAGTTAGCCAATGTTCAGCCCTAATAAATTCTCCAGTGCTGCAAACAACTCTCCCATCAGCTCCAGTGACTGTGCCCTGAGGAAGAGGCTGGAAACAGGAAGACTGCTGGGTGCCAGAGGAGATGGGAGGATTGGAGCCACATGGCTGGGAAACAGGGAATGCAGAGAAGTGATGGGGAAGCGTCGCAGGAAAGAGGCGCCTGGAAAAGACCAGAGAACCTGCTCAAAAGGTTGCTGTACTGAGAACTTCTGTGTGGCAAAAAAAGAGGCTACTACTGAGTCAGACATCATCAGTAAGAATAATCGACAACCAAGAGCAAGAGGAAAAACAGATTAGAAGACCATTCCCTAGGTTAAAGGTTATTCAGATCCCTTTTCACAGGGGAGATAAAAATGCAAAGCGTCTGGCATTTCCAAATGTTAGACACCAGATTTTAGATTCAGTGCTTAATCTTGCTATTAAGTTTACTTTTTAAAAGAGAAAGATAAAATAACTGTAGAGGGATATCGTGTATCAAATTCTTCATGTTTTGCAACTTTTAGCAGAGCACAGGGAGAGAGAAAATTGAGTTGAGAGGTTATAATCTGGCCCCTCACATCAGCTCATTTTCACTCCAACTGGGCCAAACCAAAATTCCTATACTTTACAGGGTAAAGCCTTTTTAGTTTTTACTTCAAATAACTGAAATCCTCAGAAAACGTAAAAAGTATTTCTTTCATTGCTCCACATTAAATACCTCTTACCACTCTGTTCTGGAAAGAGCAAAAAGTCACTTGATTATATAGAGTGATAATATATTTTAGTTTAATGTCCATAAACAAGCTTTTTTTTTTTCAACTATCCTCAAAATGACCCATCTCAGCATATTTACATGTATAATAAATACTGAAAACTTAATCTAATTATGATTGATTAATGCAAACCACCAATTTATATGAGGCTATACTTGAAATCTCAGAACGCTTCTCCCCTATTATGAGGTCTGTTTATAAGGTGCTGTACAGAAAACGTGTCCAGAAACGGTTTAAAAAAAAAAAAAAACCTGAATAAAAGAACCAAAATTGAATAAGAGGAAATCAATAAACAATACCCAATACCCAATTAGAAAACCAAAACCCAAACCAACCCATCAGCTTTTGTCATGGGTATTCTTCATGGATATTCTCCTCCATCCACTCCCAAAACCTGGGGTGGGGGAAGCAGCACTCGATGTCTAAATATTCCCCTCCCATCCCCAAGTCCTGAAGTGCACTTCTGTAGTACTTGGGCCACAGGCACTGGTAAGTGGCTGGCCTACTCCACCCCTCCACCCCCCACCCCCCCAACCCCCGTCTCCCCTATTCCTTGGCCTAGCCGCAGGGAGGACTTTCCCCACCCTCCTCCAATACCACCTGTAGGAAACCAGAGGCACATTCAGGTAAGACTGAATGAATCTCCTGCTAGCATTCTCTTTACATAACTTCACTCCCAAGCCTCCTTAGCAAACCCACCTACCCCAAGTTTAACAAGAGCGTTCATCAGACCTGATTCTCAGCTTTGTGAAATATCAAAGGAATTTTTAAAAACCTCATTTCAAGCAACTTACAGGGATCCTTGTGTATCTGTCCAATAAAAAGTGCAAACTTTTAGGGCTGGAAAATTAGGTACAACTACTCTTCAAAACATAGCAACATTAAAAAAAATAAAAGTCCCCAGAGAATTTAAAGTATATTGAGCTACAAACCTCTTAGCTCTATTGTTTGTTGATGACTTTTGTCAATAACCAAATCCAAACTAGCGATAAATGATATTTTCTATTTCACCCACTGTATTTAAAATTAGATGTTAACTCCCCAACACCCCAGACTCCCCGCCCCCCCCAACCTCTCTTGCCAAAGACTCTTCTGTTCTGAAATCCACTTTCTTGGGGATAAGCATAATCAGTCACTTTACCATCTAGAATCCTGAGCTAAAACTAAAGGTGAAGAAAGTAAAATTAATAGAATCCTAGAGGCCAGCACAACACAGGGTTAAAGGAAAGCATTTCACAAGATCAAGTGCGGAGAAGCAGCAGGAGCGAAGAGGAAAAAATCAAGTTACATAAAGTCCAATTGTACTCACTGTTTCCTTATTGGGAAGCAGCTCCTTGCGAATTCGGAAGAAGTTCTTGCCGTACTGCCTGAGCCCCTTAACGAAGCGTTTCTGTGATAAAAAGAAACAACAAATGGGATGTAAAAGCCAAAAACAACACAGGATGTCAGCAAAGATCTCTGCAATCAGCAGAATAACAACCCCAAAGAAGTCCGAGCTAGGGAACGTCGACCCGGCTGGGGGAATATTTCAGCAGCACAGCCGGGACCCGCGCCCAGACAGCCTCCGTCAGATCCCCAGTCCCGCACTCGGACAGGCTGAGGAGGACGTCCCGTGTCTGAGGCAAGCAGCCGTCTGTGCCTTCGCTGCCTCCGGTCTCTGCATCGGTCCACGGAGGTATAAACAACACATACGCTCCGTGCTTCCATCAATAAAACAGCACAACTGGTCCCCACCTGAGAACGAAGCTTCCCAAAGTGCCGAGCAGAAGAGGGGAACGGGAGCAAAGCTGGAGACTTTTCTCCAGAAGGGCACCCTGGAGGCTTCAAAGGCCTTTCGTTCGTCCAGGGAGTTCACCAGGACGGCAGCAGCACCGCGGCAATCCACCGGGCCCGAACCCCGGCCGGCCTGCGTGCCCCGCCACGCCGGCCGCAAGAGCCGCCCCGGGGCACCAGGCACCCAAACACCAGCACCCCTCCTCCTTCCCGGCCCCTCCCCGTCCCCGTTCCCTCGGCAGCCCGGGGACTTTCACTTTGTCCCATTCCTCCTGGGCAGCCCCTCCCCGCCACAGCGGGGCCACTGCCGGATCCCCGGACCCCACCTCGGCCCGCGAAGTCGGGTCCCGCGCGGCCGACCGCCGGCAGCCACAGGTACGCGGGGCCGCCGCGGGCCGCACTCAGGGTCCGGGTGGCGGGAGGCCGCGCCTGTCACTCGGCTCGCGCTCGGGCTCCGGCTCCACAAAGCGCAGGGCGGAGGCGGCCGGGCGGCTCGGCGTGTGACCGCGGCGGGGCCGCGCGGCGCGGGGCGCGGGGCTGGGGCGGCCGCCGCCGCCGCCGCCGGGGGAGGAGGCCGGAGCGGCGCGCAGAGCCCAGCGCGGCCGCGGGCGGCTGCAAAAGGCGGCCTGGATCGCCGCGCCGCCCGCCGGCCCGGCTGCGGCCTCCGCCCCGAGGCCCCGCGCGGGACCCCGGCCCGGTACCTGGGTTTCCTCCTTCCGAACAGCGGGAGTCGAGCCGGGCGGCGGAGCACGGAAACTTCCTCCCCGCCGCGGCGGGCGCGAGCGGAGGGCGCCCGCGGGGCTGGCTCCGGGCTGGGGCCCTCCCCGGGCTGCTCCGTCTCCGGACCTCCCCCCGGGCGGGCAGACTCAGCAGCGCACGCCCGCCGCACCCGGGCTGCGAAGCGGGGGGGGGGCTGGCCCCGACGACCCCCGAGGTCCCTCCGGCCCGGGATTGTGGGCGGCCGCTCCCGCCCGGCCCAGGCCTCAGCCGGCACCTCGCAGGGCGCCGTTTCACAACTAAATCACCGCGGAAGCTTCCCAGCCAATAAATCACCTGCCCACCGGGAGGGGAGTCCCTCCCACTCCCCGCGGTTGAGACCAGCCGGGCGAATTCAGTGAAGAGCCAGACTTGGCCGGGAAGACCGATCTGCAACCTCCTACTCCATTCCTGGAGGCTCTGCATTTTCAGATTTCACCCCTTTCTAAGATATGACTCATCACTGTCAGTTTTCAACATAATTCGTATAGTTCAAAAGGAAAAATCTGGCAAGGCACAAGAAAGAAGCAAGCTCTGCTCTAGTCTGAAGCAGAGTGACCCTCGTTACCTGAAAAAAGTATCATTTACATGCTCAGCACGCATCCCGGGCTGCGTGCAGAGCACCTCCACATCTTCACATCTCCACCGGGATGTGGAGAGGAACGAGACTGCCCTGCCCTCAAGGAGCAGGCCTGGCAAACAGGGTAAACAGATCAATCTCTGGGCCCCAACGAAAAGCAGCAGAGGAACAAAGGGCGGGAGGTGGGGTCAGGAGGAGGAAGCAACTTACTCTGCTGCCGTCGTAGGGGCGAGACAAGGGGGGAGCATGAGCCTGTCAGGTGGGCTCAGCAGGGCTCCAGGCAGAGGGGTCAGCCAGGAAGGGCACACAGATCACCCTGGGAACTGCGAGGAGGGCAGGGTGTACGGAGTGGAGTCCCAGCAGGTAAGACTGAAGAGGTGGGGAGAGGGTCAGGTTGCAAAGAACCTTCCAGGCCAGGCTGAAGAGTTCTGCTCCTAGCTGTAGGCCAGCGGAGAAGTGTAAGCAAGAGCATTCCATGAAAAGACGGCACAGAGACTGCTCTGGTGGCAGTGTGGCCCTCGGCGTGCATTAGGGACAGACTGGCTGCAATGCAGTTAAAAAGGCTAGAGAGGGAGCCCAGGTGTGAGATGAGGATGACCGGAGCCCAACCTCAGCCTTCAGAATTAATGCTTCTTAATCTACTCGTTAAGAAGTTAAGTATTTAGTGAGCACCTAACACTGGGAGGAATTTTAAAAATAACAACAACAAAAAAGGTAGCCATGGACCTTTATTAAAACGGGTTCATTTTTTGCAGGTAAGATAAATGTGTGTGAGGTGATTACAGAACAATCTGAGACTTAGGTCGGCCAAGCATGAAGTAGTGAAGGGCAGCTCACCAGTGCTGCAAGGGAGCCGAGAAGAGGGATGGACTGTTGTTCAGAATGCCTTCACGGAAGCAGATCGAGAAGAGCAGACAGCATCTGCAGGTGTGGAGGAGTGGGAAGGCCCTCCAGGAAAGACAGAGGCAGAGAATAGGAAGTGGCAATCAGACAGGGAGAGTCTATACAAAGCTGAGGTGGGCTCTGGCGTGAGTCAGATGGTGGAATGGCAGGGCCATGCATGTGTGAGGACACGCAACAGGTTCACTGGGAGAGGCCGGCCCAGTGAAGGAGCACCTGAGAAAGGCTGAACCTGGAAGAGCAGGGTAATGTGGGAGAGTTCTGCAAACGTGAGTTCAGACCCTGATTCCTCCACTTGTTATAATCCTCTGAACAGCATCCATTCAACAGTTATGAAGTACCTACTATATGTCAGGAGCCTCAAAGTCCTCACAACCTAAAAGGAAGTACTGCTATTATCTCCATTTTACTGACAAGGAAGCTGAGGCACCATGGGTTAAGTAACCAGACCAAGGTCACCCAACTCCTCAGCGGTCAAGGCAGAATTCAAACCCGGGCTCCAAAATCCATGCCCTGCAGCACTACTGCCACAGTCTCGGTGAAGTGGGCCAAGAGTCTACGGAGGTCAGCAATTTCAGTCATGGTCCCATGATCTGCGACTCTGCCCTTTCCATCTGCCCCTCCAAATCAAATCAACTCTTCAGTATTCTTCCTAAGAAAGGTCTTTCAGTGCCTTCCTTTCCCGCTCATTCCAGCAGTAGTCGCAGGCCAAACCCTCACCCTTCCTTCCTACTAGCCAGCTTCCTAACCCATCTCCCTCATCCAGCCATTTACAAGCCTCTGCTGAGGAACTTTTCAAAACCACGGATTTCATCATGAGTCCTACACCATCTTGCCCCCAGGCCCTACCTAAGAATAGCTCTTTGACCTCTTCAGGTGGTGTTTAACCCTTAGCCCTGCATTCAAGGCGCACCAGGATCCTGTCCTGGCCTACCTTTCCAAACAGATGTCCAGTAATGCCAACTGGTCCATGCTACCACCTCTGTCTGAACTTCCGACTCTGGGGTACCTTTAATACTTCTCTCCACAGCCTACCTCCAGTTCACCTCAAACTCAAGCTCAAATCCCTCCCACCCCAAAATGAGACTTCCCTGACCGTCCCCATCCCCATTCACTTCGCACTTATTTATTTGTAAAAGGCCTTATGTACTCATAGTGTCTATGAGCTCTGAAAAGACAGGAATTGTATCTTATACCACCTTGCCTCCTATAGCATTAGGCAGCTGGAGCTCCCAAGTCTGTGATACACAGATGAAACAAACCATGAGATGACAAGAGCCTGGGCTAGGGTGGTCACAGTGGAAATAGACTGTTAAATGCCAAAGGGTCCATTTTGAACTTTGATAACAAAGTTGATCTTACCGGCTCCATGACACCAAACTCTGCTGATTTTTCTCATATCACCTGGTGGCTTAATTCTCTCCTCCACCTCTGAGTCTCCCCAAGGCTTTGTTCTAGGTTTTCTGCTCCCCACAAACTCCCTCCCAATATGATTTCCACTGCTCCCATGGCTCTAAATACCATCCAAGATTCTCACTACTATTTCTAAGGCTAAATCTATGGTCCAAGCCCATTTGGGAACACTTGTCTCACAGACATTTCAAACTAACTACTTGCAGAAATATGGATTTGACATCTGATGGTGAACACAAACCACTGCTGTCAGTGTGTATCAATGACTATGCTATCAAGTGCAAAGCACCACTGGCCCCACTTTTTTAAAAAAAGGAAGTAAAAGCTTCATGTGGCCTGTACTGTTACTTCTCTATGGAAAGCCACAAGGCCTCAAACTGGCAAAACATCTGCTTCTCAGAGACCAGCCTTTACCTTGTGGTTTACCAGAAATGTAGAGTAGCCTTTAAAATCGAAACAAAGCCAACCCACTCAGAGTGGTCAATGATTAGAATAGGTCAGTATGTTAAATAGGTTACTGAAGCTGTAGTCTCCGTTCCCTCAATTCATTCATCTCTCTGCAAATGAAGACCCTGACTTTTTTTAAGACTTTTATTTCATAATTAACACTATCGACTCACAGACAGACAGGCACTGGAAGCTTCTAAAGGAAAGTTCACAGACGCGGTCTGTTTCTTAATAGCATTCTAGCAGTTGAGCTGAAATTCAGCATTTCCAGTGCTGAGATTCAAGGCCTCATGAATTATGTCTCTGTCCCTTAGCTGTTCTGTCCCTGATGGTGTATAGACGTTAGACTGCTAAGATGCCAAGGGTGCAGGAGAAAGAAGGCTGCTCCTTCCCGAGGCGGGAGCTGTGGCTGGGCCGCTGCTCCGAGTGCCGGGCAGCCCTGCTTCTTACGCTCCGCAGGCTTGCAGTCTGGCCACTCTCAGAGCCGTGAGCTGAGGTTCCCCGGGTGTTGGCACTGTTTTCTCTGGTGCTCTTTGTTTTCAATCAACCTGTGTGTTTTTTGGGAGCAGAAGACAAGTCCTCTTCTATTTCTCAATCGTCATAGCCAGATGAGACCCAAATATACATACAGATTTATTAATGGCAAGGAGACTGTTCTTTGCTTTGTTTTACAACTTAGTTTGTGATTGCACTCCAATTTTGATTTTATCTACTGAAATATATTTTGACATACAACACTGTGTTACAAGGTACACAACATGTTAATCTGATACGTTTATACACTGTAAAATGATTGCCATTGTAGTGATAATCATGTTACATAATTACTCCCCAGGTTTTAGACACATTGCTATAGTTTTTTCTATTATTGAGCTGAAACTTCATGTCACCATCAGAAGTTATCTACCTATAAGTTCCTGGTAGAGAACATTTAATTCTTGGCTTTAAAAAAAGTGAGTTACCTGAACACAGTACTTGCTGTTAAATTTGGGTCTGAGTAGAATCTGGAGAGCTCTATTTCTCATTTTTGGTAGAATGGAAAGAATGTGAGATTCAAACTCAGAAGTCCTAGGATCTGGTCTGCTTCTCTGTTCCACAGAGTAATTCTGACATGGCTGTTTAGACACAGCCACTTTTGAAACGGGAGATACGTAATAGGGATAAACATAATTGGGTGAAAATGCGATAACATTCTCTCTTATGATAAAGTAACAAGTTCAAAAGTTCCGCTCATTATTGCTGAGCCTGCCCCAGCTCAGAGCCTCCCAAGCCCTGTGCCCATGGGCGATGACGGCCTCACCGGCTGCCCAGACACTGACTGTCTCCCACCGGGTGGGGGGAAGGGGTGGACCAGGGTTGGCCTGGGGCAAGCAGCTTCACTGTCCTGTGTCGGGATGAGAGAAAGGCAGGGAGACACCACCTATTCAACAATAAAAGCAGCCAGCACTGAGCAGTACTCCCATGGCGGGCACTCTCCTAGGGGCTCTACACCAACTGACTCACTGAAGCACCGCAATAACCTTACAAGGCAGGGGCTACTAATATCTCCATTTTACAGACGGGAAAACTAACCACGTGTCACCAAATCCTTGAACCAGGGTGGGAGGGTCAAGACTGACAAATGTAAACAGTCAGGGAACTTCAGGGATGGGGTGAAGGCTAAAAATGGAGTTGAGGAGAGTGTGTGGATCAGGGCTACGATGGGCACCTGCTGCCTGCGTTTGCATTTCAAGATTTTAAGTGTTTCTCAAAGGTCTACGAATGGACAAATAAAGGCCATATTCTCGAAACTTAATTTATTCTTGTCTCGGTTTGTTCATCTTTTAAACTGGCCATAAAATACCTGCCCTACCTATCTCAAAAAAGATTACTCTTAATATCAAATTGGATTGCACCCAGAGGAGTACTGGGTAGATGAGGCCAAAGACTAAGGTGCACTTATCTCCCTCGTGTGCACGTGAAACTCCCAACGCTGCTCATCTCAAGTGCTGGATATGACCTGTGTCTACAGAAGAGGAGAGGGGCCGGGGAGAGGGGCAATGCTGCAAAAATGGCGGAAAGATAACTGCATTAACCCTGGCGGAGCGCTTTCAAAACTAACTCCCTCTGGTGAACTTTAACTAGTGTATCGCAGTCAGAAACTCACCAGGACTTCCGAAAAGCGACTCTTACTCAGTCCTCTTACATAACTGTTTGGAAAACACTGCAGGTACTAAAGTGAGTCCCACCGTGAAAATGGCTCCTGCTCTACCCTGTTTTCTGCACAAAATTTTATGTTAATGACTTGCTGCTTCTCAGGGGACTGAAGAACAGGCAGATCTGCAAGTAAGCAAACCACAGTTGCCCCCAGTGGAGAGACAAAAGTGTAAGCCCACAAGCCAGGCAGAGAGTAAGAGGAATTGTCCACTGGTCTTCTGAAGGTGTAGAGAAGCAGCAGCAGCAGAAAACTGAAGACGCTTCCTAAATGTGGGCCTATGTTAATGAGGGGTAGGGAGAAAAAAGAGAAGACTGATGCCAAGCAGAAGAAATAAACGCCTTTCCAGACATCTGTATTCCAGGACTCCTACCTGTTCATTCAACAGTGGCTCTCACTGAGCAACCACCAGATGAGAACCTATTGCATTTCATCCATATAATCCTGTTTGTTACAGATTCCCATCACCCCATATCGAAAACACGCTTCCGGCTAGAGATACACTATTGATACTGCTTTGAAAAGTATCATTTGGGTTTTGATTTAAAATATTTAACACATCAACGAAAGGACGACCCAAGTAAAGCATGACGTTTTCAATAAACAGCAGCGGAAGCAGTGCGTCTGAGAGGAGACAGGCCAGCAAGCCGTGGTGGGCATCTCCGAGATTTCTGGTATGTTGCTCCTAATTTCTTGTTGACTCTACTTTGTAAGTACACGTTGAATTTACTAGCAGTATTCCAGAATAACTAGTTAATAGTTAAGTTCCATTCAACTAGTTACAGTTTAAAAATAGCAAATAGGATCACAATTTAAAATAATAACCACAGGGCTTCCCTGGTGGCGCAGTGGTTGAGGGTCTGCCTGCCAATGCAGGGGACATGGGTTCGAGCCCTGGTCTGGGAGGGTCCCACATGTCGCGGAGCAACTAGGCCCGTGAGCCACAACTACTGAGCCTGCACGTCTGGAGCCTGTGCTCCACAACAGGAGAGGCTGCGGCAGTAAGAGGCCCGTGTACCGCGATGAGGAGCGGCCCCCGCTCGCCACGACTAGAGAAAGCCCTCGCACAGAAACGAAGACCCAACGCAGCCAAAAATAAATAAATTTTTAAAATAAAATAAAATAATAACCACATTTTTACTGATGGTTCTCAAGTCTCTCTGAGACCTGACATTTTCCCTAACTCAGACTTGTCCTACGCTTTCTATCCAGAGTAACATCTTCCATTGTCTCAGGACGTCACAGTCGCAACATGGATACTGGTGGGTCCCAGACCACATCCTCCTCAAGGCTCCTCAATACACTCTCCAACGTAGGTGTCACTGGGTCCGTGCTACAGGTGGAGAATCTGGAAGTTTAGGTAAATTAAATATCCTGCCCCAATCCATAGCTAATCAGGAAGGGTGGAGAAGTAGAGAGATGAGATTTCGAAATAGGATTAATTGCTTGGAATCCAGGTGCAGAAAACTTTCTCTTGTATCTATACGTATCAGAGGAATTAAAGGGTATTATCTGTCTTAAAAAAAAAAAACAGAAAACCTCTAAAGGAAATTTTAGGTATAAACATATACACACTTGCTCTTTGAAGCAAAAGGGCCAGAGACTGTATGCTGTATGTCCATGTTAAAATTTTTCCCACAGAAACACTTGGCTTGGAGTGCATGGCTCTGCCACCAAATAACGACACCCTTGTATAGGTCACTAGGCCTCCTCCAGGCTTCCGTATGCAAGAGGAGTGGCGGGCTTTCTCTCATCTATCCATAAAGCCTCAACAGTGGATGCCTAGTTCTCCATCACTGGGAGCTGCAGTCAGGCAGGTGGCCTCTCTCCTACACAGAGACAGGAGGGTGGCTAAACTCTTTCCAAAAAGAGACCCTGTTAATGCATGATATGTTTTATCAACTGTCTTACCTGGAAATGCAGAAGATCGGTCTAAGATACCTTTAACATTAAATAAATCCTAGGTTTTGCAAAAAAGACCCGTTTCCCCCCCTCATCCCAAAAGATTTGATGGTCCTCAGAACAGAAGCCCAAATACAAGCCTGTCCATTTCTAAGAGAAGTCCTCTCTAGGGTCAAATACAGCAGATTCCAAATATTCAGCTGTCATGGAGGAATAATACCAAAGAGCTCTTTTTCCTGGTTCCTTTACTTTCCAATCTTCCAAAGGCCAAAGAATATGAGAATGAGAATTGGGGGAGGTAGGTAGGTAGGTATGATCCTGCCCTGATTCTTCTACCTTCCTCAATTCACGAGCATTGTGACAACAGACAGCTCCTTGTCTCATCACCGTTTTATCCCCCCTGCCTCTGCCCCATCCCTCCACCAAAGATTAGCTATAGAAACACAAAGGGTGACTCAAGTGCCAGGTCCTAAGGTGTTTGAGGCCAGCAAGAAGAGTCCAGCAGTCATCCTACCCCCAGCTGGCTCTGCTGACGTGCTCCAGAAATGTCTACAAAAGCTAGGCAGTCGTCAGCTCAACACTCCCTCCCTGCCATGTCTGTAATAATAGTAGAATCCGAGAATATTAGGGTCGGAAGGAAGCTTTAGAACATCTAAGCTGGTCAAAGCTCTCACTTTTCAGGCAAGGATCATACATTATTTAAAACAAAACAAACAAACACACATACCCACAAAAGCTTTGTATTTGTGACAGACTCTTATTTCCATCCCATCCTACATGCTGCTCCTACAGTGTGATGAAGACACTCCACTGAGATGTGGGTCTCTGTTCCCTGCCCTGGAGCCTGGGTGGATCTTTGTAACTATCCTGACCAACAGGGCACAAGTGGCACTGGTAGCTTGAGGCTGGGGCATGCATAAAAGGTAACAGAGCTTCTGCTTGGCTCTCCTTCTCTGGACATGTGTCTTTGGAGCCCTGAGCCACCACATTAAGAAGTATGGTTATCCAGAAGTCACCATGCTGGGGAGACCACCTAGGGAGGCGGAGAGAGAGAGAGAGAGATGCCTCAGAAGCTCCAGCTGTGCAGCCCCCCGCCATTTGAGTTTTCCTAGCCTGGACTCGCAAGTGAAGGAGCCTTCAGGATGACTCCAACCCCATCTACCATCTGACTGCAGCCTCATGAAAGCACCCCAAGTCAGAAGGCACAGCTGAGCCATTCCTAAATTCTTGTCCTGCAGAAACAGGATAACAAATGATCATTCTTGTTTTAAGTTGAGGTGATCTTTATTGTTGGGAGTAATCTGTTATGCGGCAACAGGAAACCAATACAAGATTCATTACTAAAACCTTTAACCTCAATGTTAGTCAACTATTAATTAAATCAACCAGTAAACCATCTTCCAATTAGACTTCCTCAGACAATCCGCAGGCCCTATCACTCTCTGTAACCTTCCCCTGCTCTATGTTAACACTGAGCTCTTGTTGCCCTGACATGACATGACATGCTATGTACGATACTGAGTACATGAGGGAATCCCCAGCACCTAGAACAGCCCTTGACACACAGAGCAGGTGACCACTATCACTGGCTGAATGAAAAAATGAATGTATCTGGGAGGTGAACTGGCTTGGCCTTCTTACAGTGCTGTTTATTTCCCAGCCATTGGCCCTGCAGCTTGACTCAAGGTCTCCTGACCTATGCTCAGTGCTAAGTTTCTGACTCTCTAATTACTACCTACAGAATGATTCAACACCACCTTTCCTGTCCGTTCAAACATACAAGTCTCACTAGAGACACCACGCTAGTCCACTCCCTGATGCCGGCTCACCACCCAGAGTGAAGCCCACAATTTCCTTTTTCAACACACCTGTGCGCAAAACCCTTCCCAGGTGGTCGCAAACATAAAAAAAAAGTCACTCCATTTTTCAAAGACCACATGCCCAACAGGAAAATGACCTTATGTTGGATGGTTTACACAGCAACTTTGCCCACTAGCAAAGGCCACTGAGCCATCCTATACATCTCTGTCTATGTGACCCTCTGAGTCTAGATGATTATGCTGAGTAGCTGAAGTCCTTTCATTACTGCAGGCCTAACACAGCATTGCCACAGGGTGAATATCGGAGCAGCACGCTTCAATGCACTTTCAAGTCAAATGAGAACTGGCTAGTTAAGCAGCAAGCGTTAGCAGATGTAGAAATACCGCCAGCTAAATACCTCTTGCCAATTATGGCTGCCCAGCTACACCCAAATTAAAAATAACCCAACACTAATAACGAAGCCAAACGGACATAAGAGGCACCTTCTCTCCCTGTGGTAGCACTGTAGTCCCCACGTAAATGTTCTTGGTCAAGTGGCTCATAATTAAGTCACTAAAAAGTTCAGCTTCTTTAACAAAGTAGGTGTTGGCACAGAAGGAACAGGGAATAAACTGAAAAAGAAATGTGGCTTGTCTATAAGTTACAAGACAACAAAGAAGTAGAACTCTTTAGTGGGAGGCCTTTCGCAAAAATTATAATGCAAGGTGTTTAGGTCAATGGCCGCCCAATAAAAACTGAATGTGAGCCACAAACGTGAGCCAAGTAGGTAACTTCCATCTTCCAGCAGCCATATTTTAAAAAGGGGTAAGATGAACATCAGTAGCACATTAATACATCCAAAATATCATCATTTCAATGTGTAATCAATATACAAATCAGTAATGAAATATTTTACGTTGCCTTTCTCCTACTCAGCCTGTGGAATTCAGTGTCTGTTTTGCACTAACAGCACATCTCAACTCGGGCTATAGCACATTTCAGGTGCTCAACGGCCGCGTGTGGCCAGTGGTTACACAGTGGACAGCACAAGTTTAGGATGATCCCTGCTCCTTTTTGATAAAACATTAAAACATCTAAAGCACTACAAGTTTTCTAGTAGGGAAGTAAAATAAATACATTGTTAGAATACTGGACAATGATATCATACAGTCCTAAATGAAATAAAATCATATAGGCCTGTTATTTCAAATTAAGTGAAACGTGTCTTCCAGAAGAACTCAGTCTAGAAATTGTTACCATCCACTCCTGCGCCACTTCCTAAACAGGGGAAACTGAGGCCCTGTCCAGCTCCAGGGCCATAGAAGCGGCTCCTGGACTGTTTCTCTTTCATGACAACATGACAAGGGCTAGGGCTCCTTATTTAACTTTGGTCACTTTGAATGCTCTCCAAAATGAGAGGAAAATCAAGTATCCCTTTAGGAAACGCAGGGGGCTGGAGGGGGAAGAGGAGTGTATTTCAACTACAAAAGGCAAAACTGGGTCACAAGGCAGATCCTGGTCTAACTGGCGGTCACTATTTTCTTTCTATGACAGGCACCCGTCTGGTCGCATACTACCTCCACGCAGGATGTCTATCACAAGAGAGTCTGTCAAGGGAGGGTCCCACGTCAGGGGCTGGTAATGGGCCCCACCTGGAGGCTGCTCTGCCGGCTTTTGTTTGGAACAACAGTGCTCCCATGATACCTCACTCTTGCTGAAAATACTGGTGTTAAGGGAGCGTGAACACAGCTGTGTGTAAATTACACACACAAACCGATTCAACCTGTATATTTATATGGAATACAAACATACTAATAGTGCATTTACATACACAGTTGGATACATTGGGCTGCAAGCAGAGTGGAGTTTGAGTTCCAAAGTATTTACTTAAAATCTTACAAAAAGAAATGCTTAGGGAATGCTTAACCTGCTGAGTCAGGCTGAGGCTCTTCTGTGCCTTCCCCTCACGCAGACTGCCCTCACCACACGACACCGCCTCCCCTGCCCCGCCCCCGCCCCCGCCCCCAAATAGTCCTCATTTGCAATACTGGAGAAAGTATTTGAGATTCTATGAAGGAGAACTCTCAAAAAGAGCTTTAAAACTCACTTCTATAGCAAAAATTAATCAATGAGATAATTTTCACAGTTAAAAAGTTATAATTATAAATGAGGGGGCGGGGGCAAAGAAGGCAGAAGCATACGGACTTCCCTGGTGGCGCAGTGGTTAAGACTCCACACTCCCAATGCAGGGGGCCCGGGTTCCATCCCTGGACAGGGAACTAGATCCCACATGCATGCCTCGCATGCCACAGCTAAGGAGCCTGCAAGCCACAACTAAGGAGCACACCTACTGCAACTAAGACCCGGCACAACCAAATAAATAAATTAAATAAATATTTTTTTAAAAAAATAAAAAGAAGGCAGAAGCAGGAAGTGGGAGGAATCTGAAAATTCAGAATTGACTTGTCCTACAATGACAGGATTCCCTTGCCCATACCAAGTCCACACACATATGAAGAAGAAGACCTACTTAAGCATCTATTAACAGAGCAGACCGTAATGCAGGGTCTTTGGAGTTTTCAGCTGATTTTGAAAAATAAGAAGAGCAATCAGCATTTTATGCTTACTGCATTAAATCCAGAATATAGACACAGGCATTAGGAAAGCTGGGCTCTGGTTCTACGCCTGATTCTATCAAAGCTTCACAGATGACCCCTGGGGCAAGCTATGAGCATTCCCTGGGCTGAGTTTCTCGTGGTAAGGTGACATCCCAAGTATCCTAATTTACCCAAAAAAGCACTAACTTTTAAATGTTGGGTGTTGCAGTAAAATGAAAGAAAAGGGTAATAACGCAACTAAATATATTCTATACACATGTTGATAGACACAGAATAACAAGCTCACTCTAGGCCTTAATTTTATTCTTTAAAAGTTTTACAACAAAACCCTCCAACTGATACCCTTTCTTTTATTTTTTCTTGATGTGGTTTCTATAAACTCCTAGAGAAAGAAAGAAAGAAAGAAAGAAAGAAAGAAAGAAAGAAAGAAAGAAAGAAAGAAAGAAAGAAAGAAAGAAAGAAAGAAAGAAAGAAAGAAAGAAAGGAGAGGAGAGGGGAGGTGAGGGGAGGGGAGGGGAGGGGAGGGGAGGGGAGGGGAGGGGAGGGGAGGGGAGGGGAGGGGAGGGGAGGGGATGGGAGGAGAGGGGAGGAGAGGAGAGGAGAGGAGAGGAGAGGAGAGGAGAGGAGAGGAGAGGAGAGGAGAGGAAAGGAAGAAAGAAAGAAAAAGAAAAAAAAGGTCAATTTCTGAGGCTTGGGTTTACCATGCTTACAGTTCCACCAATAAATCATCTCCCAATCTGGGCTTGGAAAAGCACTGGCCACGGTTTGATTGCTCCAGCCCCAGGTTGCCAGGCAACCAACACAAGGGGGAAGTCTGAGAACTGCTGACAGATAGCCAAGTGGCTGAAACAACAGACTTCTCTCTGTCAAAAATGTGTTTCAGAGGGCCACTTCCCCACCTCTGCTCTCTGCTAAACACTACACGATTGTAAAATCAAAATCAAAAGGCCACTGTAATAAAAACACACTTCCTGCTCAATTACTAATTGTTAAAAAGCTGTGGGGAGGCCCAGATCACACAGTGTATGGCAACAGAAATGTGATACTGTAAATGAGATAAAGTCAGCAGCATGCGAGAAACCTGATCTAAATGCAGCTCTGTAGCTTCAAGTCAGGGGACCTGGTGCGTGGAGCAAATAAGCTGCTGAAGAAAGCACAGGGAAGAAAATAATGCATGTTGAGATGTTAAAGAAACAAAGCAAACAATAACTATGAAGTCACGGGTTCACATTACTTAATAATAAAACCAAGAACATTCTCAATTGTTGTGAAACACAATCTGGAGATAATGAAAGTTTTCTCCCTCACATGGATTTCTTACAGCGGAATAGGGGCAAGGAAGGCCTATGACCCTCGAGAACCGTGTGTGTGTGTGGGGGGGGGGGGGGGTGGGTGTTTCCCTGATGGGCGACTGTAAGCTCCTTCAGATAGTGCCTGATTCCAAAGAGGACTGGTTCCCAGACCCTCCAGGATACCAAAATCCGCAGATGCTCAAGTCCCTTACATGAAATGGTGCAGTATTTGCACATAACCTATGCATATCCTCCCCTGTATTTTAAATCATCTCCAGATTACTTATAATACCTAATACAATGTATCAATAACTGCTATGTAAATAGTTGCCGACGTGCAGCAAATTCAAATTTTGCTTTTTGGAACTTTTTGGAATTCTTCCCCTGAATATTTTTTATCTACAGTTGGTTGAATCCACTGTTGCAGAACCTGAAGATGTGGAAAGCTGACTGTACCAGGTCCAAGTCTGACAGTCTAATGTAACATGGGAAACATCTATGGGGCATGCCCAAGCCAATAACATCACACCACAGTCCTACCAAAAGCTCTATGAGGCGCCCTTCCATGAAACCGTTTTATTGAAATTGTCACCTAGGACTCTTTGGAAACTGACTAACTGTGGTATTTGGAAGAGGCCAGCACTCAGAACACAGTTCTTCATCTTTTTTATGCCATGGAACTTTTTGGCAGTCTGGTAAAGCCTAACCTCTTCTAAAAATGATTTTTAAATGCCGAAAATAAAGTGAGATTACAAAGGAAACCAGTTATACTGAAATCCAGTCATCAAAACATTAAAAAATGCAAATAAACGTATACCTTATTTAATAATATATTAAACAAGTTCTCGTAGAAGATTTTGATTTTTGTCAGATTTGGGGGGGGGGCGGGGTATTGTTTTGTTTTGTTTTATAATATGAGCTCAGATTATAAACCCCTGGAGGGCAAGGACAGTAATTTATTCATCACTAAATCACCAAAGCAATGTGTGGCCTCGTTCCCTGCCCAAGGCTGACCAACTGAAGCCTCCCAGGCTAGCCCTCTCCACAAGGCCGGTCCAGATCCTACGGGGGCCTTTCCTTGCGCTTTCCCAGCGCCCGGAAGTGGGCCGGACAAGCAAGGTTTGTAGGCAGGTCCACAGTCTGCAAAGCAGGGTGTGCAGACACCAAAGACTTTCTTAAGGGTACACGGACTCAAGTAATTTTAAGGGAATTCATTTCCAAACTTTCAACTTTCATATATTTTCTTTCCTAAAATTCATCTGCCTGAGAACACACTCTTGTGAGGCAGGTGCAGTCCTCCTCTTCCACCTCCCCTTTAGCAATCTTCCTCCCCTCACTTCGCACACAAAGGCATCCCTCTCTCCCATCTGGAATGCTACTAGCACTGCCCTATGCAGAAACTCCAGCCACCAAACAAAGGGTCAATTCAAGACACCGATGTTCCTGTTGACGCAGGGACCAACTCCAAGGTCACAGTCGGAAGCCTCATGCAAGTCTCGGGCACCTTCCAGTTCTTTACTTTCAACGAAATTGAAGGAGGACCTTGTGGAGGTGTCATCTGATAGATTACTGAAAATCAAGTCTGATGATAAATTGTATTTCTTGATTATGGAAGGAATTCAATAACGGAGTGACAAAGCTATCATTCCTATCTATTTATGTAAACAAGATTTCTGAGCACTTACATCTACAAATAAGTGAAGAGTGAGAACAAAATTGATGCAGAATATGGCTTCACTCTTACAATAAGTAATATTCATCCAAGAACTAATGTGTTTAAAAAACGGAATCATCTAATTTCCAAAAAATATTAAACAAAAAGTAAAATTTTATCAACTTTTATAATATCTCGTTGTTTTGATCAACTGTGCACTAATAATTATTATGATAACAGAGGCTTCCCTGGTGGTGCAGTGGTTAAGAATCTGCCTGCCAATGCAGGGTACACGGGCTCAAGTCCTGGTCCGGGAAGATCCCACATCCCACGGAGCAACTAAGCCCGTGCGCCACAACTACTGAGCCCGTGAGCCACAACTACTGAGCCCACATGCCACAACTACTGAGCCCACATGCCACAACTACTGAAGCCCGCACACCTAAAGCCCGTGCTCTGCAACGAGAAGCCACCACAATGAGAAGCCCGCGCACCGCAACTAAGAGTAGCCCCCGCTCGCCACAACTAGAGAAAGCCTGTGCAGCAGCGAAGACCCAACGCAGCCAAAAAAAAAAGTATTAAAAAAAATTATTCTGATAACATAATCAGAGAAGATTTTCTTTTAACACTTAGACCTTTATTGCTAAAGGAAATGACAACACGCACACACATTTGAAACGCACACGTCTGTCGTAGGGAGTATGAAAGCGTGATCTGACAATAGACTCTCAAGCAAAAAATGCTTTATATCAGGAATAAAGTCTATGGGGAAGTAGACTGGAAAATTACTAGTGACATGTTAGGGGGGGAAAAGATAAATTGTAAAATATTACTGCTAAAAAGGAGCCCATTCATGTATTTTTAAAACAGACAATAGGGCTTCCCTGGTGGCGCAGTGGTTGAGAGTCCGCCTACCGATGCAGGGTACACGGGTTCGTGCCCCGGTCCGGGAAGATCCCACATGCCGCAGAGCGGCTGGGCCCGTGAGCCATGGCCGCTGAGCCTGCGCGTCCGGAGCCTGGGCTCCGCAATGGGAGAGGCCACAACAGTGAGAGGCCCGCGTACCGCAAAACCAAAACGAAAACAAACAAACAAAAAAAAGACAATAATGGGTATAAATGACGATGGCAGCCAAAATGCAGTGGATGTATTTTAAAAAGTGATGGAAAAAATAAATAAATAAAAATTAAAAAGCGATGGGACAGTTTTATTTTCAAATGTCAATATTTATGACACATGAGAAATTACATCCTTATGATGAAAAAAGTGTATGCCAATGTAAACTTGGGAGGGAGTATATGGCTTTTTAAGCAAAGCTTTTTTAGGGGCTCTATGAGGAACACTTTTAACTTTGTACCTAAAAGGAAGACAGGAGCTCCTGGGGGTGCCAAGCACGCTCCACATCTCGGCTAGGTTTATTAGACTCTGCTTTTACCTAACAGAACCGAACTAGGGTTATTAAAAACACTTTCTAGAACCCAGACAGATGGCGCCCCTGAAGACGCTACACTGTGTTAACTGCCGTTCCACTGAGGTAAAAGCCATTCTTTGAATTCCAATACTGATTATAGCACTTCTCTGTTCAAGAAGAATGAAGAGTTCAGACTCCACAGTGTGCAATTAAAGTGCTCAGTGATCTCCGTTCTATCACTCCAGCCTCAGCTCCCACCAGACACAAGCATCTGGATTAGAAGTTGTGTTAAAATGAACTGAGGCTTCATCTCAGCTCAGCGGGAGACAGTGCCGTGTTAAACAATGTCTATGAGAAATGCAAGAAGAAGGAAGGGGGTAGCACCTGGCCTGCACGTCTGCCCCAGCTGCCCTAGATTCAACAGAAGCCAGCCCCCTGCTATTGCCTGAACATGCCCCGCACTCTCCCGCCTCTGCATCTCCTGCCCTGATGTTTTTGGTTTTTTTTTAAAATTTTATTCTACTTAATTAATTTATTATTTTCTTTATTTTTTTGCCTTTGTAGGGTCTTAGTTGTGGCACACAAGGGATCTTCATTGAGGCATGCGTTCTCTTCGATGCAGTGCTGGGTCTTCTCTCTAGTTGAGGTGCATGGGGCTTAGTTGCCCCGCGGCATGTGGGATCTTATTTCCCTGACCAGGGATCGAACCCACGTCCCCTGTGCTGAAAGGCGGATTCTTCACCACGGGACCAGCAGGGAAGTCCGCTGCCATGACGTCCTGTCTGGGGATCCTGTGCAACATCGCCACGGAGCCGCTCGTGGGCTGGACTATCTCGCTTGGATTCCTGGGTGTCCTCACTTACCACTGGTGTGACCCTGAACAAGTATGTTCACTATCTCGTGTCCACGTTCCGTCACCCTCCTCTGTCCCTGCATTGTTCTGCGACCCCACCACGGAACTTCCCACAATCTGCCTGGTACCAGGCTCTGGGCACCCAAGTCCATCACTGCCATTTCTCTCCGTGAGTGAGGGAGGTCCCGTCTGGGGCCATCTGGCAGAGTCCTTTGCACATACAAGACAGGCGTCTAAGGAATGTTCTTCAATGACAAATCCTATTATCAGAACCTGGGCCTTTCAGGGCCAGAAGGAGCCTAATTATTTAGTTAATACTCCATTTTTTAAAAGATCAATGAATGGCCAAGCTATGAAAACTGGTCTCAACCAGAAACAGGTTTACCCACACTTTTGTTTTTTACCACCAAACTTTAATGACGTTACAAGTGGGTGGTTTTCTACAGACAGATGGGGAGTTATCTGAGAATAGTAAAAGTGAAGGGAGGGGGTAGAAAAAAAATAAGGAGGAGAAACTAGACTTTCTTGATTTTGATCAAATCGTGAACCAAAAGAAGAACGGGACACAATGGCAGCGAAAACATGCAGAGGAAATCTCGCCCACCAGCAGTGCGTTTCTGTCCCCCAGTTAATTTGAGGAGAGCTCTGAGACCTCTCCTGGGCTCCAGAAGACCCGGCTGCTCTGACCACAGGCAGGCAGACAGGATTGGTGGGACCTTCTCAACACTGTCTAGGATGGTGAACAGTGGGACAAAATTCTTGTGGCCTAATAAAGGATGAAAGAAATGTTCTCCATAATGAGGAAATGAATTTTTTACTTATCAAGCTCCTTCATGCCTTTTTTTTTTTTAAGGTCTGTTTGATAAAACACATCACACTGAGGAGCCATCTAAGAAAATGAAACCACAGTGACATCTAAAGGGAACTCCAGGGCTAGACAGAGCCGCCTTTGGGGTTTAGCCACACCTTCACAACTTCTCCCCATTCTCCCTTCCTGGCCATAGAGAACATTCATCCAAAGCGACCAGAAGATTATCAGCAAAAGTTTTAACAAGAACCAGACGCTCATCTTCTGGTCTTTCCCCCAATCCAAAAAGTCATGAAAACGGCTTACAGAATCTTTTCGGCATTTAAAAATACTACGTTTTGCGTCCCCCATATTGGAAAACGCACGTCTATGCATGACAAATGCGTGGATTTCACGTGAAAGACAGCAACATGATTTTACTTCCATAACAAAGTTCCTACTTCACCTTTCAGCCAAATTCAGCCTGTTCTAAGCTCACCAAAAGCTCCTGGGTCCTGAAGGCATTTATCTGGTCTGACAAGGAACAGTTTACAGGCAATTAAGACACGACCCCATAGATCACCACATGGGGGTCAAGTAACTTGAATTATTAGAAAGACGTCTATCGCTCCTCCTAAAATGACTTGAACTAGCAGAAGTGTGGGCTGCCCAGACTTGCTCAGCAGAAGGTGCTTTGGAATGAGAAGTGCTGCTCCCCTAAGAAGGCAGCCCCGCCCTGCTAGAGCCCGGGTGCAGCTCATTTATCCTCTTCATGGAATCTACCTGAATTACCTTATTTGTGTTCATTTATTTGTCTTTGTTCCCCAACAGAATGCAGGCACCATTAGAACTGTGTGTCCACCGTCATTTCTGTCTCTAGAGCTTAGACGGTGCCTAGTTACACAGTTAAATGCCCAGTACTTGTCGAGTGACTGAGGAAACAAATAGCGCAACACATTCTGCAGCCAACACTCCAACCTGTGCTCTCAAATTCTAAATATTGTTCTATTCACAACATCCTCCCTCGTCACCACTTGCCTCCATCTTCAACCTCTACATATCAACTCAACTCAGTTTACTACTGACCGAGCCCCACTGGGAAGGAAGGCGCTCTGAGACATGCACTGGCCCTCAAGAAGCACATCACCCAGCAGGGCAGCACCCAGGGGCCAATCCTCAGCTTTCCTAGAACGATCAGCCACAGCACAAACTTCCGTCGCGCCCCTTCCCCATTATTCTCCTCCCAATCCCTACTTCTGACTCGGGACGTCTCACCCTCGCAACCCCCACTGGATCCTTACACCCTAGAGACCTACTGTCTTCTCCCCGCCCCCTTTTCTCCAAATGCCCTCATACCTGAGGCCCCCCTCCGTCAGCATCCTCACATAAGACCCACACGACAACCCTCTCCTCCCAAGCCCTCCAATGACAGGGCCAGCAGCCTCGTTCTGGGCGCATTCCTTCCTGTCTGACCACATCACCTACCACCTCTAGACACTTTCTTCGTCGTAACATCAACCAGCCAAGCCAGCCTCCCCGCTGCCTCAGTGATCGGACACCGCACTAAAAGGCCCTTTCTCTACCCTACTTTCTGATAGCACTCTCAGGAACATGAAAAATCTTGCCCAGAGCCCCTCTGATATTGTGTTTGCAACCACAATTCCTGGTGCCCTTCCTTTATCCCAACCTAGCCATCCACTTATGGCTGGAACTCTATGAAAACATCTAAGATATAAAACTAGAAACTTTCTTTTACTTACTGCTGCACAGTCACTATGAATCCCACACAATCTCTTCTTCTTTTTTTTTTTTTTTTTTTGCGGTACGCGGGCCTCTCACTGCTGTGGCCTCTCCCATTGCAGAGCACAGGCTCCGGTCGCGCAGGCTCAGCGGCCATGGCTCACGGGCCCAGCCGCTCCGCGGCATGTGGGATCCTCCCAGACCGGGGCACAAACCCGTGTCCCCTGCATCGGCAGGTGGACTCTCAACCACTGCGCCACCAGGGAAGCCCCAATCTCTTCTTCTTGACTGTGATCTCTAGCCTCTCAGCTCCTCTGCCATCTCCGTCCTGTTTCCCCAAGTTCCAGATGCGGCCTGGACTATCGGTTATTTCGGCAGTGCAGTCAACACTGGTAGACATGCCTCAGCATCCCGGCCTTGGACCAATCTTTCAATTAAGTTATGTAAAGGACAACCCCAGTCCTATCATTGCCCACATTAAAAGATATGTACCTATTCCTCATTTCCTATTAAGTTAAACATAATGTTTAACAAATTAAACAAATCCTTCTCCTGCCTTTTGAGCTATTCCTTTTCTGACTTCGTGCCAAGTGGCTTCATCACTTTGTCCATCCTTCTGCCCCTCAACATAAAGATTCCCTACGAGTCTCTCCTCCCACCACTGCACTGTTACCCCTGGCAACCTCATCCGATCCTTGCCCTGCCACTGACTAGTTCTGTGGTCCTCAGTGAGCTAATTAACCTCTTCAAGTCCAGTTTCCTCAACTGTGAACCCTCTCTGCAAACGAGAAAGCTCTCCTATCTTCAGACCTTCATGTCTAACTGCTACACCTACCTGTATCTTCTACAATCATCTCAAATTCAACATAAGCTCTCCTCTCCTCCCCTAAAGCAGTACTCCTGATTTCACAATTTTATTAATAGTACCAACAGCCTCCTCCCTTGTACCAAAACACAAAATCTGAATGGCATCTCTCCACTTTTTCCCTGTTTCCCACCTCCAATCAGCCAGGCTTCTCCAGAGAGGCCATGCAGTGTAGTAGGTTAAGAGCAGGGCTCTGGAACCAGGAGGCCAGGCTGGAAAGCAGGCTCTACCAATCGCTCTGTGACCTCGGGAAAGTTCTCCCTCCCGTCTGTGACCCAGCTGCTTCTTCTGTAGAATGTCAATAAATGAGTCAACTCACGTCAAGTGCTCAGCACAGCACCTTGGCACATAACAAGGGTCTTACTGTAACTCCACAGGCCTCTTGATTTTAATCCCTCCTCTCGATTCTCACGGCCTCTACCTCAGCTCTTCTCAACCTTGCCTGTACGTAGAACCCCAGCACCCTGGCTATAACCCAGGTGAATTAACTCAGAGTCTCTGGGGTGGGACCCAAGCCTCCATTGTGTGTGTGTTAGTTAACGTTTCTCGTGTGGTCCCAGTGTACAACCAAGGTTGAGAACCACTGCTATAAACTCGGGGCTCTCCACATCTCTCACTAGAACCAGAGTCCTTATCCCATCCTGTGGTTCTCAGAGCCTGGAACATGGACGCCCGAGTCCCACCTCAGAGATGCTGATTCAGAGCGCAGTCTGGGCACTAGGACGTTTTAAAGTTCTCCAGGTGATTCTAATGTGTAGCCGAGTTTCAGAACCGTGACCCCCTTCTCCACCCACTTCCATCCATCATCCTGTCACTGCCAGACTAATCTTCGATGACGGTCCCAGTCCTATCATTCCCCACATTCAAACATATGTAATTAGTCCTTATTTCCTATTAAATTAAAGATAAACCTGTCTTCCCATAAAGAGTGGTTGGCTTTAAATAAGCTGTCTTAAACACTCTTCCACCCATAGCTTCCTTCAAACTGGGTAATCGGCTACTAAGCAGCTACCCACATTCTTTTATGCCTTTGTTCTTCCATTAACCTCCATCAACTCTGCCGGTTAAAATCCTATCCATCCTTCAAGGTTCCTCTCAAATAACACCTCCTCCTCAGCGCCCTTCCCGATCTCCCTATTGGAGAACACAAAGCAACAGGTTCACCCCTGTGTCTCCCGTGGACCCCAGCACACTGCCAGGCGTAGAAGAGGCACTCGAAGCGGGTCTGCAATTGTGCGGCTTCTATCTGCTCTCTAGGCGGCCTGTGGCAACAGCATCCAACTCAAGCACTCATTCACACCCACAGGCAAGATCAGCCAAGGGCGCCACGCTGCCAGGCAAGCATCAAGGTTATGGCGGCTCCTGCAGAGACCTTAGCAGCTAAAGAACAGATGACGTTCGTTTGTCCGAAGTCACCAAGAAGTTCCTTTCGAATACAATATTGTCCTTAAATTGTTTCTAAAAATCTAAGCTAAATACAAAACATATCACTTGAATAGCAGAAGAATGAGCAACAATGGGAATGGAAGATTCAACCAGAGGAAGAATGATGACAGTGAACAGTGGATAAAGGGGTCTCACAACACCCAGCAGAGCCTCACACAGAGTGGGTATGAAAATTCAGTGGAATTCAATTTGATGTAAGGCGAAAAAGAAGCCCCTCCTCTCTCTTATTCCCTGTATAATATTATCTAAGGCACATCTAAAGTTGGTTACCCAGAAACTGACAATGACATTTGGTTTTGCGCTCTAAGAATCCCTTTTGTCCAGATATTCATCTGAAGGAGAGGGCCTCTCCTGCACATGCATATCCTCCTAACAGTGGAATTCTCCACGCCCTAAAATTATTTCAAAGCAGCAGAGGACAATATGGTGTGATGCTCACTGACTCTAAATGTGTGGGCAACTGAAGGATCCCTCTGAAAGTTTGCCTAAAAGCAAGATAATCTAAACGGATCCTTGGAATGTTTGCAAGATAATCTAAATGGATCCTTGGAATGTTTGACAGGGGTTTTAAAGAAAGGGGGTGGGGAGGGGACAGGAGGAGGGAGGAAGGAAAAATGTGAGGTGATTATAAAGTCAGAGAGTTCTAATGAGGAAAACAAACTACCAAGGTCAGACCCTTCTGGGGTGAAAAACTTGGGAAGTTGACAAAGAAGTTGGGCTATCCCAAAGGACAATGTGAAAATAATTTTCTAACTTTAGTTATTGCTAAAAGATTGGAGAATGTCATTTCTGTGGACTTGACTGGGAGGGAAGATTCCAAGTATTCAGGGTCCATCCCACCTTTAAGCTCCTTCAGGAGCGTGGAACAGCTTTGTCTGATGGAAACATGAGTCCCACGCGGTGTTCTGGCTGGGGACACAGGAATGGGAACCACAGACACCCGGAGCCCAGTGTTTTCCACAAGCAAAGCTATTTTAGATTTAGATTAATGTTACCTGGGTTTGGGGTCCAGGTCAACTAGTTCCCTTACTAAGATCTTGTTAAATTCCTTTTCTAACACTTACCTTTCAAAAATGGATCAACAAGCCTGTTTCGTACTGTTACCCTAAAAAAACCCTAGATAGAAAAGAAAATGACTAATTTAGGCTGACAGTGCCTGTTTGGAAAAGCAGCTTATTAGCAAATGTGACACCTCCACAGACTTCAACAACAGAGGCTCCCAGAGAAGATTCAGGGCTGTTAAGAGGAGGAAAGAGATTGAAGTAACATAAAGCAGAGCCCCTGATGATGGGTCATCCTTTCCTCCCACTCTGCCATAGTACATAATACTCGTTAACGTGCATCTCTGTAGTCTAGAAGATTCTGTTTTATTACTGCTGACGGGAAAGATGAGGCAAAAAATAAACTTATAATCAAAACTTACAAACTGACTGCAAGAGAAAACCAACAGCCCTTAGTACTAAAAGGACTCGTGAGTGTGCAGGTGTCCATGTTTTCAAATTTCTTAAGCAGAGATGATTCCATTAGCTTTAGGCAAAACATCTGCCAATGTTTTACCTGGGAAGTAAAAGGGTGGGGGGCAGCAGGCCAAGATACATCAGGTCCAGATTCGACACACACCTGTCAGGCATCGCAAAGCTCGTCCTTTCCCCCTCCTCCTCCTTTTCTTATTCCTCAGACAAGAAAACTAAGACCCAAGGAGGGGACCCAGTTTCCAGAGAGCAGAGCGGAGCGTAACACCCTGACCTTACCCTCCCCCAGAGTCCCGGGTCTGCACTTCAGTCGTGCCCTCGGTGCCCTCGGAGAACGTGGGGCAACGGCAACAAAGCAACAGTGACTCCACCGTGTCCCGGGCATTCTCCTACTTCCAGAATAGAGGCCTTCCTGGTGCTGTCAGGGGTCGTGATTTCTGATCATTTAATAAAATGATCCAGAATGACACAGTATACACTTAAAAAAAATAAAATAAAACAGGCTCTAGACACATTAGATTCTTTAGCCCTCAGGCCACGTGATGTAATTTCAGTCAGTCTGCTCAATTCTCGTACTGTGTGATTCCTTTTTACTTGTAGCTTTCCCTGCCTCCTCCTTTCTAGTTCTTTGGTATGTTTATTTGATAGTTCTGTTTCGCCCTGCTCGGATTAACTACATGGAATCTAGCCCTTTGCAAGGGAAGAAGACACTCCAAAAGTGACCAAATAGTGGGAGCACACTAGAGGTTTAGAGGAAACCTGACAGGAAAAGTATATTACGCACATCTCACAGTCACAAAAAAGACTGCCCAAGACAACTGGCCAACCATAAGAAAGAGATGAGCAAACAGGTCATTCTCTTTTGAAAGAGTGATGGGTTTCAAGGGAAGGTGGGTTAGTCAGAGTAGGCAGTCTCACACTGGGCCATCTGCTGAGGCTTCTTCCTTCTCACCCTCACGGCGGAACACTGCAACCATACGCATCAGTAAGTATCAAGTGATGCTGGCAAGGAATGGGCTTTTTATAATTGGAGTCTAGAAAAGAAAACCACAGACAACTGGAAGGGGTTGGTTGCTCCTTCCAAGGGAAGCTACCAAGAAGAAAAGAACAGGGAAATGTCCAGTTAATTCTGCCGGAGTTAGGGCGTGCACTGGCCCCGTGCAGGTTGAAGGAGAAGCTCTCCTTGATTGTATCAGTGCCGGGGCTCAGCCACATGGGCCAACTCCACTGAAGTGATCTGAGGATCTGGGGGGTTGAGAGTGGAGGTGGGGCAGGGAGAACAGCCTCTGCTAGGTTTCCCTTCTATTCAACCCAGTCAAACAGTATTTTCTGATGATCAACTTTGCCCCAGGCCCTGGGCTATGCTCTGGGGATACAAGACCCTAGCACTTAGCTAACACACTAGGTATGTCACTTAGTGATCTTGTTTTAATCTGTCTTCCTCACTAGAATGTCAGCTCCACGAGGATAAGGATTTCTGTTTGTTCTGCTCACTGCTGTATCACCAGCACATAAAATGGTGCCTGGCAGAGTGTTGGTGCTACACAGACGTTTATGAAATAAATGAATGAATTTCAACCAGTAATCTAAAATCAGAACTAAGTATCCTGGTAAACAACATGAAGGGGTCATCCCATCTTCACGCTCACTTGCCATCTGCCAAGCCCCAACACCAAACTCAACAAATGCAAAGCTGGGGACACAGACCTGCGCCTGAACACTAAGTGGTGAGCAAACTGCAGAGACTGTCTTTCTCCTTTGTGACCACCAGACATATTCTGCTTCCTAGCACCTCAGTACTATGCTGTATAGGTGTGGAAAATGCACTGGAATTTACCCATATAAACACACTTTGGAAAAATGTCCTAAAGCAAGTGCTGAAACATAGTATCACTTAGCAGCATGCAGTGTATTAGGAGAAGAAGAATGAAACGCTACCAGGAAATATAAAAAAACAGGCTGGCACTCTAGTGAACAAAGCAATTGGGGGGCTACTGAGGCCATTACTACTTCTACCTAAGAGAGACTTTAGATTTAAGACCTAAGTGTGCCGGGAGAGAGGAGAGATAAATGAGTTACCTCCTCTCAGTGTAGGGTTCCCTCTTTTTTTTTTAACCTCCTGTTTCCTTCCCCCAACCCTGAATTCTAGTTACCAGGCTAATACGGTATGTTTCACCTGTGAAAATATAAGGCTCCAATGTCACTATCCTCAGAGCGTTCCATGCATGCACATTAAAATTGACTCTAGTTCTGTTGCTAAGGAACCGCAGAAGGAAAGGGTTTTCCAACCTCTTCATTTATAAAATACCCACTTTGTCTATGGGAGAACAAATGCAATCTCTCAAGTCCCCTTGTGCCCTGTTCTCATTTTTAAAATGAACAGAGAAAGATGATGGAGAGTGGCTGAAAGCGTACGCCATCTCTGTTTTTTTTCCATGTCCCTGAAAAGGAGATGGAAATCACGGCTTCAGTAACCCGCCGCTCTAGGATTTGCTAAGCTTCCAAGCTGAAGCTTCTCCTGGCACTCCCCCGCTTCGAGCAAAAATGAAAACTGTCCCATAAAAATTACTCTTTGACTTTAAAAGATTATCCTGAGCGGTGAGAAATAATTTAGGCTACACTTATATTCAACATGAGGTTACTTCCCAGGTCTCTGTTCCCTCTGCATCACCCCAAGGCCTGAACACATACACTTGCACGAACATACAAACAGATACATACACACACACGGAACCCAAAAGAATGGCACAATTTATTGTTAGCTTTCTTTAAAAACAGAAGCAAAAAACTAAAATTAGGGCTTGGGATAAGGAACTTAAAAACGTATTGGTTAAAGAAAATGAAAAAACAATGACCTTGTCTAAAAAGAAAAACAGACATACTAACTTTGAGCATAGTATAAAGAGGAAGCCTAGAAAGCAATAAAACCAAATATGTGAAAGGCAAGGTCACGGCTGAATTTGTAGATTGAACCCAGAGGCAACTTCTACTGATAAGAAATGCTGAAATAAATTTTTGAAATATCACTCCCCTTCTAATGCTTGGCCTATTTCATTTACTGAAGGATTCTAAAGTACATTTCTCTTTACAGCTTGTTACAGAGTAGAATCTTTCTGCAAACTAAGTGACAAAATTGACCGCCTTACGCCAACTTTTCTGCACATATAACTGATTTTTTAAAATAAATTTATTTATTTTATTTATTTTTGGCTGCATTGTGTCTTTGTTGCTGCCTGCGGGCTTTCTCTAGTTGTGGTGAGCGGGGGCTACTCTTCACTGTGGTGAGCGGGCTCCAGGTGCACGGGCTCAGCAGTTGTGGTGCAAGGGCTTAGTTGCTCTGGGGCATGTGTGATCTTCCTGGATCAGGGCTCGAACCTGTGTCCCCGGCCTTAGGAGGAGGATTTCTTTTTTATAAATTTATTTATTTGTTTGTTTTTATTTTTGGCTGTATTTGGTCTTCGTTGCTGCGCGCGGGTTTTCTCAAGTTGCAGCGAGCAAGGGCTTCTCTTCATTGTGGTGCGCGGGCTTCTCATTGCAGTGGCTTCTCTTGTTGCGGAGCACGGGCTCTAGGCACGCGGGCTTCAGTAGTTGTGGCACGTGGGCTCAGCAGTTGTGGCTTGCAGGCTCTTGAGCACAGGCTCAGTAGTTGTGGCGCACAGGCTTAGGTGCTCTGCGGCATGTGGGATCTTCCCGGACTGGGGCTCGAACCCATGTCCCCTGCATCGGCAGGTAGATTCTTAACCGCTGCGCCACCAGGGAAGCCCCTTGATTTTTAATTTGATGTCTGATTTCTAAAAGGGCTTGACAATAAACTCCACTCTATCCGCACTATCGACTTCTTTAAACAAGAGTTTGATTCAAAGACTGATGGGGTCAACTACAGAAAAAATAGGTCAGTTTCATTAATACCTGAAACCTTAGGCAAACTTCACCTGAATCTACATTTTTCTTTTTTTTTTTTGCGGTACGCGGGCCTCTCACTGCTGTGGCCTCTCCTGTTGCGGAGCACAGGCTCCAGACGCACAGGCTCAGCGGCCATGGCTCACGGGCCCAGCTGCTCCGCGGCATGTGGGACCTTCCCAGACCAGGGCATAAACCTGTGTCCCCTGCATCAGCAGGCGGACTCTCAACCACTGCGCCACCAGGGAAGCCCAACATTTTTCTTTTTTAATATTAAGGTACTGATTTTTACCATGGACCGTAATAAGAATACATAACATGAGTGAGTAAAATAGATACATTACGTGTAAGAAATATGTCAATATTTATAATTTTTCTTATTTTTTCTACTCTCATATCTAAGAATTAAGCTGTTCATAAGAAACAGTAACCAATTTAGTTTAAAATTAGAGGAAGGGTAATCAGTAGAGAGAAAAAGCTACTTTGATCCAATTTAAAAATTACTAAGTACCTATTATGCGCTGCACTAAATACAACATGTCTACATTTTGGGTTCTAAGCAAACTGTAAAAATTTTCAGGTTAAGATGACTTTAGAAAGTGAAAACTTTAATATTATGATTCAATTTATGTAAGTTTACAATTACATAAAATGATGTATATACATGAAACAAAGTGCTTTGAAAAGAGTATGAAACCAGGAGACTGTGAGATGGTGGTGAGGTTTCAACTCCCCTTTAATGTTTTTATAATAATGTTCTAACCAGAGGGAACATTCACATAAAATTTACAAATGAAGAAGAAAATGAATGGATTCATACTAAATGACCTCCTGTCATCAACATTTTTTTTTTTTTTTTTTTTTTTTTGGCGGTTCGCGGGCCTCTCACTGTTGTGGCCTCTCCCGCTGCGGAGCACAGGCTCCGGACGCGCAGGCTCAGCGGCCATGGCTCACAGGCCCAGCCGCTCCGCGGCATGTGGGATCTTCCCGGACCGGGGCACGAACCCGTGTCCCCTGCATCGGCAGGCGGACTCTCAACCACTGCGCCACCAGGGAAGCCCCATCAACATTTTTTGAACGACTTTATAAAATGTTCAACACCTCTGGAAAGTGGACCATTCCCGAAATAAATATAATACAATTAAGCCTTCCTCTATATTGAATATATAACATTTAAAACTAAACACCAAGATTATGGACATCTTAAAGCTCATGTGCAGATCGTTAACTGTGGGCTGTGGGAAGTTCTCTGCCCCTTGTCACTGTCCCCCTCTCTCTGCTTTCACCTCCACTACCTCCTGCTGCTATAGGACCTTCACTCTGGGCTTCCTGTGAATCCTGTTTTCTACAGCTGCTGCGCAAGCAGTACATAGCGTTCACTGTATATCTGCCCCTAAGCAGCTGTCTTCTGGCGCATCCAGATGTCTGGCTTGAAAAGACTGAACAATGAAAACAATGTTTTCTCGAGCAAACATTCCAAAAAGGGCATAACAAAGGCATCTGAAGATGCTGCTGGGGAAAGACACCATGGAAATAGCTGTGTGTATTCCGTGTAATTCCTTGACCAGCCACACGGGTTCATTGGATTACAGATATTCAGAAAATTAGTTTGCCGTGTCATGTCAATTTTGAAAGAAGGATTTTCATTTATATTTATGATAAACTGGGCTTTAAATTGAAGGATGGTTCAGATGTTTTAAAATTTACGAATTTGCAAATCCATGTACGTGGCCAATTAAGGTTTATCGCCACCACAGATTAACTATCTTTGGAAAAAAATTTCAGAGGCTATTTGTAGCTAGGCTGTTCACCTCAATGTATTATGTCAAGATTGGTATGAAATAGTTAAAAAGAAGCATATTTCAAGATAAAAGTTAGTTACCCAAGATGAAATGGAAACACTCTGTAGGGACATCCTAAGCTACAAAACCTCTCCCTTATGTAACACCTGGAATTTTGCGGAAAGCTAATTCAACACGAAAATAATTTCCAAAACACGGCCAAGTGGATGGGAAGCAAAGGGTGAAATGCACAGCTCAGTGAAGCACCCAATCTTACAACCTTGCAAGTCAGGCCAAACTCCACAAGGAAAATGCAGGCCCTGAATTTTAAAAAGAATTCAATTAGCATCCCCAGTATTTCCATAATCAACAGCTGAATGCTAATTAAGAGCACAGCATCAAGCAGCAATGGAATCCCAGTGCAATAAGCAACAACACAACAGCGCAAATGCTACCTTCAGCTTGCATGCATAAATAAACAGAATTAATAACTATCCAAGCATGGAAGGGTGACTTAATGTGTTTCCATTAGGCGCAGTTCAGCCTGGGGCCTTTGTGTTATATTTAAATGTGCTCATCATGTTTAATTAAAAACCTAATAATCTAGGGTTTGGGGTTTGTTTGTTTTTTTTTAAAGTTCTGATCTATACTTTCCTTCTCTTTCTCTTCTCAAGTTCTACTGATCTGGATGGCTTCCTGAAAAGGAACAATATTTTTAGCATCATGTAAGTGAAACTGGTTAAGCATCTGTGTCACTCTCCAGTGCAGCAAGCAGCAGGCCGCTGGCTTTGGCTCCATCCTTGCCCAGACCGTGGTGTTCAATAAGCTTCCCGAATTAAAGCAAAAATGCTTCTCTGATCCGATCTGGTTTATTTAGCCCGAAACGCCGTCATGAGCTAGCTACCAAGGTGTTTCTCACAGTCTCTCCTCTAAAACAGAGTTCATTTGTCACTATCTGGCAGAGAATTTGACAGAAATTGGTACAAATCTGGCTTCAGTTCAACAGAATTTAAAGTATCTCAGCCCCAAGGCAACTTCAATAAGAAATACCATATCTGTAAACACACAAAGTGTCCAAGGAATTACTGAGAGAAAAGTGTGAAATGAAAGGCCTCCTACTGTATAATGCTGAGGCCTAAGATGTCGAGGATTAATGATTATCTGAAAGACCTGGGAAGAAGAGGTCGGGTGATATTATTAATCATAATTTGGGAACTTTTCCCGAAAGTAAAGCTTTTAAGGTTACCACTGGATGCATATAAAAGTTTTTCTCCTTGATGCTGATGCGTCATTATTAACAATTACAAGTTTTAAAATGCTGGCTTGAGGACAGTGTCACTTATAGCGAAGAATCTTTAAAAACAATCATCTTGAATTAAGAGTTGTCAGTACTCCTCAAGCGCCTCAAAGGCAGATACATCATTCTCACTGTTAGAAAGTCCTCACTCTTAATATGTCTACAGACTAGAAGGACAATCAACTCAGAAATAAGGACCGTGAGGAACAAAACTGGTGATAGCGGCACAAAGGCCACACGAGGCGGCAAAGGATGAGCCACCAGTAAAGGATGCAGACAGGAGACGCGGTTCAGCAGAGGGAGCGCTCGCCACGGGATGGGCCGGAGAACACGCTAGGCCCCAAAGGCGGTTAGGGTCCGGGTCTGGGTGGGCAAGGGAGGAGTCTGTTCCCAGAGCAGAGGACCCAGGAGGTGCCCAGGATGTCCGCTCCCAGCACAGCCAGGGGTTCCCACCGGTAGGTGCTCATTGCACCAACCCTCTCACACAGAGAGTCTGATTCACGTCAGTGCAAAGGAAAGCAAGTTCATCGACACTGGCATCAGGTCAGATGTTGGGTAGTTGGGTCAGATTCATATACTGGAGGCAATGAAGTTTAAAAATAACTAGAATGTCCAAGTATATAGAACATTGAGAGGGAAAAAAAAAGAGGCAGGCTCACATATTTATTTGAGTTGGGGCCCATTTATTTTTCTTGTGATTCCTGGGGTGAGAAAATGTGGGAAAATCAGAAGGGACCACACGCACAGAGCAGGTATTTACTCACAGCCAAAACCAGGCTAAGGTTAAGAGTCGTGTTGGTTTACGTGCCCTGCTGCCACATAAAATGATGGCGGCGCAGTGGCTGGGAGTCCGCCTGCCGATGCAGGGGACATGGGTTCGTGCCCGGGTCCGGGAAGGTCCCACATGCCGTGGAGCGGCTGGGCCCGTGAGCCATGGCCGCTGAGCCTGCGCGTCCGGAGCCTGTGCTCCGCAACGGGAGAGGCCACAGCAGTGAGAGGCCCGTGTATCGCAAAAAAAAAAAAAAAAAAAAAAAAGATTCAAAGAAGTGATGTGGACACATTCAGCTGAAGCTTCCCTCAGCCTATCAATTGTTCAATCACTCTCTCTCATTCACTTTTGAGGTTTCAGAAAGTGAAGCTTAACTTCCTATGAATAAGGCAACTGTTTGATCCTTAGGCTCTGCAAGGGCTGGATGACTGCCAAAACATTTCTCAAAACTTACACTAAAACAAGAAGCAAACACGATAAAAATGAGCCCAGACTGACAAGGATTTATGCAGTTAAATACCATTATCCGGGACTCTGAGTGGGCAGCGCTCTGGAGTCGTGGTTCATTTTTCAGAATTAAGCTGGGCTTTTCCCCATGTGTCAGATCCCGCCCCGCTTCATCCTACTGTCTGTGAAAAGTCCCAAAGAGGCAGCCGTGGGGACATGGCCCACACTGTGCCCGATATAAGCAAGGGCTGCCGGAAAAGGAAGCCAGATTTCTTTCAAGCAGGAAGAGCTTTCTTTTAAGCTGGAATCTGAAAATTCCCGAGGGAATGAAAGGTCAAGGGAGGAATGAATGGAGGGGGAGAGAGTCATGGCTAGTGAGGAGCTGGAGAGGCAACAGTGAAAGGGGAGGGACGACGGGGGCGGAAGAAGAGGAGAGACCAAAAGGAACCGCAGACCAAGTGAAGGAGCGTGAGTCTGAAGCAGCCACCACAGCTCATCAGTGCTGACCACGACCTAGGACGGGTCACACGGGCCACATTCGTCCCATCCCCTTATGTCTGTCCTCCACAAAGGCTTTTTGTAGAATCTAAAATTTTTATCCATCAAATCTCTTATCTCCTTCTCACATAAATAGGTCTACAGTGGAAAACAACATCCATATGACTTTTTCAAAAAGTTGAAGTATAGTTGATTTACAATGTTGTGTTAATTTCTGCTATACAGCAAAATGATTTGGTCATACATATATAAATATTTTTTCATATTCTTTTTCATTGTGATTTATTACAGGATACTGAACATAGTTCCCTGTGCTACACAGCAGGGCCTTGTTGTTTATTTTATATATAGTAATTTATATCTATTAATCCCCAAATCCTAATTAATCCCTCCCTCACCCCCTTTCCCCTTTGGTAACCGTAAGTTTGTTTTCTATGTCTGTTTCTGTTCTGTAAATAAGTTCATTTGTGTCATATTTTAGATTCCACATATAAGCAATATCATATGGTATTTCTTTCTCTTTCTGACTTACTTCACTTAGAATGATGATCACTAGGCCCATCCACGTTCCTGCAAATGGCATTATTTCATTCTTTTTTTATAGCTGAGTAATATTTCATGTTACACACACACACACACACACACACACACACACACCCCACATCTTCTTTATCCATTCATCTGTAAATGGACATTTAGGTTGCTTCCATGTCTTGGCTATCATAAACAGTGCTGCTATGAACACTGGGGTGCACGTATCTTTTCGAATTAGAGTTTTCTCTAGATACATGTCCAGGAGTGGGACTGCTGGATCATATGGCAACTCTATTTTTAGTTTTTTAATATATGACTTTTCAAAACAACTGAGTTTAACATTTTCACTTCGGCCACTATCTGAATAACAAATATTTAAGGTGTTTCCATCTCTCTACTAATCATGTAAAGTTTTAACATTTTAAATTTCAAAACAGCAACAGCGGCTTCATCATCAGTCTCATGCCATGAGGAGTGCAAAGGGACTGCTGAAAAGGCGCTCTACTACTGAGCCTTCAAGGGCCACCTCAGCCCCCCTGCCGCCTCCCAGTCCTCTCCCCATTCCATTCCTCTCAACCCCCAGCCTCGGCAACGGCATCCTTAGCCATTCCATGAACCCGCCCCCTTGGCTCTCCACTCAGCAGACATCCAGGATCTCAGCGCTTCTCACCACCACTGCTGCTGTGCTACTCCATCCCCAGTCTCGGGCCTGGACTCTCACAACAGCCCCCAAAGCCCACGCTTGACCCAGCAGCCAGAGGGCCCATCTGCTCAGAAGCTGCTCAAGCTGCTCGTGCAGAGCAAACAGCAAGGCCCTGAACACAGGTCCACAGGCCACACTGACCGGCCCCTCACCTCTCCTACCGCTCTCCCCTCAGACACATTCCTGCCTATTTCTCGAACATTCCATTCCAGGCGTGCTTTCACCTTAGGGCCCCCGACCTCCAAAAGGCTCGCCTCCTCCCTTCTCTAAGGTCTCTGCTCCAAGGGTGCTAAATGGTGCTCACCAGGCGTTTCCCGAGCCTCCTTACGAAAGACAGCCCCCTACCCAGTTCATCCTCATCCTCGCTGCCCTACTGTTTTCCCCAGCCCATGTCTCACCCCTTGACATACACTGATTTACAGACGGTCTCCCCTCGTGAGGTGGGGCCTTGTGTTCCCCTTGATGGCTCCTAACACAGCACCTGGCACATAAGCCTTAGACAGATACTGCTGAAAAATGAAAGAGCAGGATCAGGAAAGCCATACAGTTTCTAAACAGTCTTCCTTAGCGTAGTTTTAAATACAGGCAAGGAATTTACAATCAATCGATATGTGTATCAGTGCCAGCGCTCATCTTAATCTCGTTCAACCTAAATGGCAAATGTCAAGCGGTGACATTCCTATTGAAGACTCTATTTGCAAAAGCACCAGAAATCTCTGTCTTTTACAGCAATTCCTTTCCAAAGTTACAAGATGGGGGATGTAGCTTCATGAGAACTCTTTCTGCTGGGATAAAACCCATGGGTTTGAAAATCTGTATTTGTGGATACATTTCTATCTCCCCACCTTCTTTAATGGGCCACACTAACAGAATGAATATGAAAGATCCACTGTATTTATTTAATCGAGTCCCCGCTTCCTGCCCTTGACTACTGTCCTTCAGCAGGTTAGGGACCCTGCCAGCCTACACAATAAAAACGGGGTAGCAGCCCTACTCTAGGTTGGGTACCAACTAGTTTTAAAATGAATGTGTCTTAATACCGGGAGGTATCAAAAGCTAGCTTGCACCAAAAACAAACCAACCAACCCAAACTAATTTTTTTAAAGAGCAACTATTAACTTTTTTCCCTCTTTCCATGACACCTGGGAAAATCTTTCCCATTATCTACAGAACCAGTGCTTACTAAAATCAAGTCTTTCCATACAGTTATGAGGCTTCAAGGCTCCCTCCCTTGACTGACAGATGCCATGGACAGCCTGCATCCACGACTGGACCTTGGGAGAACAGCGAGAGGCAAGCCCCCGAGGCCCCGGACCCCAGGCAGACCCCGCGCCTTGCCCGCCACCCACGGCCCCGCCAAGACCTGAGGCAAAGCATCCCTCACCCACCACCCCCGCAAGCTCACCACTTCGTCCTCGGTCCAGCTCTTCTCAATCAGCTTGGGCACAGGCTTCTTTACCAGGCGCTGCAGGGCTTTGCCAGCATCATAACCGCTTTCATGGAGCTGAAACAGTAACAACAACTTTAGTTGCTAACTGCACCAAATAACAGAACTGAGAACAAATCAATAAAGGGGCGGACCCTGCATTTACTCTAACAAAAGAGTCATGAGACGAGCATACAAGACTCAGAGCCATTTTAGCCAGCATGATAATTCATTCTTATCCAACCACCGCCCCCCCCCCCCAAATTCAGCTGTTCTGCGAAAGGGAAACGGTAAGGCAGAGAACATTCTGGCAGTAATAGAAACAGAATTAAGAGTAACAATGACATTTATTAAACATCTGGCCTGGGCTATTGCTAAGTAATTCCATTAACTCATTACCATTCTTAATCCTATGAAGAAGGTCTTCTCTCACTTAATCTTACGGGGTAGGAACTATCGTCACCCATTTTACGTATGAGGAGACTGAGGCATGGAAAGGTTAAGTAAAGGTGCTCAACATACTAGCTAGTAGGTGGTGGGGCAAGACTCAAACCCAGCCAGCGTGACCTCTACTCTTGTCCCATTTTCCCCAAAGAGACCTAAAGACAAGCTAGGTCATGTTCTATCCCATTAGCATTTCTTGTCTTTCAACTGTAGTAATTTCGCTAAGAAAAATTTCAAGTATCTAATTATGTAACAGTATACTAACTTCTCAGTACATATACATGAAGACGCTGGTTTATCTACATGGTCCTTTTAGGAACAGACTTCTCTCTGGTCAAAGCTATTGAACTTTTTTTTCACTCTATATCCTTTTCAACCCTGGGCAGTGCCTGGCACCCCTGAACCCTCTCTATCTTGCAAAGATATGCCTGCCTTGGCTCCTGTGATCCTCTCCACTTCTGGTTCCTAAGTCTCAACCAGCAGACTGTGAAGAGAAATAGCAGGTAGAAAAATCCACTTGCTCAGTCGACCTCCCCAAACTACGGCTGTCCCTTCAAATTTCTCACTGGGAATCTGCCGTTCCTTTACAAATCTATTTCTCTGACACAAGCATCTGTTTTGGCTAAGACCTGTATCTCCAGTACCTAACACAGTCTGTAGCATAAGGTGATACACAGAAATACTTCTTAAGTTAATAAAGGCCTTCAACTATTGTCCTTAGGTAGTCTCAACCCAAATCTAAATCTCAGTGTCTTCAAATTCATTAAGCCTGATGTTGGCTGAGTACCTATTATGTTCCAGGCCACACAACAGACCCTGGGGATATACAGCAGTGAACAAAAATGCCCTCATGTAATGGACATTTTGATCTTTTCACCAGTGCTTCAATCCCTTATTTGAACAATTCAGCAGCTTTTGCTGAATCCCCAGTACAAATACGGTACAAACCTTATTAACTGGTAAGTCACAGTTCTTATTTCCAGAAACTCACAAACTAGTGGGGATGTGCTGTGGGGATACAACACATACAAGATAAAAAGTTCTAGCAGGTTATAGCAATTACTATCACCTAAGTGTAGGCCAGGAGCTACAGACTCAACTGAAGGAGAGAGCCCTGTGTTCCCCTCCTTAACAGAAGACTTTCAAGGAGAACCTACAGACTGCCTTCCTGGCAACTGCTGTAGCCCCAGGGCTGGGCATATAGTAAGCCTGTGATAAATATTTGTTTGTTTGTATGGATGGATGGATGAATAAACAAATAAATAAAAGTTTGAGACATACACATCAAGTCTCTCTTCTAATCATTCAACTGCTATTGGAAGGGATTATCACAAATACCCATTTTCATTGCTCGTTCAGCAAAACAATAAGTTATTAAAAATTAAAATTTCCCGAGTTAGTCTCCCACTTTACAGGACCCCAGTTTAAGTCCAGACTATCCAAGGAAGTACAGGCTACAAGTTAATTATTAAGTCAACTACCTTAAAACAAAACGAAACACCTGTAACAAGATCAATGCTGAATCCTGCTTTTGGGGGTGGTAGAGTGTGGGTGTGGGCAAGTGTTATTTGTGTGGGGTGTATGTAATGCATACGAATGCTAGATACTAACTTACATATTTTTATGACATTCATCATTAGACTATTTTAAAAATAAAATAGTATATATAAATATTATACTAAATAAACAAAATACTATACTAAAATACTAGAATGTGCAAATGTTTGAAAACCGTCCAGTTTGGCCTCCTTACAGAAGTATATAAAATAAAAATAAAGTTAGCATTTCATACTTCGCCTGATACCCAGAACAAGCAGGTATTTGCCAAGTTCTATAATATAATGAGGATCTGTAATGAGAGCTTAACAGCATGGGTCAGAACTGAATAAAACGAAAAATTATACGGCTATTTAATTTTTTTTAAAAGCACACGTTAGTGACACTTTGAAATCAATTCAAGTTGATCAAATCATAAATTCTTAATAAAAAGCTCATGGCAAATTAACGACATTTTATAAGAGGTCATTATAGTAAATGGGGTAATTATAAGGAGAGCGATGAAAAACTATGGACTTTGGAGCCAGATCATCTGGATTTGAATTCTAGCTCTACTACTTACTAGGTGTGTGACCTTGGGCAAATTACTTATCCTCTTTGGTCCTCAATTTTGTCATCTTTTAAAATGAGTATAATAATAACATCTACCTCTTAGGGCTATTGTGAGGACAACATCAGAAAATACATGTAAAATTGCTTAGAACGGTACCTGGCACATAGTATGCTAAATGAGTGTTAGCTATTTATTTTTAAAAGGAAAGAGAAAAAAAATGAAGGAAGCAGTCTCTACTCAATTTTCATTAATTTTCTAGATTAGAGAGTAGCCTTTTCAGAGACAGAAAAAAAAATTGTGAAACTATAAACAAAACCACTTATGTTTCACATAATTACGTTAATAATTAATGAAATTTGATTAAACTCTGGTACAGGACACAGAAAAAATGTAAACCTTATATGGCTGATAACAGGAAATTACTCACAAGAACACAAGGCTCATTCCAAAAGTGAACAAGTGAATGAAGTTAAGTCATTAATCCCTATGACATTCCTGCCTTTTGGTGAACCAAGGAGAGTTTTAAATGAGCTGGAAGAAATGTTTTGAGTGACTTGCTGAACTTGTGGTCGTTTGGTTTACTGGAGAGGGCTAGCTCCTGCTTGCACGATGCCCCCAGTCAAATTTCTAGTGAGGTGCTTAGTAGAGAAAGACGTTTCCCCAAAACATATCCCAGCATTCACACTTCCTTTACAAACCTTTATTTCAGATCACACTTTCCCCTGAAAAAGCTGTTGCGATGTATGGGGCAACCTAAGTAACGGGTAACTCCCTCCTCTCATTTGGTCCACTGTCAGCCTGTCCTCTTAAAATATTCCTCTTCCTGACCTTTCCGTGCTCTGAACTCCATAAATACCCAGAGTGTCTACCTCTCTCACCCCTATACAAAAACACATTTGACAAGTAAAAGGTGTGGGATTATTTGCCAACAGTGACAAATACTGACTGGACAAAGGAAGTTGGGGTGTCCCTGTGCTGTTGTCGATGATTCATAGACGCCAGGGCAAAGGTCTGCTCTGGCGCGCCCCCTTCCCAGGAAACCCAAAGGAACCTTTCTAAACAGTTGCCTTCTTGAGGGTACCAACACTTACTCCCACGTTCCAGGAATCTTGTCTGAGAAATTCTGAGAGCGTTACATCTTTAAAGAAATACTTCAATTACATTTACTGAAGATATATTTCTAACATATTAATAGTTGTTACAGCCCACATTGCTGCTTCTGTTGATTATCATTCGAGCAGTTTGGGAAAACTCCTGGGAGTTCAGGATATCCTTCATTCCTTCCACAAATATTTCTTGAGAGCTAAACCGTGCCAGACACTATTCGGGGTGCAGGGATGAACGGAGCTGGGAGTAACACAGGTGACGTACCTCAGAAATGCTGGCCTGAGAATCAGTTTAAAGTACTGTTCTAGTGTGACACATCTATCTAAATGTCGCATCCAAACTCTAGGGTCCTAATGGGTTGAGTTGTTGGGTTCCACCTCCTTCCTTCACATATCATATCATGCACAAGAAAGCACTTCTTAAAAAGGGTTTGTTTTCTAGATGATTATGAAGATTTTCTTTCTTCAGACTGGGGCCAAAATAATGTTTGAGCTGGAGCTTAACTGATTGTTTCAACTGTTTTCCTCATGTAAATTAGAGTTGGTAAGTTTACCAAAATACTGGCTATCTCAAATCTCTAAAACTTGTCACTGAAAATATTCCCCTCTAATACCATGTCAAGCTCTGAAGAATTGGGATGATCTCAACCAGTGAAAAACATGTGCGTTTCAAATTTTAAACATCTGATTACAATCACACAGATACATCAATATAGGAAATTCAGTGCAGGCTTCCCAATATTGCTAAGGTAAAAGGTTCTTCATTGTGAATAAGATTTTCTACCATTACCCTAGAGAAGATTTTTCAAAGGCATTGCAATGGAGACCCTCAAATGTCTTACAGCTTCACTTTGTAGTCTTAGAAGAGCAATTAAAACAAGATAAGTAAACCTTTCTGTCCATTTTGCAGCCAAGCCCAGGTGGGAAAATCTGGGATTAAATGCAATTTTAATGTATAGAGGAATGAACCATTTTGGAGCTACTGGGTAAAGATCACTGCAAAAAGCAGGGACCAAGATATAGCATCTTTACTCAATCAGCTTCCAATCTTCACAAGCTACTGGTAAGAGAACTTAGATCTTACACTATCACCACTACCTGCCAGCCACTAAAGCAGGAAGTCATTCCGCAGAAACCGTTTTCAAATTCATCATCACAGGGCCTGTGTGTGCATGTGCATGCGTGCGTGCACGTGTGTGTGTTTAATCCGATGATCAGGGAAGCATGCACTTGTAAATCTGCCGCTTCCACATCACCGAACTGCAAGTCTGCACTTATGCACAAGTAAAAGCCATCTTCCCCTAAACCGCGGGTCAGTATCTGGGGGATCTGATAACAAAATGGCGATTTTTCACCAATCCACTAGCCCTTTAAAAGTGACTCCACCGTGGAACTACCCCTGCTTTGCTGTCTTCCAGCAGCCCGGCATCTGGTTCCCCACACTTACTCCACAGAATCCTCAGGTTGCGCTCTTCCCTTCGATTTTGGTTTGTTCATTGTGAAGGAGTCCAGGGTGGCTCATCCCCCTTAGGTGTCCACCCTCCTCAGTCACGCCTTCTGGTGCCCTGAGACCCAGTGGGACGTCCCAGCCCTGGAGGCAGGCAGCTCCCACCACATTCTCTGCCTTCCTTCCATTCATTCCACAAAGAGTTCCTGAGCAACTCCGAATGCTACACACGGTTCCGCCTAAGATGGCCCAAGTATACCAGCAGGGTGGACCTGGTTGGGGGGGGGCCGAGGGGGATGGTTCTGAAAACAATGGCAGCTTCTGTGCAACAAACTCCTAGTTTGGTTCTGCTCGACAAAGGAACTGCAACACTGAATCACACAGAGCCAAGGACACCAGCGCCCTCGGTAACTGGACACAGCTGGCTGTTGCATAAACATCTCAATGACCCAAAGATTCCAGGTGCTCAGCAGCCCCCTCTGCATGAACCGCTCCACAGTCAAGGCCTTCTGGAGCCTCGAGAATACAGCTCAGAGCCTGCGCCGGGGGATAGATTCCTATTAAGCAGCTTCGTCACAAACCAGCCGAGTTGAGGTTTTCGTCTGTCAAATGGGCCTGACAACACCAGCCCTCAGCTGTGTCAAAGGACCGTGAAAAGCCAGAAATCAGACACTGTGACAAGATACCCCAAAATGCCAAACAACCATAAACTGTCCAGCGGTATCATCACGGGGAGTAATGTTTTTTTTGTTGTTGTTGTTTTTTTTTGTTTTTGCGGTACGCGGGCCTCTTACTGTTGTGGCCTCTCCCGTTGCGGAGCACAGGCGCCGGACGCGCAGGCTCAGCGGCCATGTTTTACGGGCCCAACCGCTCCGCGGCATGTGGGATCTTCCCGGACCGGGGCACGAACCCGTGTCCCCTGCATCGGCAGGCGGACTCTCAACCACTGCGCCACCAGGGAAGCCCTCGGGGAGTAATGTTTTAGGGACACAGCTCTTACCCGAGACTCTTCAAACACCCGGACATTCAAGGTGCCCACCGTGCTGGGGACTATGTAGCATCAAGTGTCCTGTGACAGCCCCTGACCTCTCTGTGATTAGCAGGAAGAAAGGGTCAGGCCACAAGAAGAAAAACACATTTCTGCAAAACTGCCCAAGTTAAACCTGCTACTCTCACTCAGCCTGACAAATCATCCCCTGCTTATTACTTTCTGTGATTTAATATATATAAGTGCTTTATTGGCAAGCTTCTCGAAAGAATAAATAATACTTAATGACTGCCTACAGTTTAATTAACTCATGATTGAACTTCTCATGGACTGCTATAAACATTAAATTATATCCTTCCTCAAAGCTGCCATGGATGGAATTCTTGTTTCAAGCTTTAACTCTCCTGCCTAAACAATTCTGAAATTTCAGCAAATCTGTATATTGGACAGGGAGGTGAGAGAATCAACCTTAATGCCTGGTTATAAAGTGTGTTATTTTACAGAGCAAGGACGAGGTCTTAATTTAAATAAGATTGAAAATGTGCACATGTCCGAACACCTCATTTATATTACAGCAATCATTAAACGTCGCTGGATCTGGGGCAGTCTTATTAGCATAAACTCCACGTATTACCACAAGGTTTCAAGTTTCTACTCAGGCTTTTCATCTGAGCTGCCATTTTCTGTCTGCGTGATGTTGCAAATAAATTTTCCTCTTGGCACGGCTCAGCTGTCAGGCACCTCTGTTCTATAATGAACCCATGAATTACATCTCTTGCTCTGTCATCCCTGGTCTCACACATCAAAATATTGTTCTTCAATTGTAATTTATAACTTAATTTAAATGTCCCTTTTACTGTGACCTTTTTAGATCAAATGGCATTGCATCTGGCAGCTTCTACTACACTAAAGTATCCTTTTGCAATTGCAGCCCTTATAATAACTGGAGAAAAAGCCTACCTGAGTTAGATTGCATTCATGCTAAATATTAAATAATTGCAGTCCATTAAAGATAATATTAGATTTCAAAGTCTTTTGCTCTGCAAAATACATTATTTACAATAAACTGCCAAAATAACTTAGGGGAAAAAAAGTGGAATTTGGAAAATTTCTTAAAATCCTTTATGTAGTTTTATTTCAATTATTTCTCACTAACATGAGAGAAATCTTGCTGAAATCTAAGACACAACTTAAAAAGTTTTTTATCATAATCTGTAATTCACAAATGCCTATATATATTTTCAATCATTCCTCCATCACCAATGACCTAGTACCAAGCTCAAAATATGATACATGTATACATTTAAAAACCAGAGTTAAGACTAAAAGCACAATGTTTATTTTTGTTTGGCTACTGTCACTCCAAATAATGCTATTTAAGCACTGGAGAGGATAAATTTCTCTAAATACTCCTATGGGCATACATTTTAGAGATCATGGTTAAGACAGAATTTAACCGCTGAGAGAGAGGGCTGAGGGAAAGATTCAGTTAATTTTCAGAAGGAAATACATTGTCGCTGGACCAACCCTCCCCCTCCAACACTCTCTGAATAAGTACAATGTTCCAGGAATTATGCCAGACCCTGGGGTCACAAAGGAGAAGGGAGGAGGGAACCAATATTTCTTGAGTATTGCATGTACTAGGAACTTACTAGGTCATTATGATTTCATCATCCCTCACACCACTCTTTTGTGGCAAGAGTACTAAAAATGAGGAAACAAAACTGAGAGGTTCAGTGTCTTGCTCGGGGCCACTTCTCTAGAAAGCAGCATAGCGAGGATTCTAACATAAGCCCAATTTCTAGGAAGTCTGAGACTCAGCCCCTGCCCCAAACATCTACACTGGAGCAGCTTAGAACCGGCAATCTGGTGGGAGCAATGGGCTCGGGGGCTCCTCCAGCCACAGGGAGACAGCAAGCTCAAGGTCTTTTCTTAACCTGGGGCGGGGTGGGTAGGCAGGAGGAGGAAACGAGCAGCTCAGAGAAGAGGAAACACACACACATAAACAAAATAATGAAATAAATGTATGATAAAAACACAAAAGTGTCAGTGACTGCGGTGATATCTGCTCTGCTGAAAAACCAAGATGACTCCACAGAGCAGACGTGAAAAATCAACAGAGTAATATGATTAACCGTGCCTACACTTAATGAAGGGCAACAACCAAATTAAAAACACCACTCTAGGAGCAAGTAGAAGTAGGCAGTACTATGTCTAGATAACACTGCACTTTTAACCGCGTTTCCCATGGCTGATACAGCATTGTATCATTTCTCATTCACAGTTAATTCTCGCACAATATTGTAACCAGAAATCAACAGGTCACCACCTCCTGGCTACAGTGTTTTTGAAGGTATTTTAAACACACAGAACAGGAGCCTCAACCACAAGGTGATTAGAAAGTAAACACCAAATGCTGGCACTTCAGCTGAGGGCAGTATGTTTTCAAAATACAGAACAAACCAAACTCAACGTCTTGGCCATTTCTGACCATCTGCCTACTGTCTTTACGAACACAAACACCTGGAAAGGAGAAGCTGAAGAGTTCCTGGGCCAAAGACACAGGTTTGGGAGTTTCGCAGAGGTGAAATCTCAACAGGGCAGGGTTCCTGGCTTTGATGCAAACACTTGTTCTGCCACCAGCTGTGTGACAGAAAACACGTTAAATATTTTTCTAAACCTCAGTATTCTTGGCTGCAGAAAGGAAGAATACAGAACCTATTTTGAAGGACTGTTTAGGATGAACTAAGGTACGTGGTAATCACTGAGCATGACTCCTGGAGAAGGAAATATTCCATTAAGGAGAGCCGACTAAAAAGGGGTGGGGGTTTCCCTGGTGGCGCAGTGGTTGAGAGTCCGCCTGCCGATGCAGGGGACACGGGTTCGTGCCCCGGTCCGGGAAGATCCCACATGCCGCAGAGCGGCTGGGCCCGTGAGCCATGGCCGCTGAGCCTGCGCGTCCGGAGCCTGTGCTCCGCAACGGGAGAGGCCACAGCAGTGAGAGGCCTGCGTACCGCAAAAAATAAGTAAATAAAATAAAATAAAGTAAAAAGGGATGGGACGGGATGACCGTCACGGGAAATAGCACTGGTGGTAAGCAAAGTGAATCAGCTTTAGAGCGCCACAGGAATGAACTTTACTCTCCAGTACTTACAACACAGGATGACAGACAGGATTCAGAAGGGAAATAACAGAGAACCTGGTGACTGTTGCGAATCTCAGGAGCAAGTTACCAGGCTGCACTGGAGGAGCAGCAGCCTGGGCAAAGGACCTGGAGGCCCCTGCTCTGTGTAGCGCTGTGGCCCCTGGATTCTTCATCTGTAACAGAGGGGCTGAAGAAGGTCTTTTTTGGAACTTCCCAGTTTTTAACATTCTTTCTCTTTATAGACATTTCTTAAAGGTAAAATTCTAAATAGTCTTAAAAAACAAATAAATGTAAAGAATATTACACAGTCCTTTAGAAAAATAAACAAACAATATAGCCACTGAACAATATAGCCAAACTGCCCAGGCCAAACACTGACTAGCTGCTGCAGAGGCTTCACTTACACCTTAGGGATTACGGTTAGTGTTAATTTTCAGGCCTCTGTGAAAGCTGCAATAGTTTATGCCACAGGTCTTTAAATGACATTATGCATAGTTAATCATCTACACAGTTAACATGTATATAACCTCGCTTCTCAGAAACAAAATCTTTCCTCCTGCTTTTTGTGTGTGAGTCCAGGCACCGTACATAAAGAACCCTAGGCTGCCGTGGGTCTAAGCTGCCAGCCCAGTGTATCTGAAGGGAGGTTGACTCCTTAGGACTCAGCAGACAAATCCACTAATGACAAGATTCTGCTTAATGATGCAGAATGAGTGTAACTCTGGCCACAACGAGAAAACTACTGGCAGATTCAGGAATCATAATTATTTGTCAGTTTAGAAAGACCTGTTTCAGCTCACAAGTAGAAACTGTTCAGGGCCACAGTGGAAATTAAAACTTTTTTTTCACTTACTTCTAGAATCTTCACAGCCTTGAAAACAGAAAAACAATAAGTAAGGCTCTAACCTAGAGGGTGACAGAAAAAACACTGTTCTATCTCTCTCACGTAGGTATCAGCGAACCCATTCATAAATGCTAAACTGAACTAGAAAGTACAGGGCTTCCCTGGTGGCGCAGTGGTTGAGAGTCCGCCTGCCAATGCAGGGGACACGGGTTTGTGCCCCGGTCCAGGAAGATCCCACATGCCGCGGAGCGGCTGGGCCCGTGAGCCATGGCCGCTGAGCCTGCGCGTCTGGAGCCTGTGCTCTGCAACAGGAGAGGCCACAGCAATGAGAGGCCCGCGTACCGCCAAAAAAAAAAAAGTACATGTGAAAGGTCAGCTATAGGTCAATTTTAACCAGATTCCTTCAAACAGTTCATTTTTTTTAAAATAAATAAACAAAAACAACCTCAAGATCAGTTGCATCAGTATTAAGGGAAAAACATTTACAGAAAGTGCTTTAATACCTACTCAGTAGAATTTAGGTGCAGAAATGACTGCTTCCAATCCACGGGGCTCAACAACCTTAACCTTGGTGACTTTTGAAGAGTAATTTTAAGGCTGTGTAAACAATAGTGCACATATGCTTTCTTTGGTTGCAACGATAAAGTAATGGAACAAAGAAAATCAAAGAGGCATACACCAAAGCATGTGCGATTACTGAGTTGGGAAAATTTCTGAGTGACTGCTCTTTTATCTAGAAACCTCAAAGAACAAAGCTAGGGCTTCCCTGGTGGCGCAGTGGTTGAGAGTCCGCCTGCCGATGCGGGGGACACGGGTTCGTGCCCCGGTCTAGGAGGATCCCACATGCCACGGAGCGGCTGGGCCCGTGAGCCATGGCCGCTGAGCCTGCGCGTCCGGAGCCTGTGCTCCGCAACGGGAGAGGCCACAACAGTGAGAGGCCCGCGTACCGCAAAAAAAAAAAAAAAAAAAGAACAAAGCTAGTGACTAAAAAATAAGCAAAAAGGCTCTGGGCAACCACAGTAGTGCCCCTCCAGCAATGTCCCTGGAGAACCCCGAAGCCCTCACCCTGAACCTTAGCTGTCTGGCTTCCTCACAGTTCTGGATTTCCCAGTCAAACAACAGGTCTGAAAGAACAAATGAGACAGACTGTGTGATTTTAACACAGAGCAGTGGCGCAAGAGAGCCTCACCGTAGAAGACTCCAAAACTTGGCAAACTATTGGGTTGGCCAAAAAGTCCCTTTGGTTTTTAAGTACACATAAAAGACACATTTTTCTTTTTCACCAAGAACTTTATTGAACAACATATTCACCCTTCTGTTCCACTACCTTCTGCCATTTTTCAGGCAACTTCATAATTCCATCTTCCCAAGACGTTTTATCTTTTTGAGCAAAGAACTGTTCCAGGTGCCTTTTACAGTCTTCCAGGGAACTGACATTTTTTGTAAAGACCGGAATAAGTGGAAATCCGAAGGTGCAATGTCCGGTGAATACGGCGGATGAATCAGAACTTCCCAGCCAAGGTGTAACAGTTTTTGCCTGGTCATCAAAGAAACACAAGGTCTTCTGTTATCCTGATGGAAGAGTATGTGTTTTCCGTTGACTAATTCTGGAAGCTTTCGTCAAGTGCTGCTTTCAGTTGGTCTAACTGGGAGCAAGACTTGTTGGAATTAATCGTTTGGTTTTCTGGAAGGAGCTCATAATAGAGGACTCCCTTCCAATCCCACCATATACACATCACCTTCTTTGCATGAAGACCAGCCTTTGGTGTGGTTGGTGGTGGTGGTTCATTTCGCTTACCCCACAATCTCTTCCATTCCACATTATTGCACAGTATCCACTTTTCATTGCCCATCACAATTTGTTTTAAAAACGGAACATTTTCATTACATTTAGGTAGAGAATGGCATGCGGAAATATGGTCAAGAAGGTTTTTCTCGCTTAACTTACGTGGAACCCAAACATCAAAGTGATTAACATAATCAAGCTGGTGCAAATGACGTTCAACGCTTGATTTTGAGTATGTCGGCTAGCTCCCACGTTGCAGAACATTGATTATTCTCAATTAACGTCTTGATTTGATCGCTATCAACTTCAACTGGTCTACCTGACCACTGGGTATCGTCCAGCAAGAAATCTCCAGCACGAAACTTTGCAAACCACTTTTGACATGTTCGATCAGTCACAGCACCTTCTCCATACACTGCACAAATCATTTTTTGTGTTTGGTTTGCGTTTTTTACCTTTCTTGAAATAATAAAGAATAGTATGCCAAAAATGTTGTTTTCTTCCATCTTCAATATTAAAATGGCTACACAGAAATTCACCAATTTTGATAAGTCTTTCTTTAAATGCACACTAATATGACAGCTATCACATACGATCTAACAAAATTGTTTTGAATGAAGTTAAAGACAACTCAGTGCTACTAGAGTCATCTTATGGAAAAAACCAAATGAACCTTTTGGCCAACCCAACATTATGCAAACCAAAGATCTGAAACTCTCCACAGTCGCACACGATTTTGTGTGATGGCCACCAATAATGATGACTCGGAGGCATCAAGTAAAGGTAGACTTGATTTGAGACACATGAAAACTTACACCTCATTCGTGACATGGCGGGGGGGGGGAGGGCGGTGCAGAATGGAGGAAAGTTAAGAGCCAACTTTCCCCCAAATCCCTGAATAAGTAGTAATTCAAAGTACTTGAGTAAGCTGGAATACACCACCCAACAGGGAGGGAGAAGGCGGGCCAAGCAACAGACAGGGCAGCAAGAAGGGCAAGGGTGGGCAGTCGGTGTAGTGATTTAATAAGAAGCCCAGAAAGTGACCGGCTATGGGGGAATAATCCGTCTCCTGGAGAAGAGAGCTGGTCGGGGCAGCGCTGCAAGACAGGAAATAGAACAGACGGCAGAGACTTAAAAGAGCAATAGCTTCAAAGGTAGCCAGGGCTGACCCCAGGCCACCTCAGAGATCGGACCTACAAGCAGCAGGAGACCTTGCCCCCGAGGGGCCCTGAGGGGCAGGTGCCCTCTGACTCGACTGGGGCAGGCTGGGTCCATCTAGGGCGGAGCCAAGGAAGAAATACTCAGCAACCTGACAGGTCAGAATAAATCAGTCAATATGGTGGTTATACATGACAATACTGTTATTTAAATAAATGTTCTTTGTACCAAGAAAGCCAAATACACTATACTTTATGCCAATACAAATATGACAGTATTTTATAAATCAAATGTCCTCAAATGTTACAGAAATATCACAGTCACTACTAGAATATTTTTATACTCTCAATATTATAAAGTCCACAATCTAAATAAACTGTGATAGAAAAGGAAAGGAAGTAAAAATAAACTATTACAAAAAATTAAAAATAAGTACTATAATTTATTTTAGTAACATTTTGTGTAACAGTAAAATCCAACTGTGGCAGGCTAAAAAATGACCACCAGAAGATATCCACATCAAATCCCTGGAACATGTGATTGTGACCGTATTTGAAAAAAGGGTCTTTACAGATGTGATGGTGATTAAGTTAAGGATTTTAAGATGAGGAGACAATTCTAGATGACCCAGGCGGGCCCTATACCCAGAGACCAGCATCCTTATGAAAGAGAGGCAGTGGGAAACACGGAACAGAGAAGACACAGACACAAAGAGAAGATGGCAATGGGAAGACAAGCAGAGAAAGATGTGGCCATAAAGGAGGAGAGCTAGGAGAGCTACTCAGTGCTGAAAGAGGCAAAGAATGATTCTCCCCCTGTGGAGATAGAGGGAACATGGCCCCACTGACATGTTGGCTTCTAACGTCTGGCCTCCAGAACTAGGAAAGAATAAAACCTGTTGTTTTAAGTCGCCAAGTTTGTGGTAATTTGTTACAGCAGCCACAGGAAACTAATACGCCGACCTTCAAACTTTGGGGGTAAAAAAATTTATCTAGGAGAGCTCTATAAAAAAAAGTATTCTGAAGTATACTTCAAACTAGTATAAGAAACACACATACTAGGACAAATATAAATTTTAATATTCTACAGTACATTTAAGAAGTTTTGTTCATATGTGAGCCTTTTCAAAACTCATGGGCCCACGTTGTTCTAAGATTTAAACACTTACTTAGATTTCAACACTTTCAGCAAATGCTCTCCCATTAGGGTTTTGCAAAGAGCAGGGACTCCGTCACGTTTATTACTGAACAAATGAATGAATGATTTTATTAAAGCCTCTTCTTCGATGCAAAAAGGCTAAGGGCTTTTATCCTGACTTGCTAAATACTTATTATGTTAGCATTAATGCTTAATATAGATTCACAGATGTTAAAATTCCAACTGATTGATGTTAAGTAGACAGTTTTCAAAACGCCATGTAAACCTCAAAATATTTTACCAGTATTTAGCTTGGAAAAAACTCTTATGAGAAAGAAATTCCTTAAATTAGCAAAGGAACTTTCTAACTTTTGCCAAACAAAAGTAGAAGCTGAATCACACTCATCCGTCCCTGCTGAGAGCCCAGGAGGAAGGATGGAGACACACAGCCAGGCTGCAGCATGAAGGGCTTTTAACTTGCTGAATGGCAAATCCCCCAAACTGCAGATTCAATGGACATTTCAAGGGGACTGTTGTAAGGCACTGGCCTCAATTCTAGACTACCCTCAAGTTTAAATTATTATGTGTATATAAATATGACAGAGTGCGGCTATTAATCTGCAGGTGATAACCGTACTTTTCTCACAGAATTGTTATAAAGATGAAATAAATTCATTCATAAAAAGCACTTAAACTTTTGCCTAACATATAAGCACTCAACCAACAAATACATTTAAATTTTGTTACGATTATTAATATTGTTGTTATTAATGACAGCAGGCAACTGACCAATAGTTGATACCTAATAAAATGAAAATAACAGTGATAAATTTAAAGTCCCCTGCCTGGCTGAAAATTCAGTCAAAAAGCTGAGAGCGGGAGATAAATGGCTTAGGAAAGGCAAAAATGCGAAGAAAAATGAAACAAAACAGGACAAAGACAAAACACAAGAAAAAAATGAATGTGATGTGCACATTCATGAAGGCTTGGACTGCACTGAGGTGAGCTTTTGGGACAACTGAAGTTAACTCCTTGACACCATATGCTTATCAAATCTGACAAGCGTTGCTTTAGTGCAGGTGTCGCATTTTAAGACATACAGATAGACAGAGCTGACCAGGAAGAGAAATAAAATGGTTATACATAAAAACGGTTACACACACACACACACACACACACACACACACACACACACAAAAACTACACCATGGATTAAAGTTGGAAACATTACCCTCAGTGAAAGAAACCAGTTACAAAAGACCACATATTGTACAATTCCACTTAAATGAAATGTTCACAACAGGGGAATCCATAAGACATGGAAGGCAGAATATAATAATAATATAATAATGGCTGCCTGGGTGGGGTGAGGAGAGATGGGAGATGGGGAGTGACTAATGAGCACAGGTTTCCTTGGGGGGGTGAAATGTTCAAAAATTGATCGTGGTGGTAGTTAACACAAACCTGAATATACTGAAAGCCACTAAGCTGTACACTTTAAATATGTGAAATATATAGTACATGAATTATATTTCAATAAAACTATTATATTAAAAAGAGATAAAAGAAAGAAATGGCTAAAGAAACTTGTGAGTGGTTCACACTGAAAAGCAAAGTGGGGCCACAATTGTGATGAGCTGAATCAGGAACACAACAGACCAGAAGAACTTACAGCCAGACTTCTGTGTTAAAAAAATTATCAAAAATAAAATCACTACTACAATAAGTAATGAAGATGCCATTCCCAGAGGTTGATAATGTAAGTGGCCTTTACCTCCTCACCCACCCCTGAGAACCTTCGATAATGCTCTCTGTTATATTTAGGGGAAAGAACAGAGGCATAAAGTCAACTTTAAGTAAAAGCTACAGATTCTCTAAAAAGGAATAAAATATGAAAGTATTAAATTTAAAAAGTCATCTTCAGGGCTTCCCTGGTGGCGCAGTGGTTGAGAGTCCGCCTGCCGATGCAGGGGACACGGGTTCGTGCCCCGGTCCGGGAAGATCCCACATGCCGCGGAGCGGCTGGGCCCGTGAGCCATGGCCGCTGAGCCTGCGCGTCCCGAGCCTGTGCTCCGCAACGGGAGAGGCCACAGCAGTGAGAGGCCCGCGTACCGCAAAAAAAAAAAAAAAAAAAGTCATCTTCAAACAAGATAAAATGAATTAAGTCATATAATTTGTGTGAGAAGTGTTGTTTCGTGTAACTTTTGAACAGAAGTGAATGTCTGAAGTTCTCAGCCCAAAGGGAACCACATGGGTAAATTTCTAAAACAAAAAATTTTCAGAACAAAAGTTCAAAATATTTCTAATTGGTCAAAGCACAATAAATAAAAACTCAAATTTGTCTATTATTATGCTGATAATCAGTTGAAAAGGTCATGGTTACACCAGAAAACTTCACTACGTGGTCTCTTTCAGCAATTTCACTTCTACTATCATTAAGAATATAATATGGGGCTTCCCTGGTGGCGCAGTGGTTGAGAGTCCGCCTGCTGAGGCAGGGGACATGGGTTCGTGCCCCGGTCCGGGAAGATCCCACATGCCGCAGAGCAGCTGGGCCCGTGAGCCATGGCCGCTGAGCCTGCGCTTCTGGAGCCTGTGCTCTGCAACGGGAGAGGCCACAACAGTAAGAGGCCCGCGTACCGCAAAAAAAAAAAAAAAAAAAAAAAAAAGAATATAATATGAGGTAGAGTCCAATATCCTGTTACAACATAAATAAAACCCTAGCAAAGGTGCTTGTCAAGACTGTTTTAAATAAGGTGTTCTTGTAATTACTGGATTTCCATCAAAAGAAATCATATAGCACTATCAACTATTACTCTTTCCAACCAAAATCCTGAGACAAAAAAACCACCACCCTACAACCAATTAATGGGGACTAATCTAATGGAGAAATAGTAAAAAGAGAAGAATTTAAGCAAAGGGTGTGAGTGTGGAATGAATTTCAGAAGAATCCTGATCATATACCTTAGGCAAAGTATAAAAAAAGGGCCTCCTGGCAATGTCTTATTTGGGAGCTGGAACAGACTCAACATTCATTAAAGTCCGAAGCACTGCAAAACTAATCCAGGGCCAGATGCTTTAGTGAAGTCCATTTACAAGGAACAAATAGGAGATCTCTGACAGAAATTCTATAGACTTAATTTTTTAGAATGAAAGAGAGGAAGATGAAAATGATCCTTAGAGTAGGCTTATCTGCATACTCTGCTACGCCAACTCTACAACAACAGGTTCTGCGTGATCAAATGTGATGTGGACTTGGACCCGATTTATGTATTCCATCAATTCAACAAATATTTAGTCCTCTCTAACCTGTACCAGGCATCGGCTATAGCGCAGAAAACAAAGATGATTAATACTCAGTGGTTAACAAATAGTGATATTTATAGATCAGAGATAAAAACTAACGATTAAGCTACTGGAGGCCTTTCATCCTTTGTTGAAGGAGATGTGGGTGTGCATAAATAAGTAAGCAAACACATATACACTCTCTTGAATATGTAAAAAGCTTAATCCAAACGTCTAACAGCCATCCATATTTCAGGGAACAAAACTGTCCAGGCAAAGGTGAAATCTTTGCTGCATGATTATAAATTTTACTTATACATAGTGAAAATGTATATGTTTAGTGTTAGCAAGAGAAGGTAAACATAAGAATGCAAATAAGTTTCTGAGAAAGAGAAGTCAAAGAATTTGAACTTTATTTAGAAAATGGGAAAGATACCTGAGCTCAAATAATAAAAGCCAGTACCAATTTAGGAAAAATAAGTCAGCATGATATTTTCCAGAAAACCCTAGTCTCAAACTAAAGGGCTCTGGGGCAGTTTCCAAGCATAAATATAAAGGTCTATTTTATAAAAGGCCAAATAAATGTATGCCTTTAAAGATGGCTGAATAAATTCCATTAGAATAATATGGGCCATTTATATGTTACATAGCAATTATGCTTAAAATTTACATATATGCTAAACGTGTACAATAAGCCTAATTAAAATTTCATTTGGAGAAACATATACCTGGTACAGCACACACAGAAACATTTCTATGTAAGATATTCCAGAGATAGCACCATTGCTTTGTCATATTTTAATATGTTATTTAATATATGTATACCATAAATTTATGAATAAAACAATTTTGCATTCACAGGTATTCACAATTTAAAATAGTAAAATATAATAAAACTATCTTTGCTGACGCACATTAAGGAGTAGGCCTGTGGTTACTAAGAATACCCTCCTCTTGGGGCTTCCCTGGTGGCGCAGTGGTTGAGAGTCCACCTGCCAATGCAGGTGGGTTTGTGCCCCAGTCCGGGAAGATCCCACATGCCGCGGAGCGGCTGGGCCCGTGAGCCATGGCCGCTGCGCCTGCGCGTCCGGAGCCTCTGCTCCGCAACGGGAGAGACCACGACAGTGAGAGGCCCGCGTACCGCAAAAAAAAAAAAAAAAGAATACCCTCCTCTTGCAGTAAGAGAGGCCAACACATTTATTACATCTTCTTCCTCTCTATCAGTATAAAACTGTTTTTTATGTAAGAAGTAAAAAGATAAGAAATACATTTTAACATGAATGAGTACACAAAGAACTGTTTACCTAACTAGTCTGCAAGTCTACTGCTGAATCAAAAGTATCATCATGTGGCCATGAAAGTAAGATTTATATATTAACTACTTCTGTGATTCTCCAATGACAGCTCTGCTATTAAAACTGTATGTAGCTCAAGTTTTATACAACCTGAGAATCATCTGCACTACATTAAAATGGACTAAACACTCCAAACAAAAGGTAGAGCTTGCCAGACTGGATAAAAAAGCAAAACAACTGAAAAGCTTAAAGTACACAAGAGAGGTACTTTAAATAAAAGTAAAAATCAGGATTCAAAGTAAGAAGCTGGAAGAAGATATACCACATGCAGACAACAGGCATAAGAAAGCCAGAGTAGCTGTACTAATTTTAGACAAAACTGAGTTCATGACAAAAGAGTACTACTAGACACAAAAAGGGTTACACCAAAAATGTTAAAGGGTCACTACAGTGAGAAAGATAAAGACACAATTTCCATACATATGAAGCAAAAACTAACAGAATTAAAAGGAGAAATAACCAAATTCACAAGACTTTAACACACCTTTCTGAGTAACTGACAATACAACTAGATAGGACAGAGAAGATCTGAATGATAATATAAACCACCTCAAAGAAACTGACAATAATAAAACAGTACACCTAACAACTGCAGAACATAAGTTCATTACAAGTGTACATGGAACATTCACCAAGGTAAATCACACGCTGAGCCAAGAAACAAGTCTCAGATTTCAAAAGATTGAAATCTTACTGCTACTCTGACCACAGCAGAGCTAAATTAGAAATCAATAACATTCCAAAAGCGGGGTGGGAAGGAGGTGGGGGGGAGAGAGAGGGTGGGGAGAGAGGGGTGGCGGGGAGAGAGGGGTGGCGGGGAGAGAGGGGTGGCGGGGAGAGAGAAATCCCAAGTCCCTGGTGATTAAACAATTTAATTCCAAACAATCCATGGGTAAAAGAAGAAATCACACATAAAATTTTTAACAAAATGGTAACAGAATGTTCCATTCTAATTACAAATTAGAATCTGTGATAAAATCAGTTATCTAAGATCCCATTTTAGGAAGCTAGGGGGAAAAGTAATCAAATTAACCCAAAATAAGTAGAAAAGAAATAATAAAAATAAGATTGGGAGATCAGACGGAGAAAAATCAATGAAACCAAATGCTACCTATCTGAAAAGATCAATAATATTGATAACCTTCTATTTTAGCATGATTAAGAGGAAACAAATTAGCAATATTAAGAATTCAAAGTCAAAATTACAGATTCCTATAGACATTAAAAAGATACTACAGGGCTTCCCTGGTGGTGCAGTGGTTGAGAGTCCGCCTGCCAATGCAGGGGACACGGGTTCGTGCCCCGGTCCGGGAAGATGCCACGGAGCGGCTGGACCCGTGAGCCATGGCCGCTGAGCCTGCGCGTCCGGAGCCTGTGCTCCGCAACGGGAGAGGCCACAACAGTGAGAGGCCCATGTAATGCAAAAAAAAAAAAAAAAAGATACTACAGAAATAATTCGTAATTTATACCAACAAATTTGATATCCCAGATGAAATAAAACATTTAGAGATCAACAGATTACTAGTGACACAAAACAAAATATAAAATCTGAATAGGCCTATGTCTATCCGTACTTTTGTAACAGAGAAGAACAAACCTGACTCCATATGAGACCTATACCTTTAGCTCTTAACACTTGGGCTCTGTTACCTATGCTGAGTCATGCTGGCTCTTCACCTTTGTAAAAGAATGTTGCCTACAGCCTGAAATATATATGATAGCCCATTCTCAAGGCTCTGACCCTTAAAGGTATAACATTTTCCCATTCATATAGAGGTAAAAAGTTTCAGAACAGAAAATGACAACTGTATTGTTGGAGGCTTATAAGAACATTGTGACGAGATCTATGTGGGACAGTTGCAAGAACAAAGGATTCTGGCACCAGGAAGTCTGCAACAAGCAGCCACCCCCCTCCCTTTTGGTATACAAGAAGCCTGAATTCTAACTCAGGTGAGGCGGTTCTCTGGGACACAGTCCGCATCTTCTTGGTCTGCCACCTTCCGGAATAAAGTCACTATTCCTCTCTCGATTTATTGGCCTGTTGTGTGGTGAGCAGTACGAACCTGGTTTCAGTAACAATCGTTAAGTTTCCATTAAAAAAAAATTTAGTCCCAGACGGCTTCACTGTCAATTCTATCAAACATTTAACAAAGAAAAAAGATCAATGCTTTATAAGAGCAAAACAGAGTAGGAGGAAATATTTCCCAACTAATTTCTGAAGTGAGTATTACTCTGATATCAAAACCAGACAAAGATATTACAAAGAAAGAAGACTACAGCTCACTATCCCTCATGAACACAAATGTAAAAGTTTTTAACAAAATAATAGCAAACTGAATCCAATAGTACAGAATGCCCAAGCAGGATTTAATCTAGGAATGCACAGTTGGTTTAACATCTGAAATGAATAAATATAATTCACCATACTAACAAATAAAGTATATAACAACCATATGATCATTTCATTAGATACAAAAGAAAAAAAACAGCATCTGACAAAATTCAATGGCCATTCATGGTAAAAACCTCAACAAACTTAGAAATAAAAGGGAACATTCTCGGCTTGATTAAACAACGACAAAAATCCTACATTGTACTTAACACTGAACGACTGAATGTTTTTTCCTTAAGATGAGAAAGAAAGCAAAGATGTCCGTTCTCATCATTTCTATTCAGTACTGTACTGGAGGTTCAAGCAAGTGCAAGAAAGCACAGAAGAGAAATAAAACACATAAATCAGAAAGAGGTAAAGCTATCTTTATTTGCAGATGACATGACCGTGCACACAGAAAATCCTAAGGAACCAACCACAAAGCTACTAGCGTTGACCGTGTATTCTTTGTATAAAATAATACAAGGTAAAGTCATAAAAACTGATTGTACGTCTATCCTAACAATGAACATGTAGACAATGAAATTTAAAAATACTATTTTATTAACAATAGAATCTTCAAACAATAATTACTTAAGGGATAAATTTTACAAAATATGTACAAAACTTGTACAGTGAAAACTGCAAAGTCTTACTCAAAAAAATTAAAGAAACCTTTTTTAAAAAGGGAGAGATACTATATCGTGTTCATGGATTCGAAGATTCAGATTGTTAAGATGTCAGGTCTTCCTAAATAGATCCACAGATTCAATACAATCTCAATCAAAATTCCATCAAAGCCTTTTTTAAAATAGAAACTGACAAGCTGATTTTGAAATTTATATGGAAATGCAAATGACCTAAAAGAGCCAAAGCAACCTTGAAAACAAGTACAAAATAGAAAGACTTTTATCATCTGAGTTCCTATAAAGCTATAGTATTCAAAATACTGAAGTACTGGTAAAAAAAAAATAGATACAATATTAGATCAGTTAAACATAATAGAATATTAAAAAAAAAACCAAACATATACAATCAGTGCTTGTTCAATAAAGGCATCAAGGCAATTCAATGAGAAAAGACTATTTTCAACAAATGTGGCTCCAACAGCCGGCATCTGTGTAGGAAAGAATGAACTTTCACGTCTACCTTGCATCACATGCAAAATTAATTTGAAATGAACAACAGGTCTAAATGTAAGAACTAAAACTTCAAGAAGAAAGCATAGAAACAATCTTTGTAATCATGGGATGATCAAAGAAACTTTCATAAAAGGAAAAAGATACATCAGACTTCAGCAAAATTAAGTTATTTTACTCTTAGAAACACACCATTATAAAGAAAAAAAAAGTCATAGTATGGGAGAAAATATTTACAATACATGTATCAAGGCACTTGTATTTGCAGTATAAATTCTTACAAATAAATCATACTAAAGGCCAAATAATTCAATTTTTTAAATTAGGCAAAAGTTACTTCACAAAAGAAGATATACAAATGGGCTTTAAGACATGAAAAGATGCTCAACATTACCAACAGTCAGGAAATTTAAATGAAAACCTCAATGACATATCACTCCACATCCATTAGAATGGCTAAAAATTTTAAAGATCGAAAACATCAAGTCTCATGGAGGACGTTGAAGAACTGAAATTCTAACACACTACTGATGGGAATGTAAAATGGTACAGCCACTGTGGAAACCTGTTCGACAGTTTCTTAAAAAGCTACCTGCATATATACATTCCTGCAACTTCACTGCTAGGTATTTACTCAAGAGAAATGAAAATATATGTTCTACAGAAAGGCTTGCATAACAAGGTTCATAATGGCCAAAAGCTTGGAAAAAAAAAAATGTCCATCACCAGGTGAATGGATAAAATATTATGAATATCCATACACTGGAATACTGCTCAGCAATAAAAAGGAATGCGCTATTGATAATGTAACATAAATCTACTGTAATATTACTATGCTGAAGGAATCCAGACCCCAAGTATTACATACAAAATTATTCTATTCATGCAACATTCTAGAAAATGCAACTAATCTATAATGAGAGAAAACATATCAGTGGTTATCTGAGACTGGAAGCAGCAAAGGATTATAAAAGGGCATGAGGCAACTTTTGCAGATGCTGGAAATGATTTCTATCTTGAACACTGTAGTAGTTTCATTGGCACACACATCTACAAAAGCTCATCAAATTGTATACTTTAAATCAGAGCAATTTATTATACAGAAATTACACCCCAATAAGTTTTTTTAAATACACACTAAAACTCTCATTTGCGAATAATGAAGAAAAAAGTCAAAACAAGTAATCCTGAAGACCTTATATTTTAAAACAGGTACATACAGTTGTCAAAAAGAACTAACAGTTTAAAAATGTTTTATTAGTGACTACAGTTTTAAACATTAAACTATTTATTTAAATGCATTTTAATTTGAATAGTCCTACTGGGATATTAAACATACTCTAATGTAGCCGTACTGCAGACTCCGTATACTTTAAATTTCCACATTGTACTGGGAAACAGAATAAACCTGTGTCTATTTCCTAAGCTGATAAATGCCTAACCTTGTTTTGACTCTATGCTACACTCTAAGAAACAACAAATACTTCTCACGTGACAATGCATTTATCTTTTTATTACTTAACGTAATTCAAAACCCCCTTACTCCAAGGAAGTCAAAATAAACATTAACTTCTCTCAAGATTTTTCCAATCACTCCACTTCTCATTAAAGAAAGAGCCTACAGTTTCTGTGAGCCAGTACAACAATGAAGTTTAAAAATTAAAACAGCCACTAGAAGTTTCTTTTCATCACAAAATGAGCACACAACGCAGTCTTTTGATGGCTAAATGCACTTGTACTGCATAACCCGACACCTGAGCCATCTTGGGCTCACTTAGGCAGGAAGATTTTCAAATGATGAGAAGGTACCTTCTCAGAAACAAAAACCCATAAAGCCAAAACCCTCTGGCAATGCTGAAGAAAACTTCAGAAGGAACTTGCTACAAAGGATCACAGGCAAAAATAACCCGAATTATTTCTGTACAGAAGTATGTTCTACAGAATCCTTAGAGGGGCTGGAATAAGAATAAATTAGATAAATTCAGGAAAGTGCCAAAAACAGACATTTAATTAAATATGGCAACATCTTTGTTATTCAAAATTCAACTGATCAGCAGAGTCATGAAAGGAGAATTTTTTTCATAAAGCTTTTATACAAAAACCCAACAGAAAACAAACTCATATCAAAGAGTTACTTTAAATATACACACATTTTTTAGGGTATTCTGAATTCACAGACATACATCTGCCATAGCCACTGTTTGCAGTATCATCAATCTCTGGGTCTCAGTTTTCTCATCTGTAAAAATAATCTCAAATAATCTCAAAGCCCTTCTGGCTCTATCACTATATGTTCAGAATAAGGATTCCTTATAACAACAAAAATTCAAAGCATCAAATAGGTGAGAAAGTAAATGGGAATATGAAAAATCATTCACTTATTTAGAACATGGCAGCAAGATGAATCAACCTCCAACATATGAGACTATTATAACGTTATGTGATACTCAAGAAACACAACTAGACCAGGAATAAAAATCAACTATGTCGTTCAGATATCTACATGTTTCCCTGAAAGCAAGAAAGATCCCTAAATTGGGATCTGTTATCAATTTTTTGCATTGCTGGCATTCAAACAAGTCATGTGGTCTTTCTACGCCTCGTATTCTTATCTATCTAGAGATGGGAACAGATGATTTTGAAAGTCCCTTCCAACTACAGTGACTTCTCAAGAAAAAGACAGACAAAAAGGGCGCTCACATTATACTTAGTGAATCGTCAGAAGAGCCGCTCAGCCTCATGCTCAATACCCTATGTAAGTATACATAACCTTGCAGACTACTAACGGATCAGAGATCCATAAAAATTCATTATTACTTCAGATATGATGATTTCACATTAGTAAACACCCAGAAGAGGAATTATTTCAAGGAACTTTAAGATACATTAATTTTCCTGTACAGCCCTGTAGGATATGCTCCAAGGTCAAAAAGGAGTGCCCCCCAAAAAAGAGTGAGCAGGTTTCAGGAATCCTACTGTTGTAGCCGTTTGAGTCTTGTTATTCTGAGCTGCTATGGAGTCACAGGATTAAAGCAGACGAGTGTCTGTGCAGGATGTCACGCAACCAACTCAGCACCATTACGCTCGTGTGCTATGTTTTACTTTAGATTTTTTTAAGGATTGTTTTTTTTTAAACTTAATTTTGTTTTATAATCATGTGAAATATATACATGGTTCCAAAGCCAAATCTATAAAAACCAAATCTGTTCAAAGAAGTCAAGCTTTCTCTCTGATCCTCCAGCCCTTCCGAATACATTGAGGGGAAAAGCGTGACCTCTGGATTCACATCTTGAGGGTATGACCTTGGATCGTGACTTAACTGCTCTCAACTTCTTTCCTGTGTCCACATGGTGGTAATAATGGTGCTGGGAGGATTCAGTAAGACCACTCTGCCTAGTCCTCGGCTTTGGTGAGGTCTCAGTGAAGATTAACCACTAGCATGAGGCTCTCAGCAGAGGCTCGCCACAATCCTGAAGCACAGACGCAGATCAGGAGGTGAATCTGGAGGTGCCGGATCGCTGGCCAAGGCCATGGAGCCCTACCACCAGGACCACGACTCCAGTCTTTCAATCCCAGCAGCAGACCACAGTACTTACTCCTCAGATGCCAGGCCCCTTCATGTTCCATGATCATCACATATTCCCTATGCCAGCACAGGAGAAAAACGAACTTTCTTCCCACCCAGGGCAACTTCAAAGGACTCACTGTGTTCAGTGCGTTCAGGGTGGTGTCATCCCGCGAGGCCGCAACGCAGCCATCTTCCGTGGAGCCTCCGTCACACATCCCTGCAAAGGCCGCCATGCTCCTGGGAAGACGGGAAGGGAAAACGGCAGTACAGACATTTCAACCCTCAGTTTCCAGAGCACATCTTCAGCCCAGACCAAATTCCACTACTACATGCATGAGTCCTCAGCCTTGCTTCTGCTCTTGTTTAAAAAAAAAAATTTGAAGTTCCTCTGCAGTTCACCCAGATATATTCTCCAGAAAATATCTAAAATTAAATCCGCTGAAACTTTACTTCATTCCTTTCATACTCTACATCAACTACTTCTAAGCAAATTGAAAGTGGAAAAGAGGTGAAAAGAACTCTTAGTAGTCACCCCTCCCCTGAAGCCTCCATCCCCACGGCAGCCTCCAAGCTACACTGCTGACCACAGAACAGCCAGAGCTAATATCCCATCACCACCCTGTTTCAGCATTTCTGTTGCATGTTGTTGACACTACAGTGAGTGAGTCCCAGAAACCCCTGCAGACAAAGGAAGGCTCTGCCTGCACTAGGATGTGTCTGGGACAGACTTCAACTTCTCATTTTGCAGTCTCGGCATTTTTAGGTTAGCAAGTACTCATATAGGTAAGCCCCCAAAACATGAAGTTTAGGTTAGGTACCAATGAACAGCCACAGGGTAAAGAAACCTGTAAAGGGATTTTAAGGTAAGCTGAATGAGCCAATTACTCAGCTGTATTAAGAGGTGTTGATAATTGCATGCATGGCTTAAGATGTTTTCCTTCTGAAGACTTCTAAAATCTAATGTGGGGCAAACACCGAGGAGAAAAAAGTGATTTTACCATGGTAAGCTATGTTTCTCTGGTAACAAGGATCAGGGCTCTGATTACAGACAGTATAACAAAACATGAAGTCAGAATGCCCAATATATAAATAGAATTTCAGGGGAAAGGAGAACGTTTGTTGTCCACTAATCAATTCACAAAGCAGAATGGTGTGGATTCCTTTTACCTTGCTGCCCTCAAGTACATAAGGAGGTCACAGTCATTAACTCCAGGCATCCAGACCAGTTCCTCATGTTGGGTCACAGTGTCACCATCGGGAGAAGGGAATGGTTGCAAATCGGGAAGTTTGGCCTGTAAGACAGGGACGAACAAGTCACAATCAAGGCACACTTGAGAGCTGCCTGTGCAGGCAGGCCTTGGGGACAGATGCAGTAGCTTACTAAGCCTCTTTCTTTTGGCAGCGCTGAAATAACAGGAAAATCATGAGTCACTGAAGCTGGCCTATCACACATTTCAGGATCATTTCACCACAGAAGATTTCACAATGGACTGCTCGATCTCTACTTAAGGAGAAGCAAACAGTGTCAAATTAAACCAGTGCCAGTATGGTCCTCAGAGGGAGAAAGAAATGGGCACGTGTGAATAAAAGAAATGATAAAACAAAAAAATGTTTCAGGAAATAAGAGCTGCCTGATAAAGAAGGCAGAGCCACACACATTTCCAATATAATAATATGTTGACAAAGAGATATATACAAATAGTGGAACCTCACCTAAGGACAGGTGCTAAAAAGAGAACTGAACTACCCTACTAAACTAATGCTGCTTTCCAGAGAGTCAGTATCGATGAGTCAGGGTGAACGTCCAAAAGAGCCATCACGGTAACATTAAAAACACAGCTGAAGGGACTTCCCTGGTGGCGCAATGGTTAACAATCCGCCTGCCAACGCAGGGGACATGGGTTTGAGCCCTGGTCCGGGAAGATCCTACATGCCGCAGAGCAACTAAGCCCATGTGCCACAACTACTGAGCCCACGTGCCCTAGAGCCCGTGCTCCGCAACAAGAGAAGCCACCACAATGAGAAGCCTGCACACCGCTATGAAGAGTAGTCCCCACTCGTGCAGTCCCCACAACTAGAGAAAGCCCGCGCACAGCAATGAAGACCCAACACAGCCATAAATTATTAATTAATTAATTAATTAATTTAAAAAACATAGCTGAACTAAAATGATGGTGATGGAAATTAGATGAGCAATGCTTTCAGGAGGAGAGGAGAAGGGCAGGCCCCTTCTTGAGAAGGGCAGGAAGGAACTTTCTGGGATGACACATGTTCTGTGCCTTGCTATGAATTGTCACAGCAGACCGAACAGTATACACAAGATATCAACAGGTCACTGTACATAAGGTACACCTCAATTAACAATTTTTTTGAAAGATTTGAACAACAGTGCTCAACAACCAAGATTCTAAGTCAATTCTGCTAGAGATTCAAACACCTCCAGCATTTTCTCATCCTCCACTGCTGGGGCAGAGAAAGTGTAAATGGGTGCTGTGACTACTCAGAGGCCTAAGAAAAGTCAACCATCTGCAAAACACACATGTTCTTATTTTCTCAAATTACGAACAAGGTCACATTAGTCTAATATTTTAAATTAAAAGCTCCAGTGTCCATAGAACCTAGGCAGAAACTGTAAATGAATGAAGCAGGCAGAGTGTGCAGCCAATGGAAATAAAACGAGGGCCTCATGTTCCACTTTAAATGTTCTACTGTCCTCAGTAAACAGAACACTACATCCCAATTCCGACTAGCCACATTTCAAGTGCTCAATGCCACATGTGACAGCGGCTCCCAAACTGGGCATGCAGGCATTAGGTACCAAGAAGTGAAGGGAATCAGGGTGAAATGAAGAGAGAGCGTCCCCATCTGGGGAATGCTGCTGTGCAGGAATGAGAACCTCTGTTTGCACATCCTCCAGTTTTTTTCCAAAGTCCAGAAATCTTGACTTCAATGTGAAAGCTCATGGTTTTAAATGCTGGCTATTCAAGTTTTAAAAACAACTGTGTGGCAAAACACAGTATTAGTAGGCCACGCGCTGGCAGGCTACGGCTTCGCAATTTCTGCTTCACAGGCTACCTCTGAGGCCTCTTGCTGTGTATCAAGTGCTGACCTCCCCCAAACAACGATGCTCTTCCCTAATTCAGTACTGACATGTTTCACATTTAAGTGGGGGTCACAATTAGTTCTGCTTAATAAACAGTGATGGCATGGGAATAAAATTAAAACACCATAGCTACTCATATCAAAAGGTCTTTGACATTTGTACTGAGCTGTTTCCCCTGCACCAAGTACAGTAGCTGGTGTAGCAGCTCTCCAATAGTTGTTTGTTAATTAAAAAATACTATTGCTGGGTCTTCCCTGGTGGTGCAGTGGGGTTGAGAATCTGCCTGCCAATGCAGGGGACAGGGGTTCGAGCCCTGGTCAGGGAAGATCCCACATGCCGCGGAGCAACTAATCCCATGCACCACAACTTCTGAGCCTGCACTCTAGAGCCCGCGAGCCACAACTACTGAGCCCATGCTCCACAACTACTGAAGCCTGCGCGCCTAGAGCCCGTGCTCCACAACGAGAAGCCACTGCAATAGGAAGCCTGCGCACTGCAACGAAGAATAGCCCCCGCTCGCCGCAACTAGAGAAAGCCCGCGCGCAGCAACAAAAACCCAACACAGCCAACCAGCCTGCCAGCCAGCCAGCAATAAATAAATAAATATTTTATTTATTTATTTAAAATACTATTGCTGTGGGGAAGGACCAATTCCCTAGAGAAAAAATGGACTAGAAATACAATTAGCTTACAGAAAAGGAAATGAGAATGGCTCTTACTCATAGGAAAAGATGGTCGACTTTGCTGATGAGAGACATGCCAATTAATGACAGCGAGAGACCATTTCCGATCTATCAGATTGACATAAATGCCAAAGTGTGACAATACACAAGGCTGCATGTTTGCACTCATATAAGTCGCTAGTACGAGAAAGCAAAATGGTACAATCTCTACGGAGGGGAACTCTGTAATATCCTAAGAATTACATGTGCCCTCTAAGCCAGCCATCGCCCTTCTGGGGATAATATAATATCCCAAAGATAAGTTGGCAAAATAAAAATCTTTATGCATAAGCTATTCATCACATTATTACTTGTAACAGCAAATGACTGGAAACAGTGCAAACGCCCAACAATGAGGGCTGGAAGAATAAACTGCTCCACCTATGCAGTGGGGTCCCAGGAAGTGGCAGAAGAAAATGAGAAGGAGCTCTACCTATTGCTATGGAGGGAACACAGGAGATACTGTCAGAAGGTCAAAGAAAGGTGGTGAAGGTGTTTTTATTATGCTACCACTATCTAAGAACATGGGGCTGGGGGAATAAAAATAAGAATGATAGATCAAAACCTTCAATTAAAAACACTAAACAATTATCCATCAGGGAGGGAGGGAGCACGTGGAGGGGACAGGGCAAGAAGGTGAACTTTCTGAACACACTTCATTTGCACGTTTGATTTGGAGCCTTGTATTTTACATAATTATAAAAACAAAATTAAGTTTAAAGAAAAACAATCCCTTAAAAACTCTAGAGCAAAATCAAATAAATCCACCTAGCTAGGTTTTGTGTTTGTTCCTCTCTAGGAATCATTTCAGGTAACTTTAAAACATACTAATTTGCCTATATAGACTTAGTGGGATATATTCTAAGGCCAGAAAAAAAAAATCTATAAAGCTGTTTCCAATAATCATATTGTTTGTAGCAGTGCAAGTACTGTTATTCTGAGCTGCTATATATGTATTATGGGATTGAAGCAAATGAATAATTATTTTGGTGTCATTTAGAAATTGGTTTTGAGACATGGGGAAAAGATACAGATACGGATGAAAGAAAATTTCATCTATAAGGATTAAATATAAGGCCTGTTCTGAATTTGAATTAGAAGCATCAGAAAGAAACCACGATACGTTTTATCATTAAAAAAGGGGGGGGAAGCATATTTCCTAATCTGTTCCCTGAAGAGGCCTGGAAACAGTAACTAACCCAGTAATAATGACTGGGCAGCAGCCACTCAAAAAATGTCACTTTCCTCGAAAACAATGAGGACTCATTAGAAAAATTTAGTTCTAGACCTAGGGCAGGGAACATACATAATGAGACATTAAAATCATGTCATACTACATATATACACTACCAAACGTAAGGTAGATAGCTAGTGGGAAGCAGCCGCATAGCACAGGGAGATCAGCTTGGTGCTTTGTGACTGCCTGGAGGGGTGGGATAGGGAGGGTGGGAGGGAGGGAGACGCAAGAGGGAAGAGATATGGGGACATATGTATATGTATAACTGATTCACTTCATTATAAAGCAGAAACTAACACACCATTGTAAAGCAATTATACTCCAGTAAAAAAACAAACAAAACAAAAAAAATCATGTCATACTAGATAAAATACTCTACCAAAGACCACAGGGGTCGAGTTAAAAGGACACAGAAGACAGCAGGAAGAGGCGCCTACTAGCCCACGAATGGATAATTTAATCATCAGTAAGAGTAACAGCAATTGGTTAGCAGATAAGTAATTTTTTTTTAAAGGGAGTTTTTTATTTTTTTCTTTAATAAATTTATTTATGGCTGCGTTGGGTCTTTGTTGCTGCGTGCAGGCTTTTCTCTATTTGCGGCGAGTGGGGGCTACTCTTCATTGCGGTGTGCAGGCTTCTCATCGCTTCTCTTGTTGTGGAGCACGGGCTCTAGGCCCACGGGCTTCAGTAGTTGTGGCACGCAGGCTCAGTAGTTGTGGCTCGTGGGCTCTAGAGCACAGGCTCAGCAGTTGTGGCGCACTGGCTTACTTCCTCTGCGGCATGTGGGATCTTCCCGGACCAGGGTTCAAACCCGTGTCCCCTGCACTGGCAGGCAGATTCTTAACCACCGTGCCACCAGGGAAGCCCAGATAAGTAACTTTAAATCCACTGATGACTACTGGAAGATGTTGGGGAACCAACCAGTAAAAAGAGGGAAAGAGTCAAGCATTTATCCTGCCTTTCCTATGTGTTTCAGGGAAACAAAAGTTGACAAGGGGACAGTTGGTCAGCTAATAAAAGAAGGAATGATAGGATTAGAGTATCAGCATTTTAAAGGGTAGATCTAAGTAACAGGTCCAATTATACAGTGAATCTAAGTAACAAGCAATGGCTGAAAACCATCATTAAGAGACACACATGTGCCTGATAGACTATATAGCACCACCCAAAAGTATTCTTGCCAGGGGCAGGGTACCGAACTAGAATGTGATTAAATCTCTAGATTTAATCCTGGGATGGGTGGACGGATGGAGGGAGGGAGGAAGGGAGGGAGACACTTAGGGAAACCTGGATATAGCAGACACCTGAATATTAAGAAACTGCTGGGCTTCCCTGGTGGCGCAGTGGTTGAGAGTCTGCCTGCCGATGCAGGGGACGTGGGTTCGTGCCCTGGCCCGGGAAGATCCCACATGCCGCGGATCGGCTGGGCCCGTGAGCCATGGCCGCTGAGCCTGAGCGTCCGGAGCCTGTGCTCCGCAACGGGAGAGGCCACAACAGTGAGAGGCCCGCGTACAGCAAAAAAAAAAAAAAAAAAAAAAAGTTACAATGAAAGTAGGCAGTGACCAAATGTTCATCGAGAGATGAACAGACATATATACAATGAATAATTCAGCCTTAAAAGGAAATTAAATTCTGATACATGCTACAATATAGGAGCACCTTGAAGATATTATGGTAAGAAAATAAGCCATACACAGAAGGGCAAATACTGGGTCATTCCACTGAGTTGTCAAATTCATGGATACAGAAAGTAGAAGGGAGGCTGCAAGGGAATGAGGGGAGAGGATAATGAGTAGTGACTGTTTAATGGACACCGCGTTCCAGACTGGGAAGATGAAAAGGTTCTGCAGGTGGATGCTAGTGATCGTTGCACAACAATATGAATGTACTTAAGGGCACTGAACTATTCACTTAAAAATGGTCAGAATGGTACATTTTATATTACATATATATATATATATATATATACACACACACACACACACACTTTTTTTTTTTTTTTTGGGCGGTACGCGGGCCTCTCACTGCTCCTTGCGGAGCACAGGCTCCGGACGCGAAGGCTCAGCGGCCATGGCTCACGGGCCCAGCTGCTCCGCGGCATGTGGGATCTTCCCGGACCGGGGCACGAACCCGTGTCCCCTGTATCAGCAGGCAGACTCTCAACCACTGCGCCACCAAGGAAGCCCCTATATTACATATATTTTACCACAATTTTTTAAATGAATGTGGTGATCTTAAAAAAATAAATCTCTGCATTTATATAAAATTCCAAACAGCATAACAGTTCTAAGCTGCTGCTCAACAGAATAAAGGGCCAGTTGAATAATAAGAAATAAAAACCTATTAAAGAAGCTACTAAAGTTTGCTTTACCTGATGGCTAGGACCAACACGAATTTCTCCCTGGGTACTGTTCAGCCTCCTGTCATGAAAAGAGCAGATCAGGTTAGTATAATATAGTTTTGACATGAACATGCACACGTTCTTCAAGGAAAACAACTCACTTGAAGTAAGTGAGGGATAACTCAGGAAGAATTAGCTTCCCCACCGTTGCTAATGCCGCCCTGTACATGTGCGCTCCCCTAACCCCACACGCATCTCTAAAACCGTTTCTTCTAGAAACCCCTCTACTGTAACTCCCTGTCTTGAGTATCTATACCATCGTTCTTTCACCCTGCAGAGAGATGAACATTCCTACAGTACAATCCCAATACATGTTTCTTCTTTTCAAAATATTTCAGGGTGCCCTACGATAAACCTTATTAAAATATAGACAAGATAGCTTATGATTCCTAGCACACACACTGGCTCATGCATTCATTCATTCAACAAATATTTATTAAGTACCAACTGCAAGCCAGGAACTGCCCTAAGTGTTGGGGATAAAGCAATGAAAAAAAAAACAAAAAACAATATTCCTGCCTTACTGGAACTTTTATTCTAATTTGGGTAAAAAAAAAGAAACAAATAATAGGTCAGATGATGAAAAGGGTCAAGGAATTAAAGGGGTGGTAAATGATGAACTTTTACAGTTCTTTATACAGGATAGTCAGAAAAGGCCTTATTAATAAAGTGAAATTGAGCAGAGATGTAAAGCGTGTGGGGGCATGGGCCCAGCAGGTCCAGGAGATGAAAGACCCATCTCATTTCCGTGTCATTCTTACTGCACTTGCTATGCTCACTCTCCCTCGCTCCAAATCCAAACCAACCAGGGTCCTTCTAAAAACCACCATTTCACTGAAACCTTTCTTGATTTCCTCCCCATGTCACCTCACACCCCCCCAAAAGTGTGGGGTATCTTCTCCCTTTCACTCTTTCAGGAAATACTCATCGAAGGTCTTTGCATCCTGGGCCTTGCACAGGGCATGCAGCGGGTACACAGTGGTGGACAAAGAAATGCAGACCTCGGCCTCCCAGAGCTCAGTGCCCAGAGCTCCCTGTTACCCTCGATGACCATCATGACCATCTGTTGACCCTCTTAGGAAAACGCTTTCCGTGCCCAGTGACAAGGCCTTACTGCGCTGTACAGTCACCTGTGAATTTTCACTAGCGCTGAAGAGTAGGCTTTTCCATGGTGAGAGCTGCTCTATGATTATCTGTCGACCTGGACCGAGCTGAAGAGCATAATAAGGCAGCCAAGACCAAAGAGGAAGCACAGACTCTTATTCTTCTCCCATGGATCTGATACCCCCACCATTAGCTTTGAAGCTGTTAAAATGAATTCTGGAAAACTATTATTTCCTTCAGGTCCAGCACTTTCTTCTTTTAATCCGACAATTTTTCTCGCGAAGAGTCTTATTTTGGCAAAGTGGGCAGCAGATATGACAAAGGAAGAGAGAAGACTAACAAAAAGAAAATGGTCTAAGCCTTAAGGAGCTTACAGTCCATCTACCTGGGAAGGTAGCAGCCATGTCCCAAACACCAGATCTGGTCCAATCGCTCCACTCATAAGCCCAATACATTTCAGGAGAAACAGAGTAAAAATGCTAAGGGAAGTGATCAAAATTAGGCGGGCTTCAAGAGGAGACAGTCCATGAAGAGGTTAAGTTCCAGAGAGACCCCTGAAGGATATGAGGGGCACAATAGCAGGCAAGAGAGGGCTTCCCACCAAGGCGGGAAACTGAAAAAGAGGGGCTGTGGTGGGAGAAAAGCTCCTGTGAGGAGCGACCTTTAACTCACAAGCCACCCTGGTCTCGTGCGTAGGGAAATGGGTGTTGAAAGGCAGAGCTGACATTCCCATGAGTTTATGCAGGGATTAGGAGAAGCTGTTTTAGGAGGTATGCAGAGGAGTCACACAGGCCAGGAGGCTATTTTAATCTGAGCATTTCTTTAAAAAAAAACAAGCCGTCAGTGTTACCCACTATTTCCCTTCCAGCTCATGCCTTTCTGTTTCGTAACCAGCTATGAGCAAAACATAGCTGCCAAGCCTAGCTCTCTCCTTCATTTCTAAACACTCCCCAGATGCTTGCCTGCCTCCAAGGAGGTCTGGCCAAAACGCATCATCTCAGAAAGCTTCAGCCACAGCCCCGGCCAGCAACGTGTGCCCACAGCTCAACTTTCATGTTCTTCTAGACAGTCTTCAAGCGGTTGGTTATGGAAGCATCTCCCCATCACTGCTACACACACTGCGAAGTCCTTGCTGATTCCAGGACAAACATTCCTGGTTCATTTTTATTTTAATTTTTTGCATGCGGTTTTTGTTTTTTTTTCTTTTAATATTTTAATTAGCCAGTATTATCATATTTAGGTCAAAACTGTACCACAATAAACCCCCCAAACACCTTATTGAATAGAACTGCTTATATACCACTTATTTGTATAAAAACAGGATACTAGTAATTATTAATACTGCTAATAATGATACAAGTGAGACTAAAAAACGTGCTGGAGTATCTTAACAGCCAAAATTAGAAATCTGTTTCTCTCTTTTATGTCAATGAAGGGTACTTATTAATGAGTAGACTGAAAAGCACAAAATAAAACAAAGAACCTTTTAAAATTAAAAATCAATTTTTACAACAAAAGTATTCATCATATGCAATTTTTAAATATTAGGGTCTCCTAGCAAGAGATACAACGAAGTTAGTTTTGAGCAGGATTAAGATGCAAGGTAAGCAGACAATGGCATTAGCCGACCATATCCAGGTACTCCCAAATATAGAATAAATGGCAGAAATATTTTTTAGGTCTAAGAGAAAAGAGGTAGATAGCAATATACACCCTATTAGAGAAAACTGGATGCATCTGACAGAAAAACTGTCAGTATATGAACTAAAGATGAAAAGAAACAGTAGCCTTCCTCCTGGGGAAGTGCCAGTACCCAGCGATATCTGGAATCCAAGGAACAATCTCAGCCCCCCCTTCTTCTGACAGCAGCCAAACTCTACATTCAAGGGTCCTCACCTGCCGCTTCCCAGCCCGAGTGCCCCTTCTGCGGTTCTCACCTCATGTTAGTGGGTGGCACTCTGCTATGACTAATTGGGACATCTACCTCCACCCACTCTGGGACTGGAGAGTACAGAAAGAGAGATTTAATTCACCTTTTATATCCCCCAGATCTAATACAGTACCTGTCTGGCATTATTACTCATTCAGGACAAATTGAAAATTCCTTGGTTACATGAATATTTCTAGACTGCTAGGATGCAAAACTTGATAAAAATCACCAAGAATTATTCTTTAAATGCAGTATCAACAGCTTATAGAAAACACTCTTAATGATGATACGCTGACTACTACATTTTTCCTTTTACTTAACACAGCAAATCTCAAACTTTTTGGTCTAACACCTTTATACTCTATTGAGTATCTCAAGGAAACTGTATTTTTGAGAGATTTCAAAATGTTTACTTATTTATTTATTTTAAAATAACAATAGGCTTAAATAACAATATTTAACTATCAAATATACTCTTACGAAAAATAATTGTATTTCCACAAAAAACAGTGAAAACAGAGGCAACGTTTTACATTTTTGCAAATCTCCTTAGGATCAGACTCCGTAGAAGACAGCTGGATTCTCACATCTGCTTCTCCACACTCAATATGTTACAGTACATTCTTTTGGTTACAGTACATGAAAAAAAAATCGAACCTCACACAGATATATAACTGGGAAAGGGAAGATTATGTGAATAGTCTTTTTGATAACTATGGATATGCTTTTTGATACTACACCAAAACCCAACATGTGATTGTTTCTTAAAGGTCTTTTGCACAATGTTAACCTAAAATCTTATCAATGATCTTTTGGATTCTTGTACATTAAAATCTGTTGGTCTGTCTTGGCCTTTGAATGGATCTTCCACCCATGATTCTGTCATGCATTGGTTAGATGGAAAATATTCACTCACTAAGTTTTGCAGATCTTCCAAATATTAACACAGTTAACTATACAATTTAAAAAACATAATCACATTCATTAATATCACCACACATCTCACAACAAGAGCCTGTGTACATACAGAAGCTGTCAAACTCAGAGTGGTGGGTACGAGTTTTTCAAAATTCTAATTATTTACTTGAAAGCTCCAATCTTGCATTGGCAAAATACTATCAGCTGGTTTGCCTTGAAATGGCAGGCTCACTGCGTTCGTTCATTTTCAAGAAAATGTCCACCGATTACCCAAGTGAGTGAACACAGTTTATCAGTTATTCTCTCAGATAAAAATGGTGTTCCATGAAAGAAGCAGCTAGTTAAGCTTCTAACTCCAACAAACAATGCGTGTCCTCTGGTGTGCACCAGAAGTCTTCCATGGTGCTTCCCGTTTCATCATAACGAATACTGCAAAGACAGGAACTCAAGGGTCGGGATCTGATGAAATTAATAATGGGGCCCACAAACCAGCTGTGAGAAGCACTGATTATTATACATTATGAACTTCAGAAAATACTGGAGGCTAACTAACTAGGAGGATTGACTTGTTTCCTGTTTTGTAATACTTGCTCCCCTGTTCGTTTACATACACTTCTTCCTCACTCCAGCCCATCAATGTGAAATATTATATCTGTGTTGAAGAAATGAGACATTTACGCATGTAACCTGCTTAAGAACTACGACGCTGTTACACAGAGAAGTTCACACGAAGAGAATGGACGCTGATTGCGTCCATATTAATGGAAAACAAAGTAAAGTCTGGAGCCACTTTCTGAAGTCATGGAGACCGGGATTAACTTGGGGGTCACTGTCCAATAAACAGTCACTGGAATAAATTCTAAAAAACATACTGGAGGCTCAAATTCAAAAGGTCCCTAATCTAGAAAACGCCAGGTTAATCCTTCAATTAGTAACAACAGCTAACGTGTTAAGTACTTTCTATCTGTTCTGGGCGCTCTTACAGTATTATCTCATTTCTATGTATTAATTCATTTAATTCATATTTTGATATTAATCAGAGCACTAGTAGTGTTATTCACAGAAATTCAGATCTTATTCTATCTTGTGTTTAAAACATAGTTACTAAGAAGGTTTCTGCTTGATGTATAGCATTACCTAATTAACACAGCAGGTCTGGGCAAAACCAGGGTAGCCTTTAATTAAAGAAGGAAAATCAAGACCAAGGACAGTGTAAGTCCCAGCAAGGTCAGATAAAGGATACTACATATGCAATAAGAAACCAAAGATGGAAGTCATATCCCAGGATAATGCAAGACACATCTATGCACACCTTCATCCTTGCCTCAGGGTTTTTACCTATATTACCTTAAATTTAGGTATCACATACTTGTATGACAAACAGAAGCAAAATAATACTAGTTATCACTTATGAAGCGCTCTCTATACATTATTTCATTCTTCCATGACAACTCTATGAGGCAACGGCTCCACTTAACAGATAAAAATAACAGGAGTAACTGCAACATCAATAAAGAAGCTAACATGTACGTTGAACATTAACTATGTAGCAGGCATTTCGAGCGAAGCAAACTCCACACACTGTCTTACCTGACCTTAAGGATGACCCTGTAAAGTAGGTGCTATTATTACCTGTACAGATAAGGAAACTGAAGCTAAGAGAGTTTATGAAATTACCCAAGATTACACAGCTAACAGGTTGGAAAAAGCAGGATTCAAACTCAAGTTTAGTTAACTCCAAAGTCAGAGCTCCCAGCCACACTCCATATGGCAGAGTGATTTTACTGAACCAAAATTACACAACTAATTATAAACAGAACCACTATGAGAAGCCATATCCTTTTCCTTAATTCACTTCTTTGTTCGTTTCAAGCATCAAAAGTAAGACAAAATAATCAAAAAGTGCTTTTTTTAAAGTTTGAAAATCATGTTAAAAGAGAAAACCCATCAAAGTTAAAGGTCAACTTATATAACATTGTCAAAATGGCAAAATTATAAAGATGGTTGCCAGGTATTAGGAATGGTGGGGGGAGAAGGGAGGGAATAGAATCTTCGTGATGATGGAATAGATCTGCAAAGCTACACATGAAATAAAATGTCACAGAGCTATTCACACACTATACTAATGTCCCCCAAGTCTGGATTCTGATGTTACACTGGAGTTCTATACCATACCTCCTAGGAGTAGGTGAGTGAGTGAAAGGTACATGGGAACACTCTGTAGGATCTTGCAACTTCCTATGAATCTAAAAAATTACAAGTTGTTTAAAGTCAAAAGAAGAGGTTAATTGAGTGATGTATTACAGATAGACTAGGGGTAAGAAAGAAAACCAGACATGAGAAAAGTTGAATAAATAACAGATTCCCTCAAAATACACTGTAGACAGGTGAATAAGTAGCTGAAGAAAGAACGCCACAGTTAGTAAGCTACGAGATTCAATGAATTAAGTCACACATTCCTTTTTTTCTCTGTATTTACTAGGGATCTCTGGAGTGGGATCATCCTTTTTGAGACATCCTTAGCTGTGATGCATACTACCAAAAAACAAAAAAAACTCACCATCCTCACAACCAAGAAGGAAGAATTTCTCTGTGCCCCTAATGTAAATAATATACATATTTCGAAACAGCTGAGTTTAATCCCCATTATTCTACAAATCTTTGCTTTGGAATATGAAAAAATAGTCCCAGAAGCCAAATTACAACCATGATGGTAAGCCACTGTGTTTATTCCTTGAGTTAAAAACAATAGAAAGAAATTCATTGTATATGAAATCTAATACAAAAGAAACCAATGTAACAAAGCAGTATCCATGGCAACTACAACTTAATATTTCAGTCCTCTTCAGCTGCAGTGGATTAAATAAAATGACAAGATGTTCCCTTTGAAAAGTAACCCGTTACCAAGGAAACGTTTTAGTCTAAGAAGTAAACAGGGAATGGACAGAAAGGAGCAGGGAGCCTGCAAGTGAATATCAGAAAGGGAGCAGCATCTATGCAAAGAAGATGAGGCGGCAGCTGGCCAGACGAGGAAGCTTCTGGAGAAGAGTGAGTCGGCTGGAGACAGGGGCCGCCCGGCAGAACCACTCCTTCCCCCCAAGAGAGGGGGCGGTGTGAGGAAGGCACGGGTCTGTGAATGTTCGCTTAAGACCCCCAAGTATCTTTATGTGATCACGGTGACTGCTTACGACAAGAACCTGCATCTACAGGGAAAGAAGAGGGACAAGGACATGCGGTCCTGGGGAGAAGACACAAGGGGGTAGAACAGAGGTCTTGTACAGGCAGCCGGCGTGGCTACTTCCCATCACAATCCACACCCAGAACGTAAAGGCAGGGTGGCCTCTGGCCCATTCCCCAAAGGCTGGGACCAGTAACTCTCGAGTCAGACCCTGCCCCTGTGGCTGCTGCCATGGGTGAATGAAATCACATGCAGTCTCTCTTCACCTGTCCTTCAGATCGCAAGGCTCGATGGCAGATCGTTCTTATCTTTTCCATAGGGTGGCAAGTTAAGCAGGAAGACGGACAGAGATGATCAACAGAAAGAAGATTCTAGAAACTCTGTTTACTAGCTCATTCAGAGGTGACCACAGAAATAACAGACTGGGGGTCCAGAATGAAATACACCAAATTTTAGGAAAATCAAAAGGCAATTTACCAGAATCACTTCTGTTTACAAGGGTGGTGGGCAGGAGTGAAAGTCAGACTGACAACAAGGAAACCCAGAATGGCAGGCTGGGTTTCTCAGATTTCTCCAGCATGGACAGGTATTTCTAAAACAGTCTTTTCAGTAAGTCTGAAATTTCCTTGAAGTCTGACATAGCTTCTTAAAAATCCAAGTAAATTTTATATTCTACTCCATAACATATTCCCATTCATTTTAAGGTAGAAAAAATTTCCCTAAATCTGAGTAAAATCACTGTGCTCTGCCTATCCTCAGGACGTCCCACGATTTGGGCCCCCTGCCGCAGCCGGGAGCGAGAACTTGATATACACACCTGAGTCTAGATGCTCAGTTGCCTGGGGGAGAGCACAGACTTCAGAGTCAAAGGAACCTGGATTAAAATGTCAGTACCAAGGTTCTGTCAGCTCTGAGTGTGATCTTGAGGACTCAATTCAACCTCTCTGAGCCCATCTATGAAATCAAGTTCATAATGGCTACTTTGCAAGACAGCTATAAAAATAAAAGATGATCTATGGAAAGCAAGGCACAGTGCCTGTCACACAGTAGTCATCACTATTATTAGCTCCAAGCACTGCCAGGAGCGAGAACAGAAGTAATTCCTCTGTTATGAGTTCCCAAAACACCACCTACCTCTCCTTCAGCCTCTTGTCACAGGCATGATTTTATATTTAATTTGTGTAATTATTTCTGTCCATGGCTATCCTGACCAAAAGCACCCTGTGGGCAGGAACCAAGTCTGATATTAGCTCACCACTACTTCCCAGAGCCCCCTGGCACTCACTAAAGATATTTTAAATGAGTAAATGACTCCAATATTTTAACTCATCTACCATTTTGCCATAAATAACAACTAAGTGCTTTATTGAAGAGTCAAGTCACCTGTGACAGAAGGCTACCCGCCCCCACGCCCCACCCCGCAAAGCAAATTCATCTGAAACAAGCTTGATAAACTGCCCAGAAGGAACAAAACTCAGGATTCATTCAAAGTAAAAGAAAAAGATAACCAGTCAACATGTGGAAGAGTTAACATTCCAAATTCATACACAAATGCAAAGGTCAGGACAGGAATTCATTAAATTCCAGAATCATAATATTCTAAATTTTCTCTGACGGAAGGTTCCTCAGAGGCCATCTGATCCCAGCCTTCTAGCTTAACAGAAGAAACCAAGGCCGAGGAGATAAAGGTGCTCTTTCAAGGGGTCACAGTGAGTTAATTATAAAGGATCTCAAGCCTCTCTCCTTTCAGTAGAGTCCCCCTAAATATAATGCAGAGTCCAGAACCAAGAATTTAGGCACTAGCTAAGGAATAAGAAAAATTTCCAGGTTGACACTAGGAGTCAGTAAATATGGCCTCTATACAATAATATGCAGCATCAGTAAATAACTGGTAAAAAAAATTTTTTAAATAATACATGGGAAAGGATCTAGTTTCAAAGCACTATGATGACCTCGTTCCACTGCCTGAAGTTCTTCTTTGCCTGATCTCCCCCACCCCCATTATGTAGTAACATGCAGCACATCTGCCCAGGGCACACAACTCCATCCCACCTCAGGCTCCTCATGGGTTTTACTGTCATCCCCTGCTGCAAAGAAGAAAACAGTTGTAAGGACCATACCCCCCCCCCCACACACACACACGACAGTTTAGGAAACAAATTTATTTTTAAAATCCCACCTCAGTTTATAAAGCAGCAGTATTCACAGGTTAAGCCAATTTCCCGACCAAAAATGTTGCTGGCTTTCCGTACATGGATATCAAACTTCATAATACACAGGAATGGAGTGTCCCCAGAAAAACAGGGGCTTTGGACCAAGCAAGTATGTCTATGATGCACATCTAAACGTCTCTTTGTTCCCACTGGGAAGTCTCTGGGAAATGCTTTTTTTAAAAAAAGGACCATCACAACAGGATAGAAAGCCCAGAGATAAACCCACCTATGGGTTTATTAGCACCTACAGGACCATTAGCACCTATGGTCAACTGATCTATGACAAAGGAGGCAAGGATATACAACGGAGAAAAGACAGTCTCTTCAATAAGTGGTGCTGGGAAAGCTGGACAGCTACATGTAAAAGAATGAAATTAGAACACTCCCTAACACCATACACAAAAATAAACTCAAAGTGGATTAGAGACCTAAATGTAAGACCCGATACTATAAAACTCTTAGAGGAAAACAATAGGAAGAACACTCTATGACAAAAATGCAAGATCTTTTTTGACCCACCTCCTAGAGTAATGGAAATAAAAACAAAAATAAACAAATGGGACCTAATGAAACTTAAAGGCTTTTGCACAGCAAAGGAGACTATAAACAAGACAAAAAGACAACCCTCAGAATGGGAGAAAATATTTGCAAACGAATCAACAGACAAAGGATTAATCTCCAAAATATACAAGCAGCTCTTGCAGCTCAATATCAAAAAAACAAACAAACCCAATCCAAAAATGGGCAGAAGACCTAAACAGACATTTCTCCAAAGAAGACATACAGATTGCCAACAAACCCATGAAAGGATGCTCAACATCACTAATCATTAGAGAAATGCAAATCAAAACTACAATGCGGTATCACCTCACACCGGTCATAATGGCCAGCATCAAAAAGTCTACAAACAATAAATGCTGGAGAGGGTGTGGAGAAAAGGGAACCCTCTTGCACGGTTGGTGGGAATGTGAATTGATACAGCCACTATGGAGAACAGTATGGAGGTTCCTTAAAAAACTAAAAATAGAATTACCATATGACCCAGCAATCCCACTACTGGGCATATACCCACAGAAAACCATAATTCAAAAAAAACATGCACCCCAATGTTCACTGCAGCACTATTTGCAATAGCCAGGTCATGGAAGCAACCTAAATGCCCATCGACAGACGAAGGGATAAAGAAGATGTGGTACATATATACAATGGAATATTACTCAGACATAAAAAGGAACGAAATTGGGTCATTTGTAGAGACGTGGATGGATCTAGAGACTGTCATACAGAGTGAAGTAAGTCAGAACGAGAAAAACAAATATCGTATATTAACGCATATATGTGGAACCTAGAAAAATGGTACAGATGAACCGGTTTGCAGGGCAGAAATTGAGACACAGATGTAGAGAACAAACGTATAGACACCAAGGGAGGAAAGTGGCGGGGGTGTGATGAATTGGGAGATTGGGATTGAGATGTATACACTAATATGTATAAAACGGATAACTAATAAGAACCTGCTGTATAAATAAGTACATAAAATTAAATTTAAAAAAAAAGGGCCATCACCTTATTCCTATTCACAGTGGTGGTGTGAATACGGGGAGCGGTCAGGAGGGGAAGGGGGAGGAGGCAGCAACGGTGGTGGCAGCTGTGGTAGCAACACAACCATTAACATACACATACTCATCCCACTGTATCAGACACATACTCGTCCCACTGTATTAGAGAGACTGGCAAGAAAAGAACAACATTTAATGCTGCATACACCAAATGTTACACGATATGGAAGTAAAGCTTTTTAAAAAACTTTAAGAACTGTAAAGAAAAATATAAACACCCAAAAAGCATAAGAAGAATGCTGGTCAAACATATTGGCCACTAATTTAATTACCATAATTCCTAACACAGTTCCTAAGATTGTCTTAGATGAACAGGTTGACCAAAAAATAGAGATGTTGTTAAGATAACTACACCTACATAAGACTGTAGACTTGGACTTTGAATTCATAACAGTAATACACTGATAAACTATGTGCCAGGCACTTTCATATCATTCTCTTCCAATCTTTCTAACAACTGTGAGAAATATTCACCCCCATATGACCCATGAGAAAACAGAGGTTCAGAGAAAGGAAGGAACTTATCCAACATCACAGCTTGTCCAATGTCACTTATTAAGTAGAATTTGAACCATATCATCTAGCTCCAAATCTAGTTTTCTCTCTTACCACAGATGCCACTCATTTAATTCAACGTATTTATGCCAGAGGCCCATTGGTCAGACACTCTCCTGGAACTGAGCGCATGGTCTGTGCTCCAGAGGCTTGAAGTCCACTAAGGAAGACAATCAATCAAATCGTCACAAATAAATGCACAGTTCAAAGAACTCTGATAGGAGGTCTAAGTATCCCAACTAAATTCAAATGAACTGCTTTAGCTTAGATCCAAAGTATTACAGAGCATACATGTAAGAGACTAGATTCGTTTTCTTTCAGATTTGCTTTAAAGAAATGTTCAACGACCTGTCACCCACCCTGTCAGAAACTGCTCAATACAGATGGCCGTCAGCTTGGGAGGAGGTGCACAAATAATTTCAAATCTCCCCTTACCCCGTATTTTCTATTTCCTCTTTCGTTTTGTCAGATTGTTGTTTCACAGCTTTAGAATGAACGTCTTTCTGGTGGAAGGACGACTTAGTCCAGTAATGACCAAAAATTAAAACAAAAGCGGAAAACGAATTCAGAAGGAAGAAGGATCAGGACCAATGAACAACCGAAGAATCACAGACATGGTGAATATCAGGTTGTAGGTGTATCAGTGTGTTTCAGTTAATTCTTAAGCTAACACACCAGACAAGAGTCTAGGAAGTGGTCAACAGCAGGGGTACGTTATGAGTGGATTCCCAGACTCTGCAAAATTTATGTTGACAGAGGAACACTTTAAATGTAAGGGTCAACCTCAGATTCTGACTCAAGATGCTGGTGTAACGACAAGAAAAGGTAATAACAGGATAATATTTGGGGGAGCTCTTACTTTTACATTCTTTTGGAAACACACACTGTCTCTCTTCACCAGCATTTCCTGATACTCTTGAAGTCCAGCAGGAGGGGAACAAGAAGCCACAATGAAGCTAATCATCCTCTTTCCGATGTCCACGCCACCCGGGCCCTAGACAACATCCCCAAACAAGGGAACGACTTCCTGTGCGCTGCGCCTTTACCTCTACCACCACCAGACAAGCCTGAAAGCCTCAGAGCGGAAGGCGGCTGGTCAGCAAATAACCTTCCAAAAATATTTTCCTAAAACGGGAAAATGTAGTACAAATGCATGGCACGTAAGATAAAGCTCTAGTGACTCACTTTAGTGGATCTGAAACATAGGAACTCGGCTCTTAACAACAAAGGGTCCCCACAGACCCCGGTGGCAACTACAAGTCCTCGCCGTCCAATGAGGTGGCTGCAGGCAAGCTCCACAGACCACCAGCCAGCCAAGCGGGAGGACTCGGCCAGAGTTGATTCAGCCACCGGTACAGCCTCCTGTTCACATCTGATTTGCCAAATGTAAAAAAAGTTTAAGAAGAATTAAAGATTCTGCAACAGAAAGGCAGTTCCACAACTGTTTTCCTAACAAGTATTCCCGACTCAAACGGTGGGCTTCTGAAACGAGGCAGAAACTTGCGTCCTGCAGGGCTCCCATCAAGGGCTGCGGCGTCCAGCTCCTGCAGTCTAGAGAAAGGGTGACCTCACACTCACAGGAGACGAGCCAGAAGGAAGAGTAAAGGTGCTTCTAAGTGAAGTGAAAGATGGCAAGTTCCAGCAGCAGTGTTACGTGGCGTGGGGAAAAGTAAAAGTGCTTATCTGCCCCGAACTCCCGAAGGCAATGTTCAAACAAATGTGACCAAAAGGGGAGGACAGCCCTCACAGAAATGGAAAAGAGAATTAAAAATCGTAGGTAATAAGTGCAATAACCCTAAATTATCCCCGTATAATTCACCTCCTTAATCACAATCCCCAAATCGAACCTTCCAGAAGCCAGATTATACTTCAGTAACATTTTCGGTGGCTATAATTCATCGTTAGCCTTCCTAAACTTTCCGCCAAAATCAGGGGCCTCCTCGAACGGGAGTTAACCATGCCCAGCTCCGTATTCATATACAACGAAGGGCTCACATGAAGAATTTCTCCCTCTATCATGAGCGTACAGTAAATTTCTTCCCTATCCTCTGAGAGTTTCTCACTTGCACATTCTTCTATATTGTATGCTTCCTTTCATCCTCACAAAGACACAAAACTTAAGCATCACTTCAAAATTTTTTCCAACTTCTATCAGATGAAAAAAGGGGAGAGGAAACAAAAAGGGACAATTAATATAATTCAAAAACTTCTCTTAATATCTACTTGGGGAAGAATTCAACTTGTCCTAAATCTGCATATTATGATTGGCTCCCTAAGTTAACTATGTTGAGAACCATCTGTCTGAGCCCAGTCTGCAAACAGGACACACAAAAAGCATAACTGCCCCTCACAGAAAAGACTGGTGTCCAGTCCCATCAAGCAGTGGGCACAAAACCTGGCCTTGTAGACGCCTCCACCTTCTCAGGCATCAACTCCTCCTGTCACTCCTCTCCTGCAGAACTCGCAAGTCACACAACAAAATACACATACACAACAAATGGCACCTTTTGCTAAAACAAACAGAACGAACAAAAAACCCTGAAACCTCAACTTCTAACACAAATGTCATGGCAAACAATTTTTCGTTTTTAATTGCCAAGAAATCTTCCATAAGCTCCAAAAGACAGGATGGACTTGGAAGCAATAGAAAATGATGTGACATAACCTTTCATTTCTTAAAAAATCCATTTTAAGGTGATATTGTTGCAACCATAATCCATAACTGTTCCCTGCATAGGTCAAGACGTATGCACTATTTCAGGCTTCAGAAAAAGATCACAAGAATTATAATTTGCTCTGGCAAACAGGCTCTCAATCAAAACAAGTTCCACCCACCTTCAAAGCAACCAATAGCTGCCCACCTACCACCCTTCCTAAATCGTCCAAACAGAGCCGCTCGGGGGCCCAGGCATCCCGACCAGCCCCACGCAGCCCGGCAGCCTACAGGTTTGCTCTGCAGGTGTCTGAAGGCAAACAGGCTCGGCACCCAGCACCCAGAAAGACTCGGGTTGAAACTGCACCCGGAGAGGAAGAGGTAAGGGAAAGGGGAAGAGGACAGGGACCAGAGGGACCACGACGCTCTGCGTTTGCTTAATGCATCTCTGAGTATACCCCGTTCCATTCTCAGCTCTGATCTCACGCTTTGCACCACCACCTACACGGCCAGCCAGGGCTGAATTCAAGGCTCGCAGGAACATGCACTATGAATGATGAAATGATTCATGAACATCCTCAGAAGTGAGAGAGCGCAGCAAAACCATCACACTCTTTCAGTGAGGCCGGAGGAAGACAGCCTACCTGCAGGGGCTGAATGCATGGTCCATGCCTAACAGAGGCCCTGGTGAGTGTAGCTGCGCCCTGCGCCTCCGCTTACTGTGCAAACTCTGCCCTTTCTACTCTAGCAACTCAAAATGGAGGCACATGCGGTCTGAGAGACCTCGCAGAGCTCGCACTGAGCTTGTGCTGTGACCTAAGCCTTCACGCAGGACGCAGAAACTCCCCCTCACACTGACAGGACTGAGCATGTGCTGTGACCCTCCCTCATCCATACACTGTCTCTCAACGCAATCAATCTCAACCCTGCTGTTTCCGTAAATAAAGCCCAGCCAACAGACGAGGCAGCTTCTCCCCGCATACCAAGCTAGTGTGCAGGGAAGTGGGGCTGCAGAAAGGGGATCCCAGACGGCCAACATCAGGGAACTCGCAGGCCGAGCCACTGAGAGGCTGTAGACAGATGCCCTGCTCTGTCAAGACAACAGCAAGTTCTGTTTTGTCTTTTTAAAAAATAAATAATGTTTTAAACAGAGAGATCATCAAGAAGGAACAGAATGAAAAAACACAGATATGAATGACTATACATAGCACTAGCGAACAGGAATACTGCAGTCTATTTAAAAACACAGCAGTAGCTACCTAAGGGAAGCAACCCCGCAAATTTCTTTTTGAAAACTTTAAACATTTGGAAAAAGGTCACACGAACAATCCTGGCAAAGTTATGGAGTACTGGGTATCACTGCAGCCACAAACACAGGGTGGATGATGTAGCAAGCAGAGTGTCTAAAGAATACTGGATTTCAGGCAAAGAGCTTAATCTCCCTTCGATAAGAAGCTCTAAAATCACTTAAATAATAAATAAAAACATCTCCTAAAGAGACACTAACCCAATCAGAGGTGTATAGCATAAGGAATGTACTCCTAGCAATAAAAAGGGCATGAAAGTTCAAATCAAGAGGCCAAAGAACAAGCACCCTGCCAACAAATACCCAAGCACCTAAAAAAAAATCTCAGTTTAGGCCTCTTGATTCAGAACTCTAGGCAATTCTCTGTAACACTGTCCATGAAGCTAAATTCATTTCAAAATTTAATCGGAAGCAATTTCTAAAGCCACATTAGCAAGACCACACCATCCTAGTCATACTGAGCACTACAAACTGTTCATACTGCCCAAGCACCAGCCAACACATTTTCTGTTAAAATCCTTAAAAACACATTTTATGCTCTCTCCCCCAACCTCCACCTCCACCAAAAGGCAAGCTGGTCTGTCAGCCATATAAGAAATCCTAGTTATGGATGTGTATGTGGGCTTAGTTTCCATTTGCAAACCAAGAAATGATTCTGTATAGTTATAATTTAAAAAGAAAAGAAAGACCATGAAACTCCCCCAAATTTACAAAGGACAAGAGAGGGTAGGAAAGAGCAGTGCCAATTCTGTTTCCCACAAATGTAACGGAATGAGAAGAAATTAAAACCTGCTTAGAAGGATACTCAGCGTCCTCAAGATTCCTAAAGTAAACTCAGGACCTATTCCACTTCCTTGGAGCCCGGTTACGCTTTCAGATCGACTAAATTGAGACTATGATTAAATAAAAAACTCTCATCATGCTAAAAAATGTAATTTACACAAGAAATGCCAAATACTCTTAAACAGGTTTCACCTTTGACCCAGCACATGAAGCAAGCGTCATGTGGCTGGAATATCATCTTCCCGGCTGGTGCGTAAGACAACACGTCCCCAAAAGTGTGTGACTAGAAACAGCCCAGAGAAAAAGACTTTCTAAAAACAAGAGCAACTGAACTAGAACATAGCAGTAAATAGCATGAATATGACCACCAAACTGTTTCCTTCAAAAGTGCATTAAAAAAAAAAAAAAAAAAAAAACACCAGAAGCGAGATGACGAAGGGAGGGTCATCGTTTGGAAAGCGTTGGAATGAGACGCACATGTGTGCCGCCGCTGTGGCTCTAAGGCCTACCACCTTAAGAAGTCCACCTGTGGCAAATGTGGCTCCCCTGCCACGTGAAAGAGAAAGTGTAGCGGGAGTGCTAAAGCTGAAAGACGAGACACCACCGGGACTGGTCGAATGAGGCACCTAAAAACTGTATACCGCAGACTCAGGCATGCATTCCATGAAGGAACAACACCTAAACCCAAGAGGGCAGCTGTTGCAACATCCAGCTCCTCTTAAGGATTTCAACAATTAGTCACGCAAAAAATGTTCTGGTTTAAAAAAACAAAACAAAACAAAAAACCACCAAGCCCTTTCACACGTAAATAGCTTACTTGGAGTACTCAGCATAAAATAATAATTTAATAAATTCATCTTTACTCTGAAAAACCACAGTAACTGTTCCATGGAGTACAGCATAAAACCGGTTATTGGGATAGCAAGTCAACAAATGGGGACTATAATCTCAGTCCCACAAAATGCCCTGAGTGACACTAAGGGCAAGTTACCAACAGCCTATGGCCTGTTCTCTGTGATACTGGATCCCAGTTGTGACCCCGGCCTACTGCAACACTCTCTTCATTGTCTTTGCTGACACTGTCTCCTCACAGCTGTCCTTTACATACCCCTTGGATGTAAAGGACTTGGACAGACACCCCTTCTCCCGTGACCCCTCAGCGGCAGCACACCCCGGAGCTCACTCCCAAGGCCTCTTCTCTTCCACGTGGAGAACGCATCCTCTCTAGCACAGCTCCAGCCAGCCCCTCTCTGGAGACGCCTCTTTCCTAGGAGCAGCTTGGAAACCTCAGACAGCTCTGCTGTCCTCCTGCTGCACCTCGGCTCGCCACACCCTTCTCTGGGGTGCCGCAACTCTCTTAAGAGATGTTAAGCTCCTTAGGGTCAAGGAGAGTATCAAAATCCCCTTTATTGGAACCCCCCCAACTCTCCTGTTTTGTACTTCCAAAAAAAAATCTGATGCACCGAGAGCATAATGTCACTTACACATAACTTATACATAAAAGAATTACATAAGCTAAATCTAATCATGAGGAAACATCAAACCAAACTGAATAATATTTGAAAATATACTCTTCAAAAATGTCAATATCATGGGGGAAAAAAACAAAAAAAGGTTAGGAAACATATTATGAAAACAAAGAGAGGCAAAGGATATTAAAGCAATACAACAACTAAACACCAATGCATGATCATAGGGGGGAATTACTATGAAGGTCAGTATTAGAAAAACTGGCAAAACGTGAGTGTGGACTGTGTTAGACTACATGGTATTACATCGATGTTAACTCTCCTGATTTTGATAACCATACTACGGTTATGTAAGAGAATGTCCTTGTTCTTGGACATTTAAATATTTGGGAGAAAAGAAGCTTGATATCTGCAATCCATTCCTAAATGGTCCAGGAAAGGAAAATACTATAGAGAGGATAATTAAGCAAAGATGGCAAACACAGAAAATAATGGGCAAAAACAGAGATAATAAAGCAAATCTGTAATAAGGTTTAAAAAATAATTAAATAATACTACATAAACTAAAATCGATGCAAATAAAATAATAAAGCAAATATGGCAAAATGTTAACAATTGGTGAAATGGATGGAAGATACACGAGAGTTCTATGTGCTAATCTTGTAACTCTTTTTTAAGTTATGTACATGAAATTCCAACTAAAAAATTTTCAATACATGAAACAAAAAATATTTATACTAGCCTTCAATCATCAATCTTCATGGAATCTGGAGACCAGACACACCAGTGGCAATGAGTGACCTGCCTGCCCACCTGCTTCCATAGTGCTCAAATCCCCAAACTGAATCCACCTAAGACCCAGCTAGCTCTAAATTCAACCCAACCTCCGAGTATGCGACCAGCCCTCCTCCTCATTAGAGAAAATCAAGGAGCTCTAAAACCTGAAAATTAAGTGAGCCAGTGTGCCACTTTTAACCATACATTTCAATTCTAGAAACAGGCTCTGTTTCCCCAGACCAATCCTTGTCTTGAGCTGAGGACACCTTGGAACTTTACTCAGTACTTACAGGCCTCCAAGACCCAGGACTTATTATTTCCACTGGTTGTCTTGAACACTAGATGCTTCCTTACTGAACAACCTGCCTGGACCTCATTCCTGCCACCATGTTGCCCTAACTTGTCATTTGGCTGCCGGCAGGGATTTGCATGCAACTTGCACGTGGGTTGCCCTAGTGCTTCCTTCTGAGGCCTACTGCTAGGTCTCCCCAGAAGGCCGGTGATCCTGGTACATCTACATTGCCTCTGGATCCTAGACCTCCCTCTCTCCTCCAATTACTCCTTAGTGAACAACAAGTGAAGGATTAAAACTTCCAAATACATTAAAGGGAAGCTGAGCAGGTGAAATGCATATATTATACTAATAGATTCTTTCTAAAATTATAAAGGTTTATTATATAAAAGCCAACTGAATAATCACTCTGCCACTATAATACTTAATGTTTAGTGAGCAGAAAATTTATGTTTATCAAAGGTAAAGTAAAAGCTGCAACATGGAAATTTCCTGGATTTAATTTTGAAGTGTTTTCTACTCTCCAGAAATAGAAAAATGTTTTATTTACTAACAAGAAGTTATAACGGGGCTTCCCTGGTGGCGCAGTCTGCCGATGCAGGGGACATAGGTTCGAGCCCTGGTCCGGGAAGATCCCACATGCCGTGGAGCAACTAAGCCCATGCACCACAACTACTGAGCCCGCGCTCTAGAGCCCGTGTGCCACAGCTACTGAGCCTGCGCTCTAGAGCCCGCGAGCCACAACTACTGAAGCATGCGTGCCTAGAGCCCATGCTCCACAACAAGAGAAGCCACTGCAATAAGAAGCCCACGCACCGCAATGAAGAGTAGCCCCTGCTCGCTGCAACTAGAGGAAGCTCGCGCGCAGCAATGAAGACCCAACGCAGCCAAAAATAAATAAATAAAATAAATAATTTTTAAAAAAAGAAGTTATAAAACAAAATTAGCAATGAAATGTTAACATTCAGGAAACTCTAGAGAAAAACACTCACTGGAAAAAAGATATTCTATTTGACTTTTAATTAGTACTAACTTCCCTTCGAGAGAAAAGGTTTCAGAAACAGCTTGTTTAAACGTTACTTTGAAATTGTCCCTGGTGTGTGCAAATGGAACTGAGCTTTATATTTATAATGATCTTATATCCAGTAAGCATGCTGATTTATCTTACCAGTTCTAACCATTTGTTCACATATTTTCTCAGATTTTCTATGGTAAAAATTATTGCACCACCTTTAATAAAGGTTCATTCCCGATCCTCATATATTTTCATGTCTTAATGGTCATGGGAACCTTTCTATTGTCTCTGATTTTACAGAGAGTATTTCCAACACTCTGCCTTTAAGTACGGTGTTTGCTGCAGGTTTTCAGTAAGTATTCGTCAGAATAAGGAAGCTGCACTCTACAGTTAACTTGCTAAGAACCCCCCACCCTGCAAGTACTGAATGGGTGTTGAATTTTATCAAGTGCTTTTTCTACATCAAGATGACTGTATATACTTTCTTCTTCAATATGTTAAAAAATGGTAAAATGTTAACAGATAAATTACTATTAAACCATTCATGTATTCTATAAACCCAACTTGAACAAGTATATTTTTAATGCTTTGCCAGATTCCATTTCCCAATATTTTATTTAAACATTTTAAATGCATGTTCGTAAGTAAAACTGACCTATAAATCTTACTTTTCAATCTGGTTTTGGAATAAAGGTTTTACTTGCCTCATAAAATAACTTGGGGAACCTACACCTTCTTTCTCTGTTTTCTAGAACGGTGGTAGAATTCACCTGTAAAGCGTGAGTCTGGTTTTTTTCTTTTTGTTCTAATGAGAAGAAAAGGAAAAGTCCTGTACAAATTATGGAAACTGCCTTTAAAGGGAGAAGGCATGCTTCTTTTACCCACTTCCTCTTTCTTCCAGCCTTCAATCTGGATGTTACGGCTACCATTCCACCACCTCCTTGAGCACAAGGTCACGGCTGAAGTTAAGGGTACAGAGGTGGCCCCTGGTATCTGCAGAGCCCAATACCAGCCTAGGACTGCTTCCTTTGAAACTTTGCTTATATGAGAGAGAAATGAAAGTTCTATTTCGTTCAAGCCTATTATATCGTCTCTTCCTGACAGTTCTAGCACTGAAGTTCTTAAATGTGTATCTTACCATTTATTTTATCTGATTCAAGTTGAAGACACATCGTTTCCTCCAACATTTTGCAATTTTTGACAGTGAGCTCAGCATTCAAAGATATTTTACCTGTATATACCCTACAGGTTCTTGAATGAGGGTGTGTCCTTCCTCCAAAATTGTACATGTTTCTGTCAGGTGTCCAGGGCAGCTCACTGGCACAAGACCTTCTTTTTTCTTTCCTTTTCTGTGGTATGCGGGCCTCTCACTGTTGTGGCCTCTCCCGTTGCGGAGCACAGGCTCCGGACGCGCAGGCTCGGTGGCCATGGCTCATGGGCCCAGCCGCTCCGCGGCATGTGGGATCTTCCCAGACCGGGGCACGAACCCGTGTCCCCTGCATCAGCAGGCGGACTCTCAACCACTGCTCCACCAGGGAAGCCCGAAACCACTTTTTATATTATATTCTCATCCTGGAGTTCTTGTATTTTTCTTCTTTTATGTATAATAAATTTATTTATTTGTTTGTTTGCTTGTTTTTGACAGCATCAGGTCTTCACTGCTGAGCGCGGGCTTTCTCTAGTTGCGGCGAGCGGGGGCTACTCTTCATTGCGGTGTTCGGGCTTCTCACTGCGGTGGCTTCTGTTGTTGCGGAGCACGGGCTCTAGAGCACAGGCTCAGTAGTTGTGGCTCGCGGGCTCTAGAGTGCAGGCTCAGTAGCTGTGGCGCATGCGCTTAGTTGCTCCGCGGCATGTGGGATCTTCCCGGACCAGGGCTCGAACCCGTGTCCCCTGCATTGGCAGGCGGATTCTTAATCACTGTGCCACCAGGGAAGTCCGTCTCGTATTTTTCAAGAGTGCAAATTCAAGCCCCAATTGTCTTGGGGGCAAGGCCCAAAGTTATGAGTTATAAGGGGAGTTCTCCTTCTATTCCTCCTCTTCCTTTTTTGGTCTGGAGTACCAAACACAGACAGGTTTCCCTGTCATTTCCTTCTAGTTCCAGATATGTTACCTAGTTCACCCTTCCACCAAAAGAATAGGCCTTCGATGGTCCTAACTTTATACAGGCTCTCAGCTCCAACTCCCTAAATCCTTGAGATCAGGACCCCATCTCCTGCACCTCGTGCGTGTTAAAACCAAAGACACCATGTGAAGAAGATGAGCAAATGGCCCGACCCCTCTCACCACAGGCTGCTGAACTTTTCAGCTTCTCTTAATTCTTGCGAGCTCAGCTCTACATTTAAAAGATTTGTTGTATTTTATTCAGTATTTGTATATGTTTACTGGCAAACGGTTTTTGGAATTATCAAATCTGGGTTTTGGTCCTATTTTACTAAAGTTCTTTCATCTTCAGTCAGCTGTGTTTCCAAATATACACGTACTCTCATCTCAACTGTCTCCAGTACTTGCCATCACAGGTAAATGTTCTGAGAGTGCAAATGTGATGACAGAGGAAAAGTGAACAAGAAAATGTTCGTATCCAGCTCTAGCTTCTCACCCCCAAAAGCTATACAGACAATGAGTTGTGATGAGTAGAAAAGTTGACTTCACTGAAACAGAAGTGAATTTTGAAATGTGTCAAATCCAAATTAACTGAGATAAGGGAGATCTAGATTGTCACTTTACAGCCAAAGTATAAATATCTATGTTGAAAAAAGATGGTCACAATGTTATTTGACCATGTTATTTAAATAATGGAAAACCCACAGATGTTCAATAATATGAGGACAGATAAATTATGAGACATCCATATGATGGTGTATACAGGGTGCTCATTACAAATGTTTGTAAAACGTTTAATGACGTGGTACTATGTTCAAAACAGAAGAAGATGAACGAATAGAGGAATGCGTGATTATTTGTAAATTACGTATAAACAATATTTTAATTATAATCTTAAAACATACACATATACCTATACAGGTGCACAAAAATGTATATTCAAGGAAAAACACAAATATAGGTTATAGAATTATTATAACAGTTTGCTTCTTTAATTTCTGAATTTGTCATTATTTTCTGGTAAGCACGTGTTTTTCTCTTCATTAGAAAGACTAAAAGTTATTTTCTAACACAGCCAGAAGAAAATACGTTGTATATGAATCAATCTACGATGAAATCATATAAGTTAAGAGTACAAGGTTTTGAGTCAAACAGGGCTGGGATTTCCTGTTTACTAACCTTAGGCAGCTGTTTAATATAATATCGATTTTCCTTTTCCTCATTTATAAAATAAAGATAACACCAACTTCAATGAGCTTTTACGGGAATTAAAAAACTAAACAATCCGGGACAGAGTAAGCATTCACTTCATGGTAGTAGTAGTTGTTACCGCATACGTCTTGAACAGATGATGCTATAAATTTGATTCCTTGAGGTGGCACTAAGAAATATCAACAGATAAACCTACTAAAAATACAGCTTAAGATGTCAAAACCCATCCATGTGTGGGAGAGAGCAGAGTCTGGGATAGGAAATTGGAAGTAAAGATATTAAGGACAATGAGATGAGGTTTTCTACTGTTAAAGGTGAGAATTACAAATAAGGAAAAAGGGAAAAAAAACTTGCAGGAACCTTGTATTATTGGATTAGAGTTGGAAAATTTGGTGTGAACTCATGGATACACATACACACAGATATGGAAGTAGATGTAAAAGTGTGCATTACCTCCCTTCCCCTCAGCCCCCAAGCTCTGTTCATGCAGAAGGCCTGAGAACAGTGATACAAAGTAATGAGCATACCGAGCACCAGACCTGGGTTCCTAAGTACCATTCTCCAAAATTTGGCACAATCTGACCTCAAAATGGTAGTAACAGATTATAAACAACTGGATAAAACTGGCAGCCATTAGTCCACCCTGCCATGGATACATGAATAAGTCGAAGTTTGATGAGGAAGAAAGCATCTACAGGGTCTCAAAACAACCACCTACAGAATGGTCACTAAGGGACGTGTGGACACGGGTGGGGGTGGGGCGATGCACTGGGAGACTGGGAGTGGCGTATGTGCACGACCAGGTGTAAATCGGATAGCTGGTGGGAACCTGCCGTACAGCACAGGGAGCTCAGCTCGGTGCTCTGTGGTGACCTAGATGGGGTATATATACCTACATGTATATATAGAGCTGATTCACTCTGCTGTACAGCAGCGACTAACACAGCATTGTAAAGCAACTATAACCCGATTTAAAAAAAAAATTATAAAAGGAAAAAGAGAAACTGTACAATCGCAAAGCCTGGCAGACACCACCTTATTCAATGTATCACCGTGAACATTACCAGCAGTGGGACAAACTAGAATTGTGTAGCACCTAACGGATGCAGGAAAAAGAACACATGACTTTTGTACTGTCCCTGTCAAAGATAGACGATATAAATGCAATGATAAAAAAACATCATAAATGCAAACTGAGGGACAGTCTACAAAATAATTAGCCTATATAATCTTCCAAAGTACCAATGTCATGAAGTGAAGGAAAGACTGAGAAACTTTTCCAGATTGAAGGAGACTAAACACACATATGACAACCAAATACATAATGCTGAACTGGATTCCTTTTGCTATAGCCTTTTGTTATAAAACTTGAGTGGGGTCTGAGAATTCCAGGGCAATAATATTTACTTGGTAATTTCCTGATTTTGAAGGCTATATTGTGGTTATGCAAGAAAAATGACCCTGTTCACAGGAAATACACGAAGTATTAGAGTGTGATATAGCCTCATGGTGACAACTTATTTTCAAATGGTTCAGTTAAGCAAAGATCTTCTAGTGTACTGGCAACTGTTCTGTATGGTCAAGACTGTTTCAAAACGAAGTAAAGAAAGATGAATCATACAAGTAAAACACTCAGCACAGTGCCAGGTGCACAATGCTCACTAACTATAGCTATCATTAGTAACATTATTGCCACTGTAATGGGGGAGATTACATATATAAATTCTTGCAAGTGCCTCGGTTTATGATTACTTCTAAATATAAGGATAATAATACTTAAGCCTCAATATTGCTTTAAAAAAAAAAAAAACCTGCTTCCTGGAAGAAGAAGAAAAGCGGAGAGGGCACAGGTGAATTCAGGTGATCACAGGTGACCAGGGACATTCTCTCCTGGGTAAGACAGAAGATGAGACCTGAGCCCTCAACTTGCTTTCCACCTGATTAAACAAGAGAAGGCTCATGTTCAAGAAGCAAAGAACCAAGAATATAATCAGATTTTTCATGCTGCAGACCAAGCCTCTGATGAGACCACTGACACTTACATAAAACTAGCATTAGAGCGCGGGACTGCTCCGCGACCACCTATACACAGAATACTACATTTTAGTTTACTTTTTTGGCCACATTGGGTCTTCGCTGCTGCACACAGGCTTTCTCTAGTTGCGGCGAGCGGAAGCTACTCTTCATTGCAGTGTGCGGCCTTCTCATTGCAGTGGCTTCTCTTGTTGTGGAGCATGGGCTCTAGGCACGCAGGCTTCAGTAGTTGTGGCTCGTGGGCTCAGTAGTTGTGGCCCACGGGCTTAGCTGCTCCGCAGCATGTGGGATCTTCCCGGACCAGGGCTCGAGTCCGTGTCCCCCTGCCTTAGCAGGCGGATTCTTAACCACTGCACCCATTAGGGACCCAAGGAACTCTTATTTAGCAAAGGGAAACAAAGGGACTGGTTCCTGGTAAAATTCACTCTTAATAATTTAAAAATAAAGGCACCTCCTCTCAAGTAGCCACTCTGCAAACTTGTTCTTACTGGGACTCCATTCACTATTACTTCCTTCCCCTCCTAACTCACTGGCCTGAGGCAGAAAGGTAAGGAGAACTTTCCTAAGAAATGAAAGGTATAGACTCAGAAAAGGTCAAAGCACAATAAAAAAGGCACTGGCTAATAGGCCGAACCTGCAGAGGTGGAGGGATGGGAAGATGGGGGAAAGGACAACCAAAAACTCAGTAAACCCTCCACGCTACAAAGAGGACAGGCTCGTTTGCTATAAAAAGCCCAAACCTCTTTCTCAATAAAATTTTTTTTTCAATTTTGGTTCTCAAATTTTCAATAAAATATCCTGACTGTAGAAATATATTATTTCCCATCAACACTACTCACGTATTTATTTTAATTGTTGAGTCAGTTTCATCATGGTCAGTGAAGAAATTTACCCTACATTTTTAGCAACCGTATATATTCAAGGAACTTTATAATTAATATTCCAAGCAGAGGCAAGAATCCCCAGTGCTCAGACTTCCACATGTCAGCAGAAACAACCAGATGGTTAATGATCTACCTGGTAGAATCAAGACACCTTGGGAAGTAGTTCATATTTTGCTTTTGGATTTAACATTTTACGGAGTTTAAAAAAAAAAAAAAGATACTTCTCAATCTCTTCTTCAAAAGAAAATTTATAATTATTTTTGCAATTCCCGAAAAGGAACCAAAAAACATGACAGTTTACAAAAGCTACCCTGTTTTTGTTTTCCCCATTTTTATTAAAGAGGAAAACACAGTCCAGGAAGTACAACCTTTACCCATGGACACAAAGATGAAGTGGGAGCATAGAATCAGAACCCAGGCTGCCTGCGTCCAAAAGGGGAGATCCTTCCATTCTGTTGGTCTTAACAAAAGGATCAAGCAGTCAGATTAAATGGCCATGAGGTACTAGACAAATAAAAAAGCAACAAGGAGAATAAAAGGATAGATGTAACCGGTCTCTATGCCCAGCTCTTTTTATAAGCTAGAACCAACCTACTTTATTTATTTATTGTTTTGAACCAACCTACTTTAGTTCAACCAAGGATGCTGGTGTTTTGGTCAAGTTCATGTATAAGGATTACTGGCTTTATGTACTAAGACCTCTGAGCTGAAATTTATTGACTTTATTTAAAGTTTCTCACTAGATTTTGGATCATACCCTTCAAAGAAAATGAGAACATGATGACATTATGTTCAGAGTATGCTGACTGCAGAAGTAAATTTGGAGTGAATCTTATTTATTGAGCAACAGTGAACACTCCCTGAGTGCAGAAACGTCAAAACAAATTCCAAAAGCAAAGCCCAATTACCAAAGGTTCAAGCCCTCTCTCACCTACCAGCCCCCCGTAGCCTGAATTCTACCTGAAGCTAGAAACATCTGCCCCCACATTTTTTGCCCAAGTTTTGCTCCTTAAATGTCGTGGGTAGCAGGAACACAGCGTTACAACCCCTAAGCTAAGATCCTTAGGACCAGAAGATTTTCAGAATTGAGAAATTTTTGGATTTAGAAGGTACTACAGGGAATATACCAGGGTAATGCCACAGCAGTGTCTGAGCAATAATCCCTGTTCTATCACATCGGTACCTTTGTAGTAAAAGCTGTGCAAATCCACACAAAGTGAACTGAATAAAGAATACAAAAAGTCTCACATCAGTTCAGGTCAAGTTTGACCTCAGGGTCAAATGAATTTCAGCACCCAACTTAGCATAAAAATTTTTTGATCCTCAGAGCTTTCAGATTTCAGAATTGAAAATAAGAGATTATGAACCTGTATTATTGTGGATGCTTTACTTATAGTAATGATCAGTACTCTGAGTAGCAAAAAATAATTAATGAAATATAAATTTATACCTAATAACACCGAAGTAATTCTATGCCGACTACAAGAAATCCACCCTCTCCAAATTTTAAAGGCAATGGACCAAAGAATTCATAAAAGTCTGTTCCCCACTAGCACGCAAACCAAACCAAAAAGTTCTGGACAACCAGGTCCCTGATAAGGCATGATATTCAGAAATATAATAAATAAGTAGGTGGTGGTGGGCGGGGAGGTAGCCAGATATTGGGGTTTTAAAAGGATCTGTGATAAATGTGAGAGGAAAAAAAAACCCAATCATTCAGTGCCAGCTAAGATGCTAAAAAAATTATGGAAAATTACATAAGTCAACTTTTAACTGCTATCAGAAAATTTGCTATGAGAAACAACTCTATCTTAAACTTCAGTTTTAATTGCTCAGTTAGAGTTCACACGTTATTGAAGGGGAGGGGAACAGTCGTCAAAGTCTGGAGTCACAGAATCACCATTCTTTAACTTCCAGTGGTCTTACTGATCAACGCGCCATCTCACGAGATTATTAGAACGGCCTGACATTCCTCCCCAGATGACTCAGGGCAAAACGAGTCAGCACACAGCACCACACAGCCACAGTTACATGCTAGTCTCACTCATCTAAAATGAGGGAGACCAGCTCATCACACTGCCCCATCCCTCACAGACCTGAAACAAAGACAGAAACAGAGGTAAGTTCTGCAAGGGCATGCACCCCAAGCATTCGAAGGACTGGGCTGTGCATAAGCCAGGTGGAGGAAACAGTTTTCTATACTCGGTTAAATCACATACACAGTGTTGATAATTTGGGCAGCTATGGGAAGTGTGCACCAAACCCCAAACTTCAGAGGTAGAAAGTAGTGCTCATGGTGAAGCCAGTGAGCTTGGGCCACACTGGCTCTATCACTGCAAGTTTTCACACTCACTCTGTGAGAACTTTGAGACCTGCCACAAACTTATCACTAATAAGTAGACATTCAAATATTTGTTCACTTCAATTCATCCAACAACCCCCAAGCACTTCCACTATGCCAAGCACAAGCTGGACTCGGGGAACAGAGCCACAGAAATGAACAAACGGGACTAAGGTCAAAGCACTAAAGAAGTGCTTCAGGATGCAGATCCTGTAAACACGCTGCTACAGGTATGTCTCTGTGTTGCTTTTTCGGGTGAGATAAATAATAATATATTCCTCTATCGCACGCCTAACCAACAGTTTAAAACAAAACTGATGGGAAGTATCACTCTGAATGACTACCAGTAACATACAATAAAAAATGAGACAAGAACCTGTGTGAGTCTCCAGCTTACACAGATAAGTTACATATCACTTTAAATGAACATTCAGCAAAAACAGGTGTATAACCAAAACTAGTGAAAAGTAAACCTGCTTGGCTATTATGAACCCAAGAGCTAAACACTTAAAACTCAAAAGCTATTTGGTCAATTCCCTGAAACAATCTAACTTGTGCAATATGACAGCCATCTATCAAATAGTTAAATAAATATGGCATCACTGAAATAACAGGCTACTGTGTATCCAGACAGAAATCCAACTCTGAGTGTCCAACACTTCACTTGGGCAACAGGAAGACATGTCCAGGCAGTTAATAAATGCATATGTAATATAAACATTTCACAATATAAGATGCTTTTGAAATATTACCATTGATCAGCTTCTTTGCCATTGGAATAGGGCATACTTTTGAAAATGAAAACAAAAGCTCAAAGTCACTGTTTTTTTAAAGAAAAAAAGGTAAGCAAAAAAGGTGAGCATAGTTGTTGTCTAGTATATATATGGAGAGAGACACATGTATATGTCCCAATAGAGCTTTACGCAGCCTCTTACAACCACAACAAAGAATATGTTGCCTTTTATTGACCCTAGTTTGACGGTCTGAACAGCAACATTCTAAATTTTACATATAATTTCTCAGCATCCTCCATGAAGAGGTTTTCACTCAAGCGGTACCCATCTGGCAATTATACTTAATGTACTTCTTTCTACTAACTTCCTTGAGCCAAGCATCTTTTACTTCTTTCTCAGTCCTTATAGTTTTAGATTATGTCCTGACTGTCCTGTGCACAGACTACCTGATCGCCTAATAACCTTCTCTGTTTTTTCAAATCCTTAATAAAACAGTCACATGATTGATACAAGATAAATATGAACACATATACTCTTACAGAAGTTCTTCCATGGGCTGAGTTAAAACTACAGCCTATCAGAGACATAAACAAAGAATTCTTTCTGTTAAATTATTTTGACTCTATTGCTTTTCATTTAAAAAATAATAATTCTACCTGTGATATAGATCTTACCAAGACAGTTGAGAACTGGATGTGTCCATCTCATACCAGCAGTCTTACTAGAGGTATTTCAGTGAGTGTTCCTGGGGTTTTATTAAGTGAACAAATTACTAATCAACGAACTTTCCATAATGTCTTAGGTGTTTTCAATAAGGTAGGGAAGGCTTGACTGAATGGGCATGAGGGTACAATTCATAATAAGTTCAAAACACACACCAACTAAACATCTGTCTTTTCTTGCCCTCTCCAAACCCCAATTGTCTTACTTTTCCTTTTCTTAACAACAACAAAAAAGCAAACAATAAGCTGCTAAAGACACCAAAGACATTAAGTACTACAACTCCTCCCAAAGAGGTTTATTTACTACAGGACTTTGTGTCTTTTTTTTCATCTTATCAGTATATGCCCAGAAGTATACACAGACATACCCAGGCACGTGAAAAAAGCCAAAGTTCTCACGGAGTGGGACCCAGTGACTCACTTACCTCGTCTCAGGGTTGTAGCCTAATATGTAGAAAAATGAATCCACTCGGGCTTTAAACTCTCTAGCAGCAAATATGTCAGAAAAATGGGAGATGTTGCACTTCCCTCTGAAAATAAATGAACAAAAAATGTTAGTAATGTCCTCAACAGCTTTGCAAACCATAATACTACTAGAAAAGCAGAGGTGGGGGAAGATGTAACTAAATCCATGGTATTCTAAGAACATGTAGAATATCGCTACAAACTGTTTAATTATCTGTTCAGAAAAACAGGAGTTCACCCCCCAAAATAAGAAAATGTCCAATATTATATTTTTTTGTTTCATGACTGCTTTAACCTACAACTTAACTGCTTTTATCTCAGCCTTTTAGTCTTAGAATAAAATTAATCAAACCACAAAGACAAATTGAGGGCAGGATTGTGATGAAAGGATATTAAACTAGAAATTATGGGCAAAAATTTAAACCACAGTTACATTACTTTACAAAAAAAAAATCCATCTAAAGTCTCTGTAAATCATCAAAGCAAAATGGGCCTTTTCTTCCTGCTACCTTACGAAAAGGAGAATGTGTAACTGTTAAATATTTTTCTTCTGAGTGTGGAAGAAATAAACTGTCTTGGAAATTAAAACCTAGAGAAATTTTAATTTTAAATATATAGATGGGTTCTAATATACAAACACACACTTCCCAAATTTTCAGGTAACGTTAACTGACTAAGTTGGAAAATGCTTTCCCATGGAAATAGTAGAGCAGTAAGGTTTCCAGGTTCATCTACTAACAAAAGTTAAACCACAATATAGCTGAAAACTCTACAATACTACACAACTCCTTAAGCAGCGTTTCCACGCACCAAATATAAATGTCATTTACATTATACCATGCAGTAGGACCCACCATCCCACTACACACACCTACATACATACAGGAGTGCTGAGAGAAATTCCAGGGTTCCAAAGAAGGCAGGGAGGTTTTCAGAATTTCAACTCCCTCAGCAGTTACAGGAAGCAACTTTAACATCAACTGGAAGCCAAAGGCTATGATTAGAGTAGATGGAATTGGAGGATCAAAGGCACATCAACAGAACCTGCAAGATGCTTCCAGGGATGTGACCTCCCACTGCGTGAGCAGGCATTCCATTCCCAGAAGGACTCCATGAGTTGGCACGTCAACAACACACACACGTGCTAATCGCCAAGGTGTTAGTGAAAGAAACTGAGGGATATCAACATGGGGATGGACATTCATTCACTTCCTAACAAATTAAAAAGCAATGAAAAATCCTCCTTTCCCACAGGGCTTAAGTAATCTGTGACCAAAGCCTCAGTACTGGGCAGAAGATAAGATGAGCTGAGACAATCTCCATTTTAAAAATTAAACAAAAATACTACTGATTTCTTAAAGTTCCTTTGGATACTACTGATTAGAAGATAATGTAGGGTTATTGAGCACTTAAAATATGGCTGGTATAAGTGAAGAGAAATGAATTTTAAATTTTATTTAATCTCAATTAATGTATATTTAAATAGCCACATGTAGCCAGTGGCTACCATCTCAAACAGCACAGATTTATATAACATTTCCATCATCGTGGCAAGTTCTGTTGGAAGCACTGATTTGTAGGTAACACGATATAATTAAAGGAAAAAATGGACTAGGTATCAACTCTCCAGGCCCAGGACCTATCCTTCTAGTATTTAACTGGAACTAAAATGAGCTCCTGGAAAAGGATAGGCAGGTAAGACAACTTTTTAGATGAACAATGCACTCGCTCTGCAACTAATCACCCATCTATAAGAAATGATTCATCCCTGAAGCCTAGAAGAAATAAGTAAGTCCCTTTATCAGTTAACCAGAGATTAGTACATCTATTATACCTATCTCATAAAAATATTACGAAGATCAAATGAGACGTCTATGAAACTTTGTACACTGCTCCGCGCTGTGCAAAATCAATTACTTCATCATTGTCCATTACTAAAGGAAAGCAATTCTTCCTTTATTATTCTTGGTTATTACTCAAATTTAAGTTTATCCTTAAACTTGAATAATTAATTAAACACATAGAAACTCCTCTAACCCACAATTCTAAACACAAGCATTGGAAATCAGTTATGTTTAAGACAAGGTTTCCCAGTCTCAGCACTACTGGCATTTTAGACATCAATCCTTTGTTGTTGGCAGCTATCCTGTATTTAGCAGCATCCCTGGCCTCTACCGCAGAGCACCCACACACATCGTTGTGACCATCAAAAACACTGCCAAAATGTTCCCAGGGAAGGGCAACACAACTGGCTTAGGGAAAATCCAAAGCAGTAGGAAGAGAAGGCTATCATATGATAAACTACTATGAAGCTGTAATAAACGGGATTTTATCTACCACTGTGTCCTCTATTTGCTTCCCGTTTGGTTATGTGAAGGGTATTGATCTTTGTATGTTAATTTTATATCCTACTACTCAACAAAATTTTTTAGCATTTGATAGAGCTTAATCACTGATTCTCTGAGGTCTTCCCAACATGCTAACTTTATTTGCAAATACGCATAGTTTCACTTTTTCTTTACCCTTTCTTAAGCCTCTAAGTTGCACCTCTAATACAATAAAAACGTGGAAAGTAGTGGAAATAAAGGACATCCTCACCTTGTTCCTGACCTTAGTGGAAAAGCCTCCCAGGTGTTCCCATTAAATAGCTTTAGAATAACCGTATCATAATCATCGCTTAGGAGACAAGTTTCTTCCTTAGACTTATTAACATGCTATTAGATGTTAACAGAGTCTTGAATAGTAAACCTATCTTGCATGCCTGGAATAAATCCCAGTTGGCCATAAGGTTGTTTTTTTTTGTTTTTTTTTGTTTTTTTTGCGGTACACAGGCCTCTCACTGTTGTGGCCTCTCCCGCTGCGGAGCACAGGCTCCGGACGCGCAGGCTCAGCGGCCATGGCTCACGGGCCCAGCCGCTCCGCAGCATGTGGGATCTTCCCAAACCGGGACACGAACCCATGTCCCCTGCATTGGCAGGCGGACTCTCAACCACTGCGCCACCAGGGAAGCCCCATAAGGTATTTTTGAATAAAATACTAGAATTTCTTAAAGCATTCGATTAATTAGATCTAATGTTTTCACTCATTAATTTCTGCTTTTATCATTATTATTTCCTTCACTGTGCTTTTGTTGTTGTTCATAACTGCTTTATTCATACTAGCCTAAATACAAACCAAATGTCCATCAACAAAGAAATGGGTAAACAAAGTACTGTATAATTTACAATGAGATTACTACACAACAACATATAGAAAAGAGCTACTGATACATAACCCATCAAGAAAAATCTCAAAAATTAAATGTTGAGTAAAAGAAGCCAGACACAAAAAAACTACATACTGTATGATTCCATTTATATGAAGTTCTAGAACAGCAAAAAGGAATTTATGGTAGGAGAAATCAGAATAGTGGTTGTTTCTGGGTGGGAAGTTTAGAGAGAACAGGAGCTGAAGGGAACTTTCTGGGATAATGAGAATATCCCATGCCTTGTTTAGTGTCAAACAAATTTGCCAAAATTTATGGAAATGTAAACTTAAAATCTGAATTTTTCTGTATATTTAAAAAAAAAAAAAAAAAGCATTGGGAGAAAATAAAACACCAGTCACTAGCATATAGCTGTGGTTCTTGGAAGTGTCTGTCCCTGCCGGGTAAGGGGCCCGCAGTAGCAAAGCAGAGTGGAAGACAGGGCTGACAGGGGCCGGGAGGCTGACCGTGGCTGGTTCTGACTGGCTGCCATCCGTTCTGAAATATTCTTCATATCGCCTCTTGCTGAAGAGTAGTGCTTACACTTTAAAGTAAAAGTGTGTACACGTGTACCATTTTAAGCACTCAGTGTCTTTCTCCAGGGCTCTCTTTTCACCATGCTCTTGCTCAAAACAGTATATTATTTGACAGTTTGTGAAATGGAGGCAGAGAGACTGTTAAGAGAAAACTGCAATCATGTCCACCTTGCTGAAACAGCTGCTTTCCCAGCTTCCTCAGGTTCTGCATTCCCCATATCTTCACTGTTACCAGAAATAAGACTAAAGACAGGGAAGCACCATGTCTTAGGGTCCTTTTATTCAGCAGTAACAAGGGCTCCCTGGAAAAGACTTGTTCAAGTAGTGCTTTGCTGTGACGCCCCCCAGTTACGCCCTGGGCACTGCACCATCTAGAGAGTCCTGTGCCTGGTGGGAGGCGGCCATTTGAAGGGGATGAAAAAGAGGAGAGAACCTCCTCAGGCAAGCAGAGAAATACAAATGGAAACTGTGGCCCAGAAATTCATTCCCTTAAACTGTACCCATAATTGAGCGAGTCTTCATACACCCCCAGACATATGTGAACCTCAAAGAAACTCGTGAAGAGGTACACAAGCTCACAAAGACTGCTTACAGTAGCTTGTTTGTTTACAGCTATTACTGTCACTCTTACCCAGAAATAAGGGGAAAAAAGATTTTGAGACAGGTCAGCATCGTGTCTATTGTAAGCCATTTGATTAATGACAGGCATAGTATCTTTTCTTTTTTAAGTTTCTTTTCTATTTCTAGTTCTTGTTTCTCTCGCCCTCCTGTGGGTTATCTGAACATTTTCTTAGGATTTCATCTTGATTTATTTATGGTGTTCCGAGTGTTATCACTCCACATAGTTTTCTAGCGACTGCTCTAAGTATAACAATATACAACATTACTTCCACTGAAGCCCCTCTGCCTCTCCACTTTTTAAATTTAATTTTCTTAAATGTTTGAGGAAAATTCTTAAACACTCCTCAAAGACACAAAAGTAAATACAAACAAATGGGAAAACACCCCCTATTCTTGGATAGGAAAACTCAACATAGCATTTCTCCAAACTTGATCTATAAATTCAAGGCAATCCTAATACAAACACCAGCTAGCTATTTTATGGAATAAAACAAGTTCTACTAATATTCATGTGGAAAAATCAAATAACTAAAAAGGGGGGGAGCTAGCCCTATCAGACATTAAAACATACTATAAAGCCTCTATAATTAAGAGTGTAGTGCTAGCACATATCTAGACAATAGGAAATAGAATATCAAGTCCAGAATACATATGGAAAACAATATATGACAAAGGTGGCATCTCAAACCACTGAGGTAAAGACAATAAATGGTACTGGGGCAGCTGGGTAGAATTTATCTTTAAAAAGTGGTGTAGGGGGCTTCCCTGGTGGCTTAGTGGTTGAGAGTCCGCCTGCCGATGCAGGGGACGCAGGTTCGTGCCCCGGTCTGGGAAGATCCCACATGCCGCTGAGCGGCTGGGCCCGAGAGCCTTGGCCACTGAGCCTGCGCGTCTGGAGCCTGTGCTCTGCAATGGGAGAGGCCACAACAGTGAGAGGCCTGTGTACCGCAAAAAAAAAAAAAAAAAAGTGGTGTAGGGCAAGGCTTTCTAACTATGACTCAAAGTCCTGAGGGAATACTTGCAACAGGCATATTAAGAACTTTTAGAAAGTGAGAGACAAAAAGACAACAACCCAACAGAAAAGACATGAACAGACAATTCACAAAAATATAGACAAAAATATGCTCAAACTCACTCATTGACAACCTACATGCATATACACAAGACAGCAGGTGAAGAAACCACAGTACACCCACAAAACAGAGTACTACACAGCTATGAAGGAGAATGAGCTCTGAGGAGCAATTTCCAGAACATACTGCTAAGTGAAAAAAAGCAAAGCACAAAAGACTATCTATAGTATGCTACCCCTCACATAAGAAAGAAGAAGTTATAAGAAAATAGACATGTATTTGCTCATTTGTGAAAAGAAAATGCAAGAAGGATAAATTAAGAAGTAAAAGCATCAGTCATCTACAGCAGGTAGGGGGGCTGAAGACGGTATCTTCTTATAGCTCTGACCCTGTGAGCCACAGCAATAGTTCACAAACCCTTCCTTACGCAGAAAATAAACAGACAGTCCAAATCAACCAAGAGGAACCAAAAATAGAATGCAGAGTCTAAAAAATGAACCCAGCTATATTACAAATGAGTAACACAACCACACCTAAGGAGCTACGAAAAACAGAACTGACCTGAGCAACTTTAGAAAACAGGCTCTTGCCTATATACTATACATAAGACTAAAGACAAAAATGTAGTCAGTAAACGTGCTTCTCACAGGCACATGGGTTACAAATTCTGAAACTAAGTTATGTGTACCGTAGAATTGGATAAAAATAAGCAAATGAAAATATATTTTAGGGCTTCCCTGGTGGCGCAGTGGTTGAGAGTCCACCTGCAGATGCAGGGGACATGGGTTCGTGCCCCGGTCCGGGAAGATCCCACATGCCGCGGAGCGGCTGGGCCCGTGAGCCATGGCCACTGAGCCTGCGCGTCCGGAGCCTGTGCTCCGCAATGGGAGAGGCCACAACAGTGAGAGGCCCGCCAAAAAAAAAAAAAAAATATATATATATATATATATATATATTTTAAACAATAAGAACTGAGTTTTTCGCTGTTGAAGAAAGAAGTTACCAGTAAAGAAAAGGGGAGGGGTACAATGAATCTCGTGGTTCTGCTCTGGGCCACGCGAGGACACAGGGAGCAGCCAGCGGTCTGCACACCAGAACTCTGAGAAAGAAATTTCTGTTGTTTATAAGCCACCCAGGCTACGGTCTTTTGCTTCCAGCAGCTGTAACAAAGTAAGGTATCCGTGAAATTCAAATAGGGTCTTTAGTTCAATGGTTATTGTTCTAATGCTATTTCTTGTTCCTGACAACTGTACCGAAGTTACATAAGATGCTCACACAAATGAAGACTGGGAGATGGATACATGGAAACTCAGTACCTACAACTTTTCTATGTGCCCAAAAGTAGCTCCGAACAGAAGAATTTTTAAAAGACTATGACGTATTCAAGGGCAGAGAGAGCGTGTTACTCAGTTAGGTGCTCCCAGCACCTCCATGGCCCTTCCCCTAGGATGAGCAGCTCAATAATGTGTTACATGATGAATGAATAAAGAAATAAGGGACTGACAAGTTATGGTGTCTAATGAAGTACTAAGCATGTACAGGCAAAACAATAAAAATGCCGTAGGCCAGAGTTATTTCACATATAAAAAGAACTGTAGACTAAAGCCAGGGAATGAATCTTAAGTTGCAAAACTAAGAGCTCTGAGACTTCACGAAACCCCTTAGCGAACTTGCAGAAACTAAAGGAACTTTGTTAAGTTCTGAGGAATGGTTGGGGAATTGTACCAAGACGTAATTAACCTGTTTCAATCACTACACATATGTGACGCTAGCTGCCCGTAACAAAGGAAGGAGATAAATTGATTTGGAATGGAAAAAGGGCAATTAGAAGCCCTAAAGACCTAGTTTAGGATTTCTTGGCCCTGGGCTTCTGGTAAATTCACTCTAGAACATACTCCTATTAATATGAATTCCTAGGTGAAATGATACCTTGTAACCTGTAACCTACCTTGGATATTTTTTTCCCCAATAGGAAGCAGATAATCAGAAGGCTGGAAAGTAGCCCTCAAGCAGACGGAAGCGTTAGGATCTCCTGTCTGCCCTGCACAGTCAATGCCTGAGAACTCACTGTTACAGCTGCACAGTAAGCCCAAAAGTGTTGTCCAGGCCACATGTTCAGAGTCCAATCACAAAGCAATCGCTCTTGATCCTTCGATCATCAATAAAGTATTATCCTTAGGGTAAAAATACTATCATGGCAAACAAATTGCAAGCTACACACTAATCTGCTCATTCTCAGAGCATCTACAAATGGCTCCGAGCTGAACACTCCTCCCCATGCCTCAAGTGCTGAGTATCCAAACAATCCATCCTAGAGGCCACAGAGAAATAAAATAAGTGGATGCAAGTCACTGTACCACCAATAACTTAATACAGAATTATACTGAATTTCACTTTTCCTTTTTTTCCTTTTATGCTTTTAAGAAACCAATTCAGATTCATGAGCACTACTCATACTACTGAGTGTGAGATACTCTCTCTGCAAGAGGCTTTTTCATGCTCTGTACCTTACTGGATATAAAACCAGTTCTGGGTTCTGTCACTTAATCATGTGACTTTAAATAAATTTGTTAAAAAGGTGGCACAAAGGTTAACAAACTTGACCTTGGTCACAAAACTATGTGGTAAAGCCAGGATTCAAACTGAAGTCTTCCAATTTCAATCTGGAGCTTTTTCTTTTATACCAGCGTCAGCCAAAAATACTTAACCTGGGAACAAGGACAACTCAAAAATACTCCACTCAAGATACTAACACAGTATTACTATATGGTTACTGATAAATGTAACGAAGAAAAGAAAATAAACAGCTGTAGAAGCTTAGCTTGAAAGGTAGGAATGAGGGGCAGCCAAAGCAAGAATTCAAAAACAGCAGCAGAGCAGTAATGCTGGACCCTCAACACAGACATCTACAACCGTGATGCCACCATCTCTTCTCGGAATAAATTTGGTTTGGGTAGGGAAATGCTACAATCTCAATTTACACAGAGAGGCTGCCGAGGAGTTCTGTTTTCCTTTTGATTCATGATGCCTAAAGGACAAAGCTCTCTCTTCCTTTATAGCCCAACCCTAGCACGGGCTTGAAAGAGAAAGTTATACACCGGTCTCCTCCTGAGTGAATGGAATGGCAAGAGCCCCTCGGAGTGCTGTGAGCCGAAAGAATCCACACCACTGAGCACTCTGATCTCTGAGAAGAATGGTGCTAAGCACTAACACTGTCTTCTTCTTTCTTTTTTGTCCTCCGTGTTTTTTTCAGTACATTCATTTGATCCTCTTTCATGTGCCTACGGCCTATTTTATTTGTCCTCTTTCAAAACTGAACTTATTTTTGGCAGTACGACTTTATATCTGTGGAGAAAGAAAAAAGTCCTTTCTTGGATAAATGGTGAAGGAAAAAGTGGGAAGAAAAATGAAAGCCTAACCCCCACCCCCATACTTTAAAATTAAAGTAATCTTGCTTTAGTGAAGAGGAAAGGAATAAATAGAGATTCCGGGGGGCACGGCTACTCAACTCTGCTTTTATCAGAGATGATCTTACAGTGAGCACTCTGAGAACCAGGCGAGATTACTAAGCAACAGCAAGAACCCCCCAGATGAGCCCCAGATGCAAGCAAACGTCAACACACCCATAAGGATTACTGAGCAGCTACTAGGCCAGACCACCAGTAACCATGTGGTCACATTCATCTGGTGTCTTTGAAAAAAACCCAACTGTCAAGTCACACAAGAGATGCTCTATTTGAAGCCGACAAAGTCAAATTTAAGATGACAGCTTTATAAAATCACTGTATGACCACTTTAAAGAAAATACCACAGGAGAAAAAAACTAATCAATAAGGGTTCTGGTCACATACACAGGAAAGGAAGATCACCACTTTAGCACTCCAGCTCTTTGGTGGTCAGTGAAGAGACAGTAACCTGTACAGTTACAGAAGACACCTGACTGTAAACCTAGCGAAAGTAAATTCATCCGGGTCCAGCCAGAATTACCTGGGACAACCCATTCTAAAAATGCTATAGTATAAAATGACTCTACAAACCGAACCAGTCTCTGATCAATATTCAAATATATTCACTTTAAGCAAATATATCAAAATCTGTTGAATGACCAGAGTTACATATCTCACGTATTTACTTAACTTCAACTCTAAATTGCTTAAAAATCATTCACCTCAATCAATGAAATAAGATGGGGGGCAGGGGAGCATGCAAAGCGGATAAGAAATAATCCCAGGACCAAGTCAATTGTCTTAGCTAACAATTTAATGGTTCTATCAATCTATCCAACCTTCCGTTAACTTGCTTTGTTGAGCATGCAAGTTTAAGATTGGAAAGCCACCGCCAAGAAGACATGAAAAGCTTGGGGGAATTTTGTTAGAAGTTTATAAAACACTACAGGAATTCTCTAAATGTATCTGAAGTCCTGTAGGAAGCCAAATCTAACCACATACGCGCCCTCCCTTACAGCGGGGCCTGGCAGACTGCAGTCTGCAACAAGCCAAATCTGGCCCGCCACCTGCTCTTGTACAGCCTGAGAACTAAGAATGGTTTTTCCATTTTTAAATGGCTAAAAAATAAATCAAAAGAAGAGTCATATCTCCTGACGTGTGGAAATTAAATGAAATTCAAATTTCAGTGTCCTCAAGTAAAGTTCCATTGGCGCACTGCCACCTCATTTATTTACATGTTGCTTGTGGCTTTTGTACTACAATGGCTGAGCTGAATAGTTGCAACAGAGACCGTGAAAAATTATCTGGCCTAAAAAGTTTGCCAAAACCTGCCCTATATTAAAAGTTGCTACTAATTTGCCTTCAAATAACTGGCTTTAGCTATGTAGCTTTGCACAAGAGACTCCAGATGGTTTTACTGAATACCATCTGAGCAATATAATAGAGAAATTATTGTATCTCATTGTAGTTAAGCTAAAAGCCAGCAAATCCCTATGACTTCCCCCCCGCCGCTGCGTTGGGTCTACGTTGCTGCACATAGGCTTTCTCTAGTTGTGGCGAGCGGGGGCTACTCTTCCTTGCAGTGCACGGGCTTCTCACTGTGGTGGCTTCTCTTGTTGCGGAGCAGGGCTCTAAGGCATGCAGGCTTCAGAAGTGGTGGCACACGGGCTCAGTAGCTGTGGCTCGCGGGTTCTAGAGAGCAGGCTCAGTAGTTGTGGTGCGTGCACGGGCTTAGTTGCTGCATGGCATGTGGGATCTTCCGGGACCAGGTATCGAACCAGTGTCCCCTGCATTGGCAGGCGGATTCTTAACCACTGCGCCACCAGGGAAGTCCCCCTATGATTTTTTTTTAAACCATGTTCTTTAACAGAGAAAGTGGTTCTCTCACCATTTTGTTATTTTCAGTGGGGAAAAAGGTATAATAAAATCACTTGTCCCTACTTCCTTTACCACCTAAGAAGTCCCAATTCTTCCCCTCATAAACAAAATACACCAGAGTAAATAGGTTATCTTTTTCTTGAAAGGGACAGAAACTACCAGAGGGTGTGAAGCAGAGGCTCACGGTCACTTTTTGGCATTATTACCTAAGACATTAAGGCTAGCAGCAATGTTACCTCAGAATAAAATCTTCTGTATGTTTTCCCTACTCCCAAGCTTTTTAGTAGTAAACTCTTCATACACACAGAAATTTAAAAGTATACAAGGCAATGAAAATTCCTATGAACTTTGCCTAGATTCTCCTACAATTACATGCTGCCATATTTGTTTCATCCATTTTTTTAAATCTATCTTGGCAGTGACTGAATCTTCAGGAAATAATCTGTATAACACCCCACCCTAAATACTTCAGCAACGAATTTTCAAGGAAATAAAATACAAAACTCTAGAGAGGTTTTAAAAGAAAAAAGTGGTTTTTCCCTCTCACACAGGTTAGTGAAGACAGAGGCGACCTCTGAGACCCCAACAATCCACAAAGTTAACACCAGAGTGTCAGCTTGCTGAGACCACAGGGGCAGTGTGTTGATATTACGATTACCAGATGAGATCGAGGCAGCTTAGACTCTCTACCTACAGTGGCCTATGACTTCTCCTTCACAGAAGGACCACACATCTCTGGCGCTTACCTAAGGGCAGCAGCGTGGTAAGTGTCAACGTAGTCAGAAATGAAGAGCTCTCGGTTCTTGATAACTGGGTCTGTTATGACAAGTTCTCTTCCAGAGTCTGTCACACACACACACACACAAAAAGTTAATTAGGAGGATATTATAATTGAGTTTCCAGAAAGGATTAGGAAAATTTCACAAAATTTTTCTTTCAGGATCACTTCCCACTATAAAAAGCACAGTAAATAACCAGGCCTGTCAGCAAAACAGAGAAGAGGAATAACATACAGCAGGAATAACAGGAGCAAGCGTCCTGTGGGATGTGTTTCTGCCCTTTATTAAGTCCCCACAGTTTGCTGAAATGTATTCAGCAGAAAATGAAAAAAGAAGGAAAAAGAAAACAACTATCACATTTTAGCAACTTGTAAACTACTAAAATTTTCAGTGATCCTGTGCATCTGGTATTTTATTGCTAAATATTCAGGATGGAGTGAAATCACACTGTTTCAAGTTGAAAAGAATAACCAAGTTATTATTTTTAATAAAGAACCATCATTTAACTGTTTTAACAGAAATTTAATAGTTTGAAAAAACTGGTAAAATGTAAAAGAACATTATTCTTCAAAACTGTTTTCACATGACTGCATTCATAGGCCTGACTTCTAATGTGAACTTTATTAATTAAAACAAAAAAGAAAAAGAAAGAAAGAAAGAAAACTGTTTTTGACTACTGGTTTGTTGACTCAAAACCTGTCACCAAAGGCAGTGTGAAGGAGTGAGACAAGCACAGTCATCGGGGCCAGAGAGAGCTGGATCACTGCCCCGGGGTCTCCACTCAGAAGACAAATAGCCTTGGCAACTCCTTTAGCAACTCTAAGCCTCGATTCCCTGTTCTGGAAGTGGGGAGTGACAACCCCGAACTCATATAATTAATGGGTAACAAATGTGAATCAGCTAGAATGAGGCCTAGCACCTCAAAAAAAAAATCAATAAAAAGAAGCTATTAGACATCTGAACAAACGTAATATACACTTTATGTACATATCTCACGTGTCAATAAAGTTATTGGGTAGAAACTACAATGCCAGAGGAAGAAAAAATTAAAAGATGCTCTGAACTACCTTCCTATTGTTCTAAAAGTCAATACTCAAGCTAAATTTCAAAATATTCAGGAAAGCTTTGCTTTGAAAACTGAAGTTCACAACCCTGAAGTTCAACAATACAGATGATTAAAAAGAAACAAAATACAATTCTATAGGGTTTTCAGTGTCATTAGTTCAGCATTAGGTGAGAAAAAGGATAAAAAGATGAAGCTACTTTTATTTCCAAAGAAGATCTATCACTACTCCTAGTTTAAGGGAAAGATGCTACTAGCACATGATCAGGTTGTTTCTCTTTTAAGGCAGAAATAGTGAAAGAACTCAGCAAAAAAAAGAACATTCCAGTAATGTCTATTGATAAAAAGCTTTTTCAGTGAAAACTTTTCATAGTGGTTATCTCCATTTAATGAATGTTTTTACAAAGAACTTTGCCCAAAGCTAAGAAAGTGTAAGAATCAAACCAGAAGGACATATTTACCATTTTCATTATGTCGATCCTGAACCAAATGCTGATACACAGAATCTGGAACTTCAGATTGACGGTAGTACCATTTGACGTTCATGAGTAGGTGGTCCCTCTTACTCTGAAAAGGAAAATCTAACAGCATTAGGAACAGGATTTCGGGTGCCCACAGGTGCATACCATACCCATGATCAAAAGCCCCAGAAACAGGTGGACAGGCAGAGAAGGAGACACACAATTACTACCAGGACCACAAAAATACATTAGTCAATTATGAGGTCAATTTTCATTTTTTGAAAAATCCCAGCCACAACACCTCTCTGACTCTATCCCTTAAAGTTGCTTATTTCAGGAAACAAAGGAAACCAAAGTTGAATCTATAAATCTCCCCAGTTTGATTAACTAATTCATTCGATATGTTTTTTATTTAGCATTAACTACTCAGTACACCACATGAATACATCCTTCCATCTGAAGCTTCGGTTGTGTTGGCAGATATTTAGAAACTGTTTCAGCACACTGTCAAGGCCATTAAGGGCAATGAGTTTTCCCTGCTACTTTATTGCCACTTATGCTCTATGGCAAACTAACACGGCAAACTACGGGTGGTGAGGAAGGTACTATGAGTCCATGGAGCAGGGATCCTGTCTCATTTATCTCTGAATTTCCCAAGAAGAGAACACCTTGGACATGGATATGAATAATAGCGGTCTATGATGGTCAGGGTCCCATAAATGTTTGTGAGACACTTAAGCATCGTATCCCGAAAAGTTAATTTTGTTCCTAGTTCATTCGAAGAATAAAGAATCAAATACTGCCTTTCCATTTGAAGGCTGTGGGGCTAGGGCTTGAGGGGACCATCTCTGTGTACCTGGTCATGAAGCATCTCAATGTGGCAGTGCACTAAGGCTTCCCGGGGCCTCAGAAAATACTTTCCGACCCAGCTGAGGGCCGTAAGGGACTTCCCCAAGGTGAGGGCAATACCACTCCTCTTAGCAGCTTCTACCTTCTCATCACAAGTCAGTGGGTCAGAAATGCACGAGAGCTAAAATTCGAGAAACGCCGCACGTTTATACGGGAGATGGCCAAATCCTAAAGTATGTCCAAGGAGCCTTCTCTAATGAAGTAAGATGCTTGATGCTTACATGAGAGGTTGCACAAAGCCTTCACTAAAAGATCAGGAAGGCTCAAAAATATTTTTGCTAAAATATGTAAGCCATTCAAAGAACCAGAAAGAAAGCAACTGCCAAAGGTCTTGACTGAACTCAGACGTGAAGAAGCGCTATTCCCAAGTGAATTCCATACACGCTAAGGTTCTTACTTCTGCAATGAACTGTGTCAAATATAGGGCATCATTACTGGTTTGAATAAAAGAGACTGCGTACAAAGAATAATCCTACAAAATGGGTACTTTTTAGTTTTTATCAATTTTTCACTTTTATATTCTACACTGTTTATACTGAGGGTGGGAAAAAGAGGACAAATCAGTACGCTGCATAAAAAGAATACACTTTATATATAGTATAGGGGTTTACAGACAGAGCAATTACTTCCGGCAAGGGATTATGGAGGAAGGAACATCTGACCTGAGAAAAAATGGGAAATATTTCGATGAAATTTTTTCTAGGCAAAGGAGGAGACCTGAGAAATACACAAAGATAGAGAAAGTTCAAGACATATATAAGACACATGCAAGTGGTCCATCTGCATGCAGCACAGGAAAACATTCTGCATGATGGTGAGGGGAACCTGAATCCTAGCTGGAGTTTGGCCTTTAGTGGCTTTTTAACTCTCTGGGACAAATGGGGTCTTCTATCTGCACTGCTGACCAAAGCCACAGGCACTGAGGTGCAAAACCCCAGGCCAGGCCGAGGGAGAGCAGCTAAAGGGCTACAGTATCTCCCTGAGGCAGGATGATAAAGAGCGCACTCATCAGGGAAAGAAGGAGACACACCAGGGGAGGGGCAGGGCCTGTTTGGCAGTACTCAGGGATAAACCCGGCTAAGTAAATACACTGTCCAATACAGGGCTTCTCAACCTAAAAACTACTGACATTTGGTGCAGACAAGTCTGTTGCGGGGGCCTACCCAGCGCACTGTTAGATGCCCAGCAGCATTCCTGGCCTTCAACCACGAATGCCAGCAACACTCCTCTCTCATCGTGACAACCAAAGACGCCTTTAAATACTGCCAAACGTCCCCTTCGGGTGCAAAACGCTCCCAGGTGAAGCCCAATGGTCTGACAGTTTCCTTTTTAAGGAAAGCTAAGTCAGAATGGTAAGACTAAACTCTAATTCAAGCACTACTGGGCTGGGCTGGTAAGTACAGGATAGTCGGTCATGGTTCAAATCCCAACTCCATCATCTCCCTGTTACATGACTCTGAGCACATTACTAAGATTCTCTGAGTCTACCCTTTTCTGTAAAACAGGATTATCGAAACCTACCTAAAAGGACTCATGAAAAAACTGAAAAGATGGAAAAGCATATGTAACTGAGCAGGAACTCAAGAGACTATTGCTTTCTGTTAGTAGGTGACTCTAACCAGTGTTTCACAGAAAACTTCAAGAACTTTGCTAAGAATTGTAGGAGTGATATCTTCTCCAGAATATGGTTTCTTTCAGGAGATGACAGTGATGTCTAGTCACTGAGCTACTAATGGATGCTTCAACACTCACAGCACAAAGGAATTCAGATCTGCTAGCAGTCCTAGCAACAGTGTTCTAAAATTTATACTTTTACGTACTTCTGTAACACACCTAAGATGTATGAATACCAAATGACCAGACGAAGATACTATGAAAAAAGAAAATTACAGGCCAATATCTTTGATTCATAGAGATGCAGAAATTCTCAACAAAATATTAGCCAACCAAATCCAACAACACATAAAAAAGATCATACACCAGGACCGAGCTGGATTCATCCCAAGTTCACAAAGATGGCTCAACATACGCAAATCAATGTGATACACCACATTAACAAAAGAAAAGAGGAAAACCACGTGATCATCTCAACAGATGCAGGAAAAGCGTAAGATGTATGAAAATGTGAAGGGCAACAGAAGTAACCTTTAAAGGTACCATAATCACACAATGTCTATTTTTCAGAACCAAGCCAGTGATTCAGGTGACGTTTTGAGGTATAACATCTATGTTATCTTCTGACCCAGGCACACTTAATGATTCCACCCACACAAAATTACCACTCTAGTTTGTTTGTACCTAGATTCACCACTCCTAAGCCTTTACAAAGGGAGTTGAAAGCCTACTGGATTTCCTAATGCAATACTACCCAACAACCAGGGAGTGGCGGCATTGTGTTTAAAAAAAAAAAAAAAAAGCCTCCAGACTCTGAATCCCACACATGGCAAAGGCAGGCAGGCTCAATGTAAACAAAAGTTCTGAACGAATGTAAGTAGCTCTAATGGACACAATCTTCCCAAATAGGCCAGGAATTTAGGTAAAGATTAAACGCCTATAAAGGGAGGCACCGTGTTGTTTCAGAGGCACTAGCCTAAAATCAGGTAATCTAGGATTTTGGTACTGTCCACAATCACTAGTTAGCTGGGGGTGACCTTAGTGAAGTCACCCAGCCATCTGACAAAGTGAGGGACAGAACAAGATGATTTCTATGGTTTGGTTCCATCTTACATGCCTATGTTTAGATTTCTTCCCCAGACTTAACCAAGTAGATAAAATAGGATTGGGAGAGCACCCTTATGTTTTCTCTGTATCACACAATGGCATTAGCTCACATTACCATCCTAAGGAGTTTCAGGAACTAAAACGTCATCTTCCACGGAAGCTGCCTGCTACGCGCTAAGGAACAGCACAAGGGAGCAGAGGGCACCCCCTCTCCCGGTACTCGCTCCCTCAGCCGTCAATCATGGGAAATCTTCATCTTCTTTACACTTTTCACTAGGCGAAGAATTCTGCTCAAAATCACAGAAAATTAAAGGCAGACATGAACTTAGAGATCATCCGATTCAACCCAAACCATCTGGGTTTGGGGCCAATTACCTCTCCAAGCCTCAATTTTCTCATATATAAAATGAGGAAAAATAATAGTCTATATATACCTCGTTAGGTCATGAGGATTAAATAAATGAATATAAGTAGAGTGGACTGGCTCTCAATAAATGCTGGATAGTACTATCACTGTTTTACAGATGAAGAGAGGAGTTAAGCTGTATCAAGAGGCTGGTTATAAATTCTGCTTTTCTCAGATCCAAAATTATGCTCATAATAGCAATACAAAAGTAAATCCAGTAGCAAATTAGAGGGAAAGTTTCTTCACTTTTGCAACAATTCAAGAAGCATGTCAAGTATTTCTAACAAATATGCCTCATTATTGACTAGTGATATAATTGGACAACTGCATAATGGTCAAAGTGGTTATAAATGACACATTTTAAACACAATGCTGAATGAAGAAGGAAGCGGTGAAAAGCTTCCCATGTGAAGGCATCCTGGGGTATATTTCTGAACACAGAGAAGAGCCCACTGGGAAGTAAATATTTCCCACCATTTTTTCTTTAAGGAGAGAGAGATTGATCTGACTGCGTCCAGGTGGTAAGATGCACCAGCATTAAGAGGAAACCACCAAACCAATTTGCTTACAGTAAGGTTTCACAGGCCCTGTGCAAAAAAGGAGAGGAGCTGATTCTGGGTTGAATTATGGATTTGTCCATATCCCTGGCCCAGATTTCTTGAAATAAGGAATGAATGTAAATTTAGGGAAATAAAGAGTTTAACAGAGGACAAATCCCATCACCACCTGGGTTTAGAAAAGACAGCTTAATGGTAGGTGTTCAGCAGCAGAATAGGGAGGATTTCCAGATATTTGCATGTCAGGCAATAGGTTGAGAATTAATGAATTAAAAAGTCAAAACTGAAATTAAACATTGAGAATAAGATAACTGAGAAAGGCAGACTAGAGGGAAAGGGAGGCAACAGAGAACAGAAAGGAAAACAGGAGGCTGCTGCTGAGGGACACCGGTTCACTCCGTCAAGAGCGCACACCTCAACTACCCCAAGTACAAATACACAAGATCCAAGGCCGAGAAGTCAATTTCCCTTCCCAGAGATCTTTCATGATTATTAATATGGTACTTTCATTGATTTTAAATAGCCAATCTGTGTCCTTCCTAGGACCAGTCTTAATTATCTTCCTCTGGGGAAACATTTTTACACAATATAAAAAAATAAAAGAAGTGCAGGGGTGCGGAGGTGGTGGTGGTGAGGATAGGAGTTCATTAATGACCAAGTAGACAAGTGCAGAGATCACCTTTTCAATGGTCTTTATTCCCAACCAGAATGAGAACAACAATAATTGTATACTCAACCTGCATTACAGAAGAAGGACCTTCTTTGCTCTATCAATCACCTACCAGGCCTTGCCAGATTATCAGGGCTCCCAAAGCCCTCCAAACAGGTCATTCTAGTCCCCCCAGTTATCAAATGTGACAGAAGGATCAGGGCCAAAGACAACCCACCTAGGATATGAAGGTGGATATCATCACATGAACAATTTTGCAAAGTCAAAATAATCTGCTAGAGATAACACAGAACTTCCTTCACATTCTTAACTGCTTAGTTCTTGGGAGCGCACATTTCAAATAATGGAAGATCTAGATTCAGAGTCAGGTGAAATCAGACCAAAGTTCTTGTTTTATAAAGCCAAAATGGCCAGTCAGGTTTTTCCAGAAATTTGGGAAATAGAAATAGCTAACATTTGTATACCGTATGGCTTAAGAAGATTCCCTTTGGAGAAACAAAATGGTGAAAATAAGGTGAAGAGTTACCCTTCCAGGGTGCTGCACGGCTGTTTTGAAGTTGTATTTCAACCTGCTGAGTCTACCTCCACCAACAGGGTGATGCCTGTTGGGAAGAGCACCCTCAAAAAGACCTTGGGGACACAGTCTTAGTGGCTTCAACCATTCCTGACTCTGGGGGAGGGGATTAGGGACAGACAGTAGGGTCTAAGATTACCAGTCTTCAAAGGCCAAGTATAACTCCAGGCATATGCACAGGGAAATCAATCTAAAGATAAGCTTTCGGCACTTCCCTGGTGGCACAGTGGTTAAGAATCCGCCCGCCAATGCAGGGGACACGGGCTCAAGCCCTGGTCTGGGAAGATCCCACATGCCACGGAGCAACTAAGCCCGTGTACCACAACTACTGAGCCTGCACTCTAGAGCCCGCGAGCCACAACTACTGAGCCCGCGTGCCTAGAGTCCGTGCTCCACAACAAGAGAAGCCACTGCAGTAAGAAGCTCGCACACCACAACGAAGAGTAGACCCTGCTCACCACAACTAAAGAAAGCCCGTGCGCAGCAATGAAGACCCAACGCAGACATAAATACATAGATAGATGGATACATAGATAAATTTTAAAATAAAGATAAGCTTCCTGTACCCGTCAGAAGATCGTCATTACTCAACTATGTGGATGAACATGAGGACTAAGATGAAATCAGGCAGGAAATGTCTTGTAATATTATTTCAAACCACTACGCTACTCCTAACATAAGACACTAACTGTGTAACATTTTCTATATCTATATATTTATATCTAAATAGCTTTATAGCCATTACAGCTCAAAAGGCCATCAAAGAGTTATAGGAATACATAAGTTCCATCAGGGCTCAGGCCATCAAGGTCCACCCATCTCAGAGTTCTGCTCTCACACGGGTACCAGGAGGTTAAGCGAAAGGCTGCAACACTGACTGCAGAGTCTTGTTCTCAAAGAAGAAAGGGCTCTGAGTATCTCCTACAAATAATCACACTATCATGTACAAATCTCCCTAATATACTGAGACATTAACTAAACATTTTGTTTCCTTTTATTTGAGAGGGTACAGTAAGGGCAAGTATACTTCTTACTGACATCGACTAAACAAAGTATCCACATTTGTTTTGTCCTAAAATGCCCTTTTCTTCCACCTTTCTCAGGTATGTGCACTGCCCAATGGTGACTGAACTGATCTGTGAAAGAACTATGACTGTAGCACATCTCCCTTATGGGAGCCACAACACTTGAGCTTCCAGCACAGAAACTTGTTTAGTGGTGTGATGGTTAACTTTATGTGTCAACTTGACTGTGCTAAGGGATGCCCAGACAGCTAGCTGGTAAAACCAGCTAGCTGGTTATTTCTGTGTGTGCCCACGTGGGTGTTTCTGGGAGAGGTCAGACTTTGACTCAGTAGACTGAGTAAAGAGATCTGCCCTCCCCAATGTGGGTGAGCATGACCCAATCTCTTGGGGGCCCAAAAGGAACAAAATGAAGAAGGAAGAGCAAATTTCTTCTCTCTTCTGGAGCTCGACATCCATTTTTCCCTGCCATCAGCCATCAGAGCTCCTCTTCTTGTGCCTTCAGACTCTGTGACTTAACACCAGCAGCCCCCCTGGTTCTCAGGCCTTCAACCTGAATTTAATTATACCACATGCTTCCTGCTTCTCCAGCTTGCAGACAGCAAGTTATACATATACTAAGGGACTTTCGACCTCCAAAACCTCATGAGACAACTCCTATAGTATATATACATATATCTATCTCTCCTATTGCGTCTGTTTCTCTGGAGAACTCTGACTAATACAAGTGGCTACTTATCATGTACTGATTGGCATTTGCAAATGGACATCACCTGGAACTACACAGGGGTCTACTCAGAACTAGCATAATGAATAAAATAGATAAAAATAGATAAAAGAAACAAGCAAACCATATCCATTTGATTAAGGTGCTTACTGTTGTTAGGCCCTAGAATCAAGGTTGTTACAAGCTCATTTTCCAAACCGGTGGCACTCAATCCAAAAGACTGTTTTCAAGAGATTGCATCAGCATCTGGGTCTGTGCAAGAGGATTTAAATCATCTGGAATCCGATGGTGAAGCAAGAAGGTGGAACTCTGGGAGGGCAGATGACTTTTTACAATGTTTACAACCAAGATGTGCAAATAACTGGTTATATCCAAATCCCCAGGAAGATGATGCTACTAAAAATGTGCCCACACACAGACTCCAATGATCAGAAATAATTTTCAAAATCACTGTTTCTTAATGATGTCTTGTCTATTAATGGTAGGACCAAAAAGGTGCATGAAAACAAAATTCCCTCTCAACTGCTAACCAGGGAGTCAAAACTCAGTAAGGCAATTTCTATCGGGGATTACATTATGGATGAACAATGAAATTTTCAGACAATGGATTCCTGTATTTGCAGTGGCGAGGCCAAAACTGAGTACAGGGGTAGCCCTGGGGAAATTCGTACTTCTTGGCCTCATAAGATAGGGAGACAGGGTCACTAGGTAACCTCTGCTGTCCTTGTCTTCTTAAACTGAATAACAAGTTTATGTCACACACACATAGATAAGCCACAGTTAACGGGGGACTTAGCATATACAGACATATGGGGACATATATAACAAACTAAAAGACATTCCTATAATTTCCCACATGAATCGTGTTGATGTACACCTGACAAAAATACTAAATGTCAGATTCATGATTTAAAGGGTCCCAAAATTCAGGCTGAAGGGTAAGCTAGAAAGATGGAATTTCACAGACAGATTAAGTCCCTATACTTGGATCCCAAAAATCTGCAGCCCAAACCCAAAATAAACCCCTTCCTAAAAGCCAGTATTCTTTCCAGCAATCATGATTACACCAGATAAATCTATAACCACAAATTTTCTATTTGGCCCAAAAGATTTCCCCCATAACAGAAAATAGCTGTTTATAGGCCGCACCATAAGAAACTGCCACATTCCTCGTAATCCCTACTAAATGTCATTAAACGTTCCACTGAATTTCTTTCTTAAAAAATCAAGCCCAAATACTACAAAGTTTAACATGTTTGCAATACGCTGGTTGTTGTTTGGTGACGGCAGCAGCGACTTTACTCATTCTGGGGGAGTTAATTACCTCTTGTACATGACATAGTCAGAAAAGTTACAGAACTCTATCACAAATTAATGATGGGGCAGGAGTGAAAAGCAAGTTAAAGAAGGGGCGGGCAGAAACTGGGCTGTAGTCTTTCAAAATTCTCTAGAAATTTCACAAATTTACTATGACATTATTTTAGAAATAAAAATTACTAACTTATGATTGAAGATACATAACACAGATTTTACTATTAAAAACTGATGCTGAAATATCTTGAAAAGATTTCACTGAGTCAACGTGTGCTTTACAGAAGTGGTTCTCAGACTTCTTAGACTCAGACTCTCATCAAAATTATTGAGGAATTCCAAGAGCTTTTGTTTATGTGGGTCATATCTTATCAATGTTTACTATATTAGAAAATGAAAATAAAGAAAAATTTTAGACATTTTTAGTAACTCACTTAACAATAACCCCATTACATGCTAATGTAAATAATTACAACAAGCAACTATCCTTTTAAAACAAACTAAATTTAGGAAACCAGTAATAATTATGTTTTTACAAATCTCTCTGATACTTGGCTTAAGGAAGCAGATTCTCATATCTGATTCTGCTTCAATCCGTTAAGATGTATCACACATCATTTAGCCTTTGTAAAGCCCCACGGTACACTCATGAGAGAATGAAGAGTGCAAAAGGCAAATGATGTCTTGGTATAATCATGAAAGCAGTCTGGCCCTGCAGACCCACGGACCATAGGTGAGAAGAGCTGCTCTATGCGATGAAGTGAACAAACTACACAACAGTCCCAGACGCCTCCCTCTCAGACTCTGGTAGTTTAAACAATTTTAGCAGGCTCCCCAAATGGAACCATGGCTAGAATGTTAGAGCACACATGTAGTTAGAAGTCAGAAACTATTAAAAAAATAGAAGATTTTATTTTTATTTATACAATCAGACATTGTAATAGTGAGCAGGAAGTTAAACTCCTAAAGAAAATCTAGGTAAGAAGCCTCTTGTTTCAACTTAAGATATTTTTCTTTCTAAAATTTGAGCTCGTGATATTGAGAAATACCTTGATTCAAACAAGAATATAAATAGGGCTATACTAAAATGGTACACTTTAAAACAATGGTGAACCTATTAAGCCGAAAGCATGCAAGGAGAAAATAGGTAGTAACCTGGGTAACTTTTATTCAGCAATTTGCAATTCCAGGCAACTTTGTGGCCATTTCAACAATGGTGCTGCCTCCTACCTAAGAAAACTTGACAACATGAAACATCAACTTTTAAGAATAAAACAAACAAACAAACAAACCAAAAAAACCCAACCAAAAAAACAAACTTTTAGCTTACTGAATTATCATCTTTTATAAAGATGAACATACCTATTTTATGTGAATCCAGCATTTCCTCTCTTTGTAGGTGATAACCTTTTTGTATCAGTTTTCTGAATTAAACTGCAAAACATACAGCTAGAGTAACACCATAAAATACCTTTTAGAAGCACAAAGATTTTTAGAATTGAGCTTCTGTACTTTTAAGGAACACTAATATAGGTTCAGAAATTATTTAAATTTAAATAAAGTCAGCCTACAGAGTAAGAATCCAATTACAGCTAACAAACATTTTGAACTTGCCAATAAATAAATTCAAATAGTTTGGTTGAAAAGGGGAAAAGTCAGTAGGAACCCTAAAAATTCAGGTTTTCCTATTTCACTTTATATAGTCAGTTTTAGGTATCTTATTTATTCTTCTCTCCTTTTGACTTAAACCAAAATGAAGACTGTAACCTTTAATACCTGCTAGTCTATTTATACCTGTTCTATCTACAACCATTTTTCTAATACAAACATATGCCCTGACAGCTTATCTCAGTCCACATGCCAGACAACAAAGGCCCGCTGGCCTGCTGGAGAAGAAACGGAAAGCAGGAAATGAGAAGGCTGAGTTAATCCCAGATAATCGATCAGGGTGTTCAGTCAAGTATGAGCCAAGCTGAGGAAATGCTGCTTAAAAGAAAGGAAGAAAATCAAAGAGCATACGACCAGAGCCACGGTTCATTTTAAAATAGGTTAATTTTTGCCAAGAAGATTCCCCATCACATTCAAGCACTAATACAACTTATATAAATGTTAGTAACTTCTGAAGGAGGACCGTTTTCTTTAAAATCCTTCATCCTGTATCCTTTTTCAGAAATGTTTCAATTTGGGGGTTTTGTTTTACTGTTTTGGTTTTGGTTCATCTATTTTTTTCCTAAATCAGCTGTACTGAGGTATATTTTATACACAATAAGATTGTGTTTGATAAATGTGTTGTATAACCACCACCACAATCAAGATAGGGAATATTTCCATTACCACAAAAAGACTAACTTCCTTTAGAATTGATGAATCTGCTCTGCTGAAAAAGCTTTTGTGCCAGAGAATGCTAGAAAAACATTCTAATCTAAATTCCTTCCCCCATTTTAACACAAAGAGACGTTACTATGAGAGAAACAACTCTTGAGTCGGCTGTGATGCTTCTTTCTACCAGCTGATGCTGGAGAAGACCACTACAGACAACAACCCCACGTTCTTCAAAATCAAATAATTTGCTAGATAAAACTTCTGAGCTGAGACTTCAATGATCTCCTAAAAACCCCAGAATATGATAACAGTTACAGAGACAATAGTTATGAGAGTGAAAAAAATGTTTCCAAATTAGTTTTACAGTATAATTTCCTCAAATCATGTAATCCATATTTAATGAGCTTCCACCGGGTATCAGACCATTGTTCTGGAGCTACATACTGAGGACTCTGGAGAGGAAAAACACAGATAGTCCCAGTCTTGACAGAGCTAACATTCCAATAGAGGGACAGACCCTTTAGCAATCTCTCCACCCTTCCCAAAGACGGTCAGAGAATGGTTAAGTGCTTTAATAAAGCCACTGGCAATGAAATCCACCACTTAGTAACCATACAATCCCAGGCAAGTAACATTTTGTATACTGTATTTAATCTCTTCAGGTACTGTCTTCCTTAAAACTAGCTGTCTTTTCAAAAGCACCTGAATTTGGCAGGGAAAAGTGTACTGCGCTTCATACAGACAGAGAAGGGGGGTTAGATCACCTTAATAAATCTATACACCATTTCCCCATCCACAGGGACAACACAGAAATCCAAGCCTCTGTCTCTCACTAAGGCTGAGAACTAAGGCTGAAAACTCCAGAAGGTTTTGTGGGTTTTTTGACCTCCTTTACTTTTCTTTTATAAAATGTATTATGAAAAATTTCACAGGCATAAAGGTATAAAAATAATATAACTAGGGGCCAAACATATTTTAAGAAATAAAACATAACCCAACCTGAAGAAACTGCCTATACACTCCTTCTAGACAGGTCTCTCTTACTTCCCCCCCGAGGTAAACACTATCTTGAATTTACTGTTGCTCATTCCCACGCAGTGTTTTATACTTTTACTTCATATGTACATACAGCTAAAACTATATAAGGTATCGTTTTGCAGTTTTTACCCTTTACATACATGATACCGTACTCTGACTGCCTCTGCAATCTGCTTTGTTTATTCAGCATTATGCTTGCATGATTCATCCATGCCCTAGTCCATTCATTTTAAATGATACATATTATATCTATATACAATATGCCACAATTTGTTCAAACATTTCCTGCTGATCGATACTTGGGTCATTTCCAGTTTTTCACTACTACAACCAAGGCTGCTACTATAAGCATTCTTATTTATGTATGTGCAAATTTGTCTTAGGTTTGCCTTTGAATGTTTGGTGCCATAGCTAAATATTCAAAATTAATAGGTAACATTGTTCATAATGTCCTCTGATATCAAAGCCTGTAGGATCTGTAGTGCTGTCCCTGTTTTATTCTCCATCTTAGTAACTTGCTGCCTTTTTTTCTTTCTCTTCTTCATCATCTGTACAGGAATTTAAGTTTCATTAGTCATTTCAAATGAGCAACTTCTGATATTATTAATTATCTTTAATGCACACTTCTTTATTAATTCATTAATTTGAGCTCTTATGTTCATTATTCCCTTCCTTTCCTTGGTTTAAGTTATTTTTCAATTTCTCAGCACAGATACTAAAACCATTGATTTTACTCTACCTTTCTTATTTTCATATATAAGGCTAAAAATCTACCTCTGAGCATATGTTTAGCTATATCCAATAATTGTGATATGTCATAGTTTCATTAATCATTCACTGCAAAATATTTTCTAATTTCCAATGTGATTCCTTATTTGGCTCATAGACTATTTAGAAGTGCATCGCTTTACTCCAAACATTTCTGGATATTCCAGGTAATCATTTTGCTTTTTTACTTCTAGCTTAATTCCACTCTGGTCAGAGAAGATGTTCTGTATGATTTCAATCCTCTAAAATATGTTAAGACCTGAATTAAGATCCAACATTGCCATTTCTGGTAAATGTCCCATATGTACCTGAAAAGAAAATATATTCTTTGGTTGCCGGGCATAGTATTCTGTATGTATGACATTTAACTCAAAATTTTAAACTGTGCTGTTCAGTATTCTTACTGATTTATAATCTACTTGTTTGCTCAATTACTGAAGGGGATGTTTGAAAATCCTTCTAATTTTCCAAATAGTCACTAACAGTTTAGGATCAATTGCAGTATATCCATACAATGCATTATTACATAGCAATTAAAATGAATTACTGTAACACACAAAAACATGGATGCATCTCACAAACAATATGGTAAGCCAAAGAAACCAGACACAGATAAATATATACCACATGATACCCTTTACATATAAAGTTCAAAGGCAGGCAGAACTGATCTATGATGTCAGAGCTTAGTTATCATGGGGCTAACTAAGTAGTTAGTTATCATGGGGCTAGTGGCTAGGAGAGGGCATGAGGGTGGTTTCTGGAGTGCTTACAGCATTTTATTGCACGATATGAGTAAACGTTACATAGAACTTACACATATATTATACATACCTATTACTATGTACAGTGGTATACTACATACATAGTATGTACACCTTAATGATATCATGGGTTCACTTCCAGACCACCGCAATGAAGTGACCAGCGGCAATCAAGCAAGTCACATGAATTTTCTGTTTCCCAGCACACAGGGGCTTGAGCATCTGAGGATTTGGGTATCCACGGGGGGGTCCTGGACCAATCCTCTGAGGATACTGAGGGACCACTGTATAAACAGTCATACACGTTCTCAACTGCTTGTAGAAGAAAGCCATCTACTCCTTTGCCCTCCATACACGCCATACCATCCTTATTCAGAGACCACTTCACCTCAAAAATGCTCATAGTGTTACTGATATGGAAAGGAATAGAGACTTTAAATATGAAATCTAGAGAGTCTCTAACTGAATACAAGATGTTCCACTCAATGCTACCTTGTAAAACCAGCCCTGAAATAAACAAAGAGTATGATCGACTCCTCTTCACCTGGTGATAGACCATCAAGGCTGTATACACACTTAAAAAGGGAAGAAGGTGTTATTAATAAGATATAACTGAAACCTCTCCTGAAAGAAAGCAATGAACACCATTTTCTGTAACATTTTTTGTCTATGTTTGCTATTTCCACAAACTCCTCTTTGATTGCAGATTATGTGTTTCCTAGAAGACTACTTGGCAGCAAGCTGCTGACAAAGTATGGATGGCAGCCCTCCCTACACACAGCCTTATTAGCATTTCTATTGCTGCACTGCACACACTGGCATTATAAATCACACACACTCAGTGTCATGCACAGTAATCGAACAGTTACCTAACAACTAAGGGTATTACAAATGCACTGAACTAATATTTGAATATATGCTCTAATAATTAAATTCCATTACGGTTTTTACCTTTAAGCCTAAGGCAGCAACACAGAAATCGAGTGCCATCCACAACGCCCTCACATTTGCCATGAAATGTCACTTATATAGTTCACATCCAATTACTGAACACAACCAGCCAGAGCATCTATCACTTACATTAAAACAAGCAGAACCAGGCAGTAGGGTTGTCGGTAGCCATCACGTGGCTTAAATGGATTTCTCACCTTTCAAATATCAAGGGGTCCTCTTTCCCAGAACATCTCACTAAGGGGTTTGGCCTTTTAACAAAGAGAGCTACCCAAGTTGAAAGAAACATTCAAAAGGCAGGACATGTTGCAAAGCCCAGCTCAGAGTTGGAGACATCTGCCCCTTGTATTAAAATACAAAATAGTAAAAGATCCTTTATTGGAAAAGTAAATATACATAAAAAGGAAGCTTTTGTCAAGGCTACTAACAAAGAAGCAGAGTCATATTAATACCTACGGAGTCCTTGTTTTTGGCAGTGTCCAACTGAAATTAGGGAGCCGTCCTGGACGGAAGATCTATTAATCTCCTAGTTTTTAAGAACAGAGAAACCTTCCCTGAAGTCCTTACTTGGAGCCCAAATCTAAAGCAGTTTACCAAGCTCAAGGCTGTGCTCATCTGTGTTGCTGTCTGCTATTCACGCACAGTCACCAGGATTAGTGCAAACTAAATTTCACAGATTCACAGAAAGACACATTAGAGCTCTCCACCGATCACCAATGATGACCTTTAAAACAAGGATCACGATTACTCCCCTAATTCTGTTAAGTCCAGAAAAGCTTTTATTGTCAAAAGAAAACATTAATAGCTGACTCTTAGCAATTACCACATAATACAGTCACCATTTTACCTATTAACAATATTACCATATTCTATAATTTGAGGGAGGCAATCGCTATAGAGGGAAATGCAGGAAATCATTTTCTAGCTCTACCAATGTTATGTCAGGTAGGCTAACAAGAGAAACTGTCAGAGCTCTAATTGGCAGTAAATAATTATTGAGACATAAAATGAAACAATGCCCAAGAAAATTTAACATGATCATACAAAAGAGGAGATAGTGGAATCAACCGCCTGGGGAAGTTACAGAGGCTACTGCCTCTTTGCATTTATGGAGAAATCAATACCTGGTAACTACACCTCAAATCAGGCTCTAGAACGATGGATCTTAACCTTTGCTAGGCCTTTTGTCTCTCAAGGAAATGCGCATGCCGTGCAAACAACTGCAGAAGATGTCTGAATGTTCACAGGCTCCCAGTTTAAGAACCACTGCACTTAGCACCACACTGTAACATTTGTTTTTGTACTGTCTGTATCCCCACCCTGCAAATACATATATATGACGGGACTACCCCAAGCAACAAAACATTAAGTTGCCCTAAAGAGATAACTTACAATACAAAACGTGAAAACCTTCACCTGGCCCTCACGCAGTGAATAACAGGACACTCCTATGTACCAACTAAAGCCAGCTCCTCACCCTTCCACCCATTTATTATAATACCTGAATAGGGAGGAAAAGCTTTCTGATGTTATCCTATCAATATGAGGTCCTAACCCTCTAAGCAAATCATCCTAAGGGTAGATTACCCCTAGGTAGTCCACTAACAAATGCTGGCTCTAACAGAGCTAGTTTTAAATAAAACAGTAACTAAAAATAAATGATAGTTTCTAAACAGCAGTACTGTTAGGTTTTCCAATTTTGTGCATTATGTGTAAATTTCTCAGTCTATGATATCACAAACTGAGATTCAGCTATTATGTAACAGAGGCAGAGAAATAAGGATTACTGTCTTGTATTAAAGCAGAAAACACCATGAATGTCTTCCTTGTCCCCTCTCCCTCAAGTGTCATAAACGGAGTCTAGTATATTTTTAGTTGATAAAGCCATGATGTTACAGCATGTAGTTTATACTTCGACATCTCTTTATATCACACAGATATGAAATAGCTAGAATTAGGTAAGAAAGGTGAAACACATTTAAAGAAGAAGAATGTACCAAAGAATCATATCTTTATGAAGGGTCATAAAAATTACATTCAAAGCTCATCAAAACTGAAGCTTCTTACATAGCAGAAATCCACTGTCTCTTAAAAATCTGGCCACATTTATCCTGCATTTTTCCTGAGGAAGGCAAGATACAGAACAGTTCCTAACTCACAGCATTTCGAAAAAAACAGACACTGCCGTGACATTTTCTTGTAAATATATTTGAATGAACTCTTAAGAAAAATCTTTCCGTGATTTTTCCCACAAAGCAGTCCACAAAAATGTATGCTACATAAAGCATGAACTCAGAGCTTGCCATAAAAATAAAGTCTTCCCAATTAACTCTGGGAAAAACATAATATTATCTAGGTATAATATTCCCCTTCTTAGAAAAAGGACATATTCATAAAGTGGACTATGTGATAAATACATAAAAATTTAAGAATAAACTGCTCTTCATGCACAACTGAATTTTTATGTAAAAAAATCAATAAAGTAGCTAGTATATGAAAAATAAGGCATAGAGGAATTCAAACTAGGTTGTACCTGCAGGAGCCAGCATCTTCCAGAGGCTGACTATAACAAAACAAGATAGAAGAGGCGAAAACTAACCAAATATAAATAGCAAAATGGAAGGACACTTCAAAAATTAACAAGATGATGTGAAGTAATTCGGCAAGATCTTCTCTTTGAAATTCATCATCCTAGCACGGGATGCTCTATAAACAGCCCCTTACAGAGGATAACGGTAGGCAAACCACTAGGAGCAGGTGTTCGATATTTTAAACATCTAGAAAAAAAATTCATGAATAATAACCAAGGTGACAGAAAGTTCACAGCATAACCAGACAGCCTTTAGTTATATTTACCACGTAACTTGGGCCATTTGCTTTGGAATTCACCTCATGCAATACAGTGAAACCAGCTTGATACTGGTGAACAAAACCAAATGTGAAACCTCTGATTTAAGTTTTACTCTCATGTATTGTATAATAAAATTAAAATGCAATGCCAATAAAATTTGGATTAAATCCAAAAACTGCAGTTTTATGAAACAGCATTTGTAACATTTACACTTACCAAACTGTATAAAATGTTTTATAATCTGCACTCAATTTTAAAAAGTGAAATATAATTTCCATACAGCAAAATGCAGAGACCTGAGGTACACTGTTCAATTAGGGTTTTTTTAATAAATTTTTTTAAAATTTTTTCTTTGAGGGGGCTGCATTGGGTCTTCGTTGCAGTGCATGGGCTTCTCATTGCAGTGGCTCCTCTTGTTGTGAAGCACGGGCTCTAGGCACACAGGCTTCAGTAGTTGCAGCACGCAGACTCAGCAGTTGCAGCATGCGGGCCCCTAGAGCGCACGGGCTTCAGTAGTTGTGGCTCGCAGGCTCAGTAGTTGTGGCTCACAGGCCCCAGAGTGCAGGCTCAGTAGTGGTGGCACACGGGCTTAGTTGCTCCGAGGCATGTGGGATCTTCCCCGAGTAGGGATCGAACCCACGTCCCCAGCATTGGCAGGCATATTCTTAACCACTGTGCCACCAAGGAAGTCCCTCAATTGGTTTTAATGAAGATGTACATAGATCCCCTTATAACCCAAGTCCAAAACAGTTCTACTCTTCCAGAAGGTTCTCTCAAGCACATTCCCACTCAATCTCTACCCTACCCGTAGAAGCAACCACTAATCTGATTTCTATTATAGAGACCAGGATAGATCTATATATTTAAATTTTAAGAAACTGTCAAAGCTGTTTAAGTGGTTGTACTGTTTTCATTCCCACCAACAAAGTTGGAGAGTTCCTTGCCAGAGAGGCAACCTTGATAATCAGTTATCAGCCTTTTCCATTTAGCCATTCTAGTGGCCGTATAGTGGTATTTACTGTAGTTTTAACTTACATTTTCCTGATGACGAATGATATTGAGCACTTTTTCATGGGCTTATCCTCCAGTCATATATCCTCTTTCTTAAAGTGTCTCTATATTCAAGTCATTTTTAAAAACTGAGTTGCCTTATTATTAAGTTGTAGCAGTTCTGTTTGACGTTTTTCATGTATCCTGGATTCAATTCCTTTCTCAGATTTGTGTTGTAAACATTTTCTCACTGTCTGAGGCTTCCCCTATGAATATTAACAATGTCTCTTGATGAATTCCCTTTTTTTTTTCTTTTATGGTTAATACCTTCCATCTCCTCTTTAAGAAATCTTTGCCTCCATCAAGGTTGTCAAGATACATAATTTTTACCTTATATTTAAGTCAATGATCCATCTCAAATTGACTCTTACGTATGGTGTGAGTTAGGGTTTTGTCTTTTGTTTTTGCCCTATGGATATTCAACTGTCCCAGCCTATTTGTTGAAAAGACTTTCCTCTTCCCATTGAAAATAGCTTGATAGTATATGTGTAGATTCATTTAAATCTGCATTCAAGAAATAAAAGTTACACCTTAGCCCTTGAGATCACTGGCATCTTAATCTCACTTTGTATGCTATCACCAATATTGGAAAGCATCATTTCCTCTTATTAACATACTTTATATTTACATAAAATCAATAGTAATGTTGACTGATGGTTATACTTTTTGAGGTTTTCCTGTTTGAATTATGCAACTATATTTTATAAATGTATACTTATTTAATATGTATGCATACAGACTGCATTGTTGTGACACTTGTAATGTCTAATGTTTATGTTTGTGAAATGTAAAAAATCTCAGCTATAATTGTGTGCTGATATATTACCTCAGATAAATGTATAATCCAGAAATAATCATACAAAACATCTCCTCAAATCTGCAACTCCAGTCACTAAACCAGTTGCTCCTTTTGCTCAAAATAAAATTTTTCTGGAAAGTTAATATGTTTTAAGTCACCTTGTAAGGGATAAACCAATAAGGAAAAACGCAAAGCTCTAACACATACATTTGGGGTGGGGGGATGGAAGCGGGAGGGGAACAGCATCCTCTCACCATCATTGGTGAGATTTCACAGGTCGATCTGAGCATCTATTTACGAAGACAGGACTTCAAGCTTCTCCTGGACTAGAAAAAATTGTAGAAGAAAACTGAGCATCTATGCCTCTGACATGGCCTAGACCACTAGGGGGAAACTCCATGGGGTTAGGGGACCAAACTCAGCTGGTAACTGATAAACTGTTCCTTCTTTCTTGTCTTCTGTACCTGTCCCTCCCCTCAGGGCTTATACAGAAACGGTGGCAGCCATGACAAACAGCAGGTCACACTGAGAACTCACGTGTTTGTGATCCTAGGCTTAGTAGAAAACCATTTCAATAAAAACTAAGATACCAGGAATTCTAGGAGGATGGCAGCATAGTTTACAGATCTTCCTGACTCACCACCATAAAAACAGATCAACTAGAGAGTCAAATCAAACTCCCGCTGACAACAAAACAGAATGCAGAAACAAGGGATCTTCACAAATCCGCGAATGTAAGCAGGTGGGGGGCACAGACCACCAGCAACCGAAAGGCCTGTGCTTGTCAGCATCTGTAGGGGAGAAAACTGAAGGAACGCTGTACCTCTCACACGGAAGATCAGGAGGATCTCAAAGTCGTTACTGAGCATGGAGGTGGGCCAATGTGCTAACAGCAGCTTGCCACTGCGGGGGTTTTGTCCATGGGGATGCAAGTTAGTACAGGGAGACCAGAAAAGGCTAAGTAGTCTAACCACAGTGAACTCTTAAAAACTCACCACAGCTCCCTTCCAGGAGAATCCCCCATAACAAAGGAGAAACTACAGGGAATGGAGCACAGACCGAGCAGAACAGGAACAGGAGAGTAAAGGAAAAAGAAGGTTCAAATGAAAGTGAACTAAGGGAACAGAGTCAGGAACTCACAAAATGCAAGCACCATATTTTTAACATCACATAACAACGGAAGAGGGGGCTCCGTGAAGTTACAAGAAACTACTCTGAACCACACACACCTCCTTCTAAAAGTTCAAGAAAATCAAATGTGCATAAAAATAAGCAAAAGTACTGAGGTTAAACCTCATACAGTGCTACTAATGGGCGGGGGGGGGGGAGGAATAAGGAGCAGGATAGTATCTCTACAAGGAAAGCACAGCCAAAAAAAAAAAAAAAAACACCTGTGTGCGCACACACACACACAACCAAAACTGTAATGCACTGTTTCAAAACAAGCTAAAAGATATTATTAAATAAATGATACAAGACATTAGAAAGCAATACATATCAGACACAGGAAAACTCAGACGTGAAATGTCAGACAAAAATTATTTTAGAAATGAAGACTAAACCAGAAGGAATACAAGAGTGAATAAACACAGCTAGCAATGCCTTATGAGAAAGAGAAGGTGAAAAGAAGAAAATTTTAAAGTCAAAAAAGAAATAAAAAACAAAAAGGATTCAGGAGAAAGTGACAAATATTAAAGACAGACAAGGAACAACTAACATACAGACAGCAGAAGCTCCTGGAAAAGAAAACCAAATCTAAGGATAAGAACAAAAACTAAAATCTAAGGGTAAGAACAAACACTGTAATTCAAGAATATTTTCCTGAAATGAAAAGCTTTGAAACTTCACACTTCAAGAGCACACCATATACTTAAGCACACTAATCCAGAAGATCCTGATTAAGACACATTCTTTCTACTAAAATTACTGAACTTTAAAGGAAAAAAAATTTCTTCAGGCATCTAGGAAAAAACAATATGTGAATTATAAAACAAAGATAATTAGAGTTTCAACAGACTTTGACAGCAGTGCTTTATGCCTGAAGAAAATGTTGTTGCATATTTAAGGCACTCAAGGAAAGAAAACATGGTGACCATAGTTAGTAATACTGTACTGCGCCTTTGAAAGTTGCTGAGAGAGACCTTAGAAGTTCTCATCACAAGGGAAAAAGAATTCTGTAACTCTGTGTGGTGACAGCTGTTAACAAGACTTACTGTGGTGATCACTTCACAATATATTCAAATACCGAATCATTATGCTGAGAGTAATATGATGTTGTATATCAATTATACCTCAATTTTTACAAGTAAGAAAGAAAGAAAAGAAAACATTAGCCAGCAAAATCTGACCTGCAAGTGTAAGGGCACAAACAACCTGTTATAAGCATTCAGGAAGTCGGGGACTATAGTTCCTCCAGACAACTAAGATGACTAGAGAGACATCTATATAAGCACTAGCGGTAAAGATAAAATATAGAGTTACTTGGAGAACTAAGACTAAATAAGGGTTAAAGAGAAGAGACTATAGTATGTACTAGTTATGAAATCTGAAAATGTAGACATAGTATCAATACTATCATTTAAAACATGGGGGAAGCATAGGGAGAGCACAAACTAAACTTTTTTTTAAATACTCTTCAGTAATCATAACTGGTGAGCATGGGATTAATACTGTTACTCTGAGACAGGTGTTTGGGTAAGGTGAGATAAAGAAAATAATGACAGGATATTCTAATTTTGTCACTCCTGTGTGCCTGAGAATCAGGAATCTCTGTGTGGAAGATACAGATGGAATACAGATGAGGTAAAAACTCTATAATTCTGAATTTGAATTAGAAATATCAGTATACAGCAATGAAGACCCAATGCAGCCAAAATTAAATAAATAAAATAAAAAATTTAAAGTCTATGCAGTTAAAAAAAAAGAAATATCAGTATGATTGATAAAGTATCACTATAATAGATAATGTTTCCCAGCTCTGTCCAGTGAAATTTTAGAAATTTTCATGTAATTTATAAAAATCCAAAGATCTAGACATAATGACCAACCCAGTAGAAATGAGTCCCAAACAGCCCAGAATGTGCTCTTGAAATATCAATTCTCACTAAAAGAAACCATGGAGTCTAGAAGAAATGATGATTCCAGGTCTGGTGTGGAAATGCACAAGATGGGGATGGAGCAGCTAGACATACAGATAGCAAGGACATTAGACCACTAGGGTCATATCAACGACTTAGAAGCCAACTTGGAGAGGCTCCCAGTAGCCAACGATGGAACAATCTGGGCTTCAATAAGGATTAAGAATTGCAATTATTTGAAACCCATCAATATCTTTAAGGGTACCCAACACATTATTTGAAAAGTGGGTAAAAAGAAAGAATCAAGCTTTTATCCTGTCTTTCCTAAATAAACGGTACAACTGGATAGGCAAATCATAGATGACAGGAAGCACTGCCATATGAAATTATTCTAGCTAATAAATGAAAATGAAATGGTAGAATTAGAATCTCATAATTTTGCAACACTCAAGGAATTAATGGATACAGGTAGTAAAATCCAAAAGAGAAAGGAGAAAAAACAAACAAACAAACAAACAAAACCAGACATGACATGCCTCTGGTAAAAACTTACTACACCATTTGTAATCTTGCCCAAATGGGTCAGACTCAAGTCTGAACAAGCCTCTGGATCCAGCTATTAATGTGCAGGAAATGCAGTAGACAGAGGCACATGTTTACTGCACTAGCAATCAACAACATCTAGATTGTGGGAGATACTTTCAGGTCAAGTGGCTTGGCTTTTTCAAAATAAATAAAGGGATGAATGAAGGACGCGGGGGTCGGGGGGGAGGGAGAACTACAGATTATAAGATCATAGGCAAAACTAACCTGTAGTGTCCAGAGATCCACGCTTGGGAGATGAAACTATAAAGGAACATGAAGAAATCACTACTTTGAAAGTCAGGGCAGTGGTTAATTTTGTAAGGAAGGAGGGGACTGTCATTGCAGAGGAACTGGGAGATGGCTGGCAAAGTCCTATCTCTTCACCTGGGAGGTAGTTACACATTACAATTCATTAAACTATACATATGCTTTGTGTGGTTGTTTGTATTTGTGATTTACAGTAAGGAGATTTTTTTTTTTTTTTAAAGAAACCACTAACAGACCTCACCTGCCTTCTGCCTAAGAAAAGGCATCTGCTAAAAGCTCTGGTAACCAAATGAGGAAACTCAGGAAAAGGGGAGCACACCTGAAAGGACAAGTCTCATCATGATAAAGTAAATGAACTTCATTTCTCAGGCAGATTTCAGCTGGAGACCAGATGCTGCAGATGCACTATGGGCAACAGATAAAAGATGTATTCTACCAATGTTCACAAATTTATACATTTCTTAATTATGTGGTTTCTAGTTAAAATACAAAATAGCAACCAAACCAAAAGAACTAAATTAGAAAATGTATGTAAGGAAATAGAGACAAGATATAAGAAAGCAGCTGGAATTGTCACAGGAATCTACCAAAGGAATGAATAGCTGCTGAGCGCGTTAACAGACAACAGACTGATCAGAATCACATCCCTGGAGTAAGAATACAGGCCAGGAAACTAAAATTTAAGAACAATTTTGAAATATAAACGAGTAAAACAAAACTCAGCATTAAATTATTTTCTCATACTCATAACAAATGCCACAGCTTCTGATGGAACAAATCCCTTTTCCAGTGTTTGGGTCTCATAAACCTAAGGATTCCTTACCACCTTCTCTCAGACACCCAACAGCTAGTTAATGAGCAGGAAATCCTGGCCATCCTGTCACCCGTGTCCTCCTAATAAGTTCTATCTCTAACCCTAATTTTCTTAAAGCGTAATTCTGATCACGTACTCAACTGGTAAAAAACATCCATGGTTCCCCAACAATTAATCCAGTTTCTCAGCGTGACTTTCAAAGCCAGGCATATCTTTATGGCTCTATCTCTGACCGCTCTCTTGACCAAACCAAGCTAGACTCCAACAAAAATATTTTGCCTCTATCTTGTGTCCTTAAAAAGCTTTTCTGTTTTCCAGTCAAAATCCTTCCAACCCAGGGCTTCCCTGGTGGCGCAGTGGTTAAGAACCCGCCTGCCAATGCAGGGGACATGGGCTCGAGCCCTGGTCCGGGAAGATCTCACATGCCACGGAGCAACTAAGCCCGCGCACCACAACTACTGAGCCTGCGCTCTAGAGCCCAAGAGCCACAAGTACTGAGCCTGCATGCCACAACTACTGAAGACCGCGCGCCTAGAGCCTGTGCTCCGCAACAAGAGAAGCCACCACGATGAGAAGCCCATGCACCACAACGAGGAGTAGCCCCTGCTCGCTGCAACTAGAGAAAGCCTGCGCACAGCAACGAAGACCCAATGCAGCCAAAAATAAATAAATAAATACATAAATTTATAAAAAATCCTTCCAACCCTTCGAAGCTCAGCTCAAAAGCTGGGGTACCCTTGCCAAGTCCTACCCATGGAAAGCACTCTCGCACTTCTCTGAGCCCCACTCTCTGCAAGTGTGTGGTGATCCCTCTCTATTCCTCTTGAACCACTTGAGCGCAGAGGCCATACTTTATTCATATTTTTACATTCAACAAATATTTATTAAGCTCCCACTATGTGCCAGAAACTGTATGGCCCTGGGTCTATAGCAATAAACAAATAGGCAGGCATCTCCCTCCCTCCCCCAGCCACTTGGAGCTGACCATTCTTGAGGGAGAGACTAATTCATATCTTTTTCCTCCTACACAATGGACTTCCTATTATATACACAGTAATCATTTAATGAATGTTGGCTGAACTGTACAGAAACATTTAAGAGAAGAAAGTAACATACTGGGGTAATTTAAAATAAGTCATTAAAAGTCCTCATTTCACTTGAGGAAAAAGAAGACCATCCAACCTCCAAATCTGACACATTCCAGTACTTCTCCTTTTCAGAAACGTCTGCCTCTTTAAAATTTCACCAGAAGTCCTTGTAAGGTACCTGAGCTAGAGAAGTCCCCAGACCCATCCTTCCTATGCCCTCCTCTAAGGGCAGTTGCCCTTTCCAGTCCCTTTAGGTGGCCATGCTTTGTTATACGTGACTCTGGCCTAGAGCCTACAGCTGACTGCATGAGGTGCGACACCTGATCCAGAAAAATTCCCATCCCTGAGCAACCAGCACATGTGGTCCAGGGCAAAAAGATAATCTGTGCCAGGTTCCCTCAGCAACATGAAATGGCAACTAAGCAACATCAGTTAAAGTAGTGCTCAAGATGCACAGATGCTCTAAGGTAGAGATGGATCTTTTATTTCTCTTTTCCAAACAAAACCTCTATAAATTGAAATCCAAATCGTCCTTCAAGAAGAAACAGGGGCCCAGAGCTTCTCTCATGGAGCCTCCCTTTGACCATCTTCCCTGGTAACCACCAAATGCACCACCTCAGAACGCAGCTTAAGAAACCACAGCCCAGGTAAAAACCAAATCGAGTTGGCTAAATTGCAAAATATTCATTAACATTTTCATTCGTTCACTCATTCATTCAGTGACTATGTGCTGAATGCCTGAGTGCTAGATCCTGTAACAGTCACAGAATAAGACAAATGAGGTTTTCGTCCTCAAAGAGCTTTTGTTCCACTGGGGAAGGGAAAACAAGCCAACTATTGAGGAAATTCTAGCGTTCTACTGGGGAAAGGGAAAAAAATACAGTCATACCTTGTTTCACTGCACTTCTCTTTGCTGTACTTCGCAGATAACTGCATTTTGTTTTTACAGATTAAGGCTGTGATAACCCTGCATCAAGCAAGCCCAGCGGTGCCATTTTTCCAATAGCATTTGCTCACTTCATGTCTCAGCGTCACATTTTGGTAATTCTTGCAACATTTCAGACCTTTTCATTATTATTGTATTTGTTATGGTGATCTGTGATCTTTTATATTACTACTGCAAAAAGATTATGACTCCCTGAAGGCTCGAGTGATGGTTAGCATTTTTTAACAATAAAGTATTTTTTAATTAAAGTATGTATTTTTTAGACATAATGCTATTGCACACTTATTAGACTATAGTATATTATAAACATAACTTTTATATGCACTGGGAAACCAAAAAATTGGTGTGGCTCTATTGTGATATTGCTTTATTGCAATGATCTGGAAACAAACCCACAGCACCACCAAGGTCTGCCGGTAAACCAACAAGGTTATCTAGGGTGATGATCAGTGTCATAAAAACAAGAAAGATATTAAGACTGGGCAACATCTTAGAGAATGACTAAGTAGGAAAGAGGTTGAAGCCATGGATAAGGTAGTCAGAAAAATCATCTGGAGTAGGCAACACTTGAGCTGAGACCTGAAAGATGAAGAGCCAGTAACTCAAAGACAGAGAACAAATCCATCAAATCAATAAACAGCCTACGATCCACCAAGAACAGTACTAGGGACCACAGAGAATATCCGGAATGTTTAAAACACAGTTCGTTCCCTCAAGTTTCATATCCATTCAGGGAGGTAAATTAACTCACGAAACAAGTTTCATGAAACTGTACAGAATGAAGCAAAAAGCCAGAGGAGCCCTGAAGACAGCGGGAAAGGTGAACTGCTTTGAAGCCTGCAGGTCAGTCACTGTAAGGCCAAGCTAGTCGATTTGGAATTCTGATTCTGCTGCTGATGCAAAAAGTACATAAGCCATGCCTTTAAGCTTTCCAAAGTAAAAGCTGAAAACTTTCTCATCTTAATTAGTTCACACTTAGAAGGAAATATGAAGGCAATGCTTCCAGGCAGCAGGGTAAACACACTGTTAATTTGCTAGTCTGGAAAACCTAGTCCTCAAATTGCATTTCCTCCACTTAACTAAGTAACTAAGGTTCCTTGACTTCCCACACCTGCAGTCTCCTCAGCCATGCTAATTCACAGTTGCTGCTTCCCTCCCACTGACCACATGCTCACCCAGAATCCTCCAGCAGTTTCTTTTTCTGGAACAGTTGAAGAACTGCTGAGTAGAAAGAGTTGCCAACCAATTAGTCTCCAAACCATCCCGACTCAACTGTATTGTTCTGTCAGTGTCCGGAGCAACTGAAAGTTATTCAGCTATTTCAGATGTCAGGAACTGAGCAGAGTTTCCCAAATGTTTGTTCACTATAAAGCAGAAAACCAGTTGGGCCTCTTCCAACCGAGACTCTGAAGAGAGGGCTGCAAGAGTCCCGTGGTGCTGCCATCAGATCCACTACATCTTGTCCCAGCTTCCACAGGGCCACAAGAAAGTAAAGATCAAGCCACCTGCGCCAGCAGGCAGTTAAGGCAAGTTTTTCTCTGTGAATAGCTTGGTGGTGTGAAGAGGCTTTTCTGGGATAAAACAAGAGGAAAAGGTACATATGCTTCAAATGGAATGGTCCCAAAAAAAAAACAGATGGTCGTAAAAGCAAGAAAAGCCCCGACCCTCCCGGCAGCCACTGACCATCTGCGACCAAGTAAGTTTTCCCACTGACAATGAACAGCAAACCACCATCAGCACTATCTTCACTGATTAAAGGAAAAACAAAAATGCCAACTAGTACCTCTGGATGAAAAGCCAAGCACAATCATCTATTTTCAATGCAAAACTGTCTATACAAGTCAACTAACGGACCTTGCCTATCACCATCCCACATCCAAATCCAGCCACTGTAACTAAAAAGTATCCATATGATGAGAACTACTCTAAACCAACAATTAGTGGTAAGAGTTTCCCCACCTAGAACCCACTTTCTTCTCCCTTCCACCACACCTATCTGTAAAAGCCAACCCCAAATTCATCAGTTCGTTAGGACACCTCCTCTTGAACCTTACCGATGGACAGGTTCCATCATTTTGAGCCTTCTCAGCAATGCACACACACCATGGCAAATACACTGCTTTTTAGCTACTTTGAAGACATTTACTTATGCCCTGCACCTCTCACAAACATTTGCAGGTAAGAACTCTGACTTTCTCTTAAAGATGCAGCTATCATTCTTTTTTAAATCTCTTCCTCATGCTTACTATCAAATGCTACAAAATAAGAGGGTTTAATACACAAGGGCTTAATTCACTGGAAGGAAACACAGACTTTTATAATAGGAAAAAATATTGCAATGCCAATGTAAAGTATTACACTCATAGTGAAGATATTTTACCATACTTCCTCTTCTCAATGAAAGAGGACAATGAAATTAAAACTGGAAAACACAAACAAAATTCAGCTAAATAACAAGCCACTTCATTCTAATAAACTTGTCTTTTAAAACCCTCCCTACAGCTTCCACCCTGTATGCATCTGCATTTACAAACACACATACTGGTATACACTACAACATACAAAAGAGGATCATGCCAATTCCAAACCAATAAAAAGGTACCTTTTAAAAGTCATCTTTGTAGGGCTTCCCTGGTGGCGCAGTGGTTGAGAGTCCGCCTGCCGATGCAGGGGACACGGGTTTGTGCCCCGGTCCGGGAAGATCCCACATGCCGCGGAGCGGCTAGGCCCGTGAGCCATGACCACTGAGCCTGTGCATCCGGAGCCTGTGCTCCGCAGCGGGGGAGGCCACAGCAGTGAGAGGCCCGCATACCGCAAAAAAAAAAAAAAGTCATCTTCGTAAAGAGTCCTACTTCTACATCTTACCCTAGGAGAATCAAACAATGATATTTGCAAGAAGATAATTCATGTTGGTCTAAGACGAACTGTAACTAAACATAACTGAATTCACAAATTTAGTTCTAAGTTATGAAAATATAAGGAAATTTAAAATCTGTTGAAAATGTTCTTTTCTACAAATGACAACCATATAATCTCTTACATCATTATACTCTGCTTTTAGCATTCTCAATATGTTTTTCCATCTGAGATATGCAGTAAGTCTCCTAATGCCAGAAATGGCTGCAGTGCCTTGGGTCATTACTACTCAGGAACTGGGTGCATTTGTGGATCTGATTCTGTGCTGAACTGTACTACAGTTTCAGACACGTCCAACTGTGGCAGAGATTGCTGGCTGCCTAACTCAACCTCCACTCCCCCCACTTTCCTTAATAATAGAACCCCTATATTACTGGACAGCCAAAACCAACTCCCACCTCCCCTGAAGATCTACATAAACTGAAGTTGTTAGGCAGGGGTACTAGGAAAGCTCTGGAATGGGCCCTCCTCTTTCAGCTGCCTGGCTAGAGTGGAGAACCAGTTTCCCCCAATCCACTGCAGAGTAATACTTTTATAAAAAACACAAATAAAATGGTGTGGCAATGTCAAATCGTTATAAAAGTTTCTAAACGGTTACTTTCTGTACTCAATACGTGGTGGCCTAGTAACAGACAGTTCAGTCCATGGACTACGATTCAGATAACACTGGCCTAGAACATTAATCTGACCACTGTAGCTGCAATGGCCATCTGTGACCATGAGGAACCCCTGAGAATGGAAACCATGCACTAACGACAATGGTGCAGACTGTAGGAAACTAGATACCTGACGATCATGGTCACTCTCTCAACTCTGGATGGCACACCTTGGAAAACACCTTGTTTTATAGGAGAATACAGACTTTTTACTACTGTGATTTGGGTTTTTATTATATACAGCCAATCGACATAACAGACACTCCTACATGTGCAGATCACTGCAAAATTTCCAAAGTGCTATATTACCTCTTTTTACTCTCACATGAGAATAACCCCACTGTGAAGTAAGCAAGACAAAGTATTATCTTGATTTGACAGACAGATGGAAACTAACATTCTAAAACATGAAATAGCCTGCCTGAAGTAACACCTAGGAAGCACTGATAGCAGAACTGAAAACAGAAGCCAGCTGCCTGCTCTTTCCATAAGAGCAATCTACCTCTCAGTGAAGTGAAATCACTTAATCATGATCACAAGCAGAATAAAATAAATGAGCAGGGGTGTGTACTTGCAACAAATTACACAAAGTGTGTATGCTGCTGGGTAGTAAGATACAACAAAAATACCATGGTCAACTAGTGAAGACAAAAACCAGATTTAACGGCTGTGGTGTCCTACTTCATTTGTAACAAAGCGTGTGTGAAAAGGAGCTGGAGGGGCAGAAATCACAATTTTATAATAATTTAGCCAGAAATGTAGCAACTGAACTAAGAGCAAATAATACATAGCACATTAGTTTAGGTTATGACATAAACCTTCAAACCCTGGTCTCAAATAAAATTTGAAACCCTAATATTCTATCTGGATATGAACAGAATCCGTCAATAAGTAATAATGTTTCTTAAAAACAGTTTGCATAATTATTGAAGGACAGTAGTAACAATACTGAACTTTAATATAAACCAGACTTCTGAGATCCACTGTCAATCAAATGAGTTTCCGTACTCTTCCTTCCACGGTGAAGAAAGGCTGGCACAGAGCCATCCCCCTCACTTCCCAGGATGCCTTGTGAGCAAAGGCGTATTAAAAAGCATATTTAAAACCTGAAGGGCTTCCCTGGTGACACAGTGGTTAAGAATCCAACTGCCAACGCAGGGGACACGGGTTTGGGCCCTGGTCCAGGAGGATCCCACGTGCCGCGGAGCAGCTGGGCCCGTGAGCCACAACTACTGAGCCTGTGCCCTAGAGCCCGTGAGCCACAATTGCTGAGGACTACACGCCTAGAGCCCGTGCTCCGCAACGGGAGAGGCCACCACAGTGAGAAGCCCGTGCACCACAACGAAGACCCAACGCAGCCAAAAATAATTAATTTAATTAACTTTTTTTTAATTCTAAATAAAAAATAAATAAAAGCTGATGGTTAGGATCAGACATGCCATCTGTGACTGTGGACTAATTTTTATCTGGGTAAGTTTTCTTTGCCTACGTGGCTATCAAACGTTTTATTTCATCAGCAACAAACACTAAAGTATTTGCCCATATCAGTATTTATCTGTTAAATACTAAATCAAACAGAAGCTATACTTTTCAGTACACAGAGATAAAAAGCTTCTTCTGCTGTCTTAAATATTTTGTTGCAATATTTTTAATTTTAAAAACAAAAAGAAGACCCACAAGAAAAATTAGGACATGAATTTCAATGTATTTTATTATGCACATTTACCCTTTCAAAATTTCTCTACAGATATAAGCTAATTACCAAAGAAAAAAACAAGCTGAGAAAAACATTTAATTGCTCTTGGTATGTAAACATCTTATAAAAATCCTCCAGGATCATTAGTGAGAATGAGTTCTTTCAAGGAATACCTATCTATCAGTGCACTATACAAAAACTATTAAGGTCAGGATGGGGGCGGGGGAGGGAGTTACGGAGAGAGATTAATAAAATATTCACCCCCTCAAAATAACACAGGAAAGAAAACAGGAACTGCCCACTAACTCTGCAAACCACAAGCCCCTTACAGAATCATGAAGCTACAGTGAAGCAGGAGAGAAAGCTTTGGAGGGACTCCTTTGGAGGAAAAATCCTCAAGAGTTTATACTAGCTCAGGGGTCAGCAAACTACCGGCCCACAGGCTATTTCCCAGCCCACCTATTTCTGTAAACAAAGTTTTACCAGAACACAGCAACGCTGTCACATACTGTCTGTGACCAACATGAGTAGCAGCCACAGAGAAGACAAAACTGAAAACATTTCCTATCTAGCGTTTTACAGAAAAAGCTTGCACCCTATCAGCTACCTGAGCGATAACACAAAATAAGATGCGCTTCTCTGGGAACTGATAGGAACGAGCCTCTTTTTCATAAACTACGTATATATACGTAGTTTTAGTTCATGAGATGTAAAAGTTGCCTACAAAAAAGCTGACCCAAGCACAAAATGTCTCCAACCAGTATCCCAGACACAAAATAGCCTGTAACTTAGAAATCTAGTGAACTGCACTGTATTTTATCTCCCTTATAGAGAAAACCCAATATGAATAAGAAAACAAATTTCTCTAATGAATTAACCTTCCGAGATTTATGATTTGGTGTGATGTATCTTTGGAAACGATGATGACACAGAGTATGTGACAGTGCTTAAGTACCTCCCCCACCAAAGACCTGGAGAAATTTCAAGTTCAGTACCCCCAGAGGTCAAAAGCATTATTAAACTCCACAGATGCCCAGGGCATGCGCCAGCAGAAAGAGAAAGTTAACCAAGTTTCACCTCTCACTGCTTCCATGGCAAGTTTAAACAGCAAGCGCTAATCATTTAATTTGTACTGATGCTAATTTTTCAAAGCAAGTTCATGAATTTTCAAAGAAGTTCATGTTGCTTCTTGTTAAACCAGATCTCTAAAATGATAACCCAAACAATAAGCCAATGAGCAGAAAAAAATACATAGAACTAGAAAACTGGGTAGAATAATAACCAGTGTGTTAAATTCCATGACTAAAAGATTTAGATACAAAGGCATTTTTCCCTGCAATCTCACTGTTACAAGGTTACTGTCAGAGGAAAGGAGTAAGGCCTGCAGCACAGAGTTTCTCAGTCAGATTCACAGCAGAGCTATATATCAAAGTACACAGTCAGGAGACCTGATCAGGACAATAATCAGGTCTGTAAAGCAAGGGAGTTTCACTGTAATTTTGTAAATAAACACTTCAGTGGATTTTTTTTTTAATGATCAATCCTGTTTTGTTTTGTTTTTAATGATCAATCCTGTTGATAGTTTTCTAGTCCATCTTCTGAAAGAACCCATTCCTCTGGCTCAACTCACTGCCTGATATTCAGCAATCACTGTTAGGATAATTACATTTCCTCAAGAAACAGCAGAAAGGCATCATTTCATACAAGCAAGAAATAAGACCAGAGGCTGTCTAGGTTTCAGCCCTTCCGCCTTTCTCCCCAAAATATAAAAGGGCAATGTGTCTCTTTCTTCCAGAGAAAGCGATATGCTCAGAACAATTCCAATTGCACTCAAGATAGCTTAATAAAACAAGCTGAGGGCTTCCCTGGTGGCGCAGTGGTTGAGAGTCCGCCTGCCGATGCAGGGGACACGGGTTCGTGCCTCGGTCCGGGAAGATCCCACATGCCGCAGAGCGGCTGGGCCCGTGAGCCATGGCCGCTGAGCCTGTGCTCCGCAATGGGACAGGCCACAACAGTGAGAGGCCCGCGTAACGCAAAAAAAAAAAAAAAAAACTTAAGACTGTGTTCTCGAGATCACCGTGACAGGACACAAGGGTGTATTCTGAAGGCTTCCTCACTAGGGTCATACAGTGTACGGTGAATCAGCTACGCCACCTCTCTTGCGCTCTTGGACAGGCTACCACCCATGTTCTGTACTTACTCATTCAACCAGAATGAATTGGACAGAAGCAGGAGCTGCGAATCTGGTCGGGAAACAGGAAACAAACAATTCAAAAAAGCAGCACAACAAAAGATGAGGCCGGGAGGAAAGATGGAACAGAAGAGAAAATAATTAACTAGCTGTAGGAGAGTGGCTGCCTACAGCAAGTGGCACGTGGCACGTGGCACCTGGAGAGCACTCCAGCCCTGCAGCACATGCACTGTGGAGCTGGGAGGGGGTGGGCTGCAATTGTTCAGAAGCAGCATCTCTCTCCCCAGGGAGTCTTGCACCCAGGAGCCGGCCAGAGTCTGCTGGGCCCTGAGGAGCTTTCCCAAGGCAGAGCCTCTCCAGGGCGGCTGTGCGCCCACTGGGGCGGTGTGCCACGCACAGAAGCCACTTCCCACGCCCTGCCACTGAGGTCAGCCATGCTTTCAAAGACCTCTCTCTCTTTCCAGCCTTTCTTCATTAGCTTCCCTTCCCTCCCAACCCTCTCCCCTCCACACAAGATAAAGGGATTTTTTTAATCGGATCAGTTTTCCAGGGAAGCAGAAATGTGACTGTACACGGTTCTTTAGCCTCACCTCACGATTGCGCAACAGGGACTAACATCTCTCAGCATGGCTTTGTCCAGCTGACCAGGCTCTTTCTGCAGCTGAATAAAAAAAACTTTAGAAACAGTTCTGTCTCCACCAAAATAGTACAAATACATCACACCACCAATTCTGGAATACTGAAGCAGAGTCTTATCTCCCTTCAGACAGAATGTAGAAGGGCAGAAGGCGTCAAGCTTCATCCAGAAGATTCCAACTCTACGAGTCCCACGGACAGGTCCCCTTGTGCTTCCACACAACGATGCCCCTGCGGAAGTCCGCCCAGCCTGCTGGACAGCGGCAAAGGACTACTCACAAAAGCTCTTCCTTCTCTTCATTCCCCATCCTTTGTATTATACTGGGACCAGTGACACCACCAGCACTAAAAAGAGAACGAGTGCTAGTTTCTTTTTTCCCTCCCTGAAGCTCACAAGATGGGGCTGCTTTCTTTTTCAGCTGGTTGGTGGGTGTCAGCCACCTAATTAATACCCCCCTTCTCGTTAAAAGCTATCCCTAAAAAGCAAGTCGATCTCTTATATAATTTTATTCATAAGGAAAGAAGACAAAACTCAGCGTACATTAATCAATGTGTCAGGCTGACGTATAAGCCAGATGCATTTGATGTTTGCTAAGGGTATCACTAGAATAATCTGTTAGCCACCCACCTACAGCTACAAAAGAGAAAAACAGAAAAACAAACAAGGCTTTTTCAAAAATGTGTATATGTGCCCAACACTTTGTTTAGTAACTCCAAAAGATACAAAACCACTTAGGCAAAAGTAAGCCACAAACCTATTCAAGAGCATTGTAAAATGCAAGGGAATTATCCAAAGGGCTGCACCGCCGACTGAGGAATTTTAATACAGGATGCCCAGCAAATCTCCCTGTATGCTGCCAACAGATCACCAGCAGAGGCAAATCCAGATGATGAAACGTTGTAAGAAGGGCCCTTTTTAATAATTTAGCCCATCAAGGAATGAGTATTGATTCTTGTTTTCAGCAGAAGGAGAATGTTATCTTCAGCTTACAGCTCAGGGACAGCCTCAGGGGATTTAATCACAGTCCCTTTCCTGCCATGCGATCCTTCAGCTGTCACTGTGCATTCTTTGTCATTCTTCATCCATTTCTAGAGAACCCCTGGTCTCAAAGATGTGTCTTCCCTACTTAAGCCACAGAAGCCATAGCAGCATTTCAAGTTTTACATGTTAAGCCTGTCTATTATCATTTGCCAACTGTTCTTGTCCTAAATAATTTTAACAATGCATCAGATATCTTTGTGAACTTCCATCTTGTTTGTTAACAAATCTACTAAATATCTTAAGATCAGACTGATATTCCATCATAATGGTAAGTGTGCCGATCGATCTATGGACGTGTGCAAACATTTTAATACAACCAAGAAGACGCTACTAAGAGGAGGAAAAACCAGGCGGAAGCAGTATAGGTATCAACCACTCTTTCCCCATTCCAACATGGAAGGATATAAAGTCCCTAAACTTGAGGAAAAATTAACCAAAACAATAAATTTAGTGGTAATACTAAATTTAAGGGTATTACTGCATCTTTATATATTGGAAAAATATTCAAAACCAAAAAAATTTTTTAGACTGTAAACCAGCCAGCGATTTCTGATTCAAGTATAAATCAAACTGCTCTCATCCCTGACAGAATGTTCTGCACTCCAGTTACACTATCCTACTACTCCACTAACGTCACTCAACTTCTATTCTGTTGTCGTGGACAACTAGCCCCACCTTCCACTGAGTGTGTGAGACTGGGAGGTGGAGGCAGCCATTTCTGCTGCTCATTTGTCTTTGGATGTGATTCCAAAGCGTCCCTCCATGATCCTGTAGGTCAAGGTGCTGTAATCCTGACGGCTTCAGCACTCCAAGGTCACCACACACATCTTCTATTATAGGACACCAAAGGCATTGTACACCTGCCTTTCTAGGTCCTTCTGCTTTTCCACCCAGACTGTAAATTGTTACAAAGCCCTGGGGCAGTGCAGCAGCGGCTCCATTCCATTCAGGCCTCAAGGAGCGTCAGGGCTGTCAGGAGGCTGCAGCCAAGGGCAGCGGCCTCACCAATGACAACACCTCCCTCTCTGTGGCCAATGAGCCACTCTCCTGTTGTAAGATCACAGCAAGTTCCCCTCTAACAAAGACTTAAAGAGCCAAAAACCATCAAATTAAAACAAAAATACAGGGGCCTCTCTGGTGGTGCAGTGGTTAAGAATCCGCCTGCCGATGCAGGGGACACAGGTTCCAGCCCTGGTCTGGGAGGATCCCACGTGCCGCGGAGCAACTAAGCCCGTGCACCACAACTACTGAGCCTGTGCTCTAGAGCCCACGAGCCACAACTACTGAGCCTGTGTGCCGCAACTACTGAAGCCAACACGCCTAGAGCCTGTGCTCCACAACAAGAGAAGCCACCGCAACGAAGAGTAGCCCCCGCTCACCGCAACTAGAGAAAGCCCACGTGCAGCAACGAAGACCCAACACCGTGTTAATGGTCCATTCAGTCACATTTAATGTATTCCTTTTTAAAACGTCCCTCTTTATCTGATTAAAAAACAATAATAATGTGCTTTTTTCCTATTTTGTAAATGAAGCAAACTATTAATTCAGGGGTTAAGAAGCAACTTCTTGGAGCCAAGAACTGCTCTGAGCACTGCAAACAAAAAGATGAGTGAAACACAGCCCCTTGATTTTCTTTTTTTTGTGTGGGGGGGGCAGGGGGGTGCCGCACCGCTTGACTTGTGGGATCTTAGTTCCCCGACCAGGGAACGAACCGTGCTCTCGGCAGTGAAAGCGCAGAGTTCTACCAACTGGACCGCCAGGGAAGTCCCAACAGCCCCTCGATTTAACATTGCCAAAACGACAGATTATGCAGTTGACTCTTGAACAACACGGGTGTGAACTGCATTGAACTGTGTGGATTCACTTATATGTGGGGCTTTTTCACTAGATACACAGTCAGATTTCTGTGTCTGAAGATGTGGAATCTGTGGCTACGGAGGGCTGGCTATGGGACGTGAGCATCCACGGATGTTGGCGTCTGAGGCAGGTCCTGGAACCAGTCCCCCACAGATACCAAGGGGCAATGTATGTACAAAGTAGCCATGCATGATGTCAGGGATGCTGGCTAACTGTCTCCCTCAGAGAGGAGCAAGAGATGGGGAGGTGGAAGCAGGAGAGGGCTAGCTTTTATTTTCATTTCAATGCATATCTTAAATTTTTTAACAGACTCATTTTCTGGATTACCTATTTTATAATTTCATTAAGAGTTTCAAGCTACATGATTTTGACTCTGAATGTTTACATACAATCAAAAACTAAGCAGTACTACGATAATTATCACAAGCTAGTACGTAAACAAGATAAACCCAATATGCCACGGTGGTGCCAGGTAAGGGCAAAGTCACAACATGGTAGCTACACTTAGAGAGGTTTCTCAGTGATAATAACAAAAATGAAATCAAGAGAAGAACTGAGTCACCACAAGGAACCCAGTAATCTAAACACATTATACACCAGCCCCTGGCCCCCAATAATCTGGGCCATAAGCAATCAGTAACAAATTTATGTCACAAGTGACTGTCATTTCATCAAAACATCATCACCCATTCTATCAAATTAATACTGGTAGTTAGAGTTTTATTGGTTTTGTAGTTTGGTTTGAATTTATTTATAAATTGTCTCTGAACGCTATATTAGGGATTTAAACATGCAGATTATACCTAATTTGTGTGCTGGGGAAGGTAGGAAATTAAGTTAAAATGGGAGAACCACAAAAACAAATTTTTTAAGGGCATAAAATACTGAGGTTTAAGAAACGTAAGAGGTCCTGGAACTGCACTAAAAGAACTCTACATCCTGCAAAGGACAGGATCGGATCTGCAACTATAACAGTCACTGGTGGCAGACTTCCACGTGCTAAAGCTGGCTGCCCATAAGATATCCCGGAGAGTGCTTGGAAAAACTGTGGATTCCTGGGCTTCACTCCAGAACTACTGAAGTAATACTCTGGCTTTAAAAGTGAGGAAACTGAGGTGCAACGAGATGAAGTAACTTGATCACTAGTAAATGTTGCCAACATGAATCAAACCAACACCATTATTTCAGCAGTAAAAATGTGTATTTTTTTAAACCACTTCCATGATCTATTACTTCTAAGCAGCTCTTCTCTCCTCTGGAGCGTAAAAATGGAAAAAAACACCATTACAGGTTTTTCCTCTTTCTACAAAAATAATGAAAATTCATTAAGTCCTTGTGTTGCTAAAAATGAAAAACACCCTGAGGGCTCAAATGTTCTGAGGGCTTCCTCCTCACCCGCCTGCCTCTCTCTCTCTCTCCCCCTCCCTCCCTCCCTCCTTCTCTTCCTTCTCTTCCTCCCTCCCTCCCTCCCTCTCTCCCTTTCTTTCTTCCACTTGACTCAAAAATCCCACCTTTGAGTTAATGGTAGGTGAATTCTGATCTATTTCTCAAAGACAGAGTTTGAGGGGAAAAAGAAAAAGAAGTGCATTCCACAATCACCACAGTGATTCAGGCAAAAAATAAAATAGGTGCTAATATTACTGGGTGAAAATCTGATGACAAACAGGATATTTACATGTTCTCAAAGTTTCCCCCTACCAATTACCTATTAATTACAAAGGGAAAGTTAGTAACTTATCCAAGTGATCCAAGTTGCTGTCACCAACAATGTGACAAATTGGTATCCCGTGTCCTCTAATGTAAGGCACTTAGGACACAATACCACTAATATAACAGCCCTGCCTAAAATGCATAACCTTCAGCTAATAACTAGGAAGCAGCAAACTACAAAAAACTGAACTGCACTCTTCCAAAACATGTCAATGTCGTGAAAGACAAAGAAAGGATAAGGAACTGTTCCAGATTAAAGGAGACCAAAGGGACATGGTAGACAGATGTGTGATGCTGGTTTGGATATTAGGCCAGAAAAACAAATTGCTACAGAGGGCATTACTGGGATCTGTGACAAAATGTGGATGTCTATAGATTCGATTAGTATTGTGGTGCTGTTAGACCTCCTGATTTTGATAACTATATAGTGGCTATATAAATGAATGTCCTTGTTCTTACAAAATACACACCTAAGTATTTAGGAGTAAACAGTCAGTCAAGATGTCTGCATTTTACACTCAGTTCAGAGCAATGGAATAGATTAGCGAGCCCAGAAACAGACTCACATAAATAGAGTCAACTGACAAAGGAGGAAAGGCAATGCAATAGAGAAAAGATAATTTTTACAACAAATGGTGCTGAACAACTGGATACCTACATGCCCTCCCCCACCCGCCCACAAAATAAAAGAACCTAGACACAAAAATCAACTCAAAATGGATCACAGACCTAAATGTAAAATGCAAAACTATAAAACCCTGGAAGAAGATAACACAGAATGAAATCTGAATGGCCTTGGGTATGGAGATCACTTTTCAGATTCAATACTAAAGGCACAATCCACGAAGGAACGAACTGATAAGCTGGATTCGTTAAAATGAAAAACCTCTGCTCTGTAAAAGACACTGTCGAGAAAAGCAAAGGACAAACCACAGACTAGGAGAAAATATTTGCAAAAGACACATCTGATAAAGAACTGTCATGCAAAATACACAAAGAGCTCTTAACGCTCAACATTAAAAAAATAAACAGCCTGATTTGAAAATGGGCCAGAGCCCCTAACAAAAGATACTCCACATCGTATGTCATCAGGAAAATGCAAATTCAGACAACAGTGAAATACCACTAACAAGCCTAACAGGACAGCCAAAATCCAGAACACGGACAACACCAAATGTTGGTGAGGATGTGGAGCAACAGGAACTTTTCATTCACTGCTGGTGGGAACGCAGACTGGTACGGCTAACTTTGGGAAACACTTTGGTTGTTTCTTAGAAAATTAAACACACTCTTACCGGACAATCCTGCAACGAGGCTCCCGAAGGAGTCAAAAACTTACATCCACGCAATAACCTGCTATAATGGATGTTACAGCAGCTTTATTCATAATTGCTAAACCCTGGAGGAACAAAGGTAGCTTTCAGTGGGTGAAAGGATAAACAAACTGTGGTACATCCAAACAATGGAATATTATTCAGCGTGAAATATTATTCAACTGTTACGCCATGAAAAGACATGGAGGAATCTTAAGTGCATACTACTAAGTGAAAGAAGCCAATCTGAAAAGGTTACATATTGTATGATTCAAACTATATGACATTCTGCAAAAGGCAAAACTATGGAGACAGCAAACAGATCAGTGGTTGCCAGGGGTCAGAAGGAAAGGAGGGATGAATAGGCAAAGCACAGAGGATGTTTAGGGCAGTGAAACTACTCGGTATGGAGCTCTAACAGTGGATACATGGCATTAGAAACTTGTCCAAACCCAAAGAATGTACAACACACTGAAAGTGAACCCTAATGTAAACTATGCACTTTGGATGATAAGGATGTGATAATGACCTGTGGATTCATCAACTGTAATATATGTATCACTCTGGTTTTGCTAATGGGAGAGGCCACTCATGTATAGGGTAGGAGGTATATGGGAAATCTCTCTGTGCCTTCCACTCAATTTTTGCTGTGATCCTAAAACTGTTCTAAAAAATAAAGTCTATTTACAAAGAAAAGAAAGGAAAAAAATGACAAGTACCTGACATTCGATCTAACTGTACAACAGGAGATCAAAGATAAAACCAGAAAATGCCAACTTCCAGGCATTAGGCGTAACAATTTCTAGACTCTGGAAAGGATCAATTAACCTTAGGTATATTACTTAATCTTGACCCCAGGCCCTTAGAAAAATTGAAGGCCTTGATAGTTGTAAGAGATATTGTCACTAAAAATACTATGAGGTCCTAAAAGGAGGTGTAACACACAAAGTTTAAACTAAACAAAACTGCAAGCTCTACACCTCCATGTGCTGAAATTGCTTTGGCAATTTATAATTAATAAAACTGATTCTGGAGAACTTGTAAAGCCTGGGAACTCCATATATTTGCTTAGGTATTTTTCAAACAGTACGGAACAGCCCTAAAAAGGCAAAGTTGAAGGGCCTAACAGTGCCTTTAGGTAATGAAGGGTGATGCATTATCCCTGAAAGAAGGGAAAGCTCAATAAAACCTAAACGTGATCATTATGTTTCATACAGATCTATGGCAACAAAAAGACTGCTTAAAACAGCAGGCAGTTTTTTAAAATCATAAGGTTATTCAAATCTGTGTTCTGAAAAATGTGGCTATCATGATGTCCCTTCTGTAAAAAAAAAAGAGCAGATGAATATAATGGAAGATAGCCTTAAGAACAAATTAGCTGACGTCCAGCTTCTAAGGGAGAGCAGACTGTGAAAACAACTTCTCCAAAGGAAAGGAATTCACCTGGAAGCAGGTTATATGCTCGCTAATACTAATACTGGTCAATTGGGTGTTTTAAGAATTTTTTAAACTTGCTACATTAAAATTCAACAGCTAGGGCTTCCCTGGTGGCGCAGTGGTTGAGAGTCCGCCTGCCGATGCAGGGAACGCGGGTTCGTGCCCCGGTCCGGGAGGATCCCACATGCCGCGGAGCAGCTAGGCCCATGAGCCATGGCCGCTGAGCCTGTGTGTCCGGAGCCTGTGCTCCGCAACGGGAGAGGCCACAACAGCGAGAGGCCCGCGTACCGCAAAAAAAAAAAAAAAAAAAAAAAAAAAAAATCAACAGCTATAAATTATCTTTCATTTAGGGTAGATGGATTAATCCCTAAATTAATATAGCACCTGTATTGGCAATTTTTCTGAAAATCAGTGATTTTAACACCTTTCACTACAATCAAATATAAAAGACAATGGTTATTTTTGGCATACTTAGCGGCAGTTGGGGAAGCTACGGTAAACTCTGAAAAAAGCAGGATATCCTTAAAACCTCCTGTACAGCTAGAGAAGCAACAAGATGACAGTTCTTTATAAGCACCAAGCAGGTAAGAAATATAATTAACTTTACTTTTAAGACAGCATTTTATAATAAATGTTCACTTTTAATTATTAAATGGTACCAAAAGTCCCAAGTATGAGAAGTACCAGTGTTAGAAATGATACTTTAAAATGATAAAGGCCTTACGTAAGCAAAAAATAATACTGTTTTAACAGTGGCTTGAGACTCAGTCAAAAAGTTTAAACTAGATTATTAGGCAAAGTATTCTTAGCTTCTAAAGAAATAAATGGTGTTATCACATGGGCTGGCTCTAAGAACACCCAATGGTCAAGGAAGGTAGCAAGGAGCAATGGGAAGAACACCAACCAGAGACCCAAGAGATTGGGCCTAAGCAGCGCTGCATGAAGCAGGGGTTTGGGGTGAGCCACTGGACCCCGGCTTCCTGCTCTGTGTTGGTGAAGTAGGTCTGTCTAGATCAGGGGACTGGATTTATTCCAAGGGACATGCAAAGCCCAATTTCTCACACGCACAAAATTTTATCTGAAACAAATGCAGACTAACACACACACAGACTACAAGGGTCCTTTTTCAAATGTACACAGATGCTGTTAAGTGAGAAGGGAGCTCATCGTTGGGGTCTGCTGGTCAGGCATTTTTTTTAACCAAAAGGACAGTAAGATAGGACCACCACAAGTGCTAACAGGAAAAGAAAACTCACCAATACTAAACAGGGTTCCCACACCATGCTGTTAACACCACCGTCCATCTATTCAGGGGAAAGGCCAGCCTGTAAAACTCTCAGTGGCAGAAGCCTTCTACTCTCCAAAGTGAATGAGCAGCAAGCACGTCAGCTGAGGAACTCACTAGTAAAGTGAAGGCAAAGGGGCATCGAGGCAGGGGTCACCCATGCAGTACAAAGTCAGCCAGGGGCGCAACCAAGATTACCCATGGCCAGGTGAGTTCCTGAGTTAAACCTCAGTCCTGCCAGATTTTTATACAAAGGCAAGATTTTACATGAGCGCAAACCTCAAGTTTTCTCACGTACAAAATGAAATAAATGTCACAGATTGTTGTGGAGATCAAACGGGTTAAACTACGTGAAAAGAGTAGCAGTGTGCCTAGGCACAAAGTAAATGTTCCACGTTAGTTGACTTCCGTAACAGCTAGCTGATTTGAGGGTGTGTGTTTGTTTTTCCAGGGTTTTAATTATAGCCTTTACTTGGAAAATAGCCTCAATTAAAGAAATTTTTTAAATATTTATATAATTTTAATGGTTACTTTCCCGATTTGAGGTTTTAAGTGACCCACCTCAAGAGGCTTTAGAGAATAGCAGTTTTTAAATTCAATTTTTAAATTTTTTTCAACATTTTAGGAATCTACTGATTATCATCCATGGTTGAAAAGTATATATTCTCTCCAGGGAAATGCACGTACATATAAGACTTTGCAAGCGATTCCAGAAAGTTCATAGACGCTCTTAAACTCAAGGAGACCACCTAGGGGCCTATGGGCTTCAGATTAAGAATGTCCAGAAAACTAGTAAATTATTTAACCCTGAGTCTGTACAACAAAACCCGCTGTGATAAGAGGTAATGCTTAAGGAATGCTTATTATATGCCTGCATCATGCTAAGCAATCTAATGAATTACTTTATCACCTTTGTAACAACCCTTTGAGGTAAACAGTAGTAGTGTGCCCATTTTAGAGGTGAGAAGACTAAGGGTTAGAAAGGTTGATTAATGCATCCTATGTTACACAGGAACTCATCAAGAGAAAAAATTGTTCTCTAAAGGATAATGCCCCAAAAACAAAACCAGTCGTTAAAAAAATGACTTGGTTCAATCACTCACCAAAGAACATGTGGGCTCTTTCCAGTATTTTTCTATTGTGAATAAAGCAGCTATGAACATTTTTTTTAGTAACTTAAATAAAATAGCTCGACCCACTACTGCAATGTTGTCTTATTTATATGTGTTAGCCACTCCACGGAGGTCTTAAACACACAAAAAGATACGACTGAAAAATAAAAATGCTAAATAACTAAATACCAAAGTGAGGAGTACTGATTTTTTAGCGAGGAGAGGATGGGTGCACCCAACAAGCATTCCAGCCCGCAGAGCCACGTTCATGACAGTGGAAATGAATGTGCATTTTAAATGCCCTTTAAATGGCTGCACCTTCTCTGCTTTGGACAGAGCCTCTGTCACGCCAATTAAACCCCCTGATACTGGGAACAGCTGGGGGTGCGGGATGATCTCTGTCCTGTCTGGGGAGGATCTGGGCAATGTTTTCTTTGCCTTCTCACCTCCCTCCCACCAACTACCAGTAAATCAGTAATTCTTGCTAGAAGACATCGAAGCTAACAGATTCTCGGGAACAAGTAAAAATGTTGCCCTTCTAGCACAAATACTTTTAAAATGAACAGATAAAAAATTAATAAAATTAAATCTTATGAGTTGATGCCATCATTTGTATACAGACAGAGATCACCTATACCTGAATATGCAAAGGAAGTTAAATTATGATGCAATCAATGCTATCCTATAAAAACTAAATTAACAAAAACAGTCTATTAGGGAAGACATCTGGTGTATCACGGCAGGAAACGTTAATGATATTGTCTGCAACCCCGTAATCAATTTTTTCTCCCAGTAGCTCTCTCATTACACGGTATTAGATGTGTCTGCCTGCAGGATTTATGAGAACTCCACACATGGAGGGGAGCTTGGCCAACTGGATCCAATTCAGATCCAGCTCAAATGACTTTGGCAGCAGGAAGCGTTGTTAAAGAACAATCAATACGTTAGCTTTATGCAGCATCATCCTGACTGAAAGAAGATTTATCATCGTACTACAGAATCTTCTCCAACCTACATATGATGGTATCTGAGAATACCACCCATCATGAACTTATTTAAATCCCTAGTGGACACAATATTTTTACTGCTAAAAAAATAAATACTCGTCATCACTAATGCTAATATAAAAAGTTTACTACATATCAATTATGGGCAAAACTTTAAATCCATTCAGCAAATCCTGGTTAGTGGGTATTGCAGTAAATGAAACAGTCTAACAATGACATTGACACTGATTAGAGAATAAAGATAATATTGGCCTGAAAGATAAAAACCATTTCTCTCTCTCTCTCTCTCTCTCTCTCTCTCACACACACACACACACACACACACACACACACGATGGTAACTGGTAAAGGCTGAAGCTTTTGAAGTATGCAGTCAAGTTGGGACTCTGCTAATTTGTCCCTTAAACTGTCAGTATCTCTCCAGGGATTAAAATTAGATTTTTATCCACTACGTTGGGTTTTATCTTCCATTGTGAATGGCTATTATATCAAGACTTCCAAGGCTTCCATAATGTGAACCTTTTTCTCTGGTCTAATTCTTGATAAATTACAGTGGCAACTATCTAAACATGAAAATGTTGTGACAATTATTCCTGATTTTATTACAATTATTAATGTCCCACCTCCATTGTCTTGGTCCTCTTCATTTTATGCATGGATGACAGTCCTAGCCACCTAATTGGAACTTTTACAGTCTTTCCCCACTCCACACTCTACCCAATGAATCTTCTTAAGCAGTGATCTGCAGATCGGCCTGCCCGCAATAAAAAAGCCTGCAAGGCTCTCTTCGGCCTAGAACATAAAATGTCACCTTGCCTAACCTTTCAGACCCTCAATTATCCGGCCCCATTTTGTATCCCCACCTCTGCCTCCCAGGACCCACTAACCTGTGCTCTTCTTTGACGTCCTGCGGCATCTTCTCACAACTCCCAGCTTCACCAGGCTCACTGCCTACGTTGCTTTTAAGGACAGGCTGACACGTACACCTGGCGAGCTGAGCGCCTCCACTCTGCCTGCCCACGTGTAACTGGTGTACCAAAAACACACCCGGCTCCTCAGTACCTAGCTACCTTCCCAAAACTTTCCCAAGCGCTGCTACAGGCCATCGGGAGCGCTCTCTTTTCCTAGTCTCCAAGATACTAATATGCTACACGGCAAGTGAACAAGTCGTTGCATATTGCCAGTATCTGGATCTGTGCATGCATGTACGAGGGCTATTCTCTTGTGTTATTTCCTAATCAAGCATGAGTTTGAGCCCCAGGGTCAGATTAGGTAAAACAAGGGAAAGACAGGTCTTAACCTTCTTTAGTGACTAGCAGCGGTCAATCAGAACAATAAACACCTGTCCTTCAGAAAACTTGAGCATTAAATCCTCATGAAGGAAGGAAAATGAAGACAGGTGTGTACACCGAGCTTCCAGAAAAGGTGAGGCACACGGCACAAAGGTAACCCTCGTGGATCACTCACACCAGGCCCTGTGCTCCAGGGGACAGAGCGCTGAAGACACTGCATCCTGCTTCACCTCACGTAACGCCCACATCATCACCCGGTAACAGAGGATTTGCCGGGGTACAGCTGAGAGCACTCCATCTACTCCCCAACCCAAGCCTTTCAAACGTTTATTCTGTATCCGGCCCTGCAGAAAAGCCCAGCTACCTCTGAGCAATACTCTACCGAAGGTCACCGGAGAGGGCAGCAGCCCGAACAGTTTAGACTCACGGGCCACAAGTCCCGGTGATCCTGGGGAAAGGCGCAGTCCGCACGCGGACTCAGACTTACCCCCTTTTCCCCTATTTCAGTCGCCAACGTCCATACTCGCTGCTGATTGCCAGCTCCTGCTCCTTGCAGCGGCCCAGCATGCTCTCTGCTGGTGCCAACACCCCTCCACCACCAAGCCCCCCGACTTCTGGAACTGTCCTAGAGGGGTAAGGCAAGTCCCGTATTTTGCTTCCTCTGTGCGTGTACTTGTTACTCCTTTAAGAACACATACGATACAGCACATTTTTAAAGGGGCTCTGGGGAGGGAGGTGATATTCCTATTTTATACCCTGTGGGATATAAAATATTGATAGCTTTTAAAAACGGGATTCTCCTTACCCCTACAGGCCCTCTCCCGGCTTCAGAAAGATGCTGTGGCGGCTGTGCTGCCACCGGCAGAGAGCATGCTGGGGGGTCGCACAAAGCAGGAGGTGGAGATCTGCAACAGGCCTGGGAGTTGTGGACCTAAAAGAGAAAAAAGTTTTAAGTTAACAGGCCCAATGTCCTCTCATACCCTGGTTACTAGGGGCACTCAGCACACAAGCAGGCAGCTGCACAAATCCTTTAGCAGGTGGCCTCTGAAGTCTCAGCGAATCTGTTCTGCCACAGAAGTTAAACTCCGCACATCAGTCAGAGCTGCTTCCTTTCTCCAGCGTGAACATACGACCCTCTGGCTCCACACACTCAGTATGGGCCTGTCATAAAGCGGTATGGTGTGTGCCCCTCAAAATAACCAAGTTAAGATGTGACACAGTGTCAAAGCACCGTGACAGTGGCATGCTTTGCTTATAACAAAAACAAAAATGCAATGGTGTCAGATAAACATGACTATAAAATAAACCACCAGTGGACAAACTGAGCTTTCAGAAGAGTTTCTAAGGAGAGATGCCAGAGGCATAGGACATGTACTTCAGAAGGAAATGCTCAAGGTACTGGGGGCAGGGGCCTCAAAGAAAGATCCTACCATTTCCTCAAAGTCCTAGTTTAATTTTGTAAAGCTAAAGATAAGGTAACATACAAAGGCTTAACACCAGAGGAAAAAGAAGACACCATTCAAACAAGCTTTAATTTACTCACAAGGTAAATGTAATGAACAGACTGGAGCATAAAGTTCAAGAAAGATATTATTTCTTTTAGGGGCAAAACCAGTTTGGTATGTACCATATGTCTTTTTTTTTAAAGAAACTTTTAAAACATTTAAAACCAGCAAAATATTAAAGAGCAACTTCTGAAAGCCAGCACAGTCCTGATAAGTATCAAAAAAAGATACTTCAGATGACAGTCTGAATATGTCCCTTTTCAAAAACTCTAGGGAGTACGTAACATTTCCCAAAACCTAACCAATCCAATTTCATGTTGTTTTAATGAACTAAAAACCCCATAAAATCCAAATAGTTATGTGAATTTCTGTTCTTAAGATGGTTTTTAAATTACAGGTAAGCAAACTTTTCATATTAAATCATTTTTAGGGAGTCCTGAGACATATAATTCATTTCAAAAAGCTAAGACTCACTCTCTAACAGCTTCCTGTGGCCCAAGATTTTAATATGCTCCATCAACTACTTATTTTCTTTTTATGTCTCTCTGAAAACAAACAAAAAAGATAAATCCCAAGAAAAAGAGCTAATCTTGGGCATGTCTTTATCATGATGCTTTTCTTTTCTGTTCTTTTCTTTCTCTACAGACGACCCTCTAGAGCATCCCGGGCTCCCACACCATATATGCTTCCTGTGCGGCCAGTCTCTGACTCCCACTGCCCCCACGGACAGTAAATATACATGACCTGCATGGACAGCAAGTGTTAGTAGCCATAGCCTTCTCCACCACACACCTCCCACCTCCCCATACCAGCACTGCAAATTTCTAATCAAAGATTCAACTGTTCACTAGAATGTACAGTATACTCAAGATCTTTTAATATAAGCATCAAATAAAAATGAACCTGTGGTTAATCTCTTGCACTAGGAGTTAATCAGACCACTCAAATCCTTATTCATTCAAATCAAGGGTTTTAAACAGAAAGACACTTGGCGAAGCATTTCTAAGCATGTTGGCATTACTTAATGTGCAAAAGTTCAAGTAATTATTAAAACATTTTAAACATGAAAAAAGGCATCATTTCAAAGCATTTCATTATTCTTACTTATGAATCAGAAAACGCTGACAGTATCTCAGTTGCCCTAATTTTCCTTCATTTCTTCTAATGGATTTTTTCTTCTATAATTTTGAGTTGGTCCTTAACACAAACAACCACATATACACAAATTACAAATTTCCAGTTCTAAGAAATAAGAGTTGGAATGACAAGATTTTACCAGTATTCTTGCACAGTAGCTCTCTGCAAATATCAGATTGTCTCAAACATTCTTAAGTTCCTTTTTTAAAAAATCAGAATAGCTAGAGTTTTTTGCATTGGAAAAATTTTACATATAGAGAACAGGTTTACCATTAAAATAACATTTTTAGATAGTTTATGGAAGTAAATATAATTAAACTTTTTAAGTGATTTCTTAGAGTCCTAAAATCCAAATACATTAGGAGAAAATGAACTACCCAACTTCACAGTAATCGTGAACCATTAAAACTTTAAATACCACGTGGCCTACGATGACTGTCAGCCATGAGTGAAAACAGACCACTGAGAAGCTAAGTAAATGGAACCAATGAGATGTTCTGAGATTACTTATTCCCAAAGCCTCGCTTTGATTTTCACTTGTGTCACCACTTCCTTCCACTTAATTGACACTCGTATCATGCGAAGAGGCTGTGGTGATTCAAAATAACTTTCAACATGATTGTCCTATAATTGGGGTGGAGGTGGGGGGCAGGCACAAGCAGATACCCAACAACGCAGCATCTGACTATGCCCATCAAACTCAGGGCTAAGCGATAGCATCCCACTCTTAAAATTATAAACTTCAAATTCCAACATGAAAAGGACATTTAATCCTTGCACATATATGTATTATTGGTGGGTTACTCCAAACACAGCATGGAGGAAGCTCAATACCCCATTATAGTTTATCACAATGCTTATCGATAGCAACTAAGCAACCATGACCTTTATTTTAAACAAAGAAGGCTGGGGTAGGGGAAGGCGTGGCCTTTAGAAGAATACTCTAGCACCAAATCAGTAATTCAAACCTTTTCCCTTTTTTACTTTTTTTTTTTAAATTGAAGTATATACAACGTACAATATTATATAAGATACGGGTATACAATATAGTGATTCACAGTTTTTAAAGATTATAGTCCATTTCCAGTTATTATAGAATATTCGGTATATTCCACGTTGTACAATATATCCTTGTACCTTATTTTACACATAATAGTTTGTACCTCTTTATCCCCTACCCCTATCTTGCCCCTCCCCTCTTCCCTCTCCGCACTGATACACTAATTTGTTCTCTGTATCTGTAAGTCTGTTTCTTTATTTTAAATTATAGTCACTAGTTTGTTGTATTTTTTAGATTCCACACTAAAGTGATATCATACAGTGCTTGTCTTTCTCGGTCTGACTTACTTCACTTAGCAAAGTACCCTCCAAGTCCATTCATGTTGTTGCAAATGGCAAAATTTCCTTCTTTTTTCCAACTTTTTCTTGACCTAGAAATCACTGTATAAGAGCACTGTCCCACCAATGCACCCACTCCTGACAGGTGAGAACAATTAAACTAACAAAGGAACAACTCTTTTTAAAGAACTGTCTCTGCTGTACTTTCCACCAAGTAAGATGTAACTCCTCACTCTATAAACTGAGAACACTTGATAACAAACTTCAAAGTCTTCACTTCATTATCCAACACTACACTCAAGTCACAAAGCTGTAACCAAGTGGTACTGACCTTTTTACAGGGAATGAACAAAGAGGGTAAAGAGAAAAAGAAACTACAAATAGACTCAATTCTGCAGGCCTAACTTGAGGGACTATAAAAAACCAAAAGAGAAAACAGCTACTGTTTCACACGGAAACAAGTCATCACATCCTATGGCATTTTTCGTATCTGCTGGCCTTCTCTGGGATGTTTACATATAGACTAAGCCCTCATTTATCTTTGCTAGAAGTCAGTGACATAGAAAATTCGAAACAGAATGTCTAAAAAATGTTATGACTTTGGCTACACTCACATAAACTTCCTGAAGAAAATTAAAACTGAGGTTTAACGTATTTTTAGAATTTTATTATTTAAATATATAAAATACTACACATTGCAGGCTAACTGAAGGTAACGAAGCAGATCTCTTTGGCCTGTTTAATAAATGGAAGATTAATTTGTAGTTAATGCATGGACTGTATCAAACAACTACTAAAGATTTTTGAAAACTTTATCCAGTCAATTTTTTCCACTGAAATGTAACTTCATTCAATATTCAGTAAATATTTAGTATGGATCTTATATGGGCAATGTATATATACATCAATGAATAAAACAGACGTGGTGGTATCTGCCCTTACAAAGCTTAAACCTAGAGCACCAACTCAATGTCAATGTCACGATCATCCCATGGCCCAGGCACTGCACTATCCACTTTGTAGGTTTGATCTTTTAATCTAAAAACAACCCATCTGCAAGGTAGGTGCTTTATATCCCAACTTCATATGTAAGTACAGCAAGGTTAGTGTCTTGCCCAAGGTCATGGAAGATAGCAACTGATGGAACAGACCAGCTGATGTCAAAGTCCAGCTCCCAACCCATGCACTCTACCATCCCCCAACTCAGTCCCAGAATCAAATCTAACATTCTGAATTAGCAGAATCTGAATTAATGCAGATTTCCTGCCCCCCACCCCAAAAAGTTTTCAATACAAGGCTGACCTAATATTAAAATGATGCCCATTTCCTGAATGCCCATACACCATACATTCTGTGCTGAGTGGTCACATCAACCAAGCTGGGATTAAATAAGTGTGGTGTATAATACATAAATGATAATTAACTCACTGTGTGTACACACGTATGTACACAAGAGTGCATGTTAAAGAAACCTCCCTTATCTCCCAGCATTATCTATGTAAAGGTCTCTAACAAAAAAAATGAGAAGATATGATTACTTATTCTCAGTAAGTTTTCATTTTAAAGAAGGAAAAGCAGCTTCTTGCTTTTAATACACTTCTGAGAAACTCAATTTGGTGGAGAGAAGGCAATTTCAACGGTAAGTGGAACCTAAGCTGAAGCCCCTGATTGCTGCACTGGGGTGACCAGCCTTTGCATAGGGTTACAGGTACAGACCAGGAACTGGAAGCAAACTCCAAATGCTCCTCCCCCAGCTGCTCACATTCGACTGTGAAACGAAGAGGTGTACATGGCGCTGCACCTTAACGAGCTCGGCCCCCCACTCACAGCAGCAATGGAGATGTGCCTTCCCCAAGGTAACAAGTGGCAGGCGCCCTCCACTACACTCCATGTTCAAAGTCAGCACTGAGAACGTACGCTGTTAGGGACAGAAACGACACAAGAGCACATGCATCCGTGCAGGGCAGTGACAACACACTGAGCCCTAAAAAGTCAACTGGAAATAGCCTAACGTCACAAAAGACGTATCCCCAACTCTAAGGAATGTCAGGTTTAATTTTAAAGACAATTACATTTTACTAGGCCAAATAGGAGCAAAAATGAATCAATGGTAGCTGCTCAAAATAGTATTTGTAATAATTACCTATCCGACCTGAAAATTCATCTCATGTAACAGCTAAAGAACTGATAATTATATAACTCAAGGAAACAAACATCATATTTTTTCTATTTAACAAACGATAGAAACTCATTAGGAATCCACACAGAATTCCCATGCAGAGTATTAGAGGAATGGCTTCAACTACTTATCTGTGAATGAAGAATTAGGTACGAAGCACCACTACTAGAGCCAGACAAGGAACAAGGATCCTTGGTGTTATGCTGAATGGAAACCACTAATCTCAATAATCTCCTTGTTAAGCATTCTCAGAATCCATGATTATTTCTAGATAGCAAATTAATTCTATTATGCTAAGGCCTGGACTTCTATAAAAATGGAATCTTACTGTTTTTTAGTAAAAGTAAGGAATCTTGCTCTTAGGACATTACGTGAATGGCTTCCTCCACATCAGTCCTGTTCAGGGTTCCCCAAAGAGGGCTGACATCCAGTAACACCACAGCCACTGTCTGTCCAATCACAACCTAAGATCACTGAGGGAAGGAACTATATCTTCGATTCTTCAGTCCCCCTTATGGTGCTGCGCTCAACAAAGAACACAAAGTAGGCTTTCAACAAATGCCTGTCGAAGGCACTGGTGATAACCCAAAACGCTCCTAACTGCACTCTGGGTTATACTGCTCCGTGGTGACAGTGACTCATTCGGGAACAAAACCCTCAAAGCAAACACAGTGACCTAGAAAAGCTATGGGAGCACAGCATATGCAGATGTGATAGCAGGCTCTTTCAGTTATGCTTACTAGAGATCTGCTCAAGCTGGCCCAAGAGCCCTCTACTCAGGAGAGACAATAGGATAATCTAAGAATCCAACGGGAAGAAGCACCAATACAGCAGGACTCAGGGAGAGCACTTGTGCTCTCGCGCTCTCTCTCTCTCTCTCTCCCTCTCTCTCTCTGCACAGCTGCTCCAAAATCCTCTGCTTCTCCCAGCTTCCTGCCCTTCTCCCCTTCCTGCCCTTCCTGTTCACCCAGTGCCTCTGACAGTCCCAAAACACATCTTGTTCTCAAAACTCACCATGCTAAAAGGACTGATTCTAATTTATGGTATAAACAAAGAAATACATCTCTCAGTTAAACCTCAAACCATAAAAAGATAAAATACATAACTAATCAACAACATGTCAAAGCTATTGGGTTTTTGTTTTCCACTGTTCCACTTGCCATGCATGGTATCTGCTGTGGGCAAAACCAACTCCAATTTCTTCTTCTTGAAATCTTGCAAAGAAACAAAGAACATTTCCTTCTGTTCATCTTTTCCCCTTACAGGTTAAGCTGAAGGAAAAGACGTCTATGATTATTCTTATCTATTAGGTTATCTTTTTGGAAGTAGTATTGAGAAACAAGGAAAGGAAGTGGGTATCCAGACAACAAACACATCCCTTCCAGGAGCAAATATGTCTTCAACATCCCTGTTATTCTTACACAGAAACTGTGAATACGTGCTGAATACAGAACTCAAACAAAAACATCTCTCATAGCAATATGTGACTTAGAAAAAGGTATCTAAACCTATAGCACCCCACTTCCCACGCTGTTTCTGCAGACAGCTTTAATGTGCTGTACTAGACCAATCCTGATGACAGAAGTTTCAGCTTTTATTGCTGTTAATACCCTGAGCAATTACTGTAGCTCAGCAGGAACCTCTGCCCTGAACAGCAACTATCACATTGTAATCAGCATTTCATAAGAGACACCATTCAAACACGAAAGCACCTGCTGACGTGGAAAAATTGTACAAAAGGGGCTCAGACTCTAATAGGTAAAAGGAAACTCTCTGCAGTTTTATTTCACAGCTGTATCTTTTCCATAGTGTGGTGGTATTGTATCTGGTAAAGATCACACACAAAGACAATGAGCAGGGAAAGAGCAGTAGCAGCACCACTAGCAAAAGAAAACTCTTCAGGAAACAAGGCCACCGCCCAGATTTGCAGATGTCAGTGCAGCGTCTGTAAAAAACAGTCTTTGGAAGGCAACATATAATAAATAGCAAAGACCTCTAAAAAATGGTAAAACCTCATGTTGACATAAAATCTGAGCAGAAAGCATGTGATTTACAAGATTAAACCGCAAGGCCACCTTGTAAAACTAGAAGGTAAAAGCAGCCTACCAAGAATAAAGAAATCTTAGCAGTAAATGGCCCATTTTACTTTCTTTTAAAGTAGCAAAAAGCATGTTATTACTTACGTGATAATTTTTGAACAAAGAAAAATAAATGGCATGCAACTTTTTAACTAACTCAATCGCATATACTAACTGGACATTTGGAGTCATTTAAAATGCATTTAAAAAAAAAAAACTAAGGAGGGCTTCACTGGTGGCGCAGCGGTTGAGAGTCCACCTGCCGATGCAGGGCACACGGGTTTGTGCCCCGGTCCGGGAAGATCCCACATGCTGCGGAGCGGCTGGGACCGTGGGCCATGGCCGCTGAGCCTGCGCATCCAGAGCCTGTGCTCCGCAGCGGGAGAGGCCACAACAGTGACAGGCCCGCATACCACAAAAAAAAAAAAAAAAAAAAAAAAAGGAGATGCAGAGTTCAGACTACACTACTTTTCTTTAGGCTGAAATGTCACATACAACGTATGTCAGAGCACAAGTATTATCAAAAGTTACAAAGCGTTTTGGAAATAATGGCTGGCTTTCACAGATACTGACACATATCTCTACAAAGCTAAAGAATTAGGATTTCTCCAGACCTAAGAATGTACACAGTGGTTCACAACCTTCAAGTACAATAAGTCCCCTACATACGAACCTTCAAGTTGCGACCTTTCAAAGATGCAAACGTGCATTCACATGTGCAATCACGTAAGTTAGTGCATGTGTCTGGCGTACATTGTCATGTGCGTGCATCCTCTACAAGTGGTTGTGCTTTTGTGTCCTTTACTGTACAGTACAGTATACAGTAGTACAGTATCATTATTTCAAGCCCAGGATGTCTGCAAGCAAGCGTAAAAGCAGTGGTATATAGCCAATTGTGTTAGTTGGGTACCTAGGCTAACTTTGTTGGACTTAGGAACGCACTCTCTGAACGGAACTCGTTCGTATGTAGGCGACTTACTGTACAGGATCCTTTCTTAACATCTAAATGTTTCAAAAGACTCCCCAAATGACACTACTCCAATAGCACTTCACATAACAATTGCTTGAGGAAAATACATAATAAAGTGATTCTTAACTCTGTACTTTCATTAAATAAGTTAATTTTAAAAATCACAGCAGCATATTAATACATTTGAAAAGCAGTTGTACAAACATGTGTGAAGTATATTTATTTAATTTATTTGAGACTGAGAATGCTTATTTACAGACCTCTGCAAAATCTCTACGGATATCAGGGGATCCAAAGCCCCAAGTGTGAGAACCAGTGGTCTAAAAACAAGAGATTTCATACTGGGCAATATTGGCACTTAGGTACCTGTGAAAGTAAAAGTACCTAAGTACTTTTTAATGAGAAAGTACTGTAGCTATATCATCCCCAAGCCAAACTTCCTTCCCCGACCTCCACCACAGGAGACACCCAGAAAAGGTTCAAAATACACTCCATATTTGCTTAAAATACCTAAGTAAATTACAATTGCCACAGAAAATAATCATCTCTGGCCCATTTATATTCTCTTTTTTCCCCCAATTCATCATTAAATCCAAAGTTTATTTTACATCAGGTTCTTCACAATGACTGAGAAAAAATGACCTACTACAGGAGCTCAAGGGAATCTCTGAAATAGTTGTCAGAACAGCTACTAAATGAATAAAAACTTCAGAAACGTTTGTTTACACTTAGTGTTATAAAGCTGATTACTGCCTTATTTGAGTGCTGCAGTCACCAGGCAGTCAGCACTCAGAGGTGAACTGGTTACCAAGTCAGTACGATAGAGAAGCAATCAAAAGAGACAGCCAGTGGAACTGGGAAAAGAGAAGGTACAGAGTAGAATCAACAGCACATGAAAAGATGCTTACCAGTTTGAAGTCTTGGATGCTACAGATGAAATACGGTGTGTTTGGCCTCCGACTCTCGATATACACACAGTCTTTAAAAGAAAAAGAAAATTTAAAACAATGGCATTTACCTTCAATGGATCAAAGACAGGGCCCATAAAGCCACTGCATAAATAAATAAATGACAAAGCACATGCCTTTTATAGAAAATAAATTTTTAAAGGTGATATTAAATGACAAATAATTTTAAGCTAAAGGAAAACAGCTCTTGGGTTCTTTTTGACCAGTTTCTGATAATTTAAATAACTTGATAAAGCCTCAATTATTGTTTCCAGCATCCCTGAAGAAGGGGGAGTGGGAATCCCATGAGATTATCCATAGTCAGATGGAGAAACTTCAATAAAGGGAATTACTTGCTCAAGGTTACACACCAAGACAAAATCTTGAATATATTACTCAGATAGATGCTCCCCGTCTTCACAAAGAGAAACAGCTTTGCCAAGTGCTGCTTTATTTTTAATAAATATTTTGTGAGGAAATAAGTGAAATACATAAAGAAGACTAGCTTGAACATGCTATTACAACGACCTTTTCACACACATGAAGAAAAGAAAACCAATCTAGTATCTTATGGATAACTTTCTATTAAATTTTAACCTGAACATATTTTCTAATAGTAAAGAAAACCAAGGCAGCCAATCAGAGATGGAATGAAGTAAACCAAATTAGATTTTCCTCAGGGAAGAAGGGCACTTTCGTAAATTACATCTGACACGGCATTGGCTGGGTAATTATTTTTGATGCTCTCAACAGCTGGAGTCTAAAGGTTATTTTTTAAAATGATCAGTTAAGATACTTTTTTTTTTTAAGAAGCAATGATTTTAAGGGAAGCAGTGACTAAAAAGGAATGTAAAAACTCTCCACACTACAAGCGAAGACTCAGAAGTAAAGGCATCTGCAGTCAATCTAATTTTCTAGGGAGAGTGACCATAATGCCCACATTTAAAATGCCATGTGTTTTATCCTTCCTCATGACCCTTCACAACAAATGTGTCTTAGAATAACTCTAGATGCTTGAGAACAGAGGCAGGTTCCTCTACTTCTTCATTTCATGCATGTTAACAACACCCTCCCCAGCAAAAAGCAAAGGAGCAGAGGTTTGGAGCCCTCGATCCAGTGGAAATTCTAGTCCCACCACAGGTGCTAGCAGACCCACTAAGAGGCAGAACAGGAAGAAAGACACAAAGAAGACTAAAGGCCACTGCCTTCCAAGAAACTTTCTGAAAGACATCAGGATTCTTGTAGCCCAAAGTCATTACAGAAAAAGAAGACGTCTGAAAGTCAATCATTTAGGCATCCAGAATTTCCCAACAGATTTCTCTACTCAGATGTAGGCTCAACAACAGCAATCCGATCTCTGAATCCATATAAAACAGCAGCTCGGGAATGAACTGCTGACTGAGCTTTCTATCTTGCTCCAAAGTCCAGGATGCTGGGAAAAAACTCTGTTCAACATTCAGGCAACATGCACTTAACACGCTGATCACCTTAAGGGACAAAGAAGAGATCTCTTCCCACTGTAGCAGAGAGTTCTCTACCTAAGCCCCAACTTGCTGTTCAAGGAAAAACTGAAGAAACCCATTCCCTAAATAAAAACTGTAGCTCCGACTTGCACAGTGTGGGGACAACCCAAGGTTCTTAATTTCTGTCTTCCAATCCTTGTTGTACCCACTACCAGCACTTCACATCTCTAGACATCCACTGTTTACTCATCTCACCTGAACACAAATCACAGCCCATATGCCCTCTTCTTCCTATCACCTCCTACAGAAGTAAATATTTTCTGTATCTCATAACGTAACACTGTCATACCTAGCTACTGTTCACTGACTTCAAAACTAACAGGTCCCTTCCTAACTAATGATCTCCACTTTCTTAAAGCTCATGTGACAAAAAAAAACTTGCTGTATTCGATGGTCTGATCCCACATCACATCTCGCCCTCCCCTAGGCTGCACTGCCTTAAAGAAACACCAACTCCCGTACCCCATCCATACCAAGCCTTCTTTATTCCTTTATTCTTACAAGCACCTGCAACCTTATAATGAGTTACCTCCAGTGGCAGTAAACTCTCATGACTCCTCTGTAAAGAAACAACATGTCCTCTCCTCGATGTAAGATTTCCTTTCCTTTATACAAAGTTGACAACTTACATCCCCTTGTGTGGTCAGTTATTTGGCAGTCAGATGGTCTGCACTGTCTACTTCACTATCAATTTTGAGCTCAAAGAAACCAAACTTATTAATTTCTGCATTCACCACCCGCAAGGACTAATGTCTGACACTGGTGTTGGTAAGACTAGACAGAACTGAAATCAATGACAGATGGTTAGATAGTGAGGATTATGAATAACTTTATTCTTTTTACACAATGAAAAGCTTTATATTCTTTTTTCATAATCAACAGAATCATTATTACTATAAACGCTCTTATATAAAGTAAAAACATAAAGTAGGTATTAACTTGTATATTAAAAAGCTTTCCAGAATAGGAGAGAGAATCTATATTCTTTCATTTCTCAACTACAAATTTACATTCAGGAAAATGATTCTCTCTAATGATTATCTAAATGATTATCTCTGAACATATATCTGTTAGAGAAGAAAGGAAAGGAATATGCTGGGATGTCAAGGACAACTACTGATATCCCTTTGCCTAAACACTTCTCCGTGGTCTTACTGGAGGCTGCCCTGCAGCCCTGGCCTGAGGAACGCTGCCATGAGGGATAAGGTAGTGGAAGAGAGCAGATCCACAAACCTAACATATGGAATTACCACGTTTACTTATCAATGCCTTATTACTAGATAAAAAGTCACCTCTTTCTGTTTAAAAAGTTATCGTGGCAACCCAAATTGATCCAAAGCTATAAATCCAGATATGAGATTCCAATGCACAAGGCTAGTAATATGTAAAGCAGGTCACTGCATCAAGTGATCTCTATCAGTATTTTGAAACTTTTATGTGAAAAGGTCTGACTGAACTTATCTTCAAAATTAAGTGACAACACTTAGAGTTTATTTTACATAAATGGTCATAAAACACACAATGACCAAGATCAGAAGTTATTAAAATTCTTGACATGAATTAAATTTTTTCACATATCAAACTTGCCATAGGAATAAATACATTGTTTGGATTTGATTTTTCTAAATCATTTTAAAAAATGAAAGCATGAAAACTTATTGTAGAGTCAAACTTTTCTTTTTAACCCTCCCATAAAAAATAGGGGGATCTAACTAAAAGAGAATACATCCTAAAAACAATTTGGAATTTAAGTCTCAAACACACACAAAAATCTACTTATTATTGCTCTTAATGATTTTCAAAACAAGGTTAAATAAGGCCATATAACTCAGAAATATTTCCCTCTTGTCTTATTAATTAAGCAGCTATTTAAGAAAATAACTTTACATAGATGTTTACAGTTAGCACAAAAATACAGTGTTTTATCTGGAAAGGGAATGATGAAAACATAAGTCAATATAAAAAGGAACAAAACTGGGTCATTTGTGGAGACGTGGATGGACCTAGAGTCTGTCATACAGAGTAAGTCAGAAAGAGAAAAACAAATAACGTATATTAACGCATATGTGTGGAATCCAGAAAAATGGTACAGGTGAACCTATCTGCAGAGCAGGAATAGAGACGCAGACGTAGAGGACGGACGTGCGGTCAGGACGCAGGGGCGAATGGGGAGATTAGGGTTAACATATATACGCTACCATGTGTCAAACAGAGAGCTGGTCCGAACCCGGGAGCTCAGCTTGGTGCTCTGTGGTGACCTAGCTGGGGGAGACGGGGGCGGGGGGGGGGGGAGGGGAGGGAGGTCCAAGAGGGAGAGGACATATGTATATATACAGCTGATTCACTTTGTTGTACAGCAGAAACAATTATAACACTATAAAGCAACTATACCCCAATTTTTTAAAAAATCAGTAAAAAAAAAACTCACTTGGGGTATGCCCAGCAATCTTTTAAAGCCAAAATGATTTGCCAACAATTTTTCATGCAATTTATGGGAGCATGGATTGTCTGAAGTTGGCTATAAAATTGGTTTCAGTCAGTTGGATATTGATCCTCAACCTGAAAATTCCCCATGGCCAACACAAGTACTGCAGATACCTTTTTTTGAGAAAAAGAAAAAGAGTCTTTAAAAAAGAAAGCAAGCTAGCAGTTCTGAAAGAACTGAGCAAAGCTGATGCGACCCATTAAGTGCATAATGTGCGTTTTCAAAATTACCCACATGAAAATGCATATTTACCAGATTGAGCTAACGGCTGCTGCAGGGCAAACATATATATTTTTAATCTTAAAATCAGCAAGCCCGAAATGGGCCAGAAAAAATGAGTGAGGCTACTACCATCAATATCAATTATTCCAAACAACACAGGATAACAAATTTTTTTCTTTATCAGGGGTGTCTGCAAATGAAACCATGGGTCTAGGTTAAGATTTATTTCCTAACATGTAGCCTCTGCCTGGAAACGGATCACACGATTAAGTGGCCTCAAATCCTGTGTGCACGATGTGGGCAATGATATTGAACAGGGCGATTCTGGCTGTCTCTCACAACCTCAGCATAGCTTTGTGTCCAAGAATCTCTTGTGCCATCTGCAAACAACAGAGCATTTGCTATGCTAGAGAAGGAAGTCAGCCAAAACGCAAACGCAGATTCTGGAGGCAAAGAAAGCCCTCTCTGCTTTTTCATCCCTCAGCAAATCAGCAGCCTTATGTAAATAGAACAAGAGCAGGGTCCTCTCAAGGGTAAAAACCACAGCCTGAAGCATCAGGCAGTTTGTCATCCGAAAAACCAAGAGCCTGTGAGCATCCTTCCTGACAGCCTCTGCACAAGCACCGCGGACACTGACTCTGCCCACTCACCAAGCAAGCGGTGGACGATGCTCAGCCACGGGCTCTGTCCCGGGAAAGAATTTCTTTCTCCGTGAACGTATTTCTGCCTATTAATCTTTGAAATATTGGGTTGGCCAGAAAGTTTGTTCGCATTTTTCATAACATCTTCCTTTCACTTTTTGGCCAACCCAATACCTTCTCGCCCCTCAGCAAAGCATGACAGTGCCACTCTAACATAATTTCCAATAGAAAACCTTTCCGTGTGAAGAGCACACGTGAACAAAGCCTTTCTCACAAACAAATTCCCCAGAGACCCAGCTGGGTGGCACAGCAGTGGCCATGGAGGTTGGCCCTCGGGACTGCTCTGCTCTCTGGCTTTCCCTTCCTCTTACACAGGATTCCTGCACCGTCGACACTCTGACTACTCCATCAGCTAACAGCAGCTGGTCTAACGCTGCAGAATAAAGCCCACAAGCATCTTGCTAGTTAACATGGATGCTTCCAAATTTCCAACACACAAAAGGGTGTGTGTGCATGAGCGCGCATGCACACACTAGCAACTACTCTGAAATCCCGATACCCGAATCCCAATCCCCCGTGCGCCACCTGGCCTCTATCAGAGCCTCTCATCTTGCTTCCTGCTCTCTACAAGAGCCACACCTGTCACCACGCCTCACCTCTCTAAACGATATACTACTACCTTCCGCACGGTAGACACTCAAAAACTACACGAGGAACAAATGAATTGAATGAAAATATTAAAACAGAAAAGAAGTTACACAAGCTCCTAGCAAGAAGGCTATGCTCTAGCAATATCAACATAGAAGATGCAGTTTTCTAATAAATACTTCTTTAAGAAATATGACTTCCCTGGTGGTCCATCCAGTGGTTAAGACTCTGCGCTTCCACTGCAGGGGGCACGGGTTCGATCCCTGGTCTGGGAAGTTCTGCGTGCCATGCAGTGCGGCCAAAAAAAAAAAAAAGAAAGAAAGAACTCAATTGCAGGATGACCTACTTTTAGTTTTCTGCCAGATTCTTTTGTGGGGAAGGGATATTTGCATTGTCTGGGAATAGTGGAGAACTTAAAAGGGAAAAGCAAACAAAAATTGGGAAAACAGCACCTCTGTAAGTGAAATCTTGTTATTCCTTACCCTTTTCCTGTGTTGTGACCCTGAAAACTGTCACCAAAATTGGCTTGATAACATCTTCTTAAAGATTCTAATATCTCAGGTGACATATATCCTTGGTTCCTTCCTTTTCGACCTTCATGAAAATTAAACTCCATGTATTCATGTCTACAGATTCCCAAGTAGTACTACAAATTTTACACGGGTTTTTGTTTAAAAATAACACTATATACATTTAGCAAACATTTACCTTTCTTCATTCTCATTGCTAACAGGGAATTATTATGCCAACAGGGAATTAAATTATGAGAAAAATCAAGTTGGCTGGTGGAGGGGGTAGAGAAGCAGGTCATAACAAACTAAAAGAAAATCTGTTTAAATTTCCCATTTTTTTCTCTTCTCCTCTAGGAGTTAGAAAATTTTCTAATGCATCAAAAGCTTGAAGACAGATTCAAGACAATTATCTTGCTAACATTAAGAAGTGATGCTGACTGTTTTGGAAAACTACTGCTGCAAGACCTCCCCCCCCATTCCCAAATCAATACTATGCTACATGGACTTGAAAACTCTGTAAAACAAGAAAAAAGAAAGATCATCCTGCCAGCAGCAGCAATCTTACTAGTTACACTGATATGCTAAATATTAACTATGGTTTGACACTTGTATTACTCAAGCAAAGAACATTTTGAGCACTCTCATCACCACATTTTATTCTGAAAATGTTCCTTAAAAAGCCCTCCTTGTGACTCATATTGAATCCCTACTATGAAAAAGATTCTAGCCAGCTTGACATCAAAACTCCAGTAAAGTGATGTCAATCTCTCTACTGCGTCTGTAGATGCAGTAGCTATGTGCCATAAGAGGACGCAAGGAATCTAGGAGAAGGGAAAGGGCGCATGGGGTGGGGGCAGGGAGGAAGGGGGTGTCTATTTTCAAAATCAGTGATGGTCATCTGCCCTATGAAGCAAAGTGTCTCAGAGCATTAGAGACGTGAGGGAAGGGAATTTCGAGATCACTCTCACTCTTGCTGCCCTACTGTACCTACCTTTCTAATGCTTGAGAAGGCAGGTAACAACTCTATTCATTCCAATCAGTGAATCCTATCAAAAATAAATTCGGCTATAAAATCCATATTAAGTAGAGGATGACTGCTAGTGGAAATGTCTTTAACACAAAGATTACAACTAAAATGTAGCTGAAATATGTACATTCAGGAAACCAACCCAGAGAGAGTTCAAACACTTCCAGGAATACTATGCCCAGTATTCAGAGGAAAAAATAACCAGTGACAGGTAGGCTGCAGTGAAGAGTCTTCTCTTCCCACATGGCCGACGAACAAACAAAATGCTAGTCTGATCTTCTGGTGTCACATCCTGCAGAGCAGATTTCAAGCAACACTGCCTGCTCCTTTTCAGAAAACAATGCACTAGGGGCCTCGGCTTTATAATAAATGGTTCAACCAATTTGCAGTGCTCACTGGAAATACACAGGAGAATTCACAATGCCTGGCTATAATTCTTATTTGGCAAATGATTTTATTATAAACTGGTATCATAGTGAATCCATTTTCTTTACGGGTTTTCTGCTAATGTTTAATGGACTGTCAGTATAATTTAGATTTCATCTATTTAAACTCATTCAAGCCTGGCTCCTGATTATACAGTAAATGGAACATATTTCTACTCAACGAAATTAATGAAAGTTAATTGTAATCTGCAATTCTCAATTTTGTAAAAGCAACTGTTCCACAGTTCAAGCATCAAGCTACAAAATTTGCCAAACCAATTATATTTTTGTACTTTATAGGCATCTACATCGTATAAGCCTTCCTTGTAAGATTAATGTATGTACGTATTCTTTTAATATTTCTTCCCACTCAAATATTTACTACCAACTTTCCAGAAAGAGTTAGGACTTAAATTATAACTAAAGGCTGGGAAAATGAAAGTTTGTCAGTCTGAACAGAGAGGTGCTCAATTATTTCAGATTTTTTAAGCTAGCAAAACTGAAGATTAAAATTTTCTACCTTATATATTTCTCTGCATAATATTGGACGGTTTTCTTATACATTTCGAATCAGTCACAATGTCAACATTAAATGAAATTTTTTTTTTTTTTTTTTTTTGCTGTACGCGGGCCTCTCACTGTTGTGGCCTCTCCCGTTGCGGAGCACAGGGTCCGGACGCGCAGGCTCAGCAGCCATGGCTCACGGGCCCAGCCGCTCCGCGGCATGTGGGATCTTCCCAGACCGGGGCACGAACCCTTATCCCCTGCATCGGCAGGCGGACTCTCAACCACTGCGCCACCAGGGAAGCCCTAAATGAAATTTATTAAAAGTAGGCTAGGGACTTGCCTGGCGGTCCAGTGGTTAAGACTTTGCCTTCCAATAAAGGGGGTACGGGTTCGATCCCTGGTCAGGGAGCTAAGATCCCACATGCCTCGGGGCCAGAAAATCGAAAAACATAAAACAGAAGCAATATTGTAACAAATTCAATAAAAACTTTAAAAATGGTCCACATCACAAAAAACCTTTAAAAAAAAAAAAGTGGGCTAAACTTACCATATGGATTTAGACATACAAACAGGGCACACAGCACATATTAATAAATACTGTACTGAATTACTTTTGAGTTTGATACTCTGTTTAACAGAAATTTACTTCTGAGTTTTATTTACCAGACAACAATCCCATGAGTGATTTTTCTTATTGAGTGATTGGTCTTTCACCTAATCATCCACACAGCTGTGTAAGAGATGCTTAAAGGAGAAAAAAAGTGTGCAGAAAAAGCACCTTCAAGGCTTCCCTGGTGGCGCAGTGGTTGAGAGTCCGACTGCCGATGCAGGGGACGCGGGTTCGTGCCCTGGTCCGGGAGGATCCCCCATGCTGCGGAGCGGCTGGGCCCATAGGCCATGGCCGCTGAGCCTGCGCTCCGCAACAGGAGAGGCCCGCGTACCGCAAAAAAAAAAAAGCACCTTCAGAGAAACTTATCAAATCGAGACCCACAGAGACAGCAAGCATCCAGAATTTGCTGCCCCAAAACTATAACCACCAGGGTCACAGACTGTCAGACTGCAATTCAAACAAAAACAAGAGAAGCAAAGGAAAACCACAAGCTATCCTTTTCAGTCCTTTTTTCAGCTTGGTAGTTTACATCTGCTCAGCTGGTTACTGATTCTCCTGTAACCACATTCCAATCATGACCCACTCCCATGCTGTTGCCCCTATTAAAGACGCTCTACCTCCACTTAGTCCTACTGCAATTCTATCCAACCTCTAGGACCCAAATCAAGATTCCCACGGTCCTTCATGTCTTCTCCAACGCCACCAACTTACAGTCTGTTCAATTCAGTTGGTATTGCCCACTCACTGCCTGTTACTGACAAATAACGTTACTTGAATGAGTGTAATTTCTCCCCATAAAATGAAGGATCAGAGACTAGAATCCTGTCTACTTTTGTGTCTTGCCTTATCTCACCTCCACAACACCTTGCACAAAGTTACAGACAAAGAAGAGTGTGCTCTCCTGTTATCAGCTGATTAATAAAACACTCCTAATACTACAGCTGACATCTAACAAACCCCAGGAAATTCTACTAGCTTACCCAAAGCCTATTACAGCTTCAGTGGGCCTCAAATTTAATCATTTGCTTTAATTTATATAAACTCTTAAGGACAAATGAAGCCTGTTCCCTAACTCTCTTTACTCTACCCATACCTCTTCCTTTTCTCCCTTAAATCATTACTGTTTTCATTTGGGGTTTTGTTGTAGTTACTATTGTTTGGTCATGTGTTTCTTTTAAAATAAAGTCAAAGATTAAAGATATTTTAAGAATAATTTAAAACATCAAGTCACTTTCCTGTGACTGAAATGTTCAGACCTCAGATTTTCATTATAGATCTTTAGCCCACTGTGAATTATAAATATCATTTTACAAGTATTCAACAGGTATCTGGGAAAAAACAGTTCCACCTATACGACAATTTGCAATTATCTATCTCCTTAGGATTCTACATGTAATAATTTTGCTTTCTAACAATATACATCATTCTCAGGCTAAAAAGTATTGGGGAGAGGGCGTTGGCGGGATCTCGTCTGGTAATCTGCCATCCACCTGTCACTTTTATAATCAAAATTAGCAAAGATCTGAGCAAGGTAGCAGGATTTAAAATATCTAAATTCCTCTTGAATCCTGAAATGAGATGAGAGACTTCATGTATTGTTCAGGCCGGAAGAAGCTCTGGATGCTCTATACGAAATCACTCAACACACTTCAACAAGCGAGTGCAGCTGCTCTGGGCCAATGTAACACTTAATGAGAGTTTTACTTTTTGTAATTTGTACCTTGAAAAAAATCATGTTCTAAACATCTGCTGAGACAAAATAAATCGGAACATTGACTGGAAGAGGGGGGACGAGACCTCTCCATTTCAACCAAAGCGGTAACAGGCAAATCTTGTCAAGATTACATTAAAGCTAAGGAAAGAAGATAAATATATTCTAAAGGAACAGAATCATAAACTCATAAAACATTCACACACAGACTTACGGGCACCACCAGCTAAGCACTAGAAATAATGAAGTGAATAAAAATACTGTCCTTCCCTTGACATGTTCGCCATCTAATATTAGAGACAGACATGAAAACAAATAACTATATGTCTTCAATAATTTTAACTGAACTTGTTTTTTACCCCCTGTAACAGAGACTGCTAGCTGAGCATAATTTCATTCTTGCCTTCTTCCTTAAGAAAAGAACAGCTGAGGTTTAGAAGGTGTCTGGCCTCTCAGAAAGAAGACATCTGTCAGCCTCCCTCATAGCTGGTTTGGTCACATGACTAGACTCTGGTCATGGGATACAGTATTTCAACTTCTGGAAACTGAATCCTGAAAAGAGGAGCCCCTTCTCCCCTTAGCCTTCCTGTTAGCCTGAAGACAAATGTATCGTCTGAAGGCGGAGCATAAGATGGATCACAAGATGGCATGGGAATAGCGGCCACACAGAATGGAGTAACCAAATCTTTGACTGTGGCTCAAGAACCAGACCTAGAATTTACTGGTTCACAATTCAGCACTAACAGCCATTGTACACAAACATCTCTAAATTAGTTTGAAATGGGGCAAAATATTTAAAATACATTCATGGGAAATTCCCTGGCGGTCCAGTGGTTAGGACTCCGCGCTTTCACTGCGGTGGCCTGGGTTCAATCACTGGTCGGGGAACTAAGAGCCCACAAGCCGCATGACGTGGCCAAAAACAAAACAAAACAAACAAACAATAAATAAATAAAATAAAGGACTGTCCAAATAAATAAATAAAATACATTCATGAGCAGAGTGACATCCAAAACAATGATTTAGGGAAAATATTCTAATTCTTTTAATAGGGAATGCTAGGAAGGAACAGATGACCCTAGCAAGTGTATAAAAACATAGCACATAGAGCTCTTGGCAGAATGACTAAAATAGTTGGATTGGACAGCATAAACCATTACCTTCCAGTGGGATTAAGAATCAAGTCCTAGAGGCAGATGACGTAAGTCAGAACAACGTCCACAGCTGCCGCTCTGAAGAGACTCCACAGCCAAGGCAAGTTCCTAGCATGACGCTACCCCAAGGTGTCACAAGTAGGAAGAAAAGATCATAACTTCTGCAAATTGACTGGCATTTTGTGTGGAGGGCAGATTGATGGTGTCTAATGGCACCACTCAGGCTCCCCCCTTTCTTCTCCACTTCTGCGTGGGTTTGATTTTAGGACTTCTTTAGCGAGGCTATGTGGCTGCTCCTCAACAAAAATACAGGGGCCACTGATAATCAAATTTCCTGGAACACTATATAATTTATAAAAGTTAAAGCTGACCAGAATTCATACTATACTAAGTTCTCAAAATATACTCCATATTTTACTTCATACCAGAAAGATGATACAATGTCACAGCTTTACCTCCTCCTTTCCACGCCATTAACTGTGGATAAAAAACAGCGCAAATGTGTCTGATCCATTCTCTGAGGTGAAGATTTACTACCTAAAGATGACGTAAAGTCTCCTGCTCTGCCTAGAGGACATTTCTCCAGTTTCAAACGCACAAACGGAGTCACTTGCAGAGGCCAAAGTCCTACAGTACACCAGGGTTAGCTAGAAAGAACTGTAATGTCAATTCATTAAAAATCTTTAGCAGTCCAGACATACCCTTTAACTCAGCAATTCCACTTCTAAGGAAAGTGAGCAGAATTGAATAGATAACTATTCACCACTGTTGTTTATAGTGGAGAATATTTGGGAAGAACCTAAAATCCAACTATATATAGCTACTTACATTATGGTATCTATCGACTAATGTGGGCATGTCTAATTTTTTGTGTCATGGATGCCTTTAGCAATCTCTACACCCAATCTCCACCAAAAAAAAAAAAAAGGTTTTAAATTCACAAAAACATGTATTGAAATACTTGTCACAGTATGAGAAAAAACTGCAATGTAATATATGTGCTTCTTTATAGATTCGTTAAATAAGCTTTACTAGGCTACTCCCCCAGTAACCTCCTATGTGATGAACATAAACATTATTTTCAGATGGTTTTCTCTACATGATGTCATATAAGAATACCTGTGATTTATTTTGGTGTCACAGGTACTGCCAATATTACTATGGTTTATTACCTGCCTTCAGAATTGAAATGAATGCTAAATGTCATTTAAAATGTAACAAATTGGTGAAAATAAAGATGCCATTTTTTACCCACCCAAGTTCACAGTTTCCTGAATTCTATTCACAGTCACCTAGGTTGACGACGGACCCAAGGTTAAGAATTCCAGTTTTAATGGCATACTAAGCAGCAGTAATGACTCTGATTAATTCCTGGCATGACAATAAATTCAAGACATGTTAAGTTAAAAAGCATTATTACAAAACAGCGAATAGCATAATCCTACACCTGTTTACTAAGGCAAGTGACCACACAACAAAATATTAACAGTAATCTAGTGACTTTAACTTTTAACTTTTGCTTAACTGAGTATTTCAATTTTCTTCCTTGAAAATGTATTATTTGTTCATCAAAAACAAAAAGAAAAAAATGCAGGAAGGAAAATATGGCGGAGAAATAAAAAGAAAGGCCTATAACCAAATATTATAAATGTACTCATAGGACAAAGGCAAAAAGCACCAGGTAAATTCCGGGGAGAGAACAAAATGGAGCACCTCTAATCATTACAGAAGTTGGGTAACAGAAATAATGCTGAAAAGGGAGTTGGAAATCCATATGTCTGTGTATAAGATGCCACAGCACTGAGAATCCTAGCAGCTGGGAGATAATAGAAGTAAAACATATGACAAAACTGATGGTCTCTACAACAACTAGCCTCCACCAATCATGATCTGAATGCCAGGTGCAATTTTTAAAAAAGACTGCTCTCAAACACAACTTCAGACTTGCAAAACAGTGAAGGGACCTAACTACCATAATGAATGCTGCATAGTAAGAAAACCACAAGAAGGTTATATGCTTGGTTGTCTAACATTCTTGGATTTGATATGAACCAACACATACATAGTCCTTCCTGTCATTGACAGAACCCCAGTTTGTATCTACATTATTCACATTCCTCTCTGTTGTGTTTGGGGGGGAAAAAAAGACTTTTTAGCCTTTTTTAAGGTACTGATTTAATTTCATGTTATTTGGTTGCATGAAGTTGCCCTTAACCACTAAGGATTATCCAGATTTTTGCACAAGCTTATACAAGTCTAGAATCCTTTATCAAGGCAGTTATGTTCATCACTCTCCTGCCTTTATTCCACCATCACCACTCAGTTAAATATAAATTAACATTTTTTTAAATGACCACTCAACATAATGCTTAAGGGATTTCCTCTCTGTGACAGAACCCAGGAACCAAGTCCTAGATACATAATGTTGGCATATTGAAGATGAACTTAAAATTGTTCTTCCGTTTTGAGGCCATGTGTAAAGTTTAATCATACTGTAAAATATCTATTCCGCATTAGAAACAGCTAGTTGACAGCTTATACTTCTCAACACTCAGGTTGTTAACGTACACAAACTCAGTTTCTATATGTGAAGTTAGTGAGTCTTTTGTGTTACTCCAAAATAAAGGCAATGATTTATTTTTTCCCAATCTCAATACAGTTTGAGCTAATCACTCAAGCTGGATACCTTACATTTTAAAGCTGGAATCAGCAGTAGCCCTATGGGAAGTTAGACAAAGCACTGACTTTTAAATATAGACACTTAAAATGATCTGTTGTTTTCTTTTGGAAGTAGAATTAGAATAGTTAATACTCATCCACAAACCATTATTATGTGTATATTATTGTTGCAATTGTGATCACAGAAAATTTTATTTATTTTTATGCCAGCTTATATTGTGAGAACACATTTAGTCAGTTTGGGTTTTATCAATCCTGTTATCCTTGTCCTTGGAACATCCTTCATGTATTTGAGGTTTCTAGTTGAAAAGTTTACTGTAAAAAATCAAAAACAGGGCTTCCCTGGTGGCGCAGTGGTTGAGAGTCCGCCTGCCGGTGCAGGGGACACGGGTTCGTGCCCCAGTTCGGGAAGGTCCCACATGCTGTGGAGCGGCTGGGCCTGTGAGCCGTGGCCGCTGAGCCTGCACGTCCGGAGCCTGTGCTCCGCAACGGGAGAGGCCACAGCAGTGAGAGCCCTGCGTACCGCAAAAAAAAAAAAAAAAAAATCAAAAACAAAAAAAGTATTGTTTTTACAGAATAAATTTATTAGAATGTATACTGGGAGTAAGGTTTGAGGTTGTAAACAACTAAATTAGTGTAATTTGGCTTCGTGTATGTAACGTGAGGTATTAATGTAATTCATATATTAAAGCAAAAATTGTTAACAGCGAAGGGAGGGAGGGAGGGAGGGAGGGAGGGAGGGAGGGAGGGAGGGAGGGAGGGAGGAAGGGAGGAAGGAAGGAAGGAAGAAAGAAAGACTGCTCTCCATAATGCCAAATATCTATTTTTTGGATAGTTGCTGCAGACTTCGAAAGCATTCTCATTTATGAGCCTGAAAGATAGCCCAGGGTTTTTCTCCCTCAAAATGCCTTCTAGGGCTTCCCTGGTGGCACAGTGGTTGGGAGTCCGCCTGCCAATGCAGGGGACGCGGGTTCGTGTCCCGGTCCGGGAAGATCCCACATGCCGCGGAGCGGCTGGGTCTGTGAGCCATGGCCGCTGAGCCTGCGCATCCGGAGCCTGTGCTCCGCAACGGGAGAGGCCACGGCAGTGAGAGGCCCGCGTACCAGAAGCAAAACAAAAAAAAAATGCCTTCTAGCCAGTACAGAGAGCAAACCGGAAACCACGTCTCCATTGTCTAATCGGAAATGTGAGGTATAAAATCCCTTGTAAGGAAGAAGCATAATTTCCCCAAGTCTAAGTGCTGCTAGAGTTAATTCTCAAACACAAACTTGAAAACTTTAGGTGTGAATAGTGGTAATTAAACACTGCTTTTCAGTTAAACTATTCTTTTTTTTTTAAACATCTTTATTGGAGTATAATTGCTTTACAATGGTATGTTAGTTTCAGCTTCACAACAAAATGAATCAGTTATATATATACATATGTTCCCATATCTCTTCCCGCTTGCGTCTCCCTCCCTCCCACCCTCCCTATCCCACCCCTCCAGGCGGTCACAAAGCACCGAGCTGATCTCCCTGTGCTATGCAGCTGCTTCCCACTAGCTATCTACCTTACGTTTGGTAGTGTATATATGTCCATGCCTCTTTATCGCTTTGTCACCGTTTACCCTTCCCCCTCCCCATAGCCTCAAGTCCATTCTCTAGTAATTTATTCCTGTTTCACCCCTAGGTTTTTCATGACATTTTTTTTTCTTAAATTCCATATATATGTGTTAGCATACGGTATTTGTCTCTCTCTTTCTGACTTACTTCACTCTGTATGACAGACTCTAGGTCTATCCACCTCATTACAAATAGCTCAATTTCGTCTCTTTTTATGGCTGAGTAATATTCCATTGTATATATGTGCCACATCTTCTTTATCCATTCATCCGATGATGGACACTTAGGTTGTTTCCATCTCTGGGCTATTGTAAATAGAGCTGCAATGAACATTTTGGTAAATGACTCTTTTTGAATTATGGTTTTCTCAGGGTATATGCCCAGTAGTGGGATTGCTGGGTCATATGGTAGTTCTATTTGTAGCTTTTTAAGGAAGCTCCATACTGTTCTCCACAGTGGCTGTATCAATTTACATTCCCACCAACAGTGTAAGAGGGTTCCCTTTTCTCCACACCCTCTCCAGCATTTATTATTTCCAGATTTTTTGATGATGGCCGTTCTGACTGGTGTGAGATGATATCTCATTGTAGTTTTGATTTGCATTTCTCTAATGATTAGTGATGTTGAGCAATCTTTCATGTGTTTGTTGGCACTCTGTATATCTTCTTTGGAGAAATGTCTATTTAGGTCTTCTGCCCATTTTTGGATTGGGTTGTTTGTTTTTTTGTTATTAAGCTGCATGAGCTGCTTATAAATTTTGGAGATTAATCCTTTGTCAGTTGCTTCATTTGCAAATATTTTCTCCCATTCTGAGGGTTGTCTTTTGGTCTTGTTTATGGTTTCCTTTGCTGCGCAAAAGCTTTTAAGTTTCATTAGGTCCCATTTGTTTACTTTTGTTTTTATTTCCATTTCTCTAGGAGGTGGGTCAAAAAGGACCTTGCTGTGATTTATGTCATAGAGTGTTCTGCCTATGTTTTCCTCTAAGAGTTTGATAGTTTCTGGCCTTACATTTAGGTCTTTAATCCATTTTGAGCTTATTTTTGTGTATGGTGTTAGGGAGTGGTCTAATCTCATACTTTTACATGTAGCTGTCCAGTTTTCCCAGCACCACTTATTGAATAGGCTGTCCTTTCTCCACTGTACATTTCTGCCTCCTTTGTCAAAGCTAAGGTGACCATATGTGTGTGGGTTTATCTCTGGGCTTTCTATCCTGTTCCATTGATCTATATTTCTGTTTTTGTGCGAGTACCATACTGCCTTGATTACTGTAGCTTTGTAGTATAGTCTGAAGTCAGGAAGCCTGATTCCTCCAGCTCCATTTTTCGTTCTCAAGATTGCTTTGGCTATTCGGGGTCTTTTGTGTTTCCATACAAATTGTGAAATTTTTTGTTCTAGTTCTGTGAAAAATGCCAGTGGTAGTTTCATAGGGATTGCATTGAATCTGTAGATTGCTTTGGGTAGTAGAGTCATTTTCACAATGTTGATTCTTCCAATCCAAGAACATGGTATATCTCTCCATCTATTTGTATCATCTTTAATTTCTTTCATCAGTGTCTTATAATTTTCTGCATACAGGTCTTTTGTCTCCTTAGGTAGATTTATTCCTAGGTATTTTATTCTTTTTGTTGCAATGGTAAATGGGAGTGTTTTCTTGATTTCACTTTCAGATTTTTCATCCTTAGTGTATAGGAATGCCAGAGATTTCTGTGCATTAATTTTGTATCCTGCTACTTTACCAAATTCATTGATTAGCTCTAGTAGTTTTCTGGTAGCATCTTTAGGATTCTCTATGTATAGTATCATGTCATCTGCAAACAGTGACAGCTTTACTTCTCTTTTCCGATTTGGATTCCTTTTATTTCCTTTTCTTCTCTGATTGCTGTGGCTAAAACTTCCAAAACTATGTTGAATAAGAGTGGTGAGAGTGGGCAACCTTGTCTTGTTCCTGATCTTAGTGGAAATGCTTTCAGTTTTTCACCATTGAGGACGATGTTGGCTGTGGGTTTGTCATATATGGCCTTTATTATGTTGAGGAAAGTTCCCTCTATGCCTACTTTCTGCAGGGTTTTTATCATAAATGGGTGTTGAATTTTGTCAAAAGCTTTCTCTGCATCTATTGAGATGATCATATGGTTTTTCTCCTTCAATTTGTTAATATGATGTATCATGTTGATTGATTTGCGTATATTGAAGAATCCTTGCATTCCTGGAATAAACCCCACTTGATCATGGTGTATGATCCGTTTAATGTGCTGTTGGATTCTGTTTGCTAGTATTTTGTTGAGGATCTTTGCATCTATGTTCATCAGTGATATTGGCCTGTAGTTTTCTTTCTTTGTGACATCCTTGTCTGGTTTTGGTATCACGGTGATGGTGGCCTCGTAGAATGAGTTGGGGAGTGTTCCTCCCTCTGCTATATTTTGGAAGAGTCTGAGAAGGATAGGTGATAGCTCTTCTCTAAATGTTCGATAGAATTCGCCTGTGAAGCCATCTGGTCCTGGGCTTTTGCTTGTTGGAAGATTTTTCATCGCAGTTTCAATTTCAGTGCTTGTGATTGGTCTGTTCATATTTTCTATTTCTTCCTGATTCAGTCTTGGCAGGTTGTGCCTTTCTAAGAATTTGTCCATTTCTTCCAGGTTGTCCATTTTATTGGCATAGAGTTGCTTGTAGTAATCTCTCATGATCTTTTGTATTTCTGCAGCGTCAGTTGTTACTTCTCCTTTTTCATTTCTAATTCTATTGATTTGAGTCTTCTCCCTTTTTTTCTTGATGAGTCTGGCTAATGGTTTATCAATTTTGTTTATCCTTTCAAAGAACCAGCTTTTAGTTTTATTGATCTTTGCTATCGTTTCCTTCATTTCTTTTTCATTTATTTCTGATCTGAGTTTTATGATTTCTTTCCTCCTGCTAACTCTGGGGTTTTTTTGTTCTTCTTTCTCTAATTGCTTTAGGTGCAAGGTTAGGTTGTTTATTCGAGATGTTTCCTGTTTCTTAAGGTAAGATTGTATTGCTATAAACTTCCCTCTTAGAACTGCTTTTGCTGCATCCCATAGATTTTGAGTCGTCGTGTCTCCATTGTCATTTGTTTCTAGGTATTTTTTGATTTCCTCTTTGATTTCTTCAGTGATCCCTTCGTTATTAAGTAGTGTATTGTTTAGCCTCCATGTGTTTGTATTTTTTACAGATCTTCTCCTGTAATTGATATCGAGTCTCATAGCATTGTGGTCGGAAAAGATACTTGATACAATTTCAATTTTCTTAAATTTACCAAGGCTTGATTTGTGACCCAAGATATGATCTATCCTGGAGAATGTTCCATGAGCACTTGAGAAAAATGTGTATTCTGTTGTTTTTGGATGGAATGTCCTATAAATATCAATTAACTCCATCTCGTTTAATGTATCATTTAAAGCTTGTGTTTCCTTATTTATTTTCATTTTGGATGATCTGTCCATGGGTGAAAGTGGGGTGTTAAAGTCCCCTACTATGAATGTGTTACTGTCGATTTCCCCTTTTATGGTTGTCTGTATTTGCCTTATGTATTGAGGTGCACCTATGTTGGGTGCATAAATATTTACAATTGTTATATCTTCCTCTTGGATCGATCCCTTGATCATTATGTAGTGTCCTTCTTTGTCTCTTCTAATAGTCTTTGTTTTAAAGTCTATTTTGTCTGATATGAGAATTGCTCCTCCAGCTTTCTTTTGGTTTCCATTTGCATGAAATACCTTTTTCCATCCCCTTACTTTCAGTCTGTATGTGTCTCTAGGTCTGAAGTGGGTCTCTTGTAGACAGCAAATATATGGGTCTTGTTTTTGTATCCATTCAGCCAATCTGTGTCTTTTGGTGGGAGCATTTAGTCCATTTACATTTAAGGTAATTATCGATATGTGTGTTCCCATTCCCATTTTCTTAATTGTTTTGGGTTCGTTATTGTAGGTCCTTTCCTTCTTTTGTGTTTCTTGCCTAGAGAAGTTCCTTTAGCAGTTGTTGTAGAGCTGGTTTGGTGGTGCTGAACTCTCTCAGCTTTTGCTTGTCTGTAAAGGTTTTAATTTCTCCATCAAATCTGAATGAGATCCTTGCTGGGTAGAGTAATCTTGGTTGCAGGTTTTTCTCCTTCAACACTTTCAGTATGTCCTGCCACTCCCTTCTGGCTTGCAGAGTTTCTGCTGAAAGATCAGCTGTTAACCTTATGGGGATTCCCTTGTGTGTTATTTGTTGTTTTTCCCTTGCTGCTTTTAATATGTTTTCTTTGTATTTAATTTTTGACAGTTTGATTAATAGGTGTCTTGGCGTATTTCTCCTTGGATTTATCTTGTATGGGACTCTCTGTGCTTCCTGGACTTGATTAACTAGTTCCTTTCCCATATTAGGGAAGTTTTCAACTATAATCTCTTCAAATATTTTCTCAGTCCCTTTCTTTTTCTCTTCTTCTTCTGGAACCCCTATAATTCGAATGTTGGTGCGTTTAATATTGTCCCAGAGGTCTCTGAGACTGTCCTCAGTTCTTTTCATTCTTTTTTCTTTATTCTGCTCTGCAGTAGTTATTTCCACTATTTTATCTTCCAGGTCACTTATCCGTTCTTCTGCCTCAGTTATTCTGCTATTGATCCCATCTAGAGTACTTTTAATTTCATTTATTGTGTTGTTCATCGTTGCTTGTTTCATCTTTAGTTCTTCTAGGTCCTTGTTAACTGATTCTTGCATTTTGTCCATTCTACTGTCCATTCTATCTCCAAGATTTCGGATCAACCTTACTATCATTATTCTGAATTCTTTTTCAGGCAGACTGCCTATTTCCTCTTCATTTGTTAGGTCTGGTGGGTTTTTATCTTGCTCCTTCATCTGCTGTGTGTTTTTCTGTCTTTTCATTTTGCTTATCTTACTGTGTTTGGGGTCTCCTTTTTTGCAGGCTGAAGGTTCGTAGTTCCTGTTGTTTTTTGTGTCTGTCCCCAGTGGCTAAGGTTGGTTCAGTGGGTTGTGTAGGCTTCCTGGTGGAGGGTACTAGTGCCTGTGTTCTGGTGGATGAGGCTGGATCTTGTCTTTCTGGTGGGCAGGTCCTCGTCCGGTGGTGTGTTTTGGGGTGTCTGTAGACTTATTATGATTTGGGGCAGCCTCTCTGCTAATGGGTGGGGTTGTATTCCTGTCTTGCTAGTTGTTTGGCATAGGATGTCCAGCACTGTAGCTTGCTGGTCGTTGAGTGAAGCTGGGTGCTGGCGTTGAGATGGAGATCTCTCGGAGATTTTTGCTGTTTGATATTATGTGCAGCTGGGAGGCCTCTTGTGGACCAGTGTCCTGAAGTTGGCTCTCCCACCTCAGAGGCACAGCACTGACTCCTGGCTGCAGCACCAAGAGCCTTTCATCCACAGGGCTCCTTAATTTGGGATGATTCGTTGTCTATTCAGGTATTCCACAGATGCAGGGTATATCAAGTTGATTGTGGAGCTTTAATCTGCTGCTCCTGAGGCTGCTGGGAGAGATTTCCCTTTCTCTTCTTTGTTTGCACAGCTCCCGGGGCTCAGCTTTGGATTTGGCCCCGCCTGTGCGTGTAGGTCGCAGGAGGGCGTCTGTTCTTTGCTCAGATAGGACGGGGTTAAAGAGGCTCTGGCTCACTCAGGCCGGGGGGTAGGGAGGGTCACGGAGTGTGGAGCTGGCCTGCGGCGGCAGAGGCCGGCATGACATTGCAGCCTGAGGCACGCCGTGCGTTCTCCCGGGGGAGTTGTCCCGAGATCCCGGGACCCTGGCAGTGGCGGGCTGCACAGGCTCCCCGGAAGGGCGTGTGGCTGGTGACCTGTGTTCGCACACAGGCCTCCTGGTGGCGGCAGCATTGGCCTTAGCGTCTCATGTCTGTCTCTGGGCTCCGCACTTTTAGCCGCGGCTCGCGCCCGTCCCTGGAGCTCTCTCAAGCAGCGTTCTTAATCCCCTCTCCTCGTGCACCAGGAAACAAAGAGGGACGTAAAAGTCTCTTGCCTCTTCGGCAGGTCCAGACTTTTCCCCGGACTCTCTCCCGGCCAGCCGCGGTGCACTAACGCCCTGCAGGCTGTGTTCACGCTGCCAACCTCAGTCCTCTCCCGGCGCTCCGACAAAAGCCGGAGCCTCAGCTCCCAGTCCCGCCCGCCCCGGCGGGCGAGCAGACAAGCCTCTCGGCTGGTGAGTTCCGGTCAGCCCGATCCTCTGCACTGGAATCTGTCCGCTTTGCCCTCCGCACCCCTGTTGCTGTGCTCTCCTCCGCGGCTCCCAAGCTCCCCCACTCCGCCTCCCGAAGTCTCCACCCGCGAAGGGGCTTCCTAGTGTGTGGACACTTTTCCTCCTTCTCAGCTCTCTCCCGCTGGTGCAGGACCCGTCTCTATCCTTTTGTCTCTGTTTAGTTTTTTCTTTTGCCCTAACCAGGTACGTGGGGGGTTCCTTGCCTTTTGGGAGGTCTGAGGTCTTCTGCCAGCGTTCAGTAGGTGCTCCGTAAGAGTTGTTCCACGCGTAGATGTATTTCTGGTGTATCTGTCCAACCTGGCCTTTCATCCCTAGCGTTATGGAACCAAGCCACATAATCACACTCTCCAGTTAAACTATTCTTGACAATATAAAAATACAAGATATCAGGTGAGATTTTTTTGTGACCTTTTCTTTCCCTCTACTAAAGAGAAAAAATTATAATTATACAAAGAATTAACATTCCCTCAATCAATTTGGTAATTGTACAGTACCTATGTTCTATAATACCAGCACCAATGGGATGTTCAGGACAAGTAAAGTCTAAGAACTAAACACCAGCGAATAATAATAATGCCCGGCTTCAGAGCGAACAGTTATGCATAGCTTTACAAATTAAAATGTTAACAATGAGAATAATGAAAAGCAACATACTGAAATAATATTAAAAATTATATTATAAACTCAATCCATTTCTCCTTTTTAAAAGGAACTTATAGCCGCAACCAAATGCCCCCCAAAACTGTATTTTTATTACATCTCTACCGATCAGTCTAAAGTGAGACTAGCACACCATCTGTCAAGCATCAACATCTACCCAGCACACAAAGAAAGCCAGAACAATGTCTACAGCCTTCAGAGAGAACATAAAACAACCCTATCTTTGCCTTTTACAGTTCAGTTTACACATTTTACACACTACACTGATTATCACACTGGACATCATTGAAAAGGCATTCCTTGCAAAGGCAGATGAATAAGGAAATTTAGAGATATGTGAGAAAATAAATTTAGAGGTTAAATCAGTGTACAAATGTGTAATATCTTTCATATGTAACATACAGTATGCTGCCTAATTGGCTTGAGCATGTATTTAATAGTGAAATAATGAAAAAGATTTAAAGGTACTGGATATTTAATGCAAACATAATGATAAAGAGTCACTGTGTATGAACTTAATAGACCGGTAAAGTGAAAGTTTATCCATTTCCACGCATTTTAAGCATTAACCTAAAAGAACCAGGTGGGACTTCCCTGGTGGCACAGTCGTTAAGAATCCACCTGCCAATGCAGGGGACACGGGTTCAATTCCTGGTCCAAGAAGATCCCACATGCCGCCGAGCAACTAAGCCCGTATGCCACAGGAACTGAGCCTGTGCTCTGGGGCCTGCGAGTCACAACTACTGAAGCCCGTGCGCCCCAGAGCCCGTCCGCAAGAAGAGAAGCCACTGCGATGAGAAGCCTGCGCACCGCAACGAAGACCCAACGCAGCCGATAAATGAATGGATCAATGAATGAATGAATGAATGAACCAGGTAACTTCCTGCTCTTCCCCCATCTATTTTATGGTACTTAAAATCCATTATGAAGTGTATACTAACACAAGTGTATGAAGGAGTAGAAAAGAAAAGCCTGTCTTTTTACGTTTTCTAGTATTTAGGGTATTCAGTTATCCCCAAATCAAAACTGAGGCACACAGGTATCTATTCTGCGGTATTTAAACGCTTTGAAAAAGGAAAAGAAACCACTCTTATGCAAATACATTTTAAAGTAATTCACCAAACAATATATTGCCCCATCTTTAAATCCACAGACATTATTTTTAATTGTGGAAAGTCTGGTTTTCTCAGCTGGTGAAGCTGTCAGAGTAAATAGAAGGCAATATCTGGAAAGATGACAAACACATGGGTCAAAGTCAAACACAAGCCAATCTCTGTCAAGAACAGAGCCAAATTCCTGCATTTCAATTTAAACGATGTTAGCCAACCCAAATACCACCATGCCACTTCAAATCAAAATTGTTTCCTTTTAAAAAGAGCGTTTTACAAAACTGATAGAGTATAACAGATTAAACAACTCTTTCAGCAATTTCCTCAGCTACTACAAAGCAAGGCATCAATATATAATTATAATAAAGGGAACATTTAACAATTAATGGAGCCAGCAAAAGCTAAACCTCCAGAGCTTAAGAGTTCAAACACTTGCTCACTAAGCAAAAGGGCAGAGGATTTTAACATAACTGCAGGAAATATCAGTCCAGTTAGACTCCAGGTAAACATAAATCTTCTTCCACTGTGATTGGGACTCTCTTCATCTCAGTCCACTGGGCTGATTTTAGTATCCAGCTTGGAGATTCAAACCAAAGAACCCCTGCCTCCCCCTGATCTCTCCCCGCGCTGCTGTGTTATCCAGTTGCTCTAGTCCCATAGGAACAGAAGTCTCCGGAAGGCTGTTAGCTTGCTTTACAACTGACCAACGACCAAGACTCCCCAAGACGTATCACACAGCAGTTAGGTAATAACACCTCTGAAGATAGTCATGATTTGTGCTAGTTTATAATGATGACATCTTAACTAATTCACATTCTTTTCTCATTCAGTTTCTATTCAGATTCTTTACAGAGGATACGTACATACACTCTTTCAAAAAGAAAACAGAAATAAACAGAGTTTCAAAGTGTCACCATCCCAGCAAATACCTTATTTATAAGGTATCATTCTATGCCTCGTAGAGCTTGACAGGAAGCAGAAAAAGTTAAAATTTAATACCTAAATGGTTTCAACAATATAAACAAGTAAAAAATATGTTTTAATTTAACTGGATAAATCAAAGTAAAAAATATTTTTTAATGCAGCATAAAATAGTAGGTGATGAAAGAATTTTAAGGATTATAGAAACAGGCAGAACTAGAAGTTGAGGCAGGAAACCCACAGAGCAAAGATCGGCACTATGGCCTATAGGTCAAATCTGACCCATGACCTGTTTTTGTAAGGCCCACAAAGTACAGAATGGTTTTTACATTTTTTTAATGGTTGGAGGAAAAAAAGAATAATTTTTGACATGTGAAAATTACATGAAATTCAAATTTCATTGTCCATAAATAAAGTTTTATTGGAACACAGCCACCTCACTCATTTATATCTTATCTGTCACTGCTTTCATGCCACAAGGGCAGAGCTGTGCAGTTTCAACAGAGACTGTATGGCCTACAGCGAAGCTGAAAATATTTACTCTCTGGCCCTTTACAGAGAGAGTTTGCTGACCACTGCTCTAGAAATGCTAAGTAAGTCAAGTAGCTCAGCTGAAAATGTGAAATTACCCCATAGAAGACTACCTCGTAAAAGGGTTTGTATTCATTAATGACACATATTCTCAGAAACCTTCTGCTACAAAATGCTCAAGCATTTTTCCAGTGGTTAATAGCAAGCATACTGAGCTGAGGATTACAAAATATACCTTTCAGCTAATGCCTACGAGGATAACAAAGTGCCTCTAATACTGCATCTCCGGGCTTCCCTGGTGGCACAGTGGTTAAGAATCCGCCTGCCAACGCAGGGGACATGGGTTCAAGCCCTGGTCTGGGAAGATCCCACATGCCGCGGAGCAACTAAGCCCGTGAGCCACAACTACTAAGCCTGTTCTCTAGAGCCTGCGAGTCACAACTACTGAGCCCACGTGCCATAACTACTGAAACCTGCACACCTAGAGCCTGTGCTCTGCAACAAGAGAAGCCACTGCAATGAGAAGCCCACGTGCCACAATGAAGAGTAGCCCCCGCTCACTGCCAACTAGAGAGAAAGCCCGTACACAGCAACGAAGACCCAATGCAGCCAAAAATAAATAAATAAAACTTTAAAAAAAAAAAAATACTGCATCTCCAAGTTCCTTGCCACATTCTCCATTTCGGCTGAAAACTCAGCTCATTTTATGACTCGAGATCAAGGATGGAAATATTCCCACACCTGCACCCAAGAACAACACTGTCAGCTGATCAGAGCACTCCTTCCAAATGGACTACATTCAGCCTCGTTCACCTGGAAGAGCAGATGAAATCCATCTGCCATCTAATGTCGAGGTGATCTCTTCTACTCTACTCACCTGGTTTGGACTTCTTTACCATTCATTTTTTATCATTTTTCTTGTACCTCTTCTTGTGTGAAAACCATGCTGGGAACTCGACTTAGAGGACAACAGTGAAATCACAGTGGAACAGGTATGCTTGCACTCTACAACCTGTGAACAGGGCATTAACAGGCCAAGTGACATACCATCAATTAAAAAAAAAAGAAAACTAGGCTTTTAAAAAAGTCTCCTTATCAAAATACTGATAAGGGGTTTTTGATAAATCCTGCTCCCTTTTTCAACTTCATATAATGCTTTTAATGAACTAGAAAGATGCAGGTTCTACTGAGACCAAAAAAACGGGGCAGGCGGGGGAAGGAGGGTGCACGTTGTGTTTACCATGATACTCAGAGAGGGTCTTAAGGAGCAATAACTAAACTTGGTAACCAATTCCACCAAAAGAAAAGCTCTCTATCAACTATGGCAAACTGAAACCAACCAACAGCAAGAGGCAAGTCCAATTCAGACTCAAACACACAAATATACAGAACTGGGACCGCATCGTGATTGACCCACCCAAACGGAGTCCTGAACGGCCAGAGCTCATGTTCAGCAGTAGCTACATTAACGTCAGAGCACAGGTGGTTGAGAGCAGAGTGATGTCCCCTCTCAAAATAACCTTCGCCAGGAATTCCGTGTGGTTTCCACGCTTCACTGAGATATTTTTTTGAGCATTTGAACAAGCAAAGCAGCTTCCTAGGAAAAGTTTTTGCTTGAGCCCACTCCTGTGTCACAGGATAAATTCATGAGCTGCTGTCATCACTAGGCAGGCAAACATTCCACTGAACATTTCAAATACCCATAAGGATTACACAGTCCTAAGAAAATAGAACACGAGATCCTAAGAGGGTCAAAGCCCTTCATCTTTGGAGAGGAAGCACGTGTATCTTAGGGTCCCATTGTGTTCAACAGCCTTTCCAGCCAAAAGTGAAACCTTTAATTTAAAAAAAAAAAAAAACAGGCAGCCAACCATAAAAGAGTTGCAGACTTTTATGAATAGTCAAAGAATTAGATAATGTGAGGTCAGAAGCCATCTCCCTTTAGCGTTCTGAAGATGGAGGCTTAGTGACTATAAATATCTCCCATTAGTAGATACATAGCTTTTCAATCTAGGAGGATTAAAAATTAAGTAACCTCAATTTGGTGGTAATTACCTCCTTAAATTGACACATCTTCTATCCCTGAGAGCATTCAGAATTAAAGAAAGACTTGAGAGAATCAAAAGTATATTAACATTTTTGGGGTTAATAAGATATCAGGATTTGATATTTTTATTCTTTTTATAGTTAAAAGAATGTGGCTTACAACAATATCCTGTAATTCCAATTTTTCAAAGTAACACTACCTAGGGCCATATTATATGCCTGGCCTCTCTAAAGAAGCCCTGTGTGTATGCGTGTGTACTTGTGTAAAGCCCCTGGGGCGGATACTCTGATCCCCATTTCACTAGTGAAGAAACAAAGGCACAGAGGTTGTCCCTTGCAACCACCCACCTCACCCGTGTGTGAAACTGATTCAGAGGGGCGGTCAAGACTGAAACCTAAGTGAGTTTACGCACAGCACTGAAATATTTAAGGCACTTCATTCATAGGTTCACTTCATTCATAGGTATGATTTACTTCATTTATGAGAAGCATTAAGTGCTTTGAGAAGGTTTGTGTTAAAAGATCCCTTAACAGTAGAAACCACATATTAAATTTATTTTACTTATTTAATAAGTAAGCCTAACTGTTGAAGATATTACTTTAAAAACAAGACCAATCACAATTCAAAAATCCCTTAAAAGTGACTGTTAAATTTAATTTATAAAGGATATAAGATTTGTAAGCTGAACTTTTAAGAAGTAGTGCCATGTATTCTAATTTATAACTTTAACAAACTGAATACCAATTTTTTTAAACCAAAGTAAACTTTCTGGATAGTCTTTTCTACATAAAATTTCAGCCTGAGGACCCTTCTCAAGGAAGTCCTTACATCAGCCACTCTGTACATGTGTTTACTGCCCAACTCCTAAAGGCAGCACAGCTGAGACAATGCTATTCAAGAGAGGCCGCCCAAGAAACACAGGGTGAACACTCAAGTGTGGAGTCACCACCCCTGCCTATGCTGATAAACATCTGGGGAAAAAATAACAAAGTGCCTAGAATGTCCTAGACACTTTTCTAGGTAACTGGGGTACATGAGTGAGCTAAAAGGAAAAAGATCCCTGTCGTTCTGGAGTGGAACAGCAAGGAAAAGACACAAAAGAAATGGGAATGGCGGCATTTAAACCAGGTGTGAAACGTCAAGGGGTAAAGGGACTGTGAGAAGGGGTGAGGCCACAGATCAGGGGTCCTTGGGGGGGTGCGGGGTGTCCAGAGGATTTCTGGATGCAGGCTAAAAGTGGGATCCAGGAAACAGGTGAATAGATTACCAGAAAGCTAGATCTCTGAGTTTGAGGATTAATTGTTCATAAAAATGCCTTCAAAGGACTACTATTTATCCATAACATATACCTGCCGTTATCAAGGGTGATTTTCAAATGGCCGCATATAGAACATTTCTGTTTCTTTTGGAATATATAGGTTAAGAATACATTGTGGTTCACTGTTTCTCATGTAGACACTTCTGCTGTAACACAATATATATGTTGTTGGGAAAACCTCATGTTCTGCAAAAAATGTTTATTAAAAATAAAATACAGGGTAAGGGGCAGCTTAACCAAAACTACTGCAACTCTAAAATCAGATTACCGTTTTGTTTTAAATATAAATTTATTTATCTATTTATTTTATTTATTTGGCTGCATTGGGTCTTCGTGGCTGTGTGGGCCTTCTCCAGTTGCAGCGAGCAGGGGCTACTCTCGGTTGCAGTGCACGGGCTTCTCATTGCGGTGGCTTCTCTTATTGTGGAGCACGGGCTCTAGGCACATGGGCTTCAGTAGTTGTGGCTCACGGGCTCTAGAGCACAGGCTCAGTAGTTGTGGCACATGGGCTTAGTTGCTCTGCAGCATGCGGGATCTTCCTGGACCAGGGCTCAAACCCGTGTCCCCTGCGTTGGCAGGCAGATTCTTAACCACTGCGCCACCAGGAAAGTCCCCCCCTCTTTTTTTTAAATCAGTAAGTATAACCTCAAGAAATAACACAGCCTAGCCCAAGCAGGCACACAGAGGTGATGAAGGCTGCCTTAGGGAATACTTAAAATACATAAAAAGGGGCTTCCCTGGTGGCGCAGTGGTTGAGAGTCCGCCCGCCGATGCAGGGGACACGGGTTTGTGCCCCGGACCGGGAAGATCCCACATGCTGCAGAGCGGTTAGGACCGTGAGCCATGGCCGCTGAGCCTGCGCGTCCGGAGCCTGTGCTCCGCAACGGGAGACGTCACAACAGTGAGTGGCCCACGTACCGCAAAAAAAAAAAAATTCATGAAAACAGCAGATGCTGACTCGAAGGTACCGAAACAGTGCAGATTAACATGGGGCTTCTGTAAAGGCGAGCAACAGCAGGCATGTAAGGTGGGGTGCACCTCTCTGGAGAAGGAGCCCCAGGACAGGTGCTCATTTTTTCATTTCACTTTAAAGAGAGATGAAAGGGCTCTCATTGGTGCAACAGCCAAACTGAAGGCTTAAATTCTCATCTTCTTTTTGCTAAACTATAAGCCTATATTATACCATATAATTGCACACTATAATTCCACTTCCTCTATTCACACACCTCTTGCCTAGAAAAGCTGCATATGAACCAGCACAAGTCACACGTTCCACTGACATCGTTCCTCTATTTACCTAGCACATGCATAGCAAAACAAACTATTTATAAATATCCATATGTCGTTAGAAGTTCTCCTTGAAACTGGTGACACAGTGAGAGTCTCCTGATAAAGTGGTACACAGGGAACACATGCCGTTCTCCTGGCCATCTCTCATCTACTTTCCCCACCAAACAGCTCCCGAATTCCACTGAGGAGAATTACTGTAGCTCCACCATGTGTAGTTTTAGGGGGAGCAATAAATCAAGATCTGTCTTTTTTGATCCAAGACACAGACATGCAATTCAAGCTTCACCAACCAAATTTACTCTTCTGAGACTGTGACTGGAGCTGAGTGACAGCAAGACAGGAAAATGCTGAAGGACACCTATTCCAGTGGTAGCACCCAGACGGAATGGTCAGTAGTTTCTGCTGACCCAGAATCGGAACTTCTCTCGATCAGGCAGGTTTCCACCCATTCTGTGTGTTATTCTACCAACAAATTATTTTTGTGTGTGATGTGCCCAATGTCCCCCAGCTTGCATTAAAAAAACTTGAATGAATACAATATGCTCGCATTTATTAGATCACATAAACCACGTATCCTCCCTTTCAGTTGCTGGGGTAAGGTTTCAACAGTAGCCTAAATATTCTGCAACAATTTACCTCGCCCCACTCAGCATACTTCCCGTAACTGTTATGCAATTACCTTTTTAACAATTCTTTATATGTGTCTAGCAAGTGAGCGATAAACAATTTTCAGGAGGCAAGATGTAACTAGGAGTAGGAGAAAGAAAAAGAGCCAAGTAATTATTTCATTTGCATTTTCTAAGAAATGGGCCTATCCCTTCTTTATCTTTCAACATAATTGTGTTTATTATTTTTATTATCTTCAGTAGTTTTTGCAAATGTCCATCCATTCTTGGCTTTAACCAATTCTTCCAGGCCCGTGCGGTCTTACAGACTAGCTGTGTGGCCTCTCTGTCCCCATATGTACTACAGGGAAACAATGACTGATTTGTGTAGAGACTTTGGGGACTAGAAACAACACGTGTAAAGCAAGCCCAGTACTGGAAACGAGCAGGTGTTTTAAAAACGGTTAGTTATCATCCATGATTACAGCTCCCTCTCTCCCTCACATCTGTTTATTTGCAACCAGGTTCACAGTTCCTTTTGCAATCAGGCACTTGAGAAGATCCCAATCTTTCCCAGTAGACTGGTCACAACTTAATTCTACAGCCACCTCTATTCCTACTGAACTACATATGCTGCATTTTACATCAAAATCTCAAGCCATGGGGGATTCCCTGGTGGTAGAGGGGTTGAGAATCCACCTGCCAACACAGGGGACATGGGTTCGAGCCCTGGTCCGGGAAGATCCCACATGCTGCGGAGCAACTAGGCCCGTGCGCCATGACTGAGACTGTGCTCTAGAGCCTGTGCTCTGCAACAAAAGAAGCCACCGCAATGAGAAGCCCGCGCACCGCAACCGAGAGTAGCCCCCGCTTACCGCAACTAGAGGAAAGCCCGCGCGCAGCAACAGACCCAACACAGCCATAAATTAATTAATTAATTAAATTTAAAACACACACACACAACAACTCTAGCCATGAAAGAGTATCTTCCTTTTCTCCCTTTTTTGGATCTGCCTAAATTCCACTCTGCTGTAAATAAGTGACAGGTATGCTGGGATGCTGGTCCTCTCAACCCTCAAGGCAATGTGCTCATTTTATATTTGTGCATTAACCTGAAAAAGACCAGGAAGCGCTGGTCTAGATTAGTGATTCTCAAATTTTAATGTGTATTTAAATCACCTTTTGAAAACAAAAATTCTGACTCAGTAAGTCTGGGGTGGAACCTGAGACTGTGCGTTTCTAACCAACTCTCATGGGACGCCCACCTGTGGCCAACCTCAGGCACTCTAGCAAGCGTCTGGAGGACATGTCTCACTGTACTTAAGGACCCCTTCCTTATGAAATAGAAAAAGATATGGTTAACTAGTCTCAAAACTCTACCACCTTCCATTCTTTTGGTTAGAATATTTTTAGAAGTTCCTCTTGCTTCTTCTACCCTCATAAAGTAGTAACTTTTTATGTGCTAAAATTTTTTCTTTTACATATATTTAGAATTTGAATAACTTCCTAATAAACACTTAAAAGGCAATCATTTCTTGAGGCTTGGGAAAAGTTGAAATAAAATTTCAAAAGAAACAGAAAAAATAAAAACGCAACCCACAACTAAAAGTACACATTATAGTGATTAAAAGTAAGAAATACATTTTCACAACTATTCCAAGGACACAACTAAGAGAGCCTAAGTGGTCATTAAACCTTGGGTCACTCAAACTTGAGTCCACATAGCAACAAAGCTCTTCCTGCCTGTTATGGGTTGAACTGCATCTCCCCAAAATTCATACATTCAAGTCCTAACCCTCAGTGCCTCAAAATGTGTCCTTCCTTAGAAAACCAATCACTGCAGACATAACTAGTTAGAATGAGGTAGGGCCCTACTCCAATGACTGATGTCTATATAAAAAGGAGAGGGCTTCCCTGGTGGCCCAAGTGGTTGAGAGTCCGCCTGCCGATGCAGGGGACACGGGTTCGTGTCCCGGTCCGGGAGGATCCCGCGTGCCGCGGAGCGGCTGGGCCCGTGAGCCATGGCCACTGAGCCTGCGCGTCCAGAGCCTGTGCTCCGCAACGGGAGAGGCCACAAAAGTGAGAGGCTCCCATACTGCAAAAGTAAATAATAAATAAATAAAGAATCATCTAAAAAGGAGAAATTTGGTGAGACACAAAAACAGGCACACAAAGAGAATGCCAGGTGAAGTCTGCAGTTCTGCTAGCACAAGTCCAGGAACTATCAGAAGCTAGGAGAGACCTGGAATAGACAGATTCTTCCCTTGCACCTGCAGCAGGAGCATGACCCTACTGAGGCCTTGATCTCGAACTTGTAGCCTAAAAAACTGTGAGACAACAGATTTCTGTTGTTTAAGCTACTCAGTTTGTGGTACTTTATTATGACAGCCCTTGCAAACTCATGCACTGCCTCACTGTGCTTCCTCCCAGATTAAAAAAAATCTAAAGATGACTGTGGAGATAGGCAATCATATCACAGTCTGGTGTGCCATGTGAAGATTTTGGACTTTGTCCTACTAGCAAATGGGATCCACTGAAAGGCTCTAAGGAGGTTAATATTAGATTTATTACGTGCAAACGAACTTGTAAACAAGTCAAACCACTATCATCCCTAAAGGTTCCTTTATGCCAGAATTCATGTTTCTTGTTACACAAAAAATATTCTCACAATCATCAGAAAAACTCAAGCCCCCTCCCAAATAAGAATGCCTCAAGAAGACACCTTTGGGCTTCCCTGGTGGCACAGTGGTTGAGAGTAAGCCTGCCGATTCAGGGGACACGGGTTTGTGCCCTGGTCCGGGAAGATCCCAAATGTCGCGGAGCGGCTGGGCCCGTGAGCCATGGCCACTGAGCCTGCGCGTCCGGAGCCTGTGCTCCACAACGGGAGAGGGCACAGCAGTGAGAGGCCCGCATACCGCAAAAAAAAAGAAGACACCTTCACTTTCATGTCACTTCTACCTAAAATTCTTCTACATATAAAAGCCATGGATGAAAAGCTGCAGATCAAATGAGCTTTTATTTTCTCCTAAAATGTATGTCCTGGAACACCAAATGCCAGAGTTTTGTTCACCTTTATTTTAGAAAGGAAATGTTTATCTGTGTGATTGCAGTAGATAAGCTTTCAATTATTCAGAAAATCAAGACTCTGAAACCAAATTCAGCCTCTTAACTGGTCAAAGACCAACCCCTCAGTGAAGAATCAGCAGCTAAATGTTAGGACAGATGATTTGTTAAAACGCTGGTAACTCCCTTCCCTCCTTAAATAGAAACTTGAACCAAAGGGAGACTATACGGTTTTAAAAGTTTCACGTTTTAACTTTCCTTTTTCTTTTTAAGTAAATTTCTCATTTAAGTATAACAGACATACAGCAAAGTGCAAAGCATGATAAATTCTCACAAAGTGAACAAATCCATGTAACCAGCACTATCACCACAAAACAGAACATGGCCAGACCCAAAGGTCCCCTTCATGCTCTGTTCCAGACACCAGCGCCCCATCAGTGTAACTGCTATCCTGACTTCAAAACACCAAAGAATAGTTTTAACTGTTTTTTAACTTTATATAAAAGGAATCATACAGTATTATACTCTTTTGAGTCCACTCAATATTATGCTTTGATTAATAGTCTCCTTTTAACTTCAATAGTCCGTGTGTGTGTGTGTGTGTGTGTGTGTGTAATTTTAATTCAAACTAGATCCCCAGGTTTCATTTTGTTTAGATTTTTCCAGCTTAGATTCCATTTGCATCAAAAGGAATTAACATCTCAATGTTCAATATAAAATCAATTCTAGTTTCTAGGTCCTTTATCAGTTCAAGTCCCCAGTTCCAAACAATAAGGAAAATTTGCAAATAAAAGGGGGAAATGTTTTATTTCACCTAAGATTTCATAAACCACAAACTTAAAAGTTCTTCGTCTTTTATAAGTAAAGTTTATCTTCATGAAAAATTTCACTCTTTGTTTATGAAAGCGGAAGAACCAGAGATATAACAAAGTTGAAAATTCTGAGTCTTGGATTTTTTCCCTCCTCTCCTGCATGTGATGGAGATTTCTTTTATTCTACGAATATGTCCAGGGTAAATGGGAGAATCAAAAATTATCAGTTGAAATGACAGAATACAAAAAACAGAGAACCAGCTTAATAAGCACATTTTAAAAAACACTTTCCTTATCGAAATAGCAAGCAAAAGTGACCTGCCCAAGTGAAAAAAATATCTCCCAATGATTTGAATTTAATTTTTTGACTCTTTTACCTGATCAAGAATAAAGGAATCACAGTATCTAACTGAAAATAGTGAATATCCTATTGGTGGGAATGTAAATTGGAAAGCAGCATGGGAGTTTCTCCACAAATTAAAAATACGACTACCATTTGATCCAGCAATTCCACCTCTGCGTATGTATCTGAAGGAAATAAAATCGCTATCTGGAAGAGATATCTGTACCCCTAGGTTCACTGCAGCATTACTTACAATAGCCAAGACCCGGAAGCAATCTAAGGGTCCACTGATGGATGAAGGAATAAAGAAAATGCATAGGTATACAACAGAACATTATTCAGCCACTGAAAAAAAAAGAAGGAAATCCTGCCGTTTGCAACAACACGGATGAACCCTGAGGGTATCAGCTAAGTGAAAAAGTCAGACAGAGAAATACTGTATGATCTGACTTAGATGTGGAATCTAAGAAAACCAAACTCAGAAACTGAGAACAGATTAGTGGTTGCCACAGGTGTGGAGGTGGGGGATAGGGGTAGGGGAAATAGGTGAAGGCAGTCAAAGGGTACAAACTTCCAGTTATAAGATGAATAAGTTCTGGGGATGTAATGTACAGCACGGTGATTATAGTTAAGAATACTGCCGTGTATATTTGAAAGTTGCTAAGAGAATAGATTTTAAAAGTTCACACCACCCACACCCACACCCAAAACTGTAATTTTGGGTCATAATGGATGTATTAATTAACCTCATTGTGGTATAATCATTTTGCATTATATACATATATAAAATAACTATGTTATACATCTTAAGTTTAATGTCATGTGTCAATTATATCTCAATAAAGCTAGGGAAAAGGAAAAAAGCAGAAAGAAATTTATATGCCACCCACAGCAAACTTTAGAAATCAATACTCTATGCTAAAGAGGCCCATAAGGGAAATCTGGCTGCACACAGCTGTGTAATGAATCAATTTGTTACCGTGACAGTCATCTCAAAAGTAGAGTAACGGTTGATAGACAACAAAGAAGTCAGATTAGACACAGATACAAAATATAAACAGAGCTCCACAAGGTTTTTGTTTTGGTTTTTATTTTATAACAAGTCTGTTAAATCATCCATTGGGAAATAAATGATTCAAGACGGACTTCCAGAAGCATTATTCTAACTTTGACATCATTTATCAGTCAATATACTTTTGAAAAAAAATTTTCAGAAAATTATTTACTCAACAAATACTGGGAGTTCCCTGGTGGTCCAGTGGTTAGGACTTGGCGCTTTCACTGCCGTGGGCCCAGGTTCAATCCCTGGTCGGGGAACTAAGATCCCGCAAGCCAAGCGGCAAGGCCAAGAACAAAACAAACAAACAAACGCAAACAAATATTATGGAATACACACTATGTGTACACTACTGTAGATTCCAGGAATAAGCAAAAACAGAGTTGCTGCCTTTATGGAAGAGAGAGACAGCTACTAATCCTAAAATAGTAACAGAAATAAATAGAAACGTATTACTGTTATAAGTGCTAGAAGAAAAGATACATAATGCCAGGACAGTAGCTATTAAGGAAATCTGGAAAACGTGGGAGGGGAAAGGCAATGACACTGGAATGGGAGAAATGAAGAAAGGAGAGCAGTTAAGTAAGTATGTCTGTGTGTGTGTTGGGGATGGGGAGGGCGGGGGGGTCGGTCATTAACCTGAGGCAACAGCAAGTGCAAAGACCCCAAGGCAGGAGGTAACATGGGCACAGTAACTACAAGTCCATTATGCTGAGCCTCTAAGGGCAAAATAAAGGTAACTCCAGAGATGATGAGCAGGAGCAAAAGAGAACTGGTTGTAACCAGGCATGAGGTTAAACCTTAGCTAGCGACAAATCCTAAATACCCGATTTCTCAATAAAATCTCATTCTTCTCAGACCAAATAATCTGAACATAGGCTTGTCCCCCTAGGACAAGGAAGTATAGTTATATAATAGTCTATTTTTATCCTCACAGTATCATTCACTGCTAGGCTCATTCTTAATGACATTTTGGGGGGTATTTATAATTTATACTTGATTTGAGTATTAAAACCAATTCAGAAAAGGAAAAAGAAAGAAATTAATTTGTGATCTACATCCTAAAGAAACAAATGAGAATAACAATAATACACTGAAGAAATCCCTTATGATGCCCCATAAAGTCCCTACTAAAACACTTAAGATACAACAAACCACAGAGAATCTCTGTAATTGGGTGAGGTTAATGGTTTTTCATCACTAACAGAAGATGTTACTGTAGTACTTTGCACCAAGAAAGAGAAAGAGCAAAAAGAAAGACGAAGGAAAGAAAAGAATCAAGTCCCACCTGGGAATCTAACCACAGTACCCTACTTCTGATTCTTCAGTTTAGATAAACCTAAAAAATAGGCACTATTTTAAAATCCTCCATTGAGAAAGAAGCTATTTGGAGAAGTCATTTAGCTTCGAATGCATAACCGCAAAAGAAATGAAACCACTGAGAAGGTCAGAAACAGTCTCCTTACCAGAGAGTAAGACTCTTACTTACTCCTACTTACTCTTACAGACTGGCAGGAGCCGGCAGGATGCAAACCCCAGGCCACAGCTGTCAGCCCCCAAGCACAAGGGGCACCTCACAGGAAGTAGTTATGCTCTGAGCGCCAAAGAAAACTTTCAGAGCCATTTTTGGTTGTCGTACATCCTTTATAACATATTTAGCTTCCAGAGAGGCTGTATCTTTTTCACATTTCACAAAGGTCCTCAGATATACTGAAACAATGTCTGCCTCCCTGAGTACACAGTTCTTCCCCAAAACAAGAACCTGCTGTTTTGAAAATAAGCCATTAGCAACCTTCCTCCACAGAGTCTTCTAAGCACCAAGCAGGAAGGATTTCCTTTCAACCTGTAGAATATGCAATATGAAATTGCAACAGTTCTCAAACTAGTTTTCTCAAAAATGTTTTTTCTTAGGGAGATACTCAGCAGAAACAGGATGCCACAGGCCCATAAATGGGAAAAACTGCAGATTTTTTTTTTTCAACGCTAAAGAGGTTTCCTTAACTGCAGGACTTCTCAGAGTCATTAATTATGACTCTCTCACATGAGGGACAGTACGTGCAGCATTTCCCACATGTTCTGACTACAAATATTTTGAGGAAGCATCCCCACTGACACAGCAGTAACATTCCACTGAGAAACGCTGGCATTTAGTACTGCACAAGGCAGCCAGACTTTTGACAGTGATCCAAAAGATCATAGTATAGTACCACACTGAATTGTTATGTATCAAGAGAAAAGGCTAACAAGATCTTTCCTTATTTTTAAGTTATCATCCTGTAATCTATAGCTAAAGGAGTTAATCCATTCTGTTCCTTTCTCATGATCTAGAACCACACAGGTTCATAGCAAGCAATCTGCGGTAAGTCTTCAGTGGCTAAGAAAATCTGACTATCCAACATCTAAGTCTGAATCAAAGATCCTGATAGTACTGTAACCTACACATTACCAAATCTCTAGAGCAGAGCTCCAACTTCCCCCAAACCTCAACTTTGATAATTTTTTATCACATAAATATCTTCTCAGTTCATCATCAACCAAAACATAGTTGTGAATACAAGCTTATCTGTGTAATTTCTAACATTGATTATTTTTTGACATTCAAAACTAATTCCTTTGTGGGGAAAAAATCCGATACTTTATGTGAAGTTGAGCACAGTTACAGTACTCCTCAGCAAAACAACTGTACCATGTTAATGACATAATCTCTTTAATCTCCCGCTCCTGGAAAAATATCAAACTGAGAGGCTTTTAATCTGTTAATTACATCTCATGAAATTCACATCATTCCTGAGCACTGTAAGTAATTCAAACAAAATGATTTTAGCTAGTTTTACTGACTTCTGTAAGAAAAGTACCTTAATACACACAATACGTCATATGGAAAAGGAAGGTTCTGCTGGTGTTCAACAGGTTCTGAATCACTTGCTTCCCTGAATCTCATCTGAAAGCTGGGTCTCTCTCTCTCTCTCTCTCTCTCTCTGAACAACTGCTATAAATAACCTCAATATACTGAGTGAACACAGTACCTTTCCTGGAAAACAGAGCAGGTTAGTTGGCTTCATCTATTATCACTGACTAGAGACCCTGAAGATCAATACTTTGGAAAAGGAGGTCATCAGGAGGAATAAACCTTCGTCTGAAGGCCATTAAAAACACCTTCTAGTTTCTGGTCACTCCTGTAGCCAACGTAAAATGTCCTGTTCCCAAGAATTTGAAGGTTTACTTGTCCCACTGTGTACTCCATTCTGCAGGGTCTCAACACAGCCTAATCGGTGCTGAAGACAAAAGGCAAGGAGGAAGTGGAAAGAGGAAAACTACTGGGCAGGCGGTGAAGTGCGAGAATGAGCAGCAGAAGACAAGGAAAGAACGACAGGCACACCGGCCAGGGCAGGAGGCGAGTGGAGGCGGGCACACCCAGATGACCAAAGCTGGCAGCTGTTTCCCACCTGGAGTTTTCCTGCCCCAAACCACTACCCACTCTTCTGGGTTCCACGCCTGCCTGCATCCACATGCTGACATCGTTTCTCTACCACAAACACTGTAAAGACCCAAAGGCGCCTCACCTCCTGGTCTGTAGACGACATCATCCTCCGTGATGTAAGACGTTATCTCCCCGGTGTCCGTCCTTTCGTAACGAGACTTTTTTTTCGGGGGCTTCTTCTTGGTCTTCTTCGTGGACTCCTCCGTGGTGGCACCATTGTCATTGTCCTCATCTTCGCTGTGGTCACTCTCAGCATAATTTTTGGCTCCTCCTTCCAAGGTACAGCTCCTGCGTGGCCTTGAATTCTCACTCTCTCGCGCCTTGTCTCTCTTCTCTCTCTCTCGGTCCCGATCTCGGTCCCGGTCCTTCTCTTTGTCTTTGTCTTTGTCTTTATCAGCTGTCATGATTCGCCACGTGCCTTCTTCTGTCCTCTCACGGCTGGGCCTCCGTGAAAGGTAGACAGTAAGCCTGGGCTTCAGTCTTCTGAATTTCTCACTCAATTCCAGGGAAAATCCGACCACTCCAACAACCCCAACGTTTCAAAAATGCTAGGAGAGGAAAGAGAGAGCGAAATTGATTTTCCTTTAACATTTTCTCGTATTTCCTTCCTAAAATAACGTTTTGTTAAATGACTCACTTACTCATGCTTTAGCAACTAAAACTTCTCACTGGCAATAGGAAAAAAGGTAGGACAAGTGATATCAAATTTAAATATAAACAGTTTTGGGCCTCAACTAGCATATGGTTTGGGATTTTCGATCACACCAATAATGAAAGATGTCTGAATGCGTAAGGGTAAGCTATGCTTTCTGTATACAAATCGTTTTCTCTAACTTTTAAAGGAAAAGGTAAAGTGTACCCTAGTAAACAACATATAATGGGTACAAGTATACCAAAGGGGCTTCATAACCCATAACATTAATTTAAAAGGGTAAGAACCTGTAGTTAAATTATTTCCACCTGCAAAAAGTAATTTGGATAGCCTTGGAAAATGTCTCAGGATGTCTCACAGCGCATTACCTTCTGAAGACTCTTTCTAGCCACTTCTCCAAATTTCCAGAGCTCCTCTCAAGAATAAACATAAGAGCTGACTCAAATAAAAGTGACAACCTCAAAGCAAGATTCCTTTGCCTTCAATTACAATTTTTTACATCTTCTAGGTCTACTTACTATTCTAGTTATTTTCCAGGAAAAATGGTTTCTCGAAAGATATATTATCTCTGTCTTAAGAAAATATAACAGCTTCCAAAAACAACCTTCCATCTTTAGGGAATATTAGGTGGTTTATACATTCTTCCAAATTTCCACTGTTAATGGTTTCCCTAATAAATTTCTCCCCAGAACTAAACCCCAAAAGGAAAGTCTGAAGGTTTTAAGAATGTATAATGAGAAGAGTAAACCCCAAGCTCCAACCCAACACAATTCTTATAAAAAATTTTAAATTTTAATTTTATTTACATGTCAGTTTTGGAACAGTCATAATAACCAGTAATTTATCTTTTGCAATCTTTTATCGTCCTTCCCAATATCTCATTTTTTCAGCAATCTGTACCAAACATTATCTACGTGCCAGGGGTTCAGAACTAAAGACACCATGAGGGAACACCTCGTGGTCCTTGCCCGCAATGCTCTAATGCAAAGAGAGGAGACAACTGATCAATAGGAGAACCATCCCTTGCTCATGCTACGAGGGCCAGATAGGAAACAACACGTGCAAAGAAACGAAAAATTGGTCCTCTTTACTCAGACAACAACAAACAAGTCGGTTTGTAATTACATGCCTCAGAGGCAGAGAAAATTCTCTTTGGTCATGCCAAAACCATAAAAATTATCATATACTCTCTCCAAAGCTCTTAGGTCAAACTTGATACCAGAAAAGACCTCCACATAAGCACTTCGAATATCCTTAGGCATTCAGGAAAATTTAAAAAATGTTAACAACTTTTGGGTGAGAGAACAATGAAGGAGCAATAATGCCAACAATCTATAAGCAAAGTCAGAAGGATGAAAGCATGTAGCACAAACCTAAATTGCTTCCTTTTACATAGGAAATGCACTTTCAGATAGGATTTCAATTTTCTAAACATATTTCCAGAAAATGAAAAATTATTCTAGTGCCTGCAAAAGTTCTGCTTCGATGAATCATCTGCTAAACAGACAGTAATAAACTCCCAAGCCCCTGTAGGCCACCGGTGTTAGCAATTGAAAACACACCAAGAGACATATTGCTTTCTCCATCTGGCTTAAGTTTAGAGCCTGAACAAGCCAATCATACAAGAAAGAAAACCATCAGCTAATACAGTTGTTAAAACATTCCTCTTTGACACTGAAAACACACCAAGGCCTCCTGGGAATCTAAAAAGAACAAGAAGCTTAGGCTGAAAGCCTCTAAGACGCAGTTCAGGACAGACATACTTCAGACAAGTTCAAGAAAAAAACTCATTCTCCCTAGGGTTAACAAGATAACTGCTCCAGAAAATTGTGTCAAAATATTATTTCAGCACTTAAAAAAAGGGAAAAAAAACAGTAAGTCCAAATTGTACATTCAACATTACTCCCTACAAAATCATATACTGTATTTCTATTTACAAAAAAATTTGAGTTGTTTCTGCCAAGAGTTAGCAAGAAAAATTCAACGATCAACAGAGAAAACATCCACAAAATAAAATCCTCTACGTGTGTGTGCACGTGTGTGTGCGCGCGTGTATCCAACCTTCAGATAACCAAGAATATTGATAATCCAAAGCAAAAGTTAATCCAACTACCATTCACATTTGGCTATAAAATATAGCTCAGTGGGGATATATTCTTTTCCTCTGTACTTACCACACTAATCATAATTTTTTGAGCCTCATTATAAAATGACCAACATGCAACAATAATACAACATTTGAGGAAAGGGACCCAGAAAGGAACCAGGTGGCACCGAGAAAGGTAGCTGTCGCTTCAGTACGCTAGAAATGATCTACACAGTAGACAATACAACAGCATCTTTAAAACAGCAAGGGGTTTACAAAGCAGGTCCCTGCCATGATCTCATTAGATTCTCTCTGTCTACAACTCAGTGATGTGAACCAGACAGAAGTCACCACTCCCACTTTTCAGGCTACAGGAGGAGAACTAAGAAGAGATCATCTGCCCGTGAGTGAGTCTAAAGCAGGTCTCCCAAAGGTGAACCCCATCTGACCTGATTCCAACCTGCTGCTCAGGTTATAATCTGTATCTTCACAGGTGCCAACCTTTCCTACATGTATTCTTGCTGATAATTTGCACAGACAGTTTTAGGAAACACACTCACTTTAACCTCTCCCCCCAAAAACAAGAGGTACTTTTCTCCAGTAAGACAGACAAGAATATTGAAAATATCTTGTCGATCCACTACTCAACCCAGTTAAACAGGAAACACGGCAAAAGATACTTTAATAATTAATTAAAGGAATAATCGAATCTAAAACATTTCAGATTCAAAACAATCTTCATCTATTCATCGAACAAATGTCTACTGAATGCCCACAATGTGTGGTGTGCTAGTTACTGCCCTAGGTATGGGGAAAATAGCAGAGAACCACATACAAACATCCCTGACCTTGTGGAACTGATGTTCCAGGAAGTGGAGAAAGATATATACATACACATACACATACACACACACACACACACACAATTAAAAGATCTTACATGGGGAGTCCAATGGGAACAAGGGAGTATAAGAGGATTGCAATTTTAAATGGTCAGGTAAGGCCTTACTGAGGTGGCTTTGTCCCAAGTTAAGAGTGAGTACAGAGGAAACACGGAGACCATTCCAGCAGAGGGGAAAGTAGGTGCAAATGTCCAGAGGCAGCAGTGATTCAGTTACATTCAAGACACGGGAGGCCAGAGGGGCTGGAGTGACATGAGGAAGAGGACTGATTTTTTAAAAAACGAACGTATAGTCCTCACACTAGTTTCCAGAGTCATCAGATTGCACTTCATCGTTTTATCTTGATAAAATTTGGTAGGCTAGCTTCGTTTCGTCGTGATCTAATCAGGGTCAACGGCATTTAACAGAGTTGAGGATACAGAACTGTTCTTTATTACTTCAGGTTACTTAACCCTCTACACAAACACTGTCTGCCTCTCCAAAGTGAAGCCAACAACCACCTACAAACACCTTACACTACTTAACAGAACTGATTTGCATAAAGTACTAAAATTTCGGTCATGCTCAGGGTCCACACCTCATTTAAGGACACCACTTCTTGTCACTATTTAAGCAGTCCCAGGAGGTTTGGGCCCTTGATAGAACTGCAAGAAGACTGGGGTCAGAAGCCAAGATCCAAGTTCTTGGCACTGCCAGGGCTAGTGCCTTAGGCAGATCACTCTATCTCTGAGTCAGTTTCTATGCTGTAAAACAGGGATAATAACTAGCTACTTCACAGAGCTGCTGTGAGAATTAAGTATACGTATACAGGTAAATGCACTTATAGATTGCAAAGTGCTTTATAAATATAAACTATCAATAATATATACTTAGATCAGTCATGACTACATTATCTACTACAGCAGATAATGCCAAACAGTGTACTGTGCTATGCAAGATATAAACGTAGCCAAACGTCATCCTTACCCTCAAGAATTTATTACCTACTAGGGAGGAGGGGGAATCCTATTACACGAGTAAGAAATAAATCATGGAAAACTGACTACAAATGAAGTAAAAATTTTTAAATATCTCCTCTTGGATTGCATAAAACCCACTTATTAATGAAAACTTGCTCCTTCCTCCTGAGTTCCCAATCCCTGAGTTCTGTTCATTTCAGTTGCTCAAGCCAGATTCTGGAGGACGCTTGACTCTCACACCAAATGCAGTTAGTGAAGTCCAATGAATTCTTCCTCATTCAACCACAGCAAGAAATGCTTACGTTTGTCAAATACCAATCACACACTAGGCATTTTCCTCAGCTCTCAGGGTCTACCAATCACCTCCTGAATAACTCTATAATTTGTCCACTGCTCCAACTCAAGCAGAGAGTGCCTATTTCAAGCCATCATCATCTTTCACACAGATTAACACAACTGCCTTCTAACTGGTCTCTGTGACTATAAAATTTTGTTTTTGCTTTCCTTCCAATTCGTCCTCCAACACAGCCAGCCAAGCATCTGACCCTCCACCACTTTTTTTTTTTACATTGAGATATAATTCACACACCATACAATTCACCATGTACAGTACAATTCACTGTGCACCATTCCTTTTCAAAGATTACAGAGACCTTCCTGTCCTGACTGCCCCTTCACCACTCCAGCCCCACCTCCACCCTTCCTGTGTGTCCAGCAGTCCCCTCCCCTTTGTCGGGCTAACCTCTACTTACCCTTAGGGCCCTCAGGCATTTCTGCTGCCCAACTCCAGGAAGGCTCCCAGACCCCCCCAAAGTCCAGCCCCTCACTGTTCCCCATCCTGCCTGTAAAGTGGCCCTCATTGATCCCACTACTGGTATCTGTTGTTAACTTGTGTAACTTCTCCACTAACCAACAAGGACCATGACTATAGTATAATATTCACTAGAACAACTCCTACTGATGCAATTTCCTCTCTGTATCAAGTCCACTAGAGGTTTTGTTCTCATTATCATTTGACCATTCAGCACCCTCTGACAGGGCTGACCACACACCCTCCTTCTGGAAAGGCTCTTTTCCTCTGGCCTTCCTGGCACTGTCATCTCCTGGGTCTATTTAACTGTTCCTCCACCTCTAGTACTGGACCAGCTAATGGGGGAGCTCTTCAGGAGCTATCCGGAGCCATCCTTCCTCATCCTCGTCGATCTCCTACGTGTCCGTCAGGCCCCAGGTACCACATCCACACAGGCGATCCACAAATGCACGTGTTTACCAAACTTCTCCTGCAGAGCCAGATGCCTCTGAAAACTGCCCCCACCTGAAGTCTCCTCTTGGATGTCTCAAAGGTACCTCAACATATCAAAACAAGGGCACACTCTGGCCCCAGATGGCCTCTCTTGTGACTGGTGCCGCTGCCCATCCTGTCATGCAAGCTGGACATCTAAGCCACATGTTTAGCACCTCCTCTCTTTCATCCCATCATCAACAAACCATGTCACCGTTACCTTATAAATTTCTCTCAAACACACCTACTTGAGAACACGTCCAACACCACAACCTTAGTTAAAAGCTACTAGTGTGGCTTTCCTGGACCACTTCAATTGGCTTCTCTCCAAATCTACTCCTCTGAATCCTCATAATTCTCTTTATAGACTGCAGCCAGGGCTCTCCTTTCAAAAGGCTAATGTGATTATGTCAATCCTTACCTTAAAATACTCAGTGACTTGTCACTTCTGTTAACCAAAAACCCAAATCCTAACCATGATCTACAACGCCCTTATCTTTCTATCTGGCCTCATCCCCCGCCTCCCTCCCACACTCTGTGCCCAACCACACTGCCCTTCCCTCTGCCCCTTGAACACACGCCCTCCTACCTGGAGTAAGACTTAGCTCATGTTCTCCCGTCCGTCGTGATGCTCATCTCCTCTCCTGGCCTACGTATCTCCTATTCTTCCTTCAGGTCACAGCTCAACAGGAACTTCCTCAAGATGTCCTTTCTTGTCCAAAAGGACTAGGTTAAATCCCTTTGTAATGCTCGCTACAACGGTAACTTCACATTTATTTGTGTGATTTGATTAACATCTGTCTCCACCTCTAAGCTAGAAGCTCCGTGAAGGGCTGACCCTGACTCTCTTTGCCCTGTGTTGTATTCTCAAATCCTAACTCACTGCCTGGCACATACAGACGAGCAATAAATTACTCTTCCCTGCCCTCCCTCTCACACATAAGCTGGATCAATCAAGACGGTATTATGATGAGACTTTTATTTGGGAAAGAAAATATTTCATGCGTAAATAACTGAGGGGGTGCTTGAGCTGGCCTGCACACCATGAACAGGGTGGGAGGAGCAAAAAGGAGGAGAGAGCATTCAGGTGCAAGTGCAGTAAAACAGTTATTGATTAAATCCTTGTCCTGGATGGCAGGCACAGAGTAAAACTAGTAGGAAGTAAGCTTAAGTAGAGGGGGGAACCGATAATGGGAGCTCCTAAAATAATAAAGCAGCTAATACTCACTGAGCACTTACCATGCGCTAAGCATTTTACACGTTAATTCATTTAAACTTCACTATAATGAGACTGAGAATATAATTTATCGTCCAAACCAGGACACATCTGAGAGCAAAAACATTAATAATTGTTCAGGAAAAACGTGAAACCAGGTCACATGATCATCCTAACGGTAACGCTATTCAGTAGATGCTGTTGCTATGTACAGTTTCCCTGCAAAAGCAAGCACTGAGAGGCTGAGCAAGTAGACCAAAACTCACGCACTGTGTATTTCGGTAGACCCCAATCACACAGCTCTGTGTTAGACCCAGGGCGCTGACTCAGAGCCTATACTCTTAACCACAAGGCTATACTGCCTTCAATCACACAGCCTTAAGAGAGTTTTCTAAGCGAACGGTGTTACTGCAGGCTCTTAAGATGAAAGTAGGATTTGGGGAAACATTCATCCCTTCTGGCACGAGATATTTTCCAACAACGGTTGTTAGTGCCATTCCCAACTAGCTTGCTCTCAAATCTATTATCTCTGAAAGCCTAAATCAGGAACCAAGGTCCTCAAGAACTTCTGCCTTTGCCATTTCTACATTTATTATGTCTCAATAAATGCTTTAGCCTTTTCCCTTCGGAAAAAAATGAGATGGTCCAAGAGTGGAAGACCTAAGTGAGCTACCCGCTGCGCTGGGCCCCACCTGCAAGACAAGCAGCTGCAGCCAGGCAGGCAACAGAACACCCAGGAAGCATGTGACAGCTGAGCGACTTGCTTTCTCAGTAAAATCAATGTTCTTTTCCTGTTCCCTTTCATATCAACAGCCTGGGAATGAAAATGTACTGACTTGTGCTCTGGAAAGGGAAATGTCACTCTAACACTTGTTACTCCCGGATAAGAACCCATAAACAGCAACCTGCTGCACAGAACACCTCAAAACAGGCTGGAGAATCACTGACAGAGATGCAAGGTAACTCTGAAACATGGGGTCAGCGGATCTAGGAACCCACGTAGAGGTCAGAGTGCTTCATCTGAAACGGATGTGGTACTGAGAGCAGTTCTCCCACGTAAAAATAAACAGGTGTCACGTTCTCCCACCTGAACAAATCCAACCATTTATAAGCAAACGGTTACACATCTACCTCCAAAGATTCTCTGCATTTGGGGTTAATAAATATTTAAACTCATCAGTTTAATTAGTCAATGTTTAAATACTCATTCCTGGAACACATGTCTTATTGAGACAACCTAAATAACCGAGATGGGACCCATTAGTCAAATTCAGAGAGCAGCCTCTGTGGTATCAAAACAGAAGAAGGCAAAGAATGAACGCACTTAATCACAAGTGGGTATAATGCTTAGAGCAGCACTTCCTCAACTGCTTGAGAAGCTTTGGGAAAAAACAGAGAACTAAGATTGGTGGACTCTGACAAATATCTTAATTTCTTCCAAAAAGACATAATAACAACAAAACATACTACCTGCAAAAGGTGGGGAAAGTACCCAGGATAGCAAAACTCCAGGTTACAATCAACAGCTCAATTAAAATTAAATAACAAACAACACATAACCTTTTTATTTGGAGTAAGAGTAGGGAATTCCCAAAGATGAGATGCCCAAGGAGGTTCCCCTGCACCCCCCAAAATCAAAAATCCTCCTTTTCTTTAAAGAACACATAAATCCACTGACACAAGCAACTGCTTTTCTATACTGTTAAAATGTGAAGATTTTCGCAATTACATACGAAATTTTTTTTGCCTTGCAAGTTGCCTATAGTTGTGTCTCTTCTACTAAGTAGTGAAGAAGAATTCACTGCTCAGTTTAAACCAGGGCTTCTCAACTGCGGCACAATTAACATTTTGAGCCAGATTTGTGGGGGGTGGGGGTGGGGGGGGAGGCCTGTTCTGTGCATTATCCCTGGTCTCTACTCACATAGATTCTAGTACCACAACCCACTGCTCCAACGACAACAACAAAAAAGTATCTCCAGGTATTCCCTGGTGGCGCAGTGGTTAAGAATCCGCCTGCCAATGCAGGGGACACGGGTTTGAGTCCTGATCCGGGATGATCCCACATGCCGCAGAGCAACTAAGCCCGTGCGCCACAACTACTGAGCCTGCGCTCTAGAGCCCGCGAGCCACAATTACTGAGCCCTCGCGCCACAACTACTGAAGCCCGCATGCCTAGAGCCCGTGCTCCGCAACAAGAGAAGCCACCGCAATGAGAAGCCCACGCACCACAACAAAGAGTACCCCCCGCTCACCGCAGCGCACAGCAATGAAGACCCAACACAGCCAAAAATAAATAAATTAAATTAAATAAATAAAACATTTAAAAAAATTCTCCAAATACTGCCACATAGCCTCTGGGGAGCAAAGTTGTTCACAGTTGAGAACCACTGCTTTCAACGAATAAAACTTCTTGTCTATCACAGAGATTTCAAAGGATTAAGCATCTGTGTTGCTTTATTCAAAATTATGCTTGACCAGTATGGAATCCATAAAGCTAACACCATTACGAAAACTATATAATGTGGCATGTTCTTCATTCTCTGAAATATATTGGATTAACTCAAAACACTACCTGAAATAGTAATTACACAGATGTGTGAAGCTGAATTAGGAAAACAGAAGTAAATATTCTGAAAATCTTGATGTTTCCTGGCAAGCTCTGAAGGTGATCAGGGGTAATGTTACTCAGTGGTGACCTGCTCTGGTCCTGGAGCCAAGTGGATGCTTCTGTTATCACACGACTAACTGAGAAAACCTGGTGTCCACAATGCCAAGAACAAGGGAAACTAAATACCTACAAGACCAAAACCCTGGTGTGAAAGGGGAAAGAATTCCTGAACTCACTCTCCCAAAGCATGGCCACAGATAGAAAACCAAATACAGAAAAGATAAATATAAAACTCAAGCACGTATGGACACCAAGGGGGGGAAAGGGGCGGGGGGGGGAGTGTGAAAAAAAACAACTCAAGCAGACAGATAAGTAAAATATGGTATACCCATAAAATAGAACATTATTGAACAAGAAATGAAATACTGATACATGTTAGAACATGGATAAGCCTGGGAAGCATTATCTTACGTGAAAAATGCCAGTCACAAAAGACCACATACGGTATGATCCCATTTATATTAAATGCCCAGAAAAGACAAATCCACAGAGACAGAAAGCAGATTGGTGGTTGCCTGGGGGTTGGGGGTGCTGGGGTGCTATAGTTATGCGTTTCATTTGGGGATGATATAAATGTTCTAGAATTGATTATGGTGATGCTTGCATATATCTGTGAAAATATTAAAAGTCACTAAATTGTACACTTTAAATGGGTAAATTATGTGATATGCAAATTATATTTCAATAAAGCTGTTACAGCACAAACACACACAAACAGCAACATTACAAACTAATAAGAAAAAGCTCAAGCCTCATTAAAATTTAAAAAAAAATGCATCTGGCTATAAAATTCACAAGGACAAGCTCTACCTCCACAATTCTGAAAAACCACCTCTTAAAGTTGTAAAAGCATAGTTAATTAAACACATAGGAGAAGTTTTATTTCATGTAACATTAAGAATGAAAGAGAACCTTCCTTGGACCACAGTAATCTTTAATATGCATGAATACTTGGTCAGGCTTACTACCTCTGCACAACATGTTCCAAAGCAGATAAGTTGGACAGGGTTTCTTTCAGTCTGCAGAGATCCGAGATTCAAAGTTAATTTGCAACCATGGCACGTAAGGTCTCAACAGCTGATGAAAGGAAATGACAGGGTGGATTTTATACTTAACACAGTTACACTTCACACATATATGAAAAACCAAAAGCATTCATAATACACTTCTAATCCATGGGTACAAATTATATCAAGGGAAAAAAACCGCAAAACTCACCGGAGCAGTCCTTCTAAAAACACTCCGAATCTGAGTCCTAGATGAAAATGAAAAGTAGCTCTGACGAAAAGCATAAATCTAAGCCAGAACTCAATTTGCCATTTTCTTTGAGCTGTTCCAACTGGGTATGATGCTCTCTAGGTTGACCAGATGTATTACACTGCCATCTTTGTTAACCTGACGTCATTGAAAGAGAAAAGTTAAAGAGCCACTAGAATTATTCAATTCAAGATGCCAAGAACTAGCAAGTGACCAGGGAGGGTGGGAGTACAGGGAGTCCCGCGGCCTGGACCACAACACTGAAATGCTGTAGTTGTGACACTGATCATCAAATAAACACCAATGTCCCGAGCAAAGTCGCTGTCAATTCCTCCATTGATTCAGCAAATATTTATTTAGCACCTACTAGGTGCCAAGCACTGCCCTAGGAGCTACAGATATATGCGCGACCAGATACACACAATCTCTAACCTCAGAGAGCTTACAGTATATAGTAGGGGAGGAAGCAGACAACAAACAAACAAGAAAATATATTAGTATATTACCTGGTGATAAGTGCTATGGAGAAAAAATTAAGGTGGGCAAAAGGGAATGGGGTGGGGCGGGGTAATTTATTTAAGGTAATCACTGATAAGGGGTCGTTTGACCTAAAGGAAGTAAGGCAGCAAGTTGTGTGGTTATCTGGAGGAAAGTATTCCAGGCAGAGAGAAAAGCAAGTACAGAGGCCTGAGACAGGGGCAGTTTTGGCACATCCAAACAGCAGCAAAAGGCCAAGGTGGCTGAAGCAGTGACAGCAAAGAAGAAAGTCAGAGGTGAAGAGGGAAGGGGGGCAGGCGGGGGCGGTGTGCATGCTGCATCTACTGAAATAAGAGAAAAGCTTTTGTAGGGTTTTGGCATAAAGAAGTAATGATCTGAGTTACGTTTTAACAGACTCCCTCCAGCTGCTGCAGGGTTACGAGACTGTGGATTCAGGCCAGGTGTCAGTAGTGCAGGTGCAAGGAGAGGTCAGACTGTGGGCAGGTTCTGCTAGTAGAGCCCTCAGAATCTGTTGTCAGACTGGATGTGATTTGAGACAAAGAGGAGAGTCCAAGAAGGGGCCGCAATTTGGGCCTGAGCAACTGGAAGAGCAGAGCTTCATTTACTGATGGGGAAGAGAAGGAAAACTGGAATTCTGTTTGGAACATGTTAAGTTTGAGACGCCTAGTAAATATCTAAGCAGAAATATGGGTACAGGTTGAGAGGTCAGAAAGTTCTGGGCTGGAGATTTAAATCTGGGAGTCCTCACCATACAAACCCTACACCAACAACCATGAGACTGGATGACTGGGTGGCGTGGAAGCAAACTACAGGAGATGAAACATTCAAAGTAGCAAGAGAATACTCTGAAGCAAATAAAAGGTATTACGGACAGGCCAAATAAATTTGTAAACTGCAGGTGAAGTTTCAGTGATAGGATGATGGAAAGACTGTCTCAGACCATGTTCTGAAAATGCTGAGGTGAAAACAATACCCTGTTTTATTCACAAAGAAGCCCTCTACATATGTAACAGTTGCCTAAAGACAAATTACATATTAATGATGTTACCAAATGCTGTATTTAATAAAACCCAGGCTGCTACAGTCTTGGTTGGCTTCTACTTTACGAAGTCACACAAGATAGGTACATCCACTCCACTCCCCGCCCGTTTCAAAGGGAAATACAGCAGCTATTCAAATGAAGACTTGGGGGGCGGAGGAGAGACTGTTTTTACCTTGCAAATTAATAAAGGAGAGTTACTAGATTTTAAAAATAGTTTTCTTAAGTAACATTTTTGAGGCCCTAAATTGAATACTGTACAGTCCACACGAAGAAAAAAAAAGAAAAAAGAAAACGTAGTAACTAAGTATATGAATTCAAAACAAAAGCTCAATTTCAGAAAAAAATGAGATTTAATAGGCTCATTAGTGATGCTTACTTGGTGTCATAATTTGAATCCTAAAGAACTGGTGAGTCAAGTAGGAGGAAAAAAGCGTATTGGGTTTTTTTACATATATATATAAATTTTATTTTATTTTATTTATTATTTTTGGCTGCATTGGGTCTTCGTAGCTGCACACGGGCTTTCTCTAGTTGCCGCGGGCGGGGGCTACTCTTCGTTGCTGTGCGCGGGCTTCTCATTGCGGGGGCTTCTCTTGCTGCGGAGCACGGGCTCTAGGCGTGTTGGCTTCAGTGGTTGTGGCATGAGGGCTCACTAGTTGTGGCACACGGGCTTAGATGCTCCACGGCATGTAGGATCTTCCCAGACCAGGGCTCGAACCTGTGTCCCTTGCATTGGCAGGCGGATTCTTAACCACTGTGCCACCAGGGAAGCCCGCGTATTGTTTTTAAATACTTGATACGAAAAGGTTTAACTGGACTCAAAATACATGTGCATTATCAAGAAAATTATGACTATTTTTGTCAATGAAAGAATGGGGGAAAATACGTAATGAATTTTTCACAAAGTCCTATACGGACACTCCCAAAATATCTCCAGTTTACCCAGTACTCTCTACAAATATCATCTTTTATGTACGTGGAACAGTAGGAAGCATGAACTCCAGGTAATCTTGACAGTGCAAGCATGTTATTCTATAGCTGACTGTTTTAGATTCCCCATACTTTTGGGCACCGAATTACTGATAACACTAACATTCAGAGTAGGAAGAGCCAGAAAAGGAGGGGAGGGGTCATTGCCTAGTAAGAGAGTCTAGATTTCTAAATAAGGATTCTTACATATAATTATCTAGCTTCTATCATTCATCAGCAATGAAGGCAGCACTGCCAGCTTTTTCTCAGCACTAATGTCTCTCCATGACCAGGAATGGTACCCAAGACTGCCAAGAGCAGTCAAGTGACATATGACACATACAGCAAAAAGCACAACAGTCAAATCTGTGGGCGCTAATAAGCTGAACGGACACTTTCCATTCTGGAACTTGAAAGTGAGGAAACTACAAGTAGAAAGAAGGAAACTATGAAAGGAAGTATAGAACAGTACAGACCTATAGAATGTCACCTAAAGTTCCCACTGCAGGCATCAGCAGTAACCTCTCTGGATATTCAGCTTGAGATACACCTGGCTTCTGGCCCCAATAAGTTAACCCCATTGTAAATTCACAGTTTCCAAAGAGTACCCTCACAAAATAAAAATAACTCATAAGAATATGCCAGCATATTCTTCTATCTGTTGCTCAGGGAAAAAGATCAAGTTTATCTACCAAAAAAAAAAAAAAAACCTTGAATATACATAACCAGCAATAAATCGAATAAATTCGTATGGAGGGTATAATGTTTTTTTCATTTTCACTCTCTTGATAAGAGGAACAGCCATACACTCAAGAATAAAATAGTCCCTATTATTATGTATAGCTTAATTTGTTTACTACAACGAGCTTTAGAGGATGATATAATGGCCCTACATCACAGATAATACACCCCAGTCCAGCTAAGCATGTAACAGATTCTCTAATAAAAACTCATTTACCTTCAGGACCAGGCCCTCCTGGGAATGAGAAGAGAATGCCATCAAGTCTACATCGGGTTTCCAATACAGACAGACACCTCTCTAAAGCAAGTGTCTGCCAAGATCTTGGAAAGGTCATTACTGAGAAACCCACTGATTTGTGAAACAAATAAAAGGCTCCAAAGATAAGTGTCAAAATAAGAAAAATTGAAAATCATGTTTCTTTAAAGAATGGGGCACAAGAGCTTAATGCTACAATTCATATTAAAACATACCCAAATTAAATCTATTACATTATAATTTAAAACACAAACTGTTATTAAATAATATGTACCAAAGTTGCAGCTTTTCCCATAGACCAATGGCCTAAGAGAGGGCTCATCTTGACATTTATAAATTATTAACACTGCTCTATAACCATCACTAGACTAAAAGAGAACCTTTTGATTTATAGACCTGAACATTATCATCAGTAGGAGAGTAATACAGGGAGGGGGAAAAAAAAGAAAAGCTATGTCTTCAGAGCTCTTCAAACTAAGTTTTTAAAAGTGTGAAAGCAACTGACTAGGTCATACCTAAGTACAATAACTATGATAACACTGAGCAGGACTGAAGGAGGCAGAAACTGCATTTCTTCCCGAGGCAAGTCCATCTGCTAACAAGACTTGTATTGGCCACGCGTTGGCAGGATTAATCAATACTACACAGGTATTTTTTTCTAAGCTTTCATCTCATATAGTGTAAGATAAAGACAGTAGAGCAACTGAATTGCCTGATTAAATAAGGTCTGTATCCTAACTGCTCAAAGTCAAGTTCCCCTGACAAATCTCCTCAATTTTGTAGTCAAGGAAAAATTAAACCTACAAGCAAAATATTCATTCCATACTCCACAACCACAAAAACATCAGAAGCTCAGTTTACTGCCCAATGTAAACGTATACTGAAGAGCTCTAGTCTCTAGTGACCTTTAAGAACACCCGGAAAATGCAAGCAAGGCAATATTCAACATGAGAGAACATAAATTTCAAAAGCAACTGACGAACACAACCTGGAAGGCTGCAATGTAAATGGAGCACAGACTCAAAACAGCATTCTCAAAAGAAATCTTCTTTCTCACGTCAGAAAACAGAGAAATTTATTCTCAAATGCTTTCAGTGGAAAAACTGCCACTTCTGATTAAAGTTAATTTTATCAAATCTATGGGACCTTGGGGAAGTGCACAGATCCCTTTCTTTATTCTCCTGCCTGCTTTATCCTGCAACTTGCAAATTGACTTAACAGTATGTCTAACCACCTAGAGACATATGTGCCATTTTCAGCAATTGGTAATTTACCGTTTTGTTTTGGATTTCTTTTTTTTAAGCAGCTGGATATGATGTGTTGCTTCTTCCCTAAAGGTCTGTCACTTTTGATATTTTTTTAAACAAATGATATGATACGAACAGGTAAGAAGCATTTTTTAGAATATTACAGAATTTCAGAATATGTAGAAAAAGCAGTGATATAAAAGGCAGCTCTTCATACCAATGTAAAATCCACAGAGATTCCCAATAATACAGAAGTTTTTTTTATTTTTTTATTATTTTTTTTTTTTGCGGTACGTAGGCCTCTCACTGTTGTGGCCTCTCCCGTTGCGGAGCACAGGCTCCGGACACGCAGGCTCAGTGGCCATGGCTCGCGGGCCCAGCCGCTCCGCGGCATGTGGGATCTTCCCGGACCCGGGCACGAACCCGCGTCCCCTGCATCGGCAGGCAGACTCTCAACCACTGCGCCACCAGGGTAGCCCAGAAGAGATTTTTAAGCATCCTGAGAGCCCCATCACCACATCCACAATTAAGCCATTCTTACTCTCCACCAGGATCAAAACAGGAGGACGATACTATTAGTGATTCCAATGGATTCTAGGCTTGGTAATCAACCAGTTGGGAATCAAAGACAGAGAAGTGAAGATGATGTAAGGGCTTCCATCCTTAGTTTGGACAACAAGGGGATGGGGACGGGGGCGTGGGGGAATGATGCATGTGACTAAATGGAGAAGAGATTTCAATTTTGCCAAGTGTTGGGTTTCGGCTGCTAATACAGAGCCATCCAGACTAAGGTATCTACTAGGCAGCTAAAAAGACAACCTGATGCTCCGGAGAGAAGAAACCAAGGCAAGGCCTTGGGAGTCAAAGTCATATAGTATTTATGAGTACTAAATGAGATGACCTGGGAAGAGCATTAGATGGAGAGTACAGGGCTAAACACAGACACCATAAGCATTTGCCAAAATAAATCCCCCCAAAAAAGAATCTGGAGACCCTATGACAGACAGCCCCAAACCAACGAGCGCAACAATAAAATCTTCTGTGTAAAGTGTAGGATGCATTGCTTACAAATACTCTCACAGTTTACGGTGTATTTGTCATACTAAAGAGTCTAAGAAGTCTGTGCGTAAGAAAACTGTTCAGTAAGTTGCTTATCAACAGAATCAAATATCCAGAGCATACTGCCCAGTGTAATTCATCTCCACATTACAAAGCATATAAACGATCAATGCAAACTCTCATTCTTCCTTAGAACGGTATAAGTTGTGAACAAGAGTAATAGAAATTCTACAACTTAACTGCACTTAATATCAGGAGTTCTTGATAGGACTCTGACTCCCCAAATACCTGCCACATCAGCATGAGCCTTAACCACTGATCAGGTTTTAGAAAATAATCCAAACTATTCACTGGTCGTTCTATTCACGTTAGAGACCAACATCAGCTCAGACTACAGAACCACATGAAGAATGATTCACTCCACAAAACCTTCTTAGATGGCAAGCTGAAAGAACTAAATAAAGCAAATCAGGTATTTTTTACCAAAAGAGGAAAGAAAAGAATCTGCCACTCAGCAGCAAGGGAAAGGAATCAACTCCCGTAAGTGGAACATTAAATTAAAACAGAAGGGGGATCGCAAGAACTCAAGAAAAAAGAGACTAGATGCCTAAAACCACTTTATGGTGCCAAGGCAGTGACAGTATCTCTGGCCTCGGTGTGCCCTAACCACAGCCCAGGCTCCAAGCCAAGGCGAAAGGTGGACCTCCCCGTAGTCACCAGAGATGACCCACAAATCAAAGCGATGAGCACCACGTAATAGGCCGGAGATAATGGCAAGAAAGTGGCCACTACCTTGAATCACATGTATCTGGAGGAAAACATCTGGGAAAATACCGTCAATCTTTTTCTCCATTCCCAGTGCCCTCATTTACCTTGGACCTCAATTCTCTCTATAAACACAAATGACTCCTACCTTTTATCTCAATTTTTAATGTCCTCATTCACGAACATTCAAGAATGTGCTAAGTGGGACAAAGGTACAACCCTCCAGTTACAAAATAAATAAGTCATGGGATGTAACGTACAGCATGGTGACTATATTACCAATACCATATGGTACACAGTCATCCCTTGGTATCCAAGAGGGCCTGGTTCCAGGAGCCCCCACCAATACCGAATTCTACGGATGTTCAAGTCCTTTCCATAAAATGGCTCAAACAATGAATAGAGTTGGCCCACCATATCCCCAGGTTTTGCGTCCTTAGATTCAATCAACGGTGGATGGAAAACCCACGGACACAGACAGCTGACTGTATTTGAAAGTTGTTAAAAGAGTAGATCTTAAAAGTGCTCATCACAAGAAAAAAAAACATTTGTAACTATATGTAGTGAGGGAACTGTTAATTAGACTTAGTGTGGTGATCATTTTGCATTATATACAAATATCAAATCATAATGTTGTACATCTGAAACTAATACAATATTTTATGTCAACTGTATACTAATTAAAAAAAAAAAAAACTTTCCAGGAAAGACTACATGAGGTTCAATTTCCTCCTTCAGGAAACCACCTCTCTGGTCCTCAGTTCATAACCCTGCTTCCCGACAACTCTCCAATAAAAAGCCTTCTACATGTACCCCTACTTGGTCCTCTCACTCTCACCTTTGCTCACACTGTCTTTACTGCCAGCTCAATAAACATTTGTTGAATAACTGTGTATTATTCAAGTCCACTCCAAGCCCTACACTGTCTGAGAAGGAATCCATGATGCCTCCAAACTGTGCCATGCCTTTCTTGCCCCTCTTTAATTAATTCCTTCTGCAAGCATAGTCTGTATTTTACACTTAGCATTTTAACATATTACAAATGCAAAATACCTTATTATTTACCAGCTCATATGTTTCATATATTGTCTCCTCTCATCTTCTCTATAAGGCCTTGCTGATAGAAACACACCCTGGTCCTTGCTAGCTTTATAACCATGAGAAGTTGATCTCTCTGTCTAAACTTTGGTTTCTTCATCTATAAAGAAAATAATTACAGCATACCCCCTAGAGGAGTTGTGCGGAATAAATAAGATAACCCACGTAAGGCACTAACCTGCACAATACCTAGCAGATCAAAGATATCAGTTAACAGACAGCCCATGTTCTACACATCTAAGAACCCCACGACACAGAGGAACTCAATAACATTTTGCCGAAGACGCTGTGTCAGAATACATCTAGCTGGTCCGAGGAACATTGTTTTAGTTTGTATTGTTCAACAGAAGGAGTTATCAGTTCTCAAAGAAGCTTGCTCCGAATCCTCGAGCCTCTCTAAAGGGCTCTCACAGCCCCGTGGGAAATTTTCCCCACTCCAACCTTACTCTGGCTATACAAGCACGGTATCCTGGTTTCTGCTCAGATTCCTGAGAGCAGGAATTTGTGCCATGTTAACTTTGAAAGCAATCAAATATTTGATGAATGAACAAAATCCATTTATTAATTAAACTTCATCTTTCGTTACCCACTAACAAGCTTTCCTCTTATAATCAAAGGGCACAGATTCTTAAAGCAGAATAATATAGTTCTCGTTAATGTTTTTCTTAAATAGATTAAAACAGGCTACCTTTGGGGGGTTTGTTTTAAAAATTAACTTGTAATTCTCCATGTCACACACCAATAGTACCTTTATACTCCCCCTTTCATTCCAACTTTCTCTAAAAAATAAATAAATAAAAGCATACGTCCTCAGAACTATAACATGTCTGTACATGAGAGTATGCCCTTCAGTGTTATTCACTGACAGCCATGTGAATCACTTAAGAGCTTTCATCTGGGGCTGTGCTGTCCAATATGGTAGCCACTAGCCACATGTGGCTATTTTAATATATTAAAATTAAATAAAATAAAAAATTCAGTTCCTCAGTCACACTAGTGGCATTTCAAGTGCTCACCAGTCGTGTGTGGCTAGTGTTGACGGTACCGTGGTGGACAGCACAGATATAGAACATTACCGACCTCATAGAGAAATCAATCAGCGCTGATCTAGATCTAAATGTGTATAAATAAAAATATTACGACTCCCATTTCATCAATAAACCACTCCCTTTTAATCAATTCTAACTGATTTAAGTACAAGAATATGCATAAACATGAACCCAGTGGCTTTTACCCTTAACAACAGATTATGATTCTTAGAAAAGATAGAGGGAGAGAACCTCATAACAATCTAAGGCTTTGGTCTTCCATCCTTCAGCAATTTACACAACCTGACCTGAGGGGAAAAAGAGCAAGAAAGCATTTTTCTCCACTGTGTTGCAGCTTTTCTCCAACACGGTCACATCTGCCAAGTTTGAGAACCACAGGTTCCATTATCTTACACTGTCAGCATTCCTCCTTTGTAAACTCCCTTTCCAAACTGATCTCCTCTGATTTGCTCCACACATTCTGCCTTCACTCCCAGTTCAGGGCGTAGAGTCTCTGGCAGACAGGCCATACGTAATGACAGTCTGGATAAAACCATCAGTCTGTCTGCTCTTGGAGGATTTTTCCAATGCTATGCAACTGCTGTGAGGGTGTGTGGGAGGCTGCACATTTTTCTTCATAATAAAAACAAAGCCCCAATTTCTGCAAAGCTGGTAAGTTACCTCTGTATTTATAACACAAGATGACAGGCAGAGTTCTGTTTTTCTACAAAACTAGAGCTCTTAGGAGCATATGTTTTTAACCACTTACTTCTCCATAATGACTGAAATATCTCGAAGCATTCGCTGAGTGCTTCGCTAGTTTTATCTGCCACCTGCGTGGATTACCACAGGCTGCTTTTACATAGGAAAAGAGGCAAAGCGGAGAAAAACTCACGACCTTGGGCAGGGATATTTTAATAAAGTTCTTCTCTAAAATTAGAACCGTAAATGTCTTTCCATAATGCAATACTACAGTACTAACTTTAAAGCAATAATCAGGGGAGACCTGTTTGCTGAGTGAGGTAGGTTGACGGGAGTGTTATAACAAGGGTGTGGCAATGGATTTAATGTAGGAAACACCCTTTTCCTAGAGACTTGGGGGGGGGGGGAGTAGGGAAAGCCAGATAAACTTGTTTAGTGATGACCATTCTAGCTTTTGGTTACCACTTCATTACAAAAACAAAGAAGAAAAAAAGAAACCTTGAGTGTATGTATGAGCTGCGTTTCTCTATAGGGCACTTCCTTCCATCCTGCAAGTCTCAGGTACCAATGATCTCTGAGGGGAAAGGTCAGCTATCTGCCATGAGAGGAGGCCAAACTGCGAGCAACTATTCCTTTCCACTGAAACAGTTTCGGAATCTGAGAGCAAACAAAAGCAGAGTGGTGGAAGCAACTTCTCCCCAGGGAATTTTGGCTTGAACGCAAAGGATCCCGTAGGAAATGTTTCCAGAAGGACGCTGACAGCATGAAGGAGCAACTCCGGAACAAGGACCTGAAGTCACAGGGACAGGAGGGGAGTGGGGGCAAGAAGGGTGGGGGACGAACCTGGAAATCTTAGATCTTGAGACATGAGAATCAGCATTGTAGACTTCAAGGTAAAAAAAGACTGTGAAATATAACATCCATGCTTAAATGGATCCTTGGGAGAAAAAGCCCTCAGCCAGGATAAAAGGAAAAGAATTATACCACCCTCAGTTCTCCACTTGGGTGTGAAAAACCTTAGCAATTTAGAAGTGAGAGAATACCCTTTCTTGTTCAGGAATTGTAAACACTTTAACACAGGAAAAGGACACAGGTAGATAAAAGAACAAAACTGCTTCCTACTAATATGGGTCAACTTTGCAGGAATACAGTCAAGAAAACATTACCGTGTGTTTTCTACAAATGGTAAATATAGGACAAAATGTCCAATAGCTCAACCACCTGAGTGGAGGGTCAGAGAAAGGAAATAGGAAAGCATGTAGAACAAAAGAGAAAATGGAAATTTGAAAATTTACCATCAAATAATTATAAGTACAGAGAGATAGAAATGCTAAAAACGGGGAGGGGAGGTCTCTAGAAACAAATTTCCTGGGCTTTTAAAACTGTCATTTCTAACCTACAAAAAAGCAAACAGAAACCATGCGCAAAGAAAACCAGAGAGGGGAGGAGGCGGAGGAGGCAGAGAGCTAGGTGCCAAGAGCTACGCCCCTCTCAGCCGGCGCGAGCAATTCCAAACCAGACCAGATACGGATTTTACATACAAGGAATAAATCACAAGAATCTCAGATTCGCTGTTCATATACTAAATTATTTATGGTAACCAGGGAGTCTTTTTCTTAATATTTTTGTCAGGTGCTTTGAAAATGAAGTTTTGGAAACCACATCTTATCTATCTTAAAAGGTAAAATAGCTGGTTCTTTAGCTAAGCTTTAATTTCTATAGCAAATATTTGACTTTAGGACGTCTAACACTGTGGCAAAGTACAAATATTTACATAGCTTAATCATTCTCTATACATTATTCTACTTCCCCTGTAAATATAAAATGTCAGCTGAAACCTAAAATCATTAATACCTAAATTCAGCCACAGATTAAAATGTGCTACTAAACAAAATGTGAGATTGGGTAACACTTAAGGGTCTGTATCACAGACCTTCTATTAAATCAAAAAAATAAAATGGAACTTACCTATACTCTAAGACCAGCACAGACAGAAATTACCTCAAATAGATCTTCACAGACCCCAGGAAAAATAAAGACATACAGTCACAGTTGAAATTTTCAGGGTAGCATTAAGGAAGTAAGACAGGAATGGAAGGAGAAACTGAGACTGACTATTTCACATCCCGATATTCATACTGAGAGATGTGGGCAAATATAGTACGCAACTTGGTCCTAGGTTTGAAAAGTAGGCACTTAAGTACAATAAACTTCACACCAGAAACATTTCTGTATACTACACTCTCATTTCAGCACAATCATGCAGAGCCCTAATGAGACTTAAGGCTTACTTTGATCACAAATCTCATTTACTCTGAATCCTGGCCTATTTTGGCTAAGAGACAAAGACTTCTGCCTTCCTCACCCCCAGGCTGTCCCCTGTACTGTGGCTCGTTCATATCAGGAGATTAAGTCTGTTTATTCATGTATGAAATGGGGACTTGTTCCTTTCCTTACACTACAGGCTGTCTATAAGAGTGAGGCTCTATATTCTTCGTTATTTCACGACAAATAATCGCAAGTAAATTACATCTCACTTCCTTTATATCATTTATGGAATATGATACAATAAATTCTTCACATTTCAATACAAATTTTGCTATCAAAAGCACAGCCTTTGACCTCGCTCCTTAAGCTATACAACCAGTTTCTTTTGAGGCACTATGAAAATTTTATGTAGGGACCTCCCTGGTGGCCCAGTGGTTAAGAATCTGCCTTCCAATGCAGGGGACGCAGGTTCGATCCCTGTTTGGGGAACTAAGATCCCACATGCCGCAGGGCAACTAAGCCCGCGCACCGCAACTACTGAGCCTGCACGCCACAACTAAAGAGCCTGCATGCAGCAACAAAAGATCCCTCATGCCACAAAGAAGATCCCACGTGCCGCAACTAAGACCCGACACAGCCCCATAAATAATAATTATTTTTTTTAAAGAAAGAAAATTTTATGTGGTTTCTTGGGGGCGGGGCGATGTACATTTTTGTTGTGGTACTGACTTTAATAATCTGTCCAACTGAGTATAACTCGTCATAAACTCTCTCAAAATGATTGTGGCCATGTCTCATTTTATGAATATATTTCCTGGTTTCTTTGAGGTCAAAATGTTGACTATTTATTGATAATAAGCCTTCCAATGTACAGATGATGAAAATTAATGTTATCTACAAAACAAAGAAAACAGTATACTAACTCACTAATGTCTCTATATCCAGGAATGTGAAGCATGCAAGTAATCATTTAAGAAAAATGCTGGCTCTAATAATATAACCTAGAATAAAAATTATAGAGGCAAGTAGTGATGTATGTTTCACAGGTACACCAGCCTCAATCAAGTTTTGTTCACCAAACCTTTATTAGAATGACAAGGGATTCTTTCACATGCCTTAACTCAATCCAAAGAGCAATCAAGACTCTGAGTCTCAGGAAGATAACAGATTCAAAAGTGGGAAATAAAGCTACCCAATACTGTGATGTGGTAGAATGAGCACTGGTGAAGTCCAAAGACGCCGATCAGAAGTTAGGCTGTATTATGTACCACCAACTCCGTACCTCATTTCTTTCACCTTAAAATTCTTCATCTTAAAAAACAAAAAATGAATAGGACTCTAAAATTCTATTAGAAAGATTCAACAAACTTCAACTGAATGACCTGGTAAACCAAATGTAAGAGATGTTACAAATTATTAATATTTTAGGTACCAAATACCTGTAGGAGTAAGAACACCTAAGCTTCAACATTCGAACAGACGGAGATATGCGGGCCCAATAAGGCCGAGTGGCAACCCCCCACCGCATCCATTTCCCAGGTATTTTACAACTCAACACCCCACATATGCACCTCTGCCCCCTTGTTGCCCCTTTTTATCCCATGTCTCTCTCCTGGCTTGTTCTTCACTTTTTCCCTAATTCTCTCCTTGAGAGTGGCACCAAAGGGCACTACTTAGATCTAATGATTCTACGTAAGGACTAGAGAAATTAAACTGCTGAACCCTGCTAAAAAGAAAAACAGGGGCGGGCGGGAATACCTTGCCACAAACCTCTTCAGTAACTCACAGAAACTCTACAAATTGTGTGCTGTTGACTGCCTCAGGGAAAACCATTCCCGGGAGTTACTGGAGCTGCTTTTGACAGAATACCAATAAAGGTATTTATAAAGGTATAAAACAGAAAATATTCATTTATGGCAGAAAATAAAAACAAAATATATCTACCTATCTGATTTTTTTTTCATCACAACTATAACTCTATGGGGTTATTCAACTTAATCTTAAGCAAAAAACAAACAAGATTACTCCACAGGCCCTCCTTCAAAGCCAGGTTAACAATACTATTTAACAGGTTTAAAATACTAGTTTTTCAGTTTTTTACGATTGTCCTTAGAGGATCTTAGTAATAAAAGACAGATACTAAATAAAATGTCCATTTAGAGACATGCTAAAGAGCAACTTAAATTTTTTCATGGTTCAAGTGTGCCAAAAGCCTTTATTTTAAAAGCATGCTTCAGGGACGTCCCCGGTGGCGCAGTGCTTAAGAATCCGCCTGCCAGTGCAGGGGCCATGGGTTCGAGCCCTGGTCTGGGAAGATCCCTCATGCCGCGGAGCAACTAAGCCCGTGCGCCACAACCACTGGGCCTGTGCTCTGGAGCCCGCGAGCCACAACTACTGAAGCCCGCGTGCCTACAGCCCGCGCTCCACCACAAGAGAAGCCACTGCAATGAGAAGCCCGCGCACCACAACGAAGAGTAGCCCCCGCTCGCCGCAGCTAGACAAAAGCCCACGCGCAGCAACAAAGACCCAATGCAGCCAATAACTAAATAAATTTAAAAGCATACTTCAGGGACCAAGTGCATTTTCAATGAATCAGTCCACCAAATAATACATTAGGCATATTAAATCTTGATTCTCTTTAATTATAGACAAGTTTCCTAGAAAAGCCAGTAGCAGCAAGGCAGTGTCATTAAACAAGAAATCATTTCTCACTTTAAAAATGTCCTGGGCAGGAACTTCCCTGGTGGTCCAGTGGGTAAGACTCCGCTCCCAATGCAGGCGGCCTGGATTCGATCCCTGGTTGGGGAACTAGATCCCATATGCATGCCACAACTAAGAAGCCTGCATGCCATAACTAAAAAGATCCCACATGCTGCAACTAAAAGATCCCGCGTGCCACAACTAAGACCCGGTGCGGTCAAAATAAATAAACTTTTTTTTTTTTTAATATCCTGGACATAAACAAAAAACCTTTCCTTCCTTTCACATGGCAGAATTAATGCTGAAACGCACAAGCTTATGAAATCATTCCGTCAAATTGTTGTATTAGGGACCTCCCTGGTGGTCCAGTGGTTAAGACTCCACACTTCCATCGCAAGTGGCGAGGGTTCGATCCCTGGTCAGGGAACTAAGATCCCGCATGCCATGCAGCCAAAATAAAAAAAAAAAAATACATTTACAGCATTGTAAATCAACTATACTCCAATGAAAAATAAATTTTTAATTGTCATATTAGCACTAAGCGTCAGACTTATAAAAACAACAAAACACTATTTCCACAAGGGATTTAAAAGAACCAAGAATGATGAATTAAGCAATAATCAAGTTCAACAGTACTTGGTTAAATAATCACTGTGGCCAGAGGACAATCAAGATCAAGCACAATCTGTGCCCTCCAGTCTCACCTCCCCCCACCCCACCATTATGACAAGGTCTGTGCATCCCACTTTCCCTCCTGCAACGCCAGTGAACACAGAAGACAAACTGGATAAATAGCAAAGTTGGATTAGAAACCTCTTTCCTAGTCCAGATATTTAGAGCTAACCTCCTGAGCTGCAGTACAGAATTCACAGTGTTCAATTCAAGCTATCAGTTTTTGATTAAAGCCCATTTTTTAACTAATCCTCTTCAGGTCCCAACTGATAAATCTAACAAATTCAGTTTTTAACTTCTGAGTACATTTTTACCTGCTGTTTATATTGCTATGAAAACCAGAAAAACTTTTCCATCAATTTTTTTTTCAAATGAGCATTACAGAAGTTAAAGGAAATTTAACTTAATTAATTATAAGAGTACCTGAATACTACATGTCAACATGTTAAGATTTGATTTTAATCTCAGAAGAGAAGGCATTGAAGATAAAGGCGGGGGACCTATACAATCAAGCCAGGACATCTAACAGTGAAAACAAGTTTGCTTCTTTTTCTCTGTTTTCAGATTTCGCACAATTCTTATGAATTAATGTAATAATCTGTAACCTGTCCTCAGTTAAATTCATCTACCACCAACCTGAAAATGGTTTATTTATCAAGGAAACATTAATTTCAACAAGTAAAATTAATCCTAGCATTGTCACTAGACTAAGCTTTGCTTCCTGTGTTTTAAGCGTTAAATGCTAGAACTGACTTTTAAAAAGCAGACACCGGGACCTCCCTGGTGGCGCAGTGGTTGGGAGCCCGCCTGTCGATGCAGGGGACACTGGTTCGTGCCCTGGTCTGGGAGGATCCCACATGCCGCGGAGCGGCTGGGCCCGTGAGCCGTGGCCGCTGAGCCTGCGCGTCCAGGGCCTGTGCTCCGCAACGGGAGAGGCCACAACAGTGAGAGGCCTGCGTACTGCAAAAAAAAAAAAAAAGGCAGACACTGAACACAAACACTATCCCTGGCCCCTTTATTTTAAGACTCAATCCCTGGTAAACCATATTGGGGATCTCCTGGGAAAATGAAAAACTGAAATCAGATTAATGTTTTCATTCTAAAGATAAATTATTGGAAAAAGTCCAGTGAAATCACCTTGCCTCTCCAGACAATTCTCTAATACGACCATACACCAGGTAGAAGTAGACATATTTATATATGACCAAAACCCGTCTCTTAAGGATTCTCTCTAGGGTCAAGTCATCTACCTAAATCAACCACATCCAGAGTATGTATAAGCTTCCTTTCTCTCCCTCTCCGCCTCTACACATTTCAAGCACATTCGGTCTATAGAAATCTTCCTCCCAGTGGTCCACCTTTGCTGTGTCTTGCTCATCTATTCCAGCAAGTCTGGAGGCTGTGATGTAGTGGAAATAACATCAGACATGGAAATCAAACCAAGTACTGAGGGGCAGTGAGTAAGGTGACTTGACCTCTCAGCTATTTTCTCCTCTGTTAAATGGGAATTATGGTCCTACCTCAATTACACTGAGGATTAAGTTTAGAGTATTTCAGTGTCACACAGAAAGGAAAGGTAGTATTATCTGACTTGTAAACCAAGGATTCTTTCTCTATCTTTATAGCTCATCACAGACCTACCACACACTAAACTTTTTGCAAATGACTATTAAAAACAGATCCCATGGGCTTCCCTGGTGGCACAGTGGATGAGAGTTTGCCTGCCGATGCAGGGGACACGGGTTCGTGCCCCGGTCCGGGAAGATCCCACATGCCGCGGAGCGGCTGGGCCCGTGAGCCATGGCCGCTGAGCCTGCGCGTCCAGAGCCTGTGCTCTGCAACGGGAGAGGCCACAGCAGTGAGAGGCCCGCGTATCGCAAAAAAAAAAAAAAAAAAAAAAAAAAAAAAAAAAAACAGATCCCCATCAATGCACTGGACCCAGAAAGGAAACTCCATTCGTTTAAAAGTAAAAACTTCAGGCAATTTCCTCCTCCTTTTCCCATCTATCAAATACCAACCAAATTTTTCACTGATCAGCTGGGTTGTCTCGGTATAGTCTGATCACAGTGTGATTCTCTTTATGACACCACTGCACTGAAGTAGGCTAAACAGGATTGTTCTGCTGGCTTACTGGTTCCAAAAAAAGAAAAAAACATTGTTGCAAGTTCCTTTGATCTCTATCATCTAGGGAAATGTAATACTAAAGCAAATATGTATATATATTAAATAAATCACTAGTAATTTTTCCACCTAACAAGTCTGCTTACAGTGCCCGAGCACTGTCCTATAAACTATCAACATACATTAATCTACGAGGATAAGAGTCTTTGAAAGAGTTTCATGGGCAAGAAATCTAATGATTTGCTGGTAGACAGTAAATGTAATTGCCAACTTAAGTCCAACTGGAAGAAAGCTACCTCAGTATTTGATGCTGTGAGACCGGATCAGCATTTAAAGAAGAGATGCCATTAACTCCATCTCTCGCTAAAACAAGTTTCAAGTTTGGATCTTAAGAGGACTGATTTGATTGTCCCAGAGAGGAACTTCTAAGTACATATTTCCTGATTCAATAGTTTACCCACTACACTTAGGAAAGCTTTCTAAAAAGTATTTTATATTTGCTAAGTAGATGGCAATTATAAATCAAAGTTTTGATAAAAAATATTCTTACTCTACTTTGAAAGCTAAAACCATATTTCCAAGTGTCAAACATCAAAAAACTAACTAATGGGTCTATGGAATCTACAGTAAAAAAGTTATTAAGGTAAATTAAATGATGAGCATTGACTTCTTTTCATTTGTACATCACTGTTTAAATTTTTTTTCAACGTTCAAAAAAATGTAACTGCTTTAAAAGTGCCAGATGAAACTAAACAACCTAAGATTGCTGCAGTCCACCTCTGGCATTCCAGGTGGTACAATTTATACACCAAAGAAAAGAGGTGACAAGGAAATCCTACCAACTGGAGAAGTTAAAATATAAAAACCCCACAGCTATGTGTGGTGTAGGGGGAAAACATCAGAAGTTCCATTTGGGTGTGTTAAGTTTTAGATGCTTATCAGACATGGAATTAGACATGTGAAGAAGGTAGCTGAGTTAAGACCTGGACGAGACATAAAATTTTAGTTATATTCATTTAGATAATTTTTAAAGCTGTGAGTCCCAGGACACGGTGTAGATAATTTATCAGACATCTTCTGTGTGTCAGTTACTGTTCCACATGCTGGGGATATATCAGTGAACTGCACAGTTAAAAATCCCTGCCCTTCAGGACTTTACATTCTAGTGGGAGGAACAAGGCAATAAGTAATGAAAATAAATACACATATAGTTTGTGAAAAGAGGATACTCTAGGGAAAAAGACAGAGCAGGGAAAGGGAAACCAGGAGCAAAGACCAAGGGTCAAGGCAGGCCTCAATGAGACTTGAAAGTGAGGACACACAGGTATATGGGGATACAGATTCCAGGAGAGGGAACCGGCAGTGCAGAGGACGTGGTAATCTTCACCACAGCAGTTTCCCTGGAATGATGGGTGATGGATTTAAGAGAGGAGAGCAGAGCTGGAGACCTTAAGTACAGAAAACTCTTGCTGAGATGTTTTGCTGCAAAGCAGAGCACAGAAATAAGCAACAGTGGACAGGGGAAGCAGGGTCAAAAGAGGGAGATTTTGTTTTTGTATTTGTCTTAAGATGGAAGAAAAGCAGAAAAACTGTATGCTGTTGAGAATGATCCAGTAGAGCCCAAAACAATGATACGAGAGACAGGAAATGACTACTGAGAGGGCAGGACTGGCTGGACCGGCCTTGCAGGGTGAGAGCTCTGCTGCTCTGCCTCCAGGCAGGGGGAAGGCGGAGTCTGTGCTGCAAGCTGGGCCCACAGGGAGGTGAGTATGGGCGGAAGTTCTCTGCGGACTGCTTTGGTTTTTCTCACTGAAGCAGGAAACCCAGCATGAAGACAGGGAGGAAGTATGAAACATTCATCTAGGAAACTGGGCAAGTGAATGGACCAGGAGGGGGAAAAAGTATGATTGCTCAGCAGCCTAAGGGCCCACTTGAATCTTACGAACTAACTGGGAACCAACACTAGGAAATTCCCCTAGTGTAAGACATACCCAGCTATCAGCCTTTCTACTAACAAATGAAACATTCTTTAACACAAACTGCTGGAAATGGCAAATGTCTAAACATAGTTTGAGCACATCAAATATACAAACAATGCCCTGGGAAAGTTGCAATTTCTCCAGATAATATCCTGAAAGAGACTACAACCCTTTTCATACCATATTCATAACTGCTTTATCATCCCTTGAAGGGAGTCATCAGTCACTGAAGGATTTAATAACCTTGGTCTGAAGTTAACTCCCTTCTGTCAGACCACTGTAAACAAAAGATGGGTTTGAATGCCTTCAACCAATTATGTACTGTAATACTAAAGCATACAGATAAGTTATATTCTTATTCATAGAAGTACAAATTTACACATAAAAGATTATCTAGGAGCATTCAATTAATCACCAGAAACTGCCATAGAAAATCTATTCCTAATTATATTGTGGTGATGATGGCAGAACTCTGTGAATATACTAAAAACCATCGATTTGTACACTTCTTTAATAGATGAATTATCTCTTAAGGGAGTTTTACCTCAATAAAGATTTTTTTACATCTATTCCAAGTTTTTGGTCTCAAATGAATCATTTTATCTTCAGGAAGTAAAATTTTGATTTTTTTTTTTAGTTTGTTAAAATTTAATGGGAAATGGAGCAAATACAGTATGTTCTGATGGCTCATAAATATTAACCTTGTAGGGATACAGAACTCATTCAGAATGAAGGGCAGGGTTAGGCTGCAGGTTTGAAGTTGGGGTTTTTTTAATTTGTAGGTTCTAGCCCTCCTGTTTCATCCCTTTGATCAAGACATACTCACAGCACCTTGACCAAAATGAATAGCAATCTTTTGACCGTGGATAGCTCCAAAAAACTCCTACATCTTAGAAACTCATCAGCAAGACTGAATGGCAAACCAATATGTGGACCAAAATAAAAGAAAAAAATGTCATAAGTACCAATTCAGGTCGTATCACATTTCTCAGGCTTATGTCACTTCACAGAAATTTTATACTTCAAATCTAACCAACAGGCCAAAGAACTCATAAATTCTATTTTTCTCCCTGAGACAGTAAAGATAAATTCAACAATTTCACCATTGATGTTTCAACCATGAAAATAATATTCCTATAGAGACTACAAGTGAAGATTATATTCTTCTAAGCAAAAGAATTATAAGACTGAACTGACAATATTAAGGTGTTCATGGAAGGATCAATGGATCTAGAAGTCAGAAAACACAGCTACTAAAGAGGCTCTGCCAGTTCCAAAATGGAAACTGTGGACGTGACAACTCCACTGGCTTCTCCTGAGCTGGCTCTCTCACTCCGTAGCCCAAGCAGCCAGCATCTGTGCTGCCTCCTTCAGAAGGTAGCTGTGAGGACCAACCAGAGGTCAGGGAAGGCTATCCAGCAGGGGGTAAAGCCTTCTGCAAAGAGAAGCATCATCCCCATTTCACTCTTGAAAAGCTGTCTCTGTGGTAAGCTACTGATCGCCTTCTGCTCTGCATGTATGAAACGTACTCTCTGCATTAGTCTGCTCAGGCGCTATATCAGAATACCACAGACTGGGCAGCTTAAAGAAAAGAAATTTATTTCCCACAGTTCTGGAGGCTGGGAAGTCCAAAATCAAGGTCCTGGCCAATCCGGTTCATTCAGTTCCCCGCCTGCTCTTTGCGGCCTTCTCTTTGTGTCCTCACACAGCAGAGCGGCAGAGCGAGAGGCCACACTCGGGTCTCTTTCTCTTCATATAAGGACACCATTCTCATCATGGGGCTCCACCCTCACGACCTCATCTAAACCTAATTACCTCCCAAAGACCTCACCTCCAAATACCAAAATACTCGGGGTTAAGATGAGCATATGAAATTTGGGGGAACACAATTCAGCCCCTTAGCACTCCCCTACATAATACTGGGTTGGCCAAAAGTTCGTTCAGGTTTTTCCGTAACAAAACCCGAACGAACTTTTTGGCCAGCTCAACATATTTAATGACCATCTTCAGGCAGAAATTAAACCTCTGCATAAAAAAATAAACAGGGGGCAGGGGAGATTTAAAGAATGGCTTACTTTTAAAAGAGCTTACTTAAGGCAGCTTACTGATATTCATACCATATAAAATAAAATTTTAAACAGATGAGGGAACTGGACTGACAACAATAGCTAAGACTCATTCAGCGTTTGCCTGTGCCAGTCACTGCTCTAAGAGCTCTCCATTTTCCCCGCACAGTAGCCACACAAAGTAGGAACGATTTATAGAAGAGGACTCTGAGCACACGGGTGAAAAAGGCTCCCTCAGGCCACATGGCAGGTCTCACATGTTGTACAGGCTACAGAGCCTGTGCTCTAACTATATACTACTATACTGCTTCTCTTTTTCTTGGGAAAAAGGAAAATTGTAGGGGGAGCGAGGGGATTGAGAAAATGGAACCATGAAATAGGTGTTCAGGTTCACTGTATACCATTTGTTAGATGCAGCCAACATCTTATAAGCAAATACCTCAGAAGAAATTTGATCAGTCACAGGATTCTAAATCCGTAAGGTAGAAGCAAATCACATGCTCAGGAGGTCAGTCCCTTCTGGAACTAAGAGCTGAGAAAAGTCTCTCCTGTGGGTCCGCCCAGAGACAGCAATCTGCCACGGCCAGTAGCCTCAGGTACCCCTGGATAAGCCATTCAGGGAGCACAAACAGCAAGCTCCACAGGCTCCGTACCGGTCAATGGTCTCACACCACACTATTCGAGTAAGCAAATCTGCCAAAAGTGAGAAATACAAAGGATCCCTAGTAATTCAAACAGAGATTTAAGGCTCACCAGAACAGGAGTTCTTAAACGAGACGTCCATGGATGGGCTGCAAGAGTTCCATAAACTACCTGCAACTGTGTATTGTGGACATGTAGGCAAATGTTCACAACTCTGCTCTGGGGGAAATACCACAGCTTACACCAATACTCAATGGAGTCTCTGATAAAAATAAAGTTAAGAACCCTTGACAAAGGAATTAATGAACTGCATAACGCCCAGGAGAACCTATCCAAATCATCTTCACAACCAAGGCTGTGGGTAGGTATAGAACACAATTAGGTTGATGTTAAATTCCAATAAGTAACTGGATAAATGCAAAGTCAAAAACATTCTAAATAAGCATAGCTGGGAAGTAATTCTAACCTCGTTTCAGAACTGCATGGTATCTACCCTATAGTAAACCCTCCAATAGTCACTGCTGCAATTTATAACCTCCAAAGGCAGGATCAAATGGTCCTCATCTCTGAGTGCCCTGACCATCCGATAAATGGTCTTACAATAAAGCAATTAATATAAATCTTTATTTACATTTATAAGTATCTAGCAGATAAAGACCTTTGGCCAGAATCAGCTTATTTCAAAATAATTCAAAGTATCCCTTTCCCTTCATAAAATGAAATACTTTGCCAAATGAGGAACACAGGTAACCAAGAGGAAATAAAGCTTACATGGAACCACTAAGAAATCAGTACTACTGCATTTTACATGAACCATAACCTAACATCATTATATCAGCATCATGCCCATTCTTTTTAAAGTGTAACAGATTGTATTCCCAAATTTATACCTTTATGCCTTTCCCCTACAGGATAGAGAATGAGGCATACGCAATATATTTATGGTCCTCATTTCTCCCTCTCTATGGTAAATAGCAGAGAAAATCAAAACTGCAACATAGCTGACACCAGAAAATAAGTAGATACTTTTAATTTTTTCAAATAAATAAAAAGGGCTAAAATCCAAAATAATGACAACACCAAATGCTAGCAATGCTGTGGAACAAAAGGAACTCTCATTCACTGCTGTTGGGAATGCAAAATGGTACAGAAACTTTGCAAGACAGTATAGCAGTTTCTTACAAAGCCCAACATACTCTTACCATAGATTAGAAATCACGCTCCTCGGTATTTATCCACATGAGTTGAAAACTTACCTCCACACAAAACTTGCACACAAATGTCTACAGTGGCTTTATTTGTAACTGCCAAAACTTGGAAGAAGGAAGATGTACTTCAACAGGTAACTGGATAAATAAACTGTGGTACATCTAAACAATGAGATATTATTAGTGATAAAAAGGAAGCCAGCAAGCCACAAAACGACATGCAGACTGCTTAAATGCATACTGCTAAGTGAAAGAAACCAATTTGAAAAGGCTCCAAACTCTGTGATTCCATCTCCATGACATCTAGAAAAGGCAAAATTATGAAGACAGTAAAAAGATCAGTGGTTGCAGGGGCTAAGGGGAAGGGAAGGAGGGACAAACAGGTGGAGCACTGGGCGTATTCAGAACAGTGAACCTATTCAGTGTGTACTGTAATGGTGGATGCATGCTATTAAACATTTGTCAAAACCCACAGAATGTACAACACAAACCCTGAACCATAGACTTTGGTTAATAGCAAGGTATCAATACTGATTCATCAACTCTAACAGTGTACCACACGAACGCAAGATGTTAATAATAGGGACAACTGGGTGGGAGGAGACATGTGGGGATTCTCTGTACTTTCCACTCAATTTTTCTATAAAACTAAAACTGCTCCCAGGACTTCCCTGGTGGTCCAGTGGTTAAGAATCCGCCTTCCAATGCAGCGGACACGGGTTCAATCCCTGGTGGGGGAACTAAGATCCCACATGCCGCAGGGCAACTAAGCCCACGCACTCTAGAGCCCATGCACCACAACTACTGAGCCCATGCACTCTGGAGCCTGTGTACCACAACTAGAGAGAGAGAAGCCTGCGTGCCGCAACAAAAGATCCCGCATGCCGCAACTAAGATCTCATGTGCTGCAACTAAGACCTGATGCAGCCAAATAAATAAATGCATAAATATTTTTAAAAATAATAAAATAGGGCTTCTCTGGTGGCACAGTGGTTGAGAGTCCGCCTGCCGATGCAGGGGACACGGGTTCGTGCCCCGGTCCGGGAAGATCCCACGTGCCGCGGAGCGGCTCGGCCCGTGAGCCATGGCCGCTGAGCCTGCGCGTCCGGAGCCTGTGCTCCGCAACGGGAGAGGCCACAACAGTGAGAGGCCCACGTACCGTTAAAAATAATAATAATAATAAAATAAAACTGCTCCGTAGAATAGCCTATTAATTTATTAAATAGTGGTTTAATTTTTTAATGTTTTTGTGTATCACATAAATAAAATATTACTTATCCAATAATAAATGCTTATGCAATCAATTTAAGCCTGTTCACAAAACTGAAGAAAACTTTCCCCCCAAAAGCCAGACTGCTTCAGACATTACTTTTTGCCAGCATGTTTTGTTCTTCCTTTCCATTCAAGGATCAAAACGTACCCCGCATCTGCCGCCAGCACACTTCAGAATGAATATTAATTGCTCCACTTCCTTCCCTTCACATCTAACATGTTTTTAAAAAGGTGAACATTCCGTTACTGAACATTTCCCCTTACCTATTCAATGTGAGAATTATGTCCTGTGGAAAGAGCAGAGCCTATGAAAGAGACACTGCCTAGATAGGTAGTCAAAGAATATACAAATAGGTAAAAAGTTTTCTACATAATTTTTCTCATTATAAAATATCCACATACACAAAAAAGACAACAGTAAGAGCTAAATACCTAAAACCAAAAGGAGAAAATAACTGTTCATACGCTTCGATCTTGATAATGTTTTTCTATATAATTTTGGTCGATTAATAAAGAATATGCATGTCTTTCTTACCATCCCCCCTCACATATTTAAAATTCCTAGGTAATGTTTCAAACTATTTTCCTATGTTTTACATCTAATTTATGAAAACCTTCTTTTGCTAAGCAAACAAACAGTAGTATGTGTGTCCAAAAAAATTAAGATTTAGTAATTTGAGTTCTTCCAAAATGACTTTTATTAAATCCTTGTAAAAGAAAAGGCATTTATATTGGGAGGCAGACGCAAGTATTAAAGAGTCTTTCTCTTGTTTTTTGTTGGGTGGTAATATCAAAAAATACAGAAAGCTCACCATATGTGTAAAATACCAACTGCCTATATTAATATATTAAAAATGTTTAAAAAAATAAAAGGTGATTAGTAAAACAGCAAAAACTTCTTATAAAGATAATCAAGAGCCATTCTCCAATCTCACTCCTGAGACCACATAAAAAGAACCTGGTCATCTGCACCTGTACATAAGCACTACAGTTGTGTCTGCAAAGCATAAATTGGCCCAATAAGAAATCCTGAAAACAATGCAAAAGGAAGGAATATCAACTGGCATTTTACTAAATGCATACAAGTCAAGTCCCCACTGCTGCTGACGTTCAAAACCAGTAGAAACTTTTGACTATGCCACTGTTTCTAACCAGCTATTTTTAAATTATTAGAAGATAATCTTGTGAGCTTGAGGTAAATACAGCTGTGAACTCAGCAGCACGCACCATCTGGAGGCATTTGACATAAGCAATTTTTCAAATGCATAATAGTATATTCAACTCTATATCGTTCCTTTGAAGCTGAACAGTCACATACAAACTGACCCTTTTTTTAAACTGCAACTACAAAAGCTCATTCACTTTGTAGAAACAAGACATGAGAAACAGATCTAATTGTTCATCTTTAGAACCAAGTGATTATTTCTACTCTTTACCGGCAAAAATACTTTAGCTTTATAAAGGATTCCCCATACTTACCTACCATATTCTTAAAACTTCACAAGTAACTTCTGATTAATCCTCTAAAATGAAAATGTTTTCTTCTTTCTAAAGTGATTCACATCCATTACTACCTCATTTTATCACAAAAACCTGAGTACAACTGTCATATGAATCATCATAAAATCCTACATACAGAACACAACTGCCATTAACCTCTTAATGCATCAACCAGCTAACGCCATTAACCTGCAGCCTCTTCCAGCTTCTATCATTCCTTCTCTCGCTACCAAACTTCTCAACATTTCCTTACCAACTGCAAACTAGCTTACACCATCACTGGCCATCCTCCACCTCCTGGGCTGCTCTGCTCAACAAATTCTCAGGGGTTCCACTGACTCCTGATTAAGTCAATAGCACTTTTTCACTGTGTTTTCTCAGTTCTCATTCTCTAGTCCAAAACCTAGAACATGTGATTCTACTGTCACCCCCCTACTTTGAAGCACCCTCTACGCTGTACTCTCTTTATATTGCTTTACCTTTCAGACCGCTTTCTCTCAAATCATTCTTCCATTTCCTCCTCCTGCCATAACACTGGCTGTTCTTTCCCAATGACTTGATGCTCAGCATTACCTCAGCACTGGCTCCTCCTCCTATGTGAGATTCAGTGAGGGCCCTTTGGTGGCATAAACAAATCTCAAAGCTGGCTGGGCCACCAGTGTGTGGAGGAAGGCCAGGGGAAGCCCTTTCACAAAGGTCACCTCTAATAGGATGGGGTGGGGGGGAGGTCAAGGAAAGAACAGAGGTCAGGCTCTGGCTTGGAATCCGGGCCTCCCCACTCACCACCCGTGGGCCTTGGTCAAGTTGCTTAACTCCTCTAAGTCTTGGGTTTCCTCACTGGTACCTCACAGGCATTTAGACCTGCAAGGATTAAATAATTCACGCAAAGACAGAACAATATTAAGGAAATGAAGTCATCCATAATCCCATCATCCAGAGATCAGCACTATTAATGTTTGGTATATTTCTTTCTAATCTTTTTCCTTAGCCTCTGTGAGTAAATGTGGGTGTGCACATAATTGGAATCATACTGCATAAACAGTTTGGCATCTACAGTTTTTTTTCCCACTGAGCTTTACATTATATTTTTATATCATGATGATTTTTAGTGGTTGCATAAAATTTCCTTTTATGGATGGATCATGATTTAACATTTCCCTTCTACTACTGGGTGCTTAAACTGACAAATCACTATGTTTAATTTCTTTTTTGTTCCATTTTTTTTTCCTTTCCCAGAAAAAACTTTCTTCCTCCCTCTCTATTCCACCTGTGAGCCAAAAATTGTTAACAATGGCTAATAAATCATCAAATAGTGTGAGAAACACATTTTCATCAAGGAATAAGAAAATAATGACTTAGAGAGTAAACATCCCATATTAAACTAAAAATCACTGGCATGCCCTGAAGTTATCTTTGGAAGTTTTGTGAATCATCATGTTCTTTTTTTTTTTTTTTTTTGCGGTACGCGGGCCTCTCACTGTTGTGGCCTCTCCCGTTGCGGAGCACAGGCTCCGGACGCGTAGGCTCAGCAGCCATGGCTCACGAGCCCAGCCGCTTCGCGACATGTGGGATCCTCCCGGACCGGGGCACGAACCCGTGTCCCCTGCATCGGCAGGCGGACTCCCAACCGCTGCGCCACCAGGGAAGCACCATCATGTTCTTTTAAATTTGTTTGGTGTTCCTTCATTGGGATGTAAGTGCTGTGAGGACAGGGACTTCATCTTTTTTGTATCTTCAGCAACTAAAACAGTATCTAGAGCATAACTACTGCTCGCTATATTAAGTACTAGCTGCCATTATCTGCCAGGCACTTTCCTAAGCATTTTGCACACCCTCTGAGGTAGATTCATCATTTTTCCCACAAAGAGGCTAATAAATAACTTACCCCAGGTCTCACAGTGCGTGAGTGGTAGAACTAAGGACAGAACACAGTCTAGCTATTTACCACCAACTTATAATGAATAAACTGATTACTTATACCAGCAGAGCCTCCACGTGATAGCATTAAAAATTGAACATGCTTTATTTTCCCGCTAATTAAATTTTAACATTTTGTCTTACTATTTTTCATTACAAACATATGTCAACTAAATCGAGAATTAAAAAGATTGTAGAGGGCAAGGTTACGACCCTAATCACCATCAATATATGGAATTAAAAAATATGGTCCTATAAATAAAAAAGAAATACATACCAATGAACTTTTGAAATAACCTGTTTGGATCTAGGATACTTACTATATACTTCTTTCTATTTTTCTGTAGATTCAGCATTCTCTGCTGCCAATCTAAATGTCCTGATTTCTTTTAATTAAAGAAAACATTGTATACATGTCACACTGAAATTATTACATTTTTTAGAAGATGTTGCACTCTCTTTCCTCATTCCAGGTTATGTTAAGAAGGACCCATTTCTCCAATGAGTTAAAAAGTATCTCAACCTGCGACCGCTTCCCTTGTCCCTCTAAACACCCCCCAACCCCGTCCCTAACACCAGCCCCACAAGTCTCTCCAACAACACACACCCACGTTCTTCCAACAGTAAACTGGGCCCGTGAACGGGCTTCACATTAGCTTTATATATAAACAGATTTGTCAATTTTGTCTTTTGACTTTTGTTCCTTTTTTAAAAAATGTAGTGGACAGTCTTAGAAACCATGGTGGTAGGCAGCTCCTCAAGACAAAGGCATACGGTAAGGAGACCAAACCATTAAGAAAATGTGTCATTCACACCACAATCTATTTTACAGCCTGAAAAGTCTGACTTTGTCGTGGACCTATATTCAAAGACTCAAAGCTACTCAATCTTACAGTAAATACTTTCCAATAACTTGGAGCCAAAAGCACATTTTAAAATTTAAAGGTAGCCACACATACCCTTGAACAGAGACATTTCTAAATCCTTGTATTAATCATCTAGCCCGTGGCCAGACTGCTCTAAATCAAAGGTTCTCTCAGTCCCTTTGGTACAGTGTAACAAGAGGGAAGAGACAGAAGGAAACATTTTAGCCATGTTATCTCCATTGGGCTAACATTTATTTGAGTTTTACAAACAAATCCTAGAATAGCAAACAAAGACCCAGTTTAAAAAAAAAAAAAAGGGCTTCCTATGTCATTATAAAATGGATGGTTCCATTGGCTACTCAGACTAACATAATAGCAAGCAAAACCTTTGACCTTGGAAAAGCATGGTAAATGTTAATACCTACTGCTAAATTACATGGTTTATCAATTTCCTCAAAACCAAAAATAAATCTCCCACGAGTAAACTATTACATGAGTAAACAAAAGCTTGTCTTGTTCTATCATTTGCTTAAAAGCAAGCACAAGGGCGGTGGGAGAGGGATTAAGAAACAGAGCCAGACAAGTCCATAAAACCTCCAGTGTAAAATAAAACTACCCTGCAGGAGCAGCCAATGCAGTCTGACCTAACAGCTGTACACAGTTGCACTAATTAAAATGAAGAGCTAGTCTGCATGACACACAGGCCATTGGCTGAACCTTCCTGAGGAGTTGACGGGGTTCCCCATGACACTCCACACCCGCACCCCACCCCACCACCAGACCTACAAGCTAAAAAATAAACCGGCACATGGCTCAGGGTACCCACATTTGAAGACACATACACATTCAAGCATTTCAGAAGTAATCACAGCCATGTAGACTGGAACATATCCTACAGGCTTATAAAAACCCATTCACACACAAAGGAAGTGGTACAGCTACATTACGTCAGCTCTCGCCTCAATTCATAAATGCAAAACCACAAAACAAGACAAAAACCTACATGGCCTTTTGCTGGAAACCTTCTCAGAGTGAATGAATGTAGGTTAAGTCTTCAAATTTGTTACTGAACAGCACTCCTTGATGCATCACTTCCAACAGCCAAGGGGAAGGAAGAAGTGTCACCTTAGTCCATTCTCTCATGCAACCAGATCACATAACATTTCAAGCACAGCCTGCCAAGCACCAGGGCCTGCCAGAGTACAACGAGCACTCAAGTGCTCTGCACTGAAAACCACCTTTCACTGGTCCCAGAGATCTTTATAAAACACTTTAAACACTACTAAATTACAGAGTTGAAAAAAACAAACACAGGCTTCTAACTGCTGCTCCCATACTATTGTGAAGTTGCTGTTAAATGTTAAGCCTCTAAAATGTCTGCCTTGTGTTATTAACTAGGCAATGTAGATTTTCAGAAAGGCAATTGTCTCTCAGAGCCCAAATCTAACACACACATAAAAATGTAGAGTTTGGTTGTGCATCTGGAAATAATTGCCCACAGATCAACAGGCTTACATGGGATATTGTTCCCGTCTGTAGGGTTTCAAATGATGTCTACTTTAAATTTGGAGTTCCTAGGAAGAAAAAAAAGAAAGGAAAAAGAAGAAAGTAAGAATGACCAAAATATAGTAATTTTGGCATGTAATTTAAAGGACTTTGTCAACTCTGTTCTCAACTTTCACTCAGTGTCTCAATCGTAAAGCACACAGACACACATATCAAAGAGAAAAATTAATCTCTCTACTGACCTCAGTGTTCATTCACATACCATTTATTTTGAATTTCCATATGGCTGAGAGGAGGCCTCCAGCCAAACAATGCCCCAAGGAGAACAGTGGCACATGTGGGCCAGGAAGGCGAATGGCTGGGAGTAAAACAAAGTAACCTATGACAAGAGTTTCTTTTTCAGCAAACAGAAAGTGGTCAAGCAGGTCTCCATACAGCTTCAACCAGAGTACAAGATCTGAGTAAACAGGTGGAGGGGGCAGGGAAGCCATCACCTCAAACAAAAAATAAAAATATAAAAAATAACAATTTAAACTTAGAGCGATCTTCTTCAAAACTATCCCTGCGTTTTAGCTAACCTGGTAAAATAACAGTACTGTGATCCAAGAAACAAATTATACTTGTCACTTAAGCAGCCCCGAATTACTTTATAACCAAGTCCATCCAATTCACTTTATTTTAAAACTTAAATCTACTCCACAGTAAGCAATAAAGCTCCAGACCAAACAGCGGCTTCCGGATCATACATTCCTCATCTTCAGCTTTCCTTTTAGAGAACACACACACACACCTTTAAAAAAAAAAAAAGTGTTTCCTCTGCCCTAAACATGTTTCTTACTTAGTTTATTTAATTGGGATTTCTAGAGTTTTGACAATTTAAAACAAACAAAAACCCAAAAACTAGTAAGCCCAACAGAAATGCAATGGGACACAGCAAACACCTATTCCTGATTCCTGGAAAGCCACCATCATTCTTAATACCCGAGTTGTTCATCTCTCTGGGGTCATCGACCTCACTCCCGTACACCCACCTCCGAGAGCCCCTGCGCCCACAGTTATCCAACTTCCTGGCCCGAGACCCGCGTTCCCCTCGCAGCAAGAGGGGCCAGCCACTTGCCTGCGGCCGGTCGCAGCAGGAGCTGAGCCCTGGGGCCTCCTCTCCTCCTCCTCGTCCTCCGGTGCAGGGCCCCCTCGCAAACTCAGGCCCGTGGGCACCGGAGGGACGGGGGGGCTCGGGCCGTGAAATGCACTTGCTAAACAAAAGGAGGCCCGGGAGGCCGCAGGGCAGCAAGGCGCGGGCGCATGTCCCCGCGGCTCAGCGGCTCCGGGAGGTGGTGGCCGCGCCGGGCCCCGCCCGCAGCTAGGGGAAGCGGCCGCCGCGGCTCACTCTCCTTCAGCCCAGGCGTCCGGGCCAACACTGCCACATGCCAGTGACCCAGACGCTGGGAGAGAAAGAGCAGCCTCCCCGCTGCGGCGGCGGCGGCGGCGGCCGACAAAACCCGGGCTGGAGCCTGGCCCGCTCCGCGCGCACCTCTGCCCGCGGGGACGCGCGCACACAAAGCCTGTGCCGCTGCAACTGTACCTCCTGCCCAGCTCGGCCAGCCTCCCCTCTTCCCCAGTCCTCCTCCCCTCCGGACAGCCGGAACTGGGAGGCTGTGTGATTGATGGCAGCTCTTAATAGCGTGGTCAGCTAGAAAATGCATCTGCAAGCAAGATATTAAAGAGGCAGCGCATCCCCGTGAGTGATCAGCAGTTCACACATCCTAGAGCTGCCTCTGCTTCTGCCAGGAATATTAATGCCAACCACCTCTGACGTCTAACAAATGCAGATGAAATAACCAACAATCACTGACACGATGAACGTTTGTTTCAAAGATGCACAGGAGAAAGAAGCATTGTTTGGTGTCAAACAACATTTCTGACCCCAATTTTCCTTACAGTTTAAGAATTCTCTGTAAGTCATTTGTTTAAAAAGTCTTCTCTCTGATCTTTTTTCCCCAAGAAAACAAAGATCCATCTGCTAGACAAGGCATGGCTTAAATTGGGCTTGATTGAAATCCATCTAATAAGGAAGCAAAATACACATTCCTTGCCATGTAGCCTTAAATAAACATAAAACCCACCAGCTACCAGATTCCAGACCTGTCATTAATTCCATTGTTATGTGCGTGGAAACAGAATTACCAAAAGTAAATTTCAAATTAGTTTCTTCCCCACCCCCAAACTGGTAAATATCTATCAACTTGCTCAAAATTAAACTACATTTATACCATGTATTCCCTAGTAGTAACAGCCACAATCATTGTGTCCTATTAAATAAGACACTCTATAGCAAATTTTAAAAAATACGTTCCTATGGAATACAAATTCAAATTACTAAACTCAGTATCAACCCAAATTTGAAAGTTACAAGCTCAAAATTTAAATGATCACTTTTGGTACCTTTAATATTACACTTTTTAGCCTCCAGGCAAGTTTCATGGAACTCTCAAATAGCTTTATACACGTTACTGGACCTTCCAAGGTCCAATAACTTTGCTGAATTATTAGGTACCCTTACCAATAGGCAAACATTTAGATTAAGTGATATGCCCAAAGTTTCTCAACAAGGGAGTGGGGGGCCAGGTACGGAGGAGCAGCACAGTGTACCCAGGGATCCTGCCTCTCTGGCACAGATAACCGAACTGACAAGCACATTTGCTATTTAAACTTCACTCTGCCGAGTTCTTTCAAAGAAAACTCAAGTTAGTCTACAGGAGATAGAAATCTCTCTCTAAAACTACGAACACAGCACTTGTACTGAGAGCAAGAGCTGATGAAGCATAATGCCTTTGCCACCCTGAAAGGTGGCTGTGACCAACACAAATCAGAGGCGGTCCCCACGCAAGTGCAGCTCTGCCATAAGCTCCCCGTACCACCATTCCTCAATATAAACCATCCTGAGGGGACCGAAGCCTTGAAAGTCTACTCAGGACCAAGTGGTTCTGAGATCACTCCATCCATGTCGGAGATGAAACTGACCCTAAAGCCTAGCTACAAAAGCCACTCCTGTACTGGGGCACACTTCCATTTACCCACCAGCTCTTATCTAGATACATGGCAGGGCCAGAAGCAATGGGGGGGGGTGTTTGTCTGCAGCACTTTAAAAAGTGCTGGTTTATCACAAGTTGGAAAGGGCTGGTGAGGACAACCAAACTGCTTCATTCTAAACTCATACTGTACCTAGTCTCCTGGGATTCCAAATGCTTTGACAGCACTTTATGACACATATTCTTTTGTCCTTATCTTGCACCCTCTGCTAATCCATCCACACCCAGCCCCCCACTTTCTAGTTACACCAGTCTTTCAATCTCTCCAAGGTATCAGGATTCCTACCAAAGGCCATGGCCGCTTCTTCCCACTAGAACATTATTCTCTCCCTGCCACCCCGAACCCCCAACCTCCCCAGCACACAGTTTAAAGCCTACTCCTTCAGACCTCAGGTAAAATATCACTTTGTCAGAGAAGCTTCCCCTGCGACCCCATTCCAGGTCAAGTTCCTTTGTTATAATAAGTTCTCAGGGAACTGCGTTCCTTTCCTTGAGAGCATTTATCTCAGTTTGTAATTCATTGGTGTGACTTTCTGATTAATGTTCATAGCCCCCTCTAGAGAGCAAGTTCCATCAGAGAAAGTTCTGTATGTTTGCTCATCATCAAATACCCGGTTACCAAGCACACATATCTTTGAAATGAATAACTGAATTATTCATTAATAATACTACTCATACTGTTCTACTCATTTGTATATTCTCCACACAGTTGTTGGCACAAAAGAAGCCCCTCTCAAGTAAGTAGTACCTATGCAAATAAATTAAAAAATTAAAAGTCTAGGAAAATGAACATTTTTATCCCCACTTTATAGAGATGTAAATAAATGTGCCTGGGGTAACTTACAAAAACACTGAGACCTAAACCAGGGTCCTATCTGCAAGCTATACTTTTTTTTTTTTTTAAAGAGCCAATGAAGTACAGATGCCATCATTAATACATTCAAGGTAAGTTCTTCCTAGTGATGTGGCATTTAAGAAGCAAACAGCAGCAGGTAAACTGGACAGACTACTAAATCCTGTATGCGCACAGAGAGCAATATAAACAGAATATGAAATTTTGAAAGCACATTATTATACACTAGTTTGTCTTCAACATTTCTCTGAATGCGGAAGTACTACCAAATTTCTCCTGTAAGTGGGGGAAGGGGTATAATCCTCACCTCTCTTTTACACTGAACTTTTTCTTTATTTTCAGTTATTTCCTCTCTAAAAGACTTCTACTTCCCTGACACGGAAGCCTTTGTAAGAATTCTTTTGACCTGAGGACTCCTAGTCATTGGTGACAGACATTCCAAAACTGCCCTCCCTGACTCCTCAAAATGAAGAATTCATTTTAAACACCATTAATGCGAGCCTGTAAATTAAGGAATCTGTAGATAAGAAAGGGGAGTTCTTACAACAAGAACAATTTCTCAGATGTCCTGCACAAGAGCACAAGAAAAAGCGAAAGAGAAAGCGTGAGATGAATGAAAAGATATTAGATATTCCCCAGCTTCACTCCCAAATTATTCCTCACTGTTATTTTCAGCATTTCACGTGGCACTGCTTGGTTCCCACATGAGTTCACCCTGGCCTTGTCTATGTCATACGTCCTGCTTCCTTTTGTCCTAAGTTCCACTCCACGTAAATTCCAGCTCCAGGTTTTATAACACTCTTCATTTATCAAAACAACCCTGTCAAGTTGAGTACCATTAACAGATGAGGGGAGACAAAGCACTCCATATTCTACAGGCCTCAGCATGCAGCTAAGTGAGCTGACATCTGACTTTACCCTAACATTTATAATTAAATACAAAGTCTAGTTAAACTAACATTAAAGCTATGACAGGGAACAGTACACAGGGGAAATGTGAAGTATAAACTTAGCACTAGTTGAATAGGGCTCAGGTTATTCCAGAACCTTAACCTTGAACAACTACCCTGCGTTTCCTCTCTCTGCCACCCGGCTTCTATCATAGCCATGAGACTCTTGGCCACATCTTCTAAAGATAGCAGCTTTGGACCACTCTCCAAGACCATCAAAGGGGAAGGAGACTGCAATTTTACATGAAAGTTTAAAAATAACATTCATATAACAATAACTAGTGAGGTCTGCCAAAACTATAACTATCAAGTTGAGACAACAACATTCCTTCCTATCGCATTATCTAGTAAAATCACTCAAATCAAGAAACTTAGCTCACCTGAGTGTCAATGTGTCAAAAGATTAGCAAAGTCAATCAAGCAATGACCAAACCAAGGGTTGTGTTAGTACTAGCTAGCAATGTTTGCACACTGTCCTAGGATAGGGAGGTTTTGTTTTGTATGACTATGCGGAATACGGATATATAATTTTAAGCTAACCATCTACTTCTTTCCCTTTTCCAGTTCACAAAGTGGCACCACACAACAACACTTCTATAGTTTTCAAAAGAAAAAAAGAAAAATATATAGTTCTTTCTGAAGCCCTTTTGGATTTTTTTAGTTATTATATGTTCCTACAGAAAATCCAAACAATCCCATTCAACACGCTGAAGTGTATCTCTCCGGACTGTCTTCTAGAACATATGTACACAAACTTACACAAATATTTAAGAACATATATATTCATTCGTCTAGGGGCTCATTCTACTAATTTTTATTTCATAATAATAAAATTCTACTATTCATGCTATATGGCAACTTGCTTCCCTCACTTTACAGCAGACCATTAACATCCAATTCCTCTTTAGAGCTGAACAAAATTCTATTGTGTGGGAGTACCATAATTAACAAGTCCTCAACTGCTACAACCCACTTCTTCGTGCATCACTGTGCATACCTGTGAGCATCTCTATACTGGAATCTCTAGGTCAATGAATATGCACTTTTTGGTCAAAAAGATTGAGTCAAACTGCTCTCCAAAAAAAGTGGACCAATGTATATAGCACTCTTCCCAACAGTAGGCCCTGTTCCCATACTTGCATTCTGGCGGTCTGAGTTTTGCATCACACACTCCTCTCCTGGACCCCCTACTGCCCCGGCCACATCTTCTATTTCTTTCCGTGACTGCTCTGAAACATACAGGTAGTCAATGTCTGGCCTCTTCTTATCACACTCTGGTATCTGTCATGAGTGAGAAGATTTAATTCTCAAGCTGCCTCTGTGTTACTACTGATCGATCGAAAGATTTTATTTTTCTAACCCTCAGCTAGCTTCTTAGCAACAGATTCATGTTTTCAAATGCCCTCTGAGTTCCGCCACAATGGTATTCCACAGACACTCTCAAATCATCCTAAACAAAATCAAAATATTCTCATTCTCCCCCACATGTCCTGGCTTCCCCAACCCAGTCTCAGGAACTCCTGTTACCCTGGTATAAGAATTAACAGCATGCCCTTCCTTTTTAAGAGAAATCATGACTTACACCCTAAAATGTATGTGAAATCAGAATTAGCACATTAAACATAATATACTTCTCAGCCTTTAGCACTACTGAATGACATATTGTTTAATAATGGCTAACAACCATCTAATCCATACTCTGCAAGTCTTAAGTGCAAACGAGGTTTACTAATATGAATTTTTAAAATACCTTTCCTACCTAATTACCTATCCATTCATTTATCACATCACTTTCCATTCAGTCATAGTTTCTTTGTAGGTAAAGGTGCTGAAGAACAGAAATATGAAAACTTAAATCAACTAGGACGGTGATGATAATTATACCTACAGAAAAAGACTCACACAGGAAACCACTGACATATATGATGCAAAAATTAGGCAAATATTACAAATTACTGAGGATAAGTGAGTTTTTATGTCCTCTAATGCCAGAATCTTAATATTTACTCTTTTATATTTAAGAAAAAAATTGAGTTAATTTCAACCTAGATACTGTTGGAATCTACTTAATATACTCTTTCAAAATAACTAGAAATAAATCAGATTCTAAAAATCAAGGAGGCTAACCTTTAGTAAAACTATGAACAGCATATACTCCAAATTAAATACAGAGATACGACATTAAGATTACACATTAATTACAACTTTTGTTTTATACTTGCCAGCACAGACCCAAGTATATTTGAGTGATAAACTGCTAATAAGTATTTAAGGTGTTATTTCATGAAGTACAAAATTACTAACATTATTAAAATATATTCCTGGAAAGAAAGGGGAAAAAAAAACAACCCAGCTTGCAGCACACCAAATCCCGCTTTTCTAAGAACGGAGAGCAGAAGCGCTGGCTCCGGTGTGCACTCAGCACAAACTCTTTGACGCAGTAAGTCAGTCAAAGGTCAGACCTGGAGATTCTAGTTTTTGCAAGTGTGTGGCCCTCTCATGGATGTAGGATATGAAACAAGCCTTAGAGCAACCTGAGAGAAAACGGAACTCTAAGAGAGCATATGCTTTAAACATTTTTAAGGACGTTTTCATCTCTATTTTTTTTTAATTGTTTTTACTTTATTTTTTACTTTTGGCTGCATTGGGTCTTCCTTGCCATGCACGGGTTTTCTCTAGTTGCCGCAAGGGGGGGCTACTCTTCATTGCGGTGCGCGCGCTTCTCATTGCGGTGGCTTCTCTTGTCGCGGAGCACAGGCTCTAGACGCGCGGGCTTAGCAGTTGTGGCCCTCGAGCTTTAGAGCACAGGCTCAGTAGTTGTGGCGCACGGGCTTAGCTGCTCCGCGGCATGTGGGATCTTCCCGGACCAGGGCTCGAACCCGTGTCCCCTGCATTGGCAGGCGGATTCTTAACCACTGCGCCACCAGGGAAGCCCTTTTCACCTCTATTTTAAAAACTCACTAAAGATCTCAGATTGTACAGATGAAATTACAATGTTCCCTTAGAGTGATACTTTGAGACGGCAAAAATACAGTTAAGAGAAATCTCTCGTTTGGAAAAGTGTTACCAATAAAAAAAGAGTTTTGTGAAAGAAACAGTTCAGAATCTCAGGACCCTGACAGGATGTTTAGAATGGGGCCTGACAATACGTGATAAAATCAGTGTGGAGATCCAGCCAAGTTTATTGGAAGTAATCTTAAGACATCTAAAAACCCTAATTGGAATCACTTTACCAAGAATTTAAAATATCAACCAGATAATGCTTACAAATCCAAAACATAACTTTGCCCTTTTTCTAAAAAAAATTCTGCCATATGTTTTCTCTTGTAATATGCCTCCAATAGACTAAACTCTTTTAAAATAAAATCACCAACGTCTATTTTAGGAAAAATATAAATGTAAATGTTTCAAAACATTAAATAAGTACCATTTGCCAGATTCAACACTGCAGGTAGCATCAAAGATCCAGTAGTTTTCTGCTTAAAAACCAATCACTTCTCTCTAAAAAAATGTCAGAAGACTCTAGTTCAAAAAATCCACTCAAACGTGCAATACATCAACTAAAACAAAAATAAAAAGCCAGAGTCTCAAGAATGTTTGCCCTAAACAATACAGGATGATTTCTTTTCTTTTCTTTGGAGGAAGGAGACAAACTTGGAATATCCATTTGAGTTTAATTTTAACTGACTAGAAAAAGCAAATATTTGGGCTGCAGGAAACACAACTTAGTACAAAGGAAGACATGAGCTAACTTCTAACATTTACTTCATTTGATTAATTCTAACAATAAAACCTAAACAATGATCATCCCCTCTAATCTTCAGAGCAAGTTAACTCTACAGTGAAAAATATGAGCACCCTATCAGCAGACTCTGGTATGTTTAAACGATTATAATGTAAAGCATGTTCATTCTCACCAGTGAAAGGAAACGACTGCCAAAGGCTTCCTTTACAAACTCTCCAGAATAGGGCAGATCCCTTTAATGTGAGATTTTCCTGACACTCCAATTGTAGCAGACTTTGAACAAACAGAGGCACATTAAAAGCTGACCTGGTTCTATTATCTTTTATTGAAGGCCTAGCAAAGATCAGACATGAGTCCAGTGCTATTTACATTTTTTTGGTGCATTAATCACTTTTATACTCGAGGGCTTTAGAAAAATTCAATAGATTTTATTTTTAATGGTAATAACCACAGGATGTAACCGTAGCAGTATTGGTCTTTTTCTCAGGAAAGCCAGAAAAGCTTTAAAAACAGGAAGTCTTGCTATAAGGTTGAGAAATGTTTGTTTTAACAGTCTAAGGCTTTATGGTTGCAGTTTGCAGTCAGGTGTTATGGAGGACTAGAGTTTATTCTTTCCAGCCAAGGATTAACATCCCTGGGGAAAAAGCCAAAAAGGTGCCCAAACAACTAGAAAAGCATATTATCCTAAAATAAGACTTGTTATAGAATCTGAACTACAAATCTTCCTAGCTATCCCTTTCAACATTATCTGGGAGCTAATTTAGTAAGTGTAGCAGGAGGAACAATTTATCTTTTGTGGTAATTTATAAAGGCTAGAGGAAAACCATAGTAACCAATGCTAAGACAGCCACCAAGCAACAATTAGCAGTTGGGTTAAGAATTGATACTTGCCATTTTATAGGTGTTTTCTATTGACTACCTCATTTTTTTAACATACTAAATTAATTACTGTAATCAAATATAAGAATGACAATCTTTCTTAAATGCAAATTCTTGCTAAGAAACCAAATCAGTGCAGATTAACTAAAAAAACTTTTTATCCCCCAACAAAATGGTTGGTGTCTGTTTTTAAAGACATTGGTTTGTTTTTTTTCAATTCTACTAGATAGCAAAAGAAATTCCTAACATATCCAACATCAAAGATACTTTATTTCAAAAAAATCCAATTTCATGATTCTATTCTTTATTTAGCCTTTGTGTATACAGACAATAAAAAAGAATGGCTTTATCAACACGATAAGCTGCACATATTAAAGTGAAAAAAAAAGAACGGCTTTATCATTTGTGGACTCTCATAATGGAATTAAATTTTTTTTATTGGATTATAGTTGATTCAAACTGTTGCCAGTTTCTGCTGTACAGTAAGGTAAGTCAGTTACACATATACATATATCCAGTATTTTTTAAATTATTTTCCCATATAGGTCATTACAGAGTATTGAGAAGAGTTCCCTGTGAAATACAGTAAGTCCTTATCAGTTATCTGTTTTATATATAGTAGTGTGTATGCGTCAATCCCAACCTTCCAATTTATCTCTCTCCCCCCACCCTGGAATTAAATGTTATATTATGAAAACTTTAAGGCAAAAATCTAAATATTATTATATGTATCTTGTCAATTTAAAATCCATTTGGCTTCTACAAGGCACTGCTTGGAAAATCATAATATCAAGATAAAGTGCTTTAAAATATGAACATAAAGGGCTATTAACACAAAAGTTTGTCATTTACCCTGAGGTGTGTCAAGAAGGGAAATAAACCAAAGTGATTTTCTACTTGACAGTTATAGCTACCTTAACATTTTTCATGTTTACCTCCACAATATTCCCACAGGGGATTGAACTACCTTCATTTAACATATGGGACTAAAATGACATTCCTTCAACCAACTAGGTGTCCTCCTTATCTTTCAAAAGACATTGCTTTAATAACAACTATCCCTAAAAGAGTCCTGCTGGTTTTCAGTTTAATGTACACTGTATAATGATTAAGCTTTTTTCCTGAAAATTAGAAGACAATAAAGCAATGCCTTCAAAGTTTTGAGGAAAAATAGTATCCAACCTAAAATTCTACATCCATCCAAACTATGAATCAAGTATGAGTATAAAATAAAGACATTTTCAGACATACACAGCCTCAAAACATTTACTTCCCATGCACTGTTTCTTAGGAAGTTATCCCACAAATGAAAAGGAACCAAAGAAAACCCTGCAAAAACTGACCTCTAAGATGATGTCCAGAGCGACACAAAAGGGAAGACCCCTTCCACCAGCTAGGTGGCAGGTCTAGACATTAAATCAAGAGGAGGGGCTCCAGAAGGGATACCACCAAGAGTGATTTATAGATTTCCTAATATTTTCCACTATATTGAGAGGAGTTTTATACAGTTCTGTTGGAAACTATGAGGCTGATTTCAAGATAAGAATATACAAAACTAAGCAAAGGAACAAACAAAGGGGCGGGAGGGGCGGGGAGCTGGGTTAGAAATGAATTAATAACTCTAGGAAAGAAAATGAAGAAGTTGTACAAGAAGGGAAATTAAATCATAATACAATATGTGCTTCAGCTATAACAATATATACGTTGTCACAGTAACAGAAATATTCTATATTGATTTAATCACAAACTGTGATATAACTACATTAGGAAGATGGAGGAGGAGAAAGTAGGTGATATAAAAAGGATAAATCCTCATCTCTCATTGGGCGAAGTTGGCAAATAATGTCTACAACATAAAATAAAAACATAAGCATGCTCTTTATCAACACTGAGGTAACAAAAGAAATGGTTCAAAAAGTTAAAATGGGTTCTCCGGGGAGTGAGACCCAAGGATGGAAGAGGAAACTATTAAAAAATAAATAAATAAACCTTGTAACACATTTGATTCATTAAGTCCACGTACATATATTACCTAAATTTAAAGTAAATATTAACAAAGATGTTGGTGAAAAGACCTTAGCTTCTTGTTTAAGAAATTTGCTGACACATACCATTAGCATTTTACAGTGTGCTCTGGTCACCTGGTGAACAGAGGAAGGGAGGGAAAGAAATCTAGCCAAAGAAGCTAGAAGCTAGATTTTAAGACACAGGGACCAGAACTGAAATTTATTTTTCTTCATACAGAAAGCTGTACTATATTTTGCCACCTGCTGGCAAGATTCTTGAAATTTAGCCACTCCATTTAAAAAACAACTCACAGTTTTCTCTTTTTTTTTTTTCAAAAAAAGAAAAAACACAAACAATCCCAAGAAATGGAAAAAGAAATGATATAGCAACCAAATTCAATCCCTATAATTTTAGTATACATAAATGAGAAACATATCACTAACTATATAGTATCAGCTTTTAAAAGATAAATGCTATAAAAGCAAAAGTACAAATACATTATCTAGCCTCAAAAAATTTAACATAATTTTCTAAACAATGTCTTAGCATTTTACCCATTTGTTTATTCAAAGATATGTTCCAAAATCCGTTAAAAGTTTTTTAAAAAGAGAATAAGATTGATAAAATAAAGGAAAACAGAGGATGTTTTCAAACACTAGCTAGAGGTAAAATTGCAAGCTGATCAGTTATCTCCCAAACGCCATGCTTTATCTTTTATTGAGAATAGTGCTGAATTTTAATACCACTGTTTTGTCAATAAAAAGTGTTCACACACACTTCGCAAGTTCATTAATAAACCTCTAAGAAGACCTAAATTAAAGCTTGGCAAGCAGTTTCTCGTGAAACAAAATTTGCTTCTGGTTTGTTGGAACTAAATGTGCCAAGAGGCAAATTAAGATGTGGGAACACTCTTTAAAGGTTATGCTTTGGAAGTATTCAATGACTCAAACAGAGGTATCATTAGGCAGCAGCAAAACAAATACTAGGATACCTATTTCATTTGCAATCTGTTAAGTTTCAGACGAATAATTTTACAATGACCACCAAGAGCTATTAGGATAAACTTTAAAAGGAGACTGACATACACTCCCTAGATTTCCATTAGAGAACTGGAGGGAAAACAGAATGGATTCCACTTTCAGCATTAAAAGCAAGGGAGGCCAGTAATTCACAGAGAACCTGCCATTATGCCGACTACACTGTGTGTGTTTAGCGTCCCTGGGAATGCTGACATGTGCACTGCAAGTGTGTGATTGAAGAGTCAATTAAGTAGTGGGAAAGGGCTTGCAGCAAAATCTTAAACTAAAAATAAACCATTTACAGGAGAGCAGTACAAAAATAAAGCTGGTTAAACTATAATCAAATCTGTATTTCCAGTTTCAATACAGTTGTTAAGAGTAGTTAACACACAAGACCATAAGCACATCCAATTTCAAGTATGAAACATCTGTTTTACTAATACTATCCTTGCTATATCCTCCATTTCTTTGCTCGGAGAAAGAGAACGTGAGAATAAGAACAAGAGCAGGTATGACACATGAAAGAAAAAGAAGTGAGTTTTACTTTAGGGAATACTGGGCCTTTCACATAAATTCCTAAAATAATAAATTCTAAAGCTATTAGATTTCTACAACTTTACTGATTTTCTTAAGAAATAAGGTCAGATGAGAATGCAGTTTCTCCCTCTGCTGCTTTTTAGTCCCCACCAGCTGAGGCAGTGGGCCTGTTTCCACACTGAAGAGTGGCAAAATTCCGAAAATCTAGCAAACGAGACAGGCAAAAGCAGAAATGTATTATAGTTCATGAGAAAAAAACAATGGTGGAAGCTAATGATCTCTGACCTCCAGCAAGGCACTAAGTCAGCTGAAATTTTTTCAGTTCTGGGACTAAAACCGTTTCATTTCACCAACGGTGAGGTGTAATTCTGTGTATTTTTCCAGATGATTTTAGTGGTAAGTGATGCTCTCATCTGCTCCTCTGAAAGCAGGAGACAATGTTTCATCAGCTCTTGACGGAGCTTCCCAGTCTTTGGGAAATTTAGTCTAATGGTGAAAGGCGCCAGCTCTGGAGCCAGATGACCAGCAGCATCCCTGCTCTACAATTTACTCACAGGGTGTTCTTGGGCAAGTATCCATATGCTCATTTATAAAATGTGATTAATAACAGTACCTACTGCATAAGGTTATCACGACAAGGAATGAAATGATTCAAGCAAGTAAAGCCCTGAGCAGAGTGCTGGGCCCACAAGAAATGGTCTAATGAACACTAGGTACTATTAGCATTGTGATCATGGACTCACCTTAAGAAACCGATTAAAACAATCAGCCTGGGCCTAAATCGCCCCATCAGTGAGGTCAGCAATTCACTATTTGTTTACAAAGAACATTACTCCCTAAAAGCCAGGAGTGGGAGGCAAGAAAATCAGCATTTCTTTTCATTCTTGTTACCGCCACTGCTACGTTATTTATTTGAGCAGAGGAGGAGTGTCTGGACAGACGCTCAGCTGGGTCCTGCAAGCAAAGCATCTATGACAACAAGCAGGGCCTATCTCAGGGCAAGCCCATGCCCTGCCTCCTCCCTCCCTTCACCACTCGTCCCCACAGACCAAGGGCAGTGGCAGTACAATGTCAAAATGCTACTGCCTAAGCATCTGGCCATAGGTTTTGATGAAATTAAGTGATCTGACTCTTTTTGTTCCCAATTTATGTCCTTAAGGTATTATTAAATATCCAAAGAAGCCCAAGGTGTATTACAGACAAAGGCGGGGAAGGGGGGGGAGGATAGATACAGTTCCAATAGGCACTCTTCTACATATTTACCAAAGCAGAACTAATGAAATTATTAAAATAACAGCAATTTACATAACATAAACACAGAGGAACAAATGATGGAGATGTGCCATTTGCTTTAAGCTAGAGAAAAGACATGTGTCTAACAAAGAAAGGGTTTCTATAGAGTCACAAGCACTGTATTCAAATAATTTTGTATTTCCTCTGGACTAGTAAAAGCAGGCCTATCTACAATTAATGGATTAAAAACTCAAAATTTTTTTAAACACTTCAAATAACTTATTTAAATGTTTACCCTAAAAAATAATAATAAAAATAAATAAATAAATAAGACAAAAATAAATGTTTACCCTTTTGGGGGGGGGCACATTTAACTAGCCATAGACTAAGTTTTGTTTTTTAAAAAAAAATGAGATGGGACTTCCCTGGTGGCGCAGTGGTTAAGAATCTGCCTGCCAATGCGGGGACGCGGGTTCGAGCCCTGGCCCGGGAAGATCCCACATGCTGCGGAGCAGCTAAGCCCATGTGCCACAACTGCTGAGCAGCCCCCGCTCACCACAACTAGAGAAAGCCCGAACACAGCAACGAAGATCCAATGCAGCCAAAAATAAAATAAATTAAAATAAATAAATTTATTTTAAAAAACATTTTAAAAAAATGAGATCAATGTATTTCCAGTAAGCAATTTCCACCCCTATATATTCTCATAAAGAGATGTTGCTCTTTTTCTATTTACAGTGCTAGGTACACAGTGAGTTTTTAACAAATAAATACTTACGGGCTGATCAGCTGCTTGAAGGTAACCCAGACTACGATTTGCCCAAGGCATGGAAAGTACAGAGTGAGGTAGGGGGAAAGGAACTAAGGGTTGGCGAATGTGTGTGGAAATGCACTTTCCTTTGTGGTTAATAGACTGCCCAAGAAAAAAAATATGCATTTGAAAATTTTCTATCAGATCTTCCTCCAAGAGCAGCCTATTATTAATCTCATTCTTTAAAAACAAAAACAAATACCGTGTGCTAACACATATATATGGAATTAAAAAACAAAAAAGGTTCTGAAGAACCCAAGGGCAGGACAGGAATAAAGATGCAGACAGAGAATGCACTTGAGGACACTGGGAGGGGAAGGGTAAACTGGGACGAAGTGAGAGAGTGGCACGGACATACATACACTACCAAATGTAAAACAGATAGCTAGTGGGAAGCAGCCACATAGCACAGGGAGATCAGCTCGGTGCTTTGTGACCACCTAGAGGGGTGGGATAGGGAGAGTGGGAGGGAGACGCAAAAGGGAAGGGATATGGGGATATATGTATACATACAGCTGATTCACTTTGTTATACAGCAGAAACTAACACACCATTGTAAAGCAATTATACTCCAAAAGAGAAGTTAAGAAAAAAACAAATAAAAAATAAAACAGTAATCTTGATTTTATAAATGTTCCTCCTCATTTCAAAGCCCATCCTACATACATGTTTGATAAACAAGTTCCAGGTTTATGACAGTTCCTACATGTTAAGGCTTTTACATTTAGACTCATCCCTTTCAGAGGCATTGATTTTGAAGTGCCTCCACCCCCAGAGAGTTAATCACCACTTAATGCCACCTCTCTACCCACCACATAATTCTACTGCTACAGTTCTCACAGGTTTAGAATTATTTTCTTATATTACTGGTCTCCACTGCTACCTGGAGCTACTTCAAGGCGCATAGCACGTTTTATTCACTTCTGTATTTCCAATTTTCCTAAATAATTTATTCATTCATTAAAAGAAAACTACTGAGCCTACTATGTGTCAGATGCTTTAGTCATTCAAAAATGTATTGATATGGGAACATATGTATATGTGTAACTGATTCACTTTGTTATAAAGCAGAAACTAACACACCATTGTAAAGCAATTATACCCCAATAAAGATGTTAAAAAAAAAATGTATTGAACTGGTGCTGCTCTAATAAGCATCTGGAACACATCTGTGAACAAAGCAGTAAGAGAGGACTGGCCTCACAGATCTCACATTCTGCAGGGGGAAACACAAGAACCAACAGATACAATACAGTATATCCAAAGTGCTAAGGAAAAAGAAAGCAGAGCAAGACAAGGAGGATCGACAGCATACAAGGGGTAGGGCACCACCCCTACTTGGGGGGGCGGGGGTGACACGACTAGTAACGAGGTCAGAGAGGACCTCATAGGCCATTATAGGAGTGGGGGGGTGTGTTTGTTTTGGCCGCACTGCAGGGCCTGTGGGATCTCCCGATCGGGGTTGACCAGGGTTGACCAGGGATCACACCCGTGCCCCCTGCAGTACAAGCGTGGAGTCCTAACCACTGGACCGCCAGGGAGGTCCCTGTGTTATTCGCACATCCCAAAATATGTATCTAGGCACCACTAAAATTTTCAAACAAGACTTGTGGCGTTTCTCCTCACCCCAGTGGACCATCCCGCATACCTTGCTCCTTGGAGAAGCAGTCCCCCCACTCTGAAGACCACTACCCTAAGCTATCGCAGCTCAGACAGTTAACAGTATATTCTCATAACTGGGAGCAGTGCTTTCCTAAGCCCCTCAACACAGTCTGCAACTTCTCTGCAGGCCTTACAGAAAATCCCAGGTTGTCGGAGGGTTGAACTGGAACGGTTTTGCAGTTTTTTGTTTTCGTTTCCCTATCCAAGAGTTGCTTAACTCTTCTCCCTGGGTAGGAAAGAGGCACCGGACCTGGGCCAGTGAGATTTGGCAACTTGCTCCGACACCTGCTTTCCTTCTGCTGGAAGAGTTGCTGGCCTCTATTAGAAACTTTAATCACATTCTGGCAAATATGCTGTCCTTTCTGACTGTTATTTAAACATGTGAAATGGGTCTCTCAGTGCTAGTTAATACCAAAACTCAAAACTAAACCATCTTATTAATGCAAAATCCTCCTCTCTGTCTCAATAGCCATGACATGGAGCTGGAGAGTCACCTACTACTAAATGATCATAAACAGCTCTGTATCGCACATTGAAGAGTTTACTTTTATAAATACATTCTTATAAATGCATTTTTAAAGTTTGTTTTGTTTCTATTGTATTTATTTTTATAGTCACCTTCTCCTTATGGCAAGCAATGTAGGCTTTTTAATTTTAGTAGTGACATAAATCTTCATTTTAAAGCAAATGCATTTTCAAAACTAAACTCAAAATGCATTAAAGACCTAAATGTACGACCAGACACTATATAACTCTTAGAGGAAAACATAGGAAGAACACTCTTTGACATAAATCACAGCAAGATCTTTTTTGATCCACCTCCTAGAATAATGGAAATAAAAACAAAAATAAATGGGACCTAATGAAACTTAAACGCTTTCGCACAGCAAAGGAAACTATAAACAAGACGAAAAGACAACCCTCAGAATGGGAGAAAATATTTGCAAACGAATCAATGGACAAAGGATTAATCGCCAAAATATATAAACAGCTCATGCAGCTCAAAATTAAAAAAACAAACAACCAAATCCAAATATGGGCAGAAGACCTAAATAGACATTTCTCCAAAGAAGACATACAGATGGCCGAGAGGCACATGAAAAGATGCTCAACGTCACTAATTATTAGAAAAATGTAAATCAAAACTACAATGAGGTATCACCTCACACCAGTTAGAATGGGCATCATCAGAAAATCTACAAACAATAAATGCTGGAGAGGGTGTGGAGAAAAGGGAACCCTCTTGCACTGTTGGTGGGAATGTAAATTGATACAGCCACTATAGAGAACAGTATGGAGGTTCCTTAAAAAACTAAAATTAGAATTACCATATGATCCAGCAATCCCACTACTGGGCATATACCCAGAGAAAATGATAATTCAAAAAGACACATGCACCCCAATGTTCATTGCAGCACTATTTACAATAGTCAGGTCATGGAAGCAACCTAAATGCCCATCGACAGACAAATGGATAAAGAAGCTGTGGTACATATACACAATGGAATATTATTAAGCCATGAAAAGGAAAGAAATTGGGTCACTTGTAGAAATTGTCATACAGAGTGAAGTAAGTCAGAAAGAGAAAAACAAATATCGTATATTAACGCATATATGTGGAATCTAGAAAAATGGTACAGATGAACTGGTTTGCAAGGCAGAAAAAGAGACACAGATGTAGAGAACAAACGTATGGACACCAAGGAGGGAAAGCGGCGGGGGCGGGGGGGGATGAATTGGGAGATTGGGACTGACATATACACACTAATATGTATAAAATAGATAACTAATAAGAACCTGCTGTATAAAATAAATAAAATAAAATTCAAAACTCAGAAAAATGAATAAAGCAAATGTGGTTTAAGTGCACAAGTTAGAACTTTTAAAATATTAAATGACAGAGCCAGTGGTGTGTAGAGAACTAACAGAAATCACGAAGAGGTACAGAGTGAACGACAGACACTGAGCGAAACGCTGCGGCACAAAGCACTGAAGTGTGGGCATCACGAGACCAAAGCTGTGCCCACCTCATTCTCTGTCTACGTTCCCAGCACGGTGCCTGGCACAGTACTCTGTAAATAGTTGCTGAATAAACGAAAGTGGTGAAGCCAGAATTTGAACCTGTATCTCACTGGCTCTCAAGTTCACTTCCTACCCTTTTCACTACCAATCAGTCTCAATCTTGGCTGCCAGGAGCTGTGGAGTGTTTTTAAAATTTAGAAAACTCCTCAGGTGATTCTAGTGTGCGCCAATGGCTGCCATACCGCCATCCCATACAGCACTGCCTTCTTAATCAAACAAACAACTACAGTCCCGAGCGATCAGTGTTATCCTGGGGCAAGTACAGTACCTAGAGCCAGGCAACTTAACCTATTCTGAAAGCCCTTGGAACAATTAACTGAGACTTGAAAGAATGAGAAGAAATTAGCCGAAGTGTACATTCTAGTCAGAGGGAATAGCAGGTGCAAAGACCCGGAGTTAAGAAAATACATGATAAACTTTAAAATTCACATTCTTTATGAAAAAGAATATATATGTGTATGTATAACTGAATCACTTTGCTGTACAGCAGAAACTAACATGACATAGTAAATACACTTTTTAAAAAATTCACATTCTTCCTTTCCCTCCCACCTAGGGTGACCAACTGTCCAAGGACTGTCCCAGGACTGAGAGGGTCTCAGGACACAGGACTTCCCATTTTATTTTATTTATTTATTTATTCATTCATTCATTCATTCATTTATGGCTGGGTCTTCGTTGCTGTGCATGGGCTTTCTCTAGTTTTCTAGTTGCGGCAAGCAGGGGCTACTCTTTGTTGCCGTGCGCGGGCTTCTCACTGCGGTGACTTCTCTTGTTGCGGAGCACAGGCTCTAGGCGCATGGACTCAGTAGTTGTGTCTCGCGGGCTCTAGAGCGCAGGCTCAGTAGTTGTGGCACACGGCTTAGTTGCTCTGCAGCATGTGGGAATTTCCAGGACCAGGGCTCGAACCCGTGTCCCTTGCATTGGCAGGCGGATTCTTAACCACTGTGCCACCAGGGAAGCCCCAGATTTCCCATTTTAAAACCAGAAAAGCCCCAGGGACAAATTGGTCATCCCACCATTCTACTGTGACCAGGGAAAAAAGAACTGCTAATATAATCAGTCAGATTCCAGGACCCTGATGACACCGCATTTACTAATGGGTGGGATGATCATTACATATTGAGAGGGGCTCATTCTCTTTGGCACATACTATTTTTATAAAGCAGGATTCCTAAGGCATGACATGCTAAGGTTGTTGCCATCTTGCATTCTACCCCATCCCCACTGGGTGCTGTGAAAGCCATCAAAAGGCTTTAAGCAAGGGAGTGAAAATTAGATTTGATACTATCAGATATGGTAAGATTTCAGGATCAACAGGACTAGATGATGATTAAATGGGGGGGGTTAGGCGGGGATCAGAGAAAGAAGTAAAAACATGACTACGTTTCATATGTGGCATAAAACACAGGCTGTTTCCAATTTATAACCTCAGTATGATCCACGAGTTCACCTGTGGGTTCATAAATTAAATTTCACATTTCCGAAGAAACAATTTTATAAATTATAGTTATATTTCTAGGCTAGCTCACTAAACTACTAAATCCCTTAAGAAGTTGACATATATTTTTCCAATAAAAAGTTTTAGAAAACAATGCTTCTGAATACCTATAAAAGTCTTGAGGTGAATTAAGAATCATTTTCTATGTATTTTGAATGTTGGCATTTGAGGCAAAAACATATTTAATTGCCAAAGGAGGAGATACCTGCAGAGAGTTTAAATGAGTCTTCTGGGTATTTTCAAGGGTTGTGAAGAAGTTCTTTCTGACATTGGCTTTTACTTACTTACTTATTTATTTAAGGCTGGGTTGGGGCTTCGTTGCTGTGCGCGGGTTTTCTCTAGTTGTGGCGAGTGGGGTTTACTCTTCGTTCCGGTACATGGGCTTCTCATTGCGGTGGCTTCTCTTGCTGCGGAGCACGGGCTCTAGGCACGTGGGCTCAGTAGTCTTGGCTCACGGGCTTAGTTGCTCCGCGGCATGTGGGATCTTCCCGGACCAGGGCTGGAACCCACGTCACCTGCACTGGCAGGCAGATTCTTAACCACTGCGCCACGAGGGAAGCCCTGCCTTTTACTTTTTAAATGTACAGCTTTTCTCTTAGCGCAGATATTACTAGTTCCACTTTCTATACTTAACCTGCCATAATCAGGGTCAGTTTTTGGAAAGAAATATTTTCCTGGGATAACCAAGGAAAAATTAAAAGAGACAGCAGAAAGGATGGACATTAAATACTGCCTGAGGTGGAATAAAATGGGTAAGAAAAGACTGAGGAAAAAGGAGTTGGTAAGACAATGTGTGCCAAGCCCAGTACGGGTCAAAGAAAAGGAGCAAGGGAAGAGAGCTCTCCCTGGGACACAGCTAGAGGACAGAAATGACAGAAGGACCATGCTGAAAGACATCACTACTCAACTGTGTGCAGCTAAGAGGAAAAGAAGAAGGGGCCAACAAATTCTAAGCCCCTTACTTAAGTCTCAACAATCTTTATTTTCTGAGGTCCACCCCATCCTCAGGACAATTTCCCACTTATCTAAGGGAGAGCCAAGTTGATAGGCGTCGTTCAACTACTGCCGTCAAATGCTCTCTAATGGCCTCAGATAATTCCATATCCAGCACATTCAGTTGTCTCACCTTCTTATCCTTCTGTGGTATTTTAGTCAGGTTTCTGCCTGACTAAAATCCACCCACATGTTATGATCTTAAGGCTACCATAATATTTGGTGCAAATGCCTACAGAAAAAGAGAATAATTCTAGAGTGAGAAAGGGACTCGAATTATACACAGCAGATCCAGCCCTCTGGACATTCATATCGAAATAAGTCCGTTCCAAAGCGCTTTTGTGTATTTTAACTTAATTGACTAAATGAACTGTATGATAATAGACAATCTCACAGTTCAAACACAAATCAAAAAAATTCTACTTTCTCATCCACTCTTCTTGGAAGTGACTGAAAGGAAACGGATTCCACAATTCAGTATGGAAATCATCAACTCTCTCAAAAGGGGTATTGCATACTTCCCATCTTCAGGGACTCGGTACTGCCAAAAATGCAAATGGCAAGCACCTGCATACATTTGCCCATTATTTGGTACACTGTAGTCTTTCTTACAATTGAGCTATTTATAAATGTAGGGAGTACTCTACTAAATAAGAAAGTTTAGCAAACGGAAAACACTAAAATTTACTCTTTTTTCCCTCCTTCTTAAAAAGGTGGGCCACAGAACTTAACCACCTGGGTTGTCCCTCAACCACTGCGTACTTCTTAAACACCCCCTTAGATACTGCAGAATGAAATAAAACCTTGGGGCAAGGGATAGTCTGAGCCAGTCTTTGCTTTGACTAAGAAGCCACTGTGCTCAGCATAGCCCCAAGGCAAGTAGAGTCCCCCGCCCCACCTTCTCTGTGCCTTCTAGGTAATGACTAGACTGCCATCACGCAAGACACAAAGACCTAGGCTCTGGCCCATCAATCGGTGGGTCCAGGAGACTAGCAGCTACTACTGGTCTAGTACTGGGAACTCCTGATTACAGGTCACAGCCGTAGTCCCTGGTCTGGGAATTTGGCTAGCTTTGGGTACAAAGGCACTGATGTATCAAATTTGAATGGATTTAGCCAACTTCATCCAAATGAACTACTTCTAGAGTCATCCTATCCTGCCTGGGAAACTCCATTAACATCCAGATCATGACAAGATGTTAGCATGAGCTTGCCTCGCTAAATGACACAGATGCAGCAGTCAGAGAACTGGCTAATGAAACTTTTCCCTCAGGAAATCTCCAAAGCCCATCCTTAATTCAGCCAAGAGTGCCACACAATGGCAGAGATGAAGGTATTTCTGTTAAAGGAGGCCTTGCCAAAAAAGGCAACTGATAAAATTCTCCATTAAAACAATACTTCCTTAACATGATTTAAAAACTACATTTCAAGCCAATATTCAACATCATTATGAATGTGAAATATTAGAGGAATTCTGAATAAAGCAAGGATGTATACTATTACCATCTTTATTTAACATTATTTTTGGAAGTTCCAGTTAACTGAAGTTAAGACAAGAAAAAGAAATAAAGAGGTTAAAAAAAAAAACAAGAGACAATTATTATTTGTAGACAATATGACTGCCTATCTGGGAACAATCTAAGATAATAAACTAGAAAAGTATCAGAACTAATAAGAGTTTAGTAATGTTATTATGCAATAAATAAAAATCAGCACATCTATTAGAAATTGGGGAGAGGGGTTCACAATACAAACAGTATTCTTAGGAATAAATTTAACAGGAAACACATAGGATGTTAAAAACGAAACTATTGTATTTGCCTTATAAAAATTTTATGTGTGTGTATACACACATACACAATTCATTGAGGGCTTGAATAAATAGAGAAATACAATGTTTCTACAAGAAAAAGTCTTCTGCCTTACTCCTCAAATTAATTAAAACTACTTCCATCAAAATCTCAATACATTTTTATTTCATTGGTTCATATTTGGAAGTTGAGGGGGCTGGCGTAGAAAACCGAAAAAATGGTTTTAAGTTCTTGGTTCAGCCTTTGGCTTCAAGCATTAGTTATGCCCAGTAAGAGAGGCCCTTGGTCCATGGAACTTTTTGACAGCACTTTCCCTGCATGCCCATCTTTCCTGCCAGCATCTTGGCTTTCCATGAGAACTCCAGTCCACTGATCTGTTCCTTCTGTCCCAAATGACCACTTCTGACACAGAACTGAACATTCCATTCTTATTCCACTGCTCTTTCTAGCAATCTCATCCTTCAGCTTCCTTTGTTCCTGCCTCATATCTACCCAGAAAATCTGCAACCCTGCATTTGGGTTAGGAGGCACCCTGGTGCAGTAATTAAGAATTCAGGCTCAGGAGGAGTCAGCCCACCTCGATTTAAATTCTGGCTCTACTGCCTTCTCACTGTGTAATCTGGGGCAAGCAACTTAATTTTTCCAAGTCTCGGTTTCCACATCTATAAGAACAATAATACCTGACTTAGAGATATAATGAGGGTTAAATAAGCTAATGCATATAAAATCTTGGCGCAAGGATTAAAAATATTAGCTCCTAAAAATATTAGCTCCTATATATGGGCTGCTGAGCACTGTGACAAAACCACCTAAACCCGCAGACTGGAAATGCTACTGACGTACTTCCTCCCGTTTTAGCCCCATCCTGTTGCATGTCTCTGGTCAGCTCCTTTTTCTGTTCCACAACTGCCCCTCTTTTGCCTGCCACTTTTAAATCTGAGTGTTCCTCAGAGGACCTCTCTACAGGCTTGTCTTCACAGACTTACTATACACTCTAAGCAATGTGCCCCCCAATGTTCTCAACACCTGCTTACATAAATGGTAATTACCAAATCTCTAGATCCAACCTCCCTCCTGAGCTTCATATACAGAATCATCTAACTGCCTACCTTTGGCCCCTCCCTGAATGTCCTACGTGCACCTCTAACTCAACCTGTTCTTCATACCTTCTCTTCCTCAGGTGTTTTCAGTGTCAGTTAATGGCACCATCATCCACTCAAGTAAAACAATCTCTTAACTTCTCCCGCCTCATCACAGCCTATCAGGATTACTAACCAGGATTATCGGTTCTGCACTTCAAACACCTCATCTCCTTCTTCTCAGCACCACCACCACTGCCTCAGTTCAGAATCTCACCATCTCCCTAGCTGGCTGTATTAGTTGCCTAGGGCTCCACTAACAAAGTACCACAAGCTGAGGAGCTGAAATAGAAAGTTACGGTCTCATAGTCCTGAAGACTCTAAGTCAGACACCAAGGTGTCCACAGGGTTGGTTCTTTCTGAGAACTGTGAAGGAAGGATCTGTCCCGGTCCCCTAGTTTGTGGATGGTCTGTGTCTCTTCACATCATTTTTCTTGTGTGTGTCTATCTCTGTCTAAATTTCCCCTTTTAATAAGGGCACCAGGCATGTTGCATTAGGGCTCACCCTAATGACCTCTTCTCAACTAATTACACTGCAATGACCCTATTTCCAAATAAGATCACAGTCTGAGGAACGGGGTTAGGACTCCAACATACGAATTTGGAAAGGACACAACTCAACCCATAACATTGGTCTTCCTGCCTCTACCTTTGCTCACCTGGCTCTCCACTTCCCCTCAACTATGAAAGCAATCTTTCCAAAATTCAATTCTGATAATGCCCTTTTCCTGCTTAAAACTCACATTTTTCATCCAAAAAGCTGTTTTCATCCAAACTGTGAATAATGATCATGATGACGATAATATAAGTATTTACTGAGTACTAACTATGTGCCCAGTATTGTTCTAAGTACTTTACATACATGACAGTATTCCTAAAGGACACGTACTATTATTGTCTCCATTTTATAAATGAACAAACATAGCAAGAAAGGTATTAAATGACATCTGTTCAATAAAGCCATGCGGTTAGTACATTTCAGAATCAGGATTTAAACTCAGGCTCTGCACCACAAAATGAAAAGCTCTCTGACAGGGAAATCAATTTATTAGTCAATATAGGTTTCCCCTTTTGACCTTTAGCTACCTCTCACAAACTACCCACAGTACAATCCAATTAGAACTTTCATTAGAGGAAAAAGGATGCTTATTAGAAGGAAATGCTGATCCACACTTACACAGCTATCAAATCCTGAATACCCCAGGAATATCAAATCAGCCACCTATTACCAAACTAAAGGAGGCGGGGAAAATCTACATACTCATCCAGAATATACCCTCAGGTTAGAAATAAGGATGAATAAACAAAGTAACTCATGCAGAATATAAGGATGAATAAACAAAGTGTCTTTCAGTGTCTGAAAGGGCTTTTACTAAAAAGAGATTAGTAATTAGATTGAATGGCTATGGTCCAATATAAAAAATACAAACATAGGGTTTTTTCCTCTAAATAGAACATAGGGGCAACCGCAGAAATTATTCAAGAGGGTTTTAAAAAGGAAAAATATAAACTTTGAAACAAAGAATATTTTTAGGTGCTAACCATTTTTTCCCTTGAATCTCTTTTAAAATACTATCTGACAAGGTCTTTAAAGGGTTCACTGTTGATTAAACCATTTTCATGGCCTAATGAGTTTGAGTCCTATTAATTCAGACTGTGCTGTGTACACTGATTTTTGTCATAGCAAGGATCAACAGAATAACAGTTCTTCAAATTAACCAACTGCTCACAACGTTAAGTAGCAAAAATGTTTGCTGTGAAATATGTAGTGCCCAAGCACTATTCAGGGCCAACAAAAGCTAACAAACAGGCTGTATTTTTAAGTTTAAGCAGGAGGAGAAAAGCAATCCCTACCTGTAAAGACAGTTTGGCTCTTACTTCAGATTTAATTTTAAAAAAAACAAAACTGTAAAGCTAAGAAAGATAAAAATTAGAGACAACCTACTTTCCAGCTCTGAATTACCATCATTAGATTGCACAAATCATCAGGTAGGGACAGAATACACCAAAATCGGAATCACAAGCTAAAACAGCCTTGAAGGCGGTTCTTTGCCTTAAATGAAGCCTTCATATCAAACAAATCTATACAGTTCCTATGTATTCTAGTCTTTTGACAATGTGTAAATCAAAGATTTTGTTCCACAGGCCTTAACAATTTTCCACATTTAATACGTGAAGGAGAAAACCAGCTTTAATCTTCTATACGACTAAACCCAAACTTTGAAGTTATCATTAAAAATGACATCATTTATATCATCTCTCATATTAAGAAATACATTTATTTTTGATAGTAACAAAAGCAACCCTGGATATCTGCATGAATTGAAGTTGTCAATAAGAAACCAGTTCTATGTGCCTCCTTCTTTGGGTTCTTTGCTTCTCAGGGAGTCAGCAAAATATGGGCCAAGGGTCAAACAGCACAATGCCTGCTTCTCTATGGCCCATAAATGAAAGAATGGTTTCCATATTAATAAATGGTTTTGGGGGAAAACAAGTCAAAAGAATAATAATATTCTATAACCCATGAAAATTACTTAAAATCCAATTTTAGTGTCCATAAATAAAGTTTTATTGGAAACAGTCACATCCATTCAGTTACATATTGTCTTTCGCTGCTTTTAGGCTACAAAGGCAAGGCTGAATAGTTGCAACAGGACTATATGGCCCACAAAGCACAAAATATTTATAATCTGGCCCTCTTCATAAAAAACTTGCCCACCCCTGTTCTAGCTCCTGCCAGAGACTCACAGACATGTTTTAAGGAGCAATGGACAGCAACATGGCCAGAAGGGGTGTGGTTTTTCAAAGAAAATATGCTGTGACGGGCAGATCTGGAGCTGGAAAGTAAACTCCTGCTGGCACTGACCAGCTGACATCTCTATTTCATGAAATATCCCAGATCTGAAATTGCCATATAACCATAACTTGTGATTCTCTTACATAATAACCAAAGACGTGTATCCATATAAAACAAAACATTTAGACAGACAATGCAAGACATTTTATAATCAGACTTGAGAAATTTTTTCTCTTGAGCAAAAGGAGCCACTGCCATCAAAGGGGAAAAAAACAAAATCAACAAAATGGAGAACGAAACAGGTAAACTGGAGAAATGGGTAAATTGGAGAAACCGAAACAGTGGCTTGGGGGAAGTTGGGGGAAAACAGTAACTAAAAATTTATTCCAAAGGATGAGGATAAGGTACTGTACATAGGGAAGTTTTCAAAAGTGTGAGTAATAAACTGAGCGTATATATTGAATAGAATACATAAACTGAATAGAATAAACTTACACAGTATTTAAATCTTAGGTTAAGGAAAATTTCTCATATATATTTCAAACTACCAGGAGACTTTAACAAATTAAAATTTTTTTTAAAAGAAACTGAGTAATACCATCTACACCAAAGTAAATGGTCTGTGCATTTGCTAGACTAAAACAAACCAAAAAAGGGACTTCCCTGCTGGCGCAGTGGTTAAGAATCCGCCTGCCGATGCAGAGGACACGGCTTCGAGCCCTGGTCCAGGAAGATCCCACATGCCGCAGAGCAACTAAGCCCGTGCACCGCAACTACTGAGCCTGCGCTCTAGAGTCCGTGAGACACAACTACTGAGCCCATGTGCCACAACTACTGAAGCCCGCGTGCCTAGAGTCTGTGCTCCACAAGAGAAGCCACCGCAATGAGAAGCCCGCGCACCGCAACGAAGAGTAGCCCCCGCTCGCCGCAACTAGAGAAAGCCCACACGCAGCAAAGAAGACCCAATGCAGCCAAAAATAAATAGATAAATTTATTTAAAAAGAAAAAGTTACCTTCTATTTCTAGATACAGCGTAAACTAATAACCTCAAACCTTCTCCAAAGAACACTCTCTGTTACTAACTTCATTTAAAAAAAAAAAAGCTCTTTTGTTTACCTACATACCATACCAATTCTTATAAATTTTTTAAAATACATAATTTCAGGTGAAAGCTGAGGTGTTATACATTTTATACACATGAATAGTATTATATATTATTTTACGTGATTAAAATAAAAAAGATGCGTATTCAGGTGATACAAGAGGTGAAGCTAATACCCAATGCCAGTAATCAAAGCTAATACACGATACTTACACCTGTTTCCCAAAAGTATTTCAGTCTTAACATTATTCAAAATGTGAGGAACACTATCATTTAAATAATTTCTGATCTATTTCTTTCTCAAAGAACTAGGTCAAAATAACGATTTTACCCAACCTGAAGTAGAACACAATGGAAAGATAAATAACTAGACAAGACAATTAACAAAAAGAAGATCCTCTGGTTGATATCTATAAACCAATGTGAACAAACCAATGTGAACAAACACTAGGAAAAGAATCCCCATAATATGTTTCTTAAATTTGCAGTATTTGCACTTACATAAGGCCTCTCCTCCAAGAATTTCAAAGTGCTCTACCAAACGCATTCATTTTAACCATGAATGGAAAACTTTACTTATACTAGATCAGATAATGAAAACCTTAAAAAAAGTAGATTTTTAAGGTCATTCTAATAGGTCAAAATTTAAATGAAAAGCTCAAAATCCCAGATGTACATGTGTCACACTTAACGGCTGGACATACTAATTTCCACAGCATAATAACACCAGGAAACGCGATCACAAAATCAGTTTCCTACGTTTACAATTAATAGTTTAAATCTCAAATCTAAAACTCTAGAGATGCATTACTTTGTCCTTTGTGATTCCCAGTTTTTGCTTTTAAGGGAGAAAAAATTTTAATGACCCAAAAGCTCCTTAGACTTCAAAACAGTTTTTTTCGAAACCACACTTGATGACTTATGTGTAAATGAGTCAAAAAAATAGATTTCCCCCCAATATATGGAAGTTTAAAAATTAGAAGGTGGGCTTCCCTGGTGGCGCAGTGGTTGGGAGTCCGCCTGCCGATGCAGGGGACGCGGGTTCGTGCCCCGGTCCGGGAGGGTCCCACACGCCGCGGAGCAGCTGGGCCCATGAGCCGTGGCCGCTGGGCCTGCGCGTCCGGAGCCTGTGCTCCGCGCTCCGCAATGGGAGAGGCCACAGCGGTGAGAGGCCCGCGTACCGCAAAAAAAAAAAAAAAAAAAAAGTAAAAGTAAAAAAATGATTGGCCTTTGGATCTTGCTAAATGCATACATTTGAAAAGTTAAACACTGATTCAGACATCTGCCAATCAAGCATCTGGCTGCAACCTTCTACTTTCAAGAGATGTTTTAAATGTGTCAGAATAAGTCAAACTCTTCTCACTTGTCTGAACTCTAATAGAGGGTACATTACTTCCTACTCAAAAAATACTTGAAAACACAAGATATACCATTCCTTTTGCTTAATGTTCCACAAATGCCTAAAAAGCAAACTCAATTCAATTTAGTTGAATCAATAAGAGAATTCCGGGTTTTCTAAGCCAATATGTTTTAAACCAAGCATAGATATTCTCTAGGGCCAATAATTATGATATATTATCTAAGTAACCTCTCCAAGCCAAACCAGAGCACTTCTTTCCAAAACTCACATTCTACCAAATTGGAACACGGTGTAGTGGGGAAAGAGTTCAGAACACATAGGTTATTTTTCCAAAGCTAAACTTAATGCCAGAAGCACGAACATGCTGAGTTACACTGCCCTCTAGAGTCTCCTTGTGATATTCTTTTTAGCCCATAATAATTAAATTCTAATCATAAGACCCTTCTAATTAATAAGCAAGCTTCCAGTATTCTAATACTGTAGACTGACCTTTTTTAAATGGATTGGTAGCAGTCATTACTAAAACTTATTTCAATTACCCACCATTATTAAAGGTCAGAAGTACTTCCCAAAGGACAACAAATCACCCAAAACAGAATTTTATAATCTGCATTTTAAATTTTTTTAATTAATTCAAATTGCAGAGATTTCTGAAACAAAGATGACTTGTAGCATATATAAATTAACCCAGTTAGCGAGGAGTTCTCTCTAACAAAACTTCAAGTTCATACCTTTGACATAACATACAAACCTTGGCCCCAAATAGCCAGTGCTCCCTGGGGCTACTTCTCAGCTTGCAACTGTCCTTTCAGCTCCTAGCAACTCCTGCCCTTTCACTAGCCTGGCAACCAGAGCCCTAAAGGGATCTTAAGGAGCTAATGAGAAGCCATGGCAACCAAGACCTGTGTGAGCTGCAGAGCACAAACACCAATACCCATATTTTCCAAGCATGCAAGAAGCAACCTACCAAGGCCTCCAAGTAAATTAAAACCATCCCTCTAACCTAATAACTCCATAGGCACCTATAACACACCGTAACTTGAGATTTTCTATTATTCTTTATCTTTTATTTGGTTTTTTTTGTTTTTGTTTTTTTTTTTGCGGTACGCGGGCCTCTCACCGTTGTGGCCTCTCCCGTTGCGGAGCACAGGCTCCGGATGCGCAGGCTCAGCGGCCATGGCTCACGGGCCCAGCCGCTCCGCGGCATGTGGGATCTTCCCAGACCGGGGCACGAACCCGTGCCGCCTGCATTGGCAGGCGGACTCTCAACCACTGCGCCACCAGGGAAGCCCCTATTTTTTATCTTTAAGAACTTATTAAAAGACATGTTTTACCACGCACCACTGGCAGTACAGACTGTCTTCGCTGTTACAGTAAATAACCAGGTTTGTGGGGGTTTTTCCCCCTTGTTTTAATCTACATTCACACAAGACCATAAGGTCTCAACCCTGCTCAAAACTTGTTTAAAACCCAACGCAGCCAAAAACATAAATAAATAAATAAATAAATAAATAAATAAATAAATAAATAAATAAATAAATAAAAATTTAAAAGGGCTTCCCTGGTGGCGCAGTGGTTGAGAGTCCGCCTGCCAATGCAGGCGACTCTTAGTGTTCCCCTCTTAGTGTTCTCATCTGTAAAATGAGGAAATTGGGCTAAATCAGTGGTTCTCAACCATTAGCATTCATCAGAATCACCTAGAGGTATTTGTTTAAGCAAAGACCCGTGGACACCAGACTTCCAATTTCAGCCCTGACTCTTATAAAAAGAGCTTGGAAATCACTACTCCCATCTTCACGAAAAGAAAAAGCTAAAAAACTGAAATCAATTACTTTTCTTAGATCCATCAGAGAACTAAAATCACACCACCTCGAAAATCTGGGGAGACGGAAAATACTGAAAGCCACACAGTCAAGATCAGCTGACCTGAAGCAAAGCTACGAGAGCCAGTTAACTGGTAGGAACGCTTAAATGGTAATTTTGACAAATTTCCAAACTCTGAGTAAGCACTAGCTTGAGAGTTAAAAACTCCTGGAGGTCCAGATTCAGGGACACCCACCAGGTTCTCACATGAAGATCAGAGAAAAATCCCCTAGTAGTTTTGGCAGGGGGAGGGGAGGAATAACCATTTTGAAATAGCTACAGCTCATTCTCCATACAAGGGCCTGTTCTCTAAGGGAACTACTTTGCCAGAGCAAAGGCAATTAGTCAACTCCAGTCCCCTCTCACCTTCCTGTCTTAACATTAAGAAGAGGGGGAAAGGGCTTCCCCGGTGGCGCAGTGGTTGAGAGTCCGCCTGCCGATTCAGGGGACACGGGTTTATGCCCCGGTCCGGGAAGATCCCACATGCCGCGGAGCGGCTGGGCCCGTGAGCCATGGCCGCTGAGCCTGCGTTCGTCCGGAGCCTGTGCTCCACAACGGGAGAGGCCACAACAGTGAGAGGCCCGCGTACCGCCAAAGAAAAAAAAAAAAAGAGGGGGAAAAAGGCTAAGAAATTCTGAAGGTCACAGCCCATGGACTTTGGACCCACTAAAAAACTGAGATTTAATATAAGATTATAGAATGTTTCCCCTCCCCAGTGCCTTACCACCAAATCAACAGGGCTCCAGTATAAATAACAGTGGCTTACAACTGAGAGAGCTGCAAGACAAGACTCTATTTAAGAAGGAATTCTTAGGGAAACCCAAAGACAACAGAGGAGGAAAAAATCAAGAAAACTACCAGAAGCTGAAATATCTGGCACCTTCACCTACAGGAAACATTAAAAACAGCATGGCAATTTTTTACATAGCAAACAGTCTTACCATACAATCCCACAACTGCACTTCTGGGTATTTATCCAACAGACCTGAAAACTTACGTTCACATAAAAATCTGCACACAGATGTTTACAGCTGCTTTATTCATAATTACCAAAAACAGAAAAGCAACCAAGATGTCCTTCAACTGGCGAATGTATAAGCAAACTGTGGTACATTCATACAATGGAATGTTATTCAGCAATAAAAGGAAACGAGTTCTCA